>NC_064844.1:31605000-32230000 GCF_024166365.1 Elephas maximus indicus | reverse complement strand
GGCCAGAGCTTTTTTTTGTTGGGAGTTTTTTGATTACCTTTTCAATCTCTTTTTTTTGTTATGGGTCTATTTAGTTGTTCTACTTCTGATTGTGTTAGTTTACATAGGTAGTGTTTTTCTAGGAATTCATCCATTTCTTCTAGGTTTTCAAATTTGTTAGAGTACAATTTTTCATAATAATCTGATATGATTCTTTTAATTTCAGTTGGGTCTGTTGTGATATGGCCCACCTCATTTCTTATTTGGGTTATTTGTTTCCTTTCTTGTATTTCTTTAGTCAGTCTGGCCAATGGTTTATCAATTTCATTAATCTTTTCCAAGGACCAGCTTTCGGCTTTGTTAATTCTTTCAGTTGTTTTTCTGTTCTCTAATTCATTTAGTTCAGCTCTAATTTTTATTATTTGTTTACTTCTGGTGCCTGATGGATTCTTTTGTTGCTCACTTTCTATTTGTTCAAGTTTTGGGATCAGTTCTCTGATTTTGGCTCTTTCTTTTTTATATATGTGTACATTTATTGGTATAAATTGACCTCTGAGCACTGCTTTTGCTGTGTCCCAGAGGTTTTGATAGGAAGTGTTTTCATTCTCGTTGCATTCTATGAATTTCTTTATTCCCTCCTTAATGTCTTCTATAACCCAGTCTTTTTTCAGCAGGGCGTTGTTTAGTTTCCAAGTATTTGATTTCTTTTCCCTGATTTTTTGTTGTTGATATCCACTTTTATAGCCTTGTGGTCTGAGAAGGATGCTTTGTAATATTTCGATGTTTTGGATTCTGCAAAGGTTTGTTTTATGACCTAATATGTGATCTATTCTAGAGAATGTTCCATGTGCACTAGAAAAAAAAGTATACTTGGCCGCTCTTGGGTGGAGTGTTCTGTATAAGTCTATAAGGTCAAGATGTTTGATTGTAGCAATCAGGTCTTCCGTGTCTCTATTGAGCTTCTCACTGGAAGTCCTATCCTTCTCCAAAAGTGGTGTGTTGAAGTCTCCTACTATAATTGTGGAGGTGTCAATCTCACTTTTCAGTTCTGTTAAAATTTGTTTTATGTATCTTGCAGCCCTGTCATTGGGTGCATAAATATTTAATATGGTTATATCTTCCTGGTGAATTGTCTCTTTAATCATTACGCAGTGTCCTTCTTTATCCTTTGTGGTGGATTTAACTTTAAAGTATTTTGTCAGAAATTAATATTGCCACTCCTGCTCTTTTTTGCTTATTGTTTGCTTGATATATTTTTTTTCCATCCTTTGAGTTTTAGTTTGTTAGTGTCTCTAAGTCTAAGGTGTGTCTCTTGTAGGCAACATATAGACGGATTTTGCGTCTTTATCCATTCCGAGATTCTCTGTCTCTTTATTGGTGCATTTAGTCCATTTGCTTTCAGCATAATGATAAATGAGTTTATTTCTGTCATTTTATTGCCTTTTTGTGTGTGTTGTTGACAATTTCATTTTTCCACTTACTTTTTTGTGCTGAGAAGTTTTTCTTTGTAAATTGTGTGTTCCTCGTTTTCATAGTATTTTAATTTATGTTTGCTGAGTCGTTATGTTTTTCTTGCTTTTTATTTTGAATTGTGGAATTGTTAGACCTCTTTGTGGTTACCTTAATATTTACCCCTATTTTTCTAAGTAAAAACCTAACTTGTATCGTCCTATATCGTCTAGCTTTCTTCTCCATATGGAAGATCTATGCCTGCTATATTTAGTCCCTCTTTTTGATTATTGTGATCTTTTACATAATTAATTCAATGATTCCCTGTTTTGAGCTTTTTTTTTTCTTTTTAAAATTAATCTTAATTTGTTTTTGTGATTTCCCTATTTGAGTTGATATCAGGATGTTCTGTTCTGTGGCCTTGTGTTATGTTGGTGTCTGATATTATTGATTTTCTGACCAAAGAATTTCCCTTAGTAATTCTTGTAGCTTTGGTTTGGTTTTTGCAAATTCTCTAAGCTTGTGTTTATCTGTAAATGTTTTAATTTCACCTTCATATTTGAGAGAGTTTTGCTGGATATATGATTCTCGGCTGGCAGTTTTTCTCCTTCAGTGCTCTATATATGTCATCCTATTGCCTTCTTGCCTACATGGTTTCTGCTGAGTAGTCTGAACTTCTTGATTCTCCTATGTAGGAGACTTTTCTTTTATCCCTGGCTGCTTTTAAAATTTTCTCTTTATCTTTGGTTTTGGCAAGTTTGATGATAATATGCCTTGGTGATTTTCTCTTTGGATCAATCATATATGGGGTTCGATGAGCATCTTGGATAGATATCCTTTCATCTTTCATGATGCCTGGGAAGTTTTCTGCCAATAGATCTTCAGCTATTCTCTGTTATCCCTCCCTGTTCTGGAACTCCAATCACACGCACGTTATTCTTCTTGATAGAGTCCCACATGATTCTTAGGTTTTCTTCATTTTTTTTTAATTATTTTATCTGATTTTTCTTCAACTATTGCCTTATCCTGCATCTCCCCCACTCTGCATTCCAATTGCTCAGCTCTGCTCCTCTGACTTCCTATTGAGTTGTCTAATTCTGTAATTTCACTGTTAATCTTTCGGATTTCTGAATGCTGTCTCTCTATGGATTCTTGCAGCTTATTAATTTTTCCACTATGTTCTTGAATAATCTTTTTGATTTCTTCAACTGCTTTATCAGTGTGTTCCTTGGCTTTTTCTATAGATTGCCTTATTTCATTTCCGAGGTCATCTCTGACATCTTGAAGCATTGTGTAAATTAGTTTTGTATATTCTGCATCTGGCAATTCCAGGATTGTATCTTCATTTGGGAAAGATTTTGATTCTTTAATTTGGGGAGTTGTAGAAGCAATCATGGTCTGCTTCTTTATGTGGTTTGATATCGACTGCTGTCTCTGAGCCATGTATAAGATATTGTAATGATTTATTTTATAGTTTCTCACTGAGTCTTATCTTGTTTTGTTTTCATTTAATGTACCCAGGCAGGCTACTAGAGTGCACTGTCCTGATTGTTGTAGCCTTTGAATTACTTATGTCCTATCACCTTTTTTTTTTTTTTATCACCAGCTTGTTTTGGCTGTTACCAGATATATAAGCCTAAGAGTCCATTCAGTATTCTTGAATACAGTGAGCTTAGGTGTTCTGATTTTGGGTCATCAAGTGTGTTGTGTAGACTGTCACCTATTAACTTAGAAGAGTAGTGGTGATAGTTGTGTGCACCAGATTCTAGTAGCAGGAGGGGGTCACACTCCGGGGGCGGGGGCAGGATGCTGACAGCCTTCCACCACATGCCAGTGAGGTAAGTGTGTCTCTATTCCTAAAACACTTTGGTGGGTGGGCTCTTCAGCTGTACCTTAAGCATCCAATGCATGTACCTCTAAAGATTGGTAGGTGTCAGTATCCTCAGACCCCTTTGGCAGGTGGCTGGGTGGTTTGGGTGGAGTGTCCACCCTCAGTTCCCCATTATGGATCAGTGAGGGCTCTGTTTAATAGGTAGAGATATCAGACCTGAAAACTTGTCTTTCCAGTGATCAGCTAAAACAATTACACTCAGATCTCTATCAGAATTGCCTTTGCATTATAATAGCCACTTTTTCCCCTGTAGGGATGAAAGCCAAAGGCTGTGGATCTCATATGTTTGGCGGGAGCTGGTTCTGTATTTTTATTCCAGTTTAGGGAAGTCAGGGAAGGATTTTCATCCCTGGGTTTTTTGTAGCTTCTTCTCTCAGGCCAGGAGAATGGGTTAGGAAAAGAAAAAAAAAAACCGCAGAGCACTTCACCCCCTGGCCCAGGAAATTCCAATGTTAATGAAGCTGCCTGGGGCAGGGAGGGGAGGGATCAGATAGATAGGAGAGAGCAGCACCCAGCAATATAGACAAAGTTACTTATCTTGCTTGGTGATGACTGTTTTATCTGAGATTCCAGAGGGGCATGTAGCCTGTGTGCTCTGGCTGGGTCGAGATTGCCCCCAAGGGTCAGTCCCGCATCCCATGCTTGTGCTGTCTCAGAAGCTGTGGTCAGCACCTCCTCTCCCAGTCCAAAGCCCAGCGCCAAGGTTCCCTGTCTGGGACACCGCACTCCAGGCTCCAAAACCAATCACTGCCTCCCAGTGACTTCTTCTCGCGTCGTTGCGCTGCCTGCATGCGCTGGCTGGGCTTCCCCTGAGGTCAGTTCAGGGGGCTAGGGCTGCATCCTGTGCTTGCGCCGTCTCAGGAAACCGTGCTCAGCTCCCCTGCACCCACTCCAAAGCCTGGTGCCAAGGTTTTCTGACTGGGATGCTGGCTCCAGGCTCCGAAAACAGTTGCCGCTTCCCCGTCGTTGCTCGTTCTCTCGTTAGCCACATCAGTGTGCAGCCTTCTTGCACTGGCTGAGTCTCTACCGAAGTTACCCCAAGGGGCTAGGGGTTAGGACTGTGTCCGTGTCTGCCCCGCCTCAGCAAGTCGCAATCAGCCCTGCCACTCAGCACCAGGAAACCACAAGGGCTCAAGACTGTGGAGAGGGACGCCAGTTCCAGAGGCAGTCGCTCCTTCAGGGCACAGCTTTTTGCTCCCCTGTCACTCTGGTCAAATCTTTAGATCTGTGTTTGATGATCAGGGTTCATAGATTGTCATGTATCTGATCGATTCACTTTTTTTTCCAAGGCTTTGTTTCAATAGGGGTCTGAGGCAGCTTCTACCTAGTCAGCCATCTTGACCCCGCCTCTTTATTGTGTTTTAAGTGAAAGTTTACAAATCAAGTCAGTCTCTCATACAAAAATTTATATACACCTTGCTCTATACTCCTATTTTCTCTCCCCAGAATGAGACAACCCACTCCTTCCCTCCACTCTCTCTTTTTGTGTCCATTCCACCAGCTTCTGACCGCCTCTGCCCTCTCATCTCCCCTCCAGATAGGAGATGTCTTCATAGCCTCAAGTGTCTACTTGATCCAAGAAGCTGACTCTTCACCAGCATCTTTTTCTATCCCACTGTAAAGTCCAACCCCTCTCTGAAGAGTTGGCTTTGGGAATGGTTCCTGTCTTGGGCAAACAGAAGGTCTGGGGACCATGACCACTGGGGTCCTTCTAGTCTCAGTCAGACCATTGAGTCTGGTCTTTTTAAGAGAATTTGGGGGTGTGCATACCACTGTTTTTCTGCTTCCTCAGGGGTTTTCAGCTGTATTCTCTGTCAGGGCAGTAATGGGTTGTAGCCAGGCACCATCTAGTTCTTCGGGTCTCAGGCTGATGTAGTCTCTGCTTTATGTGGCCCTTTCTGTCTCTTGTGCTCATAATTACCTTGTGTCCTTGGTGTTCTACATTCTCCTTTCTTCCAGGTAGGTTGAGACCAATCGATGCATCTTAGATAGACACTTGCTAGTGTTTAAGACCCCAGATGCCACTCTCCAAAGTGGGAGGAAGAATGTTTTCTTAGTAGATTTTATTATGCTAATTGACTTAGATGTACCCTGAAACCATGGTCCACAAACCACTGCCCCTGGTACACTGGACTTCAAAGCACTCAGTTTATTCAGAAAGCTTCTTTGCTTTTGGTTTAGTCCAGTTGTGCTGACCTCTCCTGTATTGTGTGTTGTCTTTCCCTTCACCTAAAATAGTTCTTAGGAAACCCTGGTGGCATAGTGGTTAAGTGCTACAGCTGTTAACCAAGAGTTCGGCAGTTCGAATCCTCCAGGCAGTCCTTCAAAACTCTATGGGCCGGTTCTATTCTGTCCTATAGGGTCGCTATGAGTCGGAATTGACTCAACCGCAGTGGGTTTGGTTTTTGGTTTGGAAAGCAGCTCTTATCTACTATCTAATTAGTGAATACCCCCTCCTTCTTTCCCTCCCTTCATCCCTCCCTCCCTCCCCACCTCGTAACCATCAAAGAATATTTTCTTCTCTGTTTAAACTATTTCTTCAGTTCTTATAATAGTGGTCTTATACAATATTTGTCCTTTTGCAACTCACTAATTTTACTCAGCATAATGCCTTCCAGATTCCTCCAAGTAATGAATGTTTCACAGATTCATCAGTGTTCTTTATCGATGCATAGTATTCCATTGCGTGAATATACCATAATTTATTTAACCATTCATCCGTTGATGGGAACCTTGGTTGCTTTCATCTTTTTGCTATTGTATTGGGTGTGCATATATCTGTTGGTGTAAAGGCTCTCATTTTTCTAGGACATATTCCAAGGAGTGGGATTGCTGGATCATATGGTAGTTCTATTTCTAGCTTTTTAAGGAAGTGCCAAATCGCTTTCCAAACTGGTTGTACCATTTTACATTCCCACCAACAGTGTATAAGCGTTCCAGTCTCTCCACAACCTCTCCAAAATTTATTGTTTTGTGTTTCTTGGATTAATGCCAGCCTTGTTGGAATGAGATGGAATCTCATTGCAGTTTTGATTTGCATTTCTCTAATGGCTAATGATCGTGAGCACTTCCTCGTGTATCTGTTAGCTACCTGAATGTCTTCTTTAGTGTAGTGTATGTTCATATCTTCTGCCCATTTCTTAATTGAGTTCTTTGTTTCTTCTAGTTGAGTTTTTGCAGTATCATGTAGATTTTAGAGATCAGGCTCTGATAGGAAATATCATAGCTAAAAAGTTTTTCCCAGCCTGTAGGTAATCTTTTTACTCTTTTGGTGAAGTCTTTGGATGAGCAGAGGTGTTTTCTTTTTTAGGAGTTCCCAGTTATCTAGTTTTTCTTCTGCATTGTTAGTAGGGTTTTGTATACTGTTTATGCCATTTACAGCTCCTAATGTCATCCCTATTTTTTATTCCATGATCTTTATTGTTTTAGATTTCATATTTAGCTCTTTGATACATTTTGAGTTAGTTTTTGTGCATGGAGTGAGGTATGGGTCTTGTTTCATTTTTTTCTTTTTCTTTTTTTCACATGGCTATCCAGTTATGCTAGCACCATTTGTAAAACAGACTGTCTTTTTCCCATTTAACTAGCTTTGAGACTGTCAAATATCAGCTGCTCATATGTGGATGGATTTTTGTCTGGATTCTCAATTTTGTTCTATTGGTCTATGTATCTGTTGTACCAGTACCAGGCTGTTTTGACTACTGCTCTCCTGGTCCCTTAGGGGTTCTCTTCTTAAATCAGGTAGAGCGAGGCCTCCCACTTTGTTCTTCTTTTTCAGTAACGCTTACTTATCCGGGGCCTCTTTCCCTTCCATATGAAGTTGGTGATTTGTTTCTCAATTTCACTAAAAAACGTCATTGGAATTTGGATCAGAATTACGTTAAATCTATAGATAGCTTTTGGTAGAATAGACATTTTTACAATGTTAAGTCTTCCAGTCCACGAGCAAGATATGTTTTTCGACTTATGCAGGTTTCTCGCAGAAGTGTTTTGTAGTTTTCTTCGTATAAGTCTTTTACATCTCTGGTTAGATTTGTTCCTAAGCATTTTATCTTCCGGGGACCTACTGTAAATGGTATTGATTTGGCGATTTCCTCTACAATGTTCTTTTTGTTGGTGTAGAGGAATCCATCTGATTTTTGTATGTTTAGCTTGTATCCTGAACCGTGCTGAACTCTTCTATTAGTTTCAATTGTTTTCTTGAGGATTCCTTAGAATTTTCTGCATATAAGACCAAGTCATCTACAAATAGAGATACTTTTACTTCTTCCTTGTCAATCTGGATGCCCTTTATTTCTTTATCTAGCCTAATTGCTCTGGCTAGGACCCCCAGCACAATGTTGAATAAGAGTGGTGATAAAGGCCATGCTTGCCTATTTCCAGATATCAAGGGGAATGCTTTCACAGTCTCTCCATTTAGGATGATGTTGGCTGTTGGCTTTGTTGGCTTTGTATACATGCCCTTTATTATGTTGAGGAATTTTTCTTCTATTCCTATCTTGCTGAGGGTTTTTATCATGAATGTATGTTGAACTTTGTCCAATGCCTTTTCTGCATCAATTAATAAAATCATGTGATTCTTGCCTTTTATTTATGTGGTGGATTACATTAATTGTTTTTCTGATGTTGAACCATCCCTGCATACCTGGTATAAATCCCACTTGGTCATGGCAAATTATTTTTTTGGTATGTTGTTGAATTCTATTGTCTGGAATTTTGTTGAAGATTTTTCATCTAAGTCCATGAGGGATATAAGTCTGTAATTTTCTTTTTGTGGTGTCTTTACCTGGTTTTGGTATCAGGGATATGGTGGCTTCATAGAATGAGTTTGGTAGTATTCCGTCCTTTTCTATGCTCTGAAATACCTTTAGTAGTAGTGGTGATAACTCTTCTCTGAAAGACTGGTAGAACTCTGCAGTGAAGCCATCCGGGCCAGGGCTTTTTTTTTTTGTTGGGAGTTTTCGATTACCTTTTCAATCTCTTCTTTTCTTAAGGGTTTATTTACTTGTTCTACCTCTGTTTGTGTTAGTTTAGGTAGGTAGTGTGTTTCTTGGAATTCATCCATATCTTCTAGGTTTCGAATTTGTTAGAGGACGATTTTTTGTAGTAATCTGATATGATTCTTTAATTTCAGTTGGGTCTGTTGTGATATGGCCCATCTCATTTCTTATTTGGGTTCTTTGCTTCCTGTCCTGTTTTTCTCTTGTCAGTTTGGCCAGTGGTTTATCAATTTTGTTAATTTTTTCAAAGAACCATCTTTCGGTCTTGTTAACTCTTTGAATTGTTTTTCTGTTCTCTATTTCATTTAATTGTGCTCTTATTTTGTTATTTGCTTTGTTCTGGTGCCTGAGGGTTTCTTTTGTTGCTCCTCTTTCTATTCAAGTTGTAGGGATAATTCTTTGATTCTGGCCCTTTCTTCTTTTTACTTATGTGCATTTATTGGTATAAATTGAACTCCGAGCACTGCTTTTGCTGTGTCCCACAGGTTCTGTTAGGAAGTGTTTTCATTCTCATTGGATTCTATGACCTGCTTTATTCCATCCTTAATATTTTCTATGACCTAGTCATTTTTGAGCAGGTTATTGATCAGTTTCCAAGTGTTTGATTTCTTTTCCCTGCTTTTTGTGTTATTAATTTCTACTTTTATGGCCTCATGGTCAGAGAAGATGTTTTGTAATATTTCAATGTTTTGCATTCTGCTAAGGCTTGCTTTATGATCTAATATGTGGTCTATTCTAGAGAATTTTCCATGTGCATTAGAAAAGAAAGTGTACTTGGCTGCTCTTGGGTAGAGCATTCTGTATATGTCTATGAGGTCAATTTGGTTGATTGTGGCATTTAGATCTTCCGTGTCTTTATTGAGCTTCTTTCTGGATGTCCTCTCCTTCACCAAAAGTGGTGTGTTGAAGTCTCCTACTTTTATTGTGGAGCTGTGTCTCTCACTTTTCAGTGCTGATAGAGTTTGTTTTATGTATCTTGCAGCCCTGTCATGGGGTGCATAAATATTTGATATGATTGTATCTTCCTGGTATATTGGCCCATTAATAATTATATAGTTTCCTTCATTATCCTTTATGATGGATTTAACCTTAAAGTCTATTTTGTCAGCAATTAATATGTCACTCATAGTTTTTTTTTTTTTTTTGATTGGTGTTTGCTTGATGTTTTTTTCTTCCATTCTTTGAGTTTTAGTTTGTTTTTGTCTCCAAGTCTAAGATGTGTCTCTTGTAGGCGGCATATAGATGGATCATATTTTTTAATCCATTCTGTCACTCTCTGTCTCTTTATTGGTGCATTTATTCTATTTACACTCAGTGTAATTATGGATAGGTATGAATTTAGTGCTGTCATTTTGATGTCTTTTCTTGTGTGTTCTCGACAGTTTCTTCTTCCCACTTAATTTTTTGTGCTGGGTAGATTATCTTTATATATTGTCTTTCCCTCATATTCGTTATTGTTGATTTTGTTTCTGCTGAGTCTCCATATTTTTCTTGTAATATATTTTCATGTGTAGGATAGTTTGTCTCCTTTGTGGTTACCTTCATATTTGCCTCTATTTTTCTAAATATAAGCCTAACTTTTATTTCTTTGTATCACCTTTTCTTCCTCTCCATATTTAAGCTAACTACATTTCTTAATCCCTCTTTATTGTTTTAATGTTGTCTTCTTTTACATAATAACATTGCTGTTTCCCTGTTTTGAGCTTTTTTTAATCTTGATTTATTTTTGTAATTTTCTGCTTGGGTTGACACCTGTTTGCTCTGTCCAGTGTTCTAGTCTTATTTTGATACCTGATATTATTGATTTTCTAACCAAAGAGCTCCCTTTATTATTTCTTATAGTTTTGTTTTGGTTTTTCAAATTCCCTAAAGTTCTGTTTATCTGGAAATGTCCTAATTTCACCTTCATATTTGAGAGACAGTTTTGCTGGCAATTTTTTTTTCCATCATTGCTTCATATAAGTCATCACGTTGACTTCTTGCCTGCTTGGTTTCTGCTGAGTAGTCCGAGCCTATTCTTATTGACTCTCCTTTGTAGGCAACTTTTTGTTTCTCCCTAGCTGCTCTTAAAATTCTCTATCTTTGGTTTTGGCAAGTTTGATTATAATATGTCTTGGTGACTTTCTTTTAAAATCTACCTTGTGTGGATTTCAGTGAGCATCTTGGATAGATATTTTCCCATCTTTCAAGATATCAGGGACATTTTCTGCCAATAAGTCTTCAACAATTCTCTGTGTATTTTCTTTTATCCCTCCCTGTTCTGGTGCTCCAGTCACTCATAGGTTATTCCTCTTGATAGAGCCCCACATGATTCCTAAGGTTTCTTCATTTTTTAAAAAAAATTATTTCATCTGATTTTTCTTCAAATACATTCATGTCAAGTGCTTTATCTTTAAGTTCACAAATTCTGCCTTCCACTTGCTCAATTGTTCTCCTCTGACTTTCTAATGAGTTGTCTAATTCTGCAGTTTCATTGTTAATCTTCTGTATTTCTGATTGCTGTCTCTCTATGGATTTTTCCAGCTTATTAAATTTTTCATTATGTCCTGAATAACCTTTTTAATTTCTTCAGCTGCTTTTTCTGTGTGTTCCTTGGCTTGTTCTGCATATTGCCTGATTTCCTTCCTGATGTCTTGAATGGTTCCATATATTAATCTTCTGTATTCTGTCTCTGGTAATTCCAGGAAGACACTTTCTTCTAGAAGATCCCTTGATTCTTTGTTTTGGGAGCTTGTTGAGACGATCATGCTCTGTTTCTTTATGTGACTTGAAATTGAGTGTTTTCTCTAAGTCATCTATAAGTTATTGTATTACTTTATTTTATGTTTGCTTACTGTATCCTACCTTCTTTCTTTGTTTTGTTTTGATAGCCCAAATGGGTTGCTTGAGTGAGATAGCTTGATTATTTTCACCTTTGGAGCTCTGACATCCTGTCTCCAGATGGCTAAAGCTCTTATCAGGTATATCAGTCTAGAAGTCCATTAAATTTTCTTGTATGAATTCAGCTCAGGTGTCCAGGTAGCTGATCATTAAGTGTGTGGTACAGGCTCTGTCCTATAGTCTTAGAGGGGTAGGGGTGATTGGTTAGGTTCCGGTATCTGGTTGCAGCTGGGGGGGTCCTGCTCTGAACAAGGCAGAAGGCTGAAAATCATCCCCAGGTGTCTCTGAGGAAAGCATGTCCCTCTTACTGTAGCATACAGGTGGGTGGGTTCTGCAGATGGGCCATGGGCCCCCAATGTTTTTGGTTGTAATGACTGGGATGTACCAGTTATCCTTCGACCCCTGTTGTAGATGGCTGGGTGACCTGAGTGGAGCCACCAGCCCTTAGGCTCCTGATGTGGGTAGGTGAGGACCCTGTTTAATAGGCAAAGAGATGTCAAACATAAAAAACCAACCTTTCCACAGCACAGCCGAAGTAGTTGTAGTCTGTCAACAAGGTCCTATTCTCCCGAAATAGGCCCACACAGGTCCATGCAGGGGGGAAATGTACTCAAAGTCCACAGACCGTTTATGCCTGGACAGGAGCCGCTTCTGTCCTGAACTTCCCCAGTTAGTGGAGCTGGAAAATTATCTTTTCCCTCAGTTGCAAATTTTTTCCTTCTCTAAGGCTGGGAGGATGACTCTTGGTGCTCAACAGGGCCTATCTCAGGCCCAGGGAAATTAACAGCCACCGAAGCCTGCTTCGGTGCAGGCTGCACGGTAAAATTATACAAGTACTTAGCTTTTGCTGAGATCGCCAATCTTCTCTGCTTTCAAAGGTGTGAGTAGGCTGTGTGGCTGGCTGCTTCTCCCTGCTGAAACTGTGGCAGAATGCTAAAACCGGCCCACCACAGCCACTACAGGAAGTGGTGTCTGAGGGCTCCTGGCTTTTCTGGTCCGGTTACTCCTCTCCACTTCTGAACTGTCTCTTTCTCGCCCTGCCACTCAGTTCATTTTCTAACTTTGCCTTTGATGTTCAGAGCTCCTAGCTTGTCATGAATATACTCATTTCAAGTGTTTTTTTGGATCTTTGTTGTGAGAAGGCTCACCGGAAGAGTCTATCTATTCTGCCATCTTGGCCCTGCCTGTTTTGTTTCTCGACTGTTGCTTTCACTGTATTGCTGTGGAGCCAAGTAAAACGAGATCCTTAACAACTTCAATCTTTTCTCCATTTAGCAAGATGTTGCTTATTGGTCCAGTTGTGAGGATTTTTGTTTTCTTTATGTTGAGGTGTAATTCATACTGAAGGCTGTGGTCTTTGACCTTCATCAGTAAGTGCTTCAAGTGTTCTTCACTTTCAGCAAGCAAGGTTGTGTCATCTGCTTAACTCAGGCTGTTAATTGAGTGTTGCTCCAATCCTGATGTCTGGTTCTTCTTCATATAGACCATCTTCTTAGATTATTTTCTCAGCATTCAGATTGAATAGTATGTTGAAAAGATACAACAACAACGAACACCTTTCCTGACTTTAAGCTACACATTATCACCTCGCTCATTTTGAATGACTGCCTCTTGGTCTAAGTACATGATCTAAGTAGTGAAATGCCTTTGTGTAGTCAAAAAAAAAAAAAAAAAAAAACACGTAAACGTCTTTCTGGTATTCTGTACTTTCTGCCAAGATCCATCTGACATCAGCAATGATACCCTTTATTCCACGTCCTCTTCTTAATCTGGCTTGAACTTCTGGCAGTTCCTTGTCAATGTACTGCTACAAGTGCTTTTGAATGATCTTCAGCAAAATTTCATTTTTCTGTGATATTCTTGGTATTGTTTGATAATTTCCACATTCTGTTGGATCACTTTTCTTTGGAGTGGGCACAAATATGGATCTCTTTCAGTCAGTTGGCCAGGAAGCTGTCTTCCAATTTTCATGATCTAAATGAATGAGTACCTCCAGTGCTGATCCGTTTGTTCAAACATCTCAGTTGGTATTCTGTCAAATAATGGAGCCTTGTTTTTTGCCAGTGCCTTCATTTTTTTTAGTGCAGCTTGGACTTCTTTCTTCAATACTACTTTCTTCAGTTCTTGATCTTATGCCACCTCCTAAAATGATTGAATGTCATCCAATTCTTTTTGGTACAGTGACTCTGTATTCCTTCCATCTTCTTTTGATGGTTCCTGTGTCATTCAACATTTTCCCCACAGAATGCTTCAATATTGCAACTTCAGCTTCAGAAATGCTAAGTGTGCTCTTCACTTTTGGCTTTCTAACTTTAGATCTTTGTACATTTCATTATAATACTTTACTTTGTTTTCTTGAGCCATCCTTTGAAACCTTCTGTTCAGTTCTTTTATTTCATAATTTCTTCCTTTTGCTTTATCTTCTCTACATTCAAGAACAGTGTTTCGGTCTCTTCTTACATTAATTTTGGTCTTTTCTTTCTTTCCTGTCTTTTTAATTACCTTTTCTTTTCTTCTTGTATAATAACCTTGATATCATCCCACAACTCCTCACACCTTTGGTCTTTAGTGTTCAACGCACCAAATCCATTCTTGAGATGGTCTCTAAATTCTGGTGGAATAATGTGTAATAACTTCAAAATCTCAGGGGCTTATAATGAAACCATTTAGTTTTTCTTCCTCATGGACCTGTGGATCAGCTGCCATTGCTATAATTCAACTTTTGTGTCAGGTTCCATTCTTTTTTTTTTTGGTCCTGGATACACAGAACACATCGTTTCATGGCTAATGGTGAGAAGGCAAGAGGGCAAATCAAACCGTTCGTGTACAACACTTAAACCTCTGCTCCTGTCAGCCCACTAAATTTTCATGGGCAAATAATATAGCTAAGTCCAAAGTCGTTGGGATGGGGAAATGCCCTCTGCCCACTCTAGTGGGAGGCACCACAGAGTCACACAACAAGGGCACAGATGTGTACATCTACATAGAAATGTCAATTTTACTAGTAGGAAGGAATCTGTCATGCTGCAGAATGATTTGCTTAAAGAATGAGTCCCTAGTGGGTTTCCAAATACAAATTTTTGGACACTATTGGCTACATGAAGGAGACCTGGTGGGACAACAGTTAAGCACTTGGATAATAACCAAAAGGTTGGTGGTTTGAACCCACCCAACAGTTCCAAGAGAGAAATATCTGGCAATTTGCTTCATAAAGATTACAGCCTGTGGGGCAGTTCTAATCTGTAACACGTGGAGTTGCTAGGAGTCAGAATTGACTTAACAGCATAAACAGTCAATGATAACAATGCATTGGTTGCATAAAATAAGGGTACCTGGGTTATTGAGATGAATAAAATTATTTTTCATGTGAAATTTTAATACTTTTTAATGGGATATATCCTCACTTTATGCTTCTATGTATTTATGCTTCCATGTAATAGAAGATTTTTCTCAGCTGCTGAAGTCTGAAATTGATCGAACATGCAATCAAGATGCATTGATAATTACTGGCGATTGGAATGCAAAAGTTGGAAACAAAGTAGAAGGATCAATAGTTGGAAAATATGGCCTTGGTGATAGAAACAGTGCCAGAGATCGAATGATAGAATTTTGCAAGACCAATAACTTCTTCATTGCAAATACCTTCTTTCACTAACATAAACAGAGACTATACACATGGACCTCGTCAGATGGAACACACAGAAATCAAATTGACTACATCTGTGGAAAGAAACGATGGAAAAACTCAATATCGTCAGTCAGAACAAGGCCAGGGGCAGACTGTGGAACAGACCATCAATTGCTCATACGCAAGTTCAAGCTGAAACTGAAGAAAATCAAAGCAAGTCCACGAGAGCCAAAATATGACCTTGAGTACATCCCACCTGAATTTAGAGACCATCTGAAGAATAGATTTGATGCATTGAACACTAGTGACCAAAGACCAGGCAAGTTGTGGAATGACATCAAGGATATCATCCATGAAGAAAGCAAGAGGTCACTGAAAAGACAGGAAAGAAAGAAAAGACCAAGGTGGATGTCAGAGGAGACTCTGAAACTTGGTTTTGAACGTTGAGCAGCTAAAGCTAAAGGAAGAATTCATGAAGTAAAGAACTGAGCAGAAGATTTCAAAGGGCCTCTCGAGAAGACCAAATAAAGTATTATAATGACATGTGCAAAGAGCTGAAAATGGAAATTCAAAAGGGAAGAACACGCTCAGCATTTTTCAAGCTGAAAGAACTGAAGAAAAAATTCAAGCCTCAACTTGCAATAGGGAAGGATTCCATGGGGGAAAATATTAAATGATGCAGGAAGCATCAAAAGAAGATGGAAGAAACACACAAAGGCATTATACCAAAAAGAATTAGTCGATATTGAATCGTTTCAAGAGGTGGCATATGACCAGGAACCGATGGTACTGAAGAAAGAAGTCCAAGCTGCTCTGAAGGCATTGCTGAAAACACAAGGCTCCAGGAATTGATGGAATATCAATTGAGATGTTTCAACAAACAGATGCAGCACTGGAGGTGCTCACTCATCTATGCCAAGAAATATGGAAGACAGCTTCCTGGCCAACTGATTGGAAGAGATCCATATTTATGCCTATTCCCAAGAAAAGTGATCCAACTGAATATGGAAATTACAGAACAATATCATTAATATCACACACAGGCAAAATTCTGCTGAAGATCATTCAAAACCGGCTGCAGCAGTATATCGACAGGGAACTGCCAGAAATTCAGGCTGGTTTCAGAAGTGGATGAGGAACTAGGGATATCATTGCTGATGTCAGATGGATCCTGGCTGAAAGCAGAGAATACCAGAAGGATGTTTACCTGTGTTTTATTGATTATGCAAAGGCATTCGACTGTGTGGATTATAACAAACTACGGATAATACTGTGAAGAATGGGAATTCCAGAACACTTAATTGTGCTCATGAGGAACCTTTACATAGACCAAGAGGCAGTTATTCGGACAGAACAAGGGGATACTGATTGGTTTAAAATCAGGAAAGGTGTGTGTCAGGGTTGTCTTCTTTCACCATACCTATTTAAACTGTATGCTGAACAAATAATACGAGAAGCTGGACTATATGAAGAATGGGGCATCAAGATTGGAGGAAGTCTCATTAACAACCTGTGTTATGCAGATGACACAACCTTGCTTGCTGAAAGCGAAGAGGACTTGAAGCACTTACTAATGAAGATCAAAGACCACAGTCTTCAGTATGGATTGTACCTCAACATAAAGAAAACAAAAACCCTCACAACTGGACCAATGAGCAACATCATGATAATCGGAGAAAAGATTGAAGTTGTCGAGGATTTCATTTTACTTGGATCCACAATCAACAGCCACGGAAGCAGCAGTCCAGAAATCAAAAGATGCATGGCATTGGGCAAATCTGCTGCAAAGGACCTCTTCAAAGTGTTGAAGAGCAAAGATGTCACCCTGAAGACTAAGGTGCACCTGACCCAAGCCATGGTATTTTCAATCGCATCATATGCATGTGAAAGCTAGACGATGAATAAGGAAGACTGAAGAAGAGTTGACTCCTTTGAATTGTGGTGTTGGTGAAGAATATTGAATATACCATGGACTGCCAAAGGAATGAACAAATCTGTCTTAGAAGTACAACCAGAATGCTCCTTAGAAGCAAGGATGGCGAGACTGTGTCTTACATACTTTGGACATGTTGTCAGGAGGGATGAGTCCCTGGAGAAGGACATCATGCTTGGCAGAGTACAGGGTCAGTGGAAAAGAGGAAGACCCTCAACGAGGTGGAATGACACACTGGCTGCAACAATGAACTCAAGCATAACAACGATTGTAAGGATGGCCCAGGACCAAGCAGTGTTTCTTTCTGTTGTGCGTAGGGTCGCTATGAGTCGGAACCATCTCGATGGCTCCTAACAACAACAACAAATGTATTTTACCAGTCACTTTCTTACAGTCAGTCTTATCATTATTGCTTTGGGTATACCTAGTAGTTAACTAACCTTGATGGAGCTCAATAGTTGGCTCTTTAACAATGCATAGAGTATTTCAAAATTACTCCAATCATGTAAAATTTTAAATTGTCTCTCCCAGAGTCACAGAGTTCATGTGAGACAAAACCCATCTTGGAACTCCTGTCGTGTCTCATTCTAACTCTGGCAATGCACATTTTCTATAATCCTGGCCAGTAAATGGTCTGATTTTTCCAAAAGCATCTTCCATAACCACAATAAAAAGAAATTAGTTTAAAGGTGTAATCAGATTAAGTACTGACTTTATGACTGAAGAGGCTTGTTCAGACAGCCAAGCCCACATGGAGTAGGGATTTGGGCACTGGGCACATTTTCTGTGAGAACAGCAATGAATAAATATTTACCCCAAATTGGTTCAGGCCATTGTCTGACTGCTTCATTGCCTTTGTTATTATCTTGCAGTGTTTTCATCTCTACTTATTTAGTTTAGGAGAAATCAAAATTCAGAAGCTTCAGCTATACTCTTGCACTTGAGCACAATGGTTGTGCCATATAGATTTCTTGTTGCTTTTGGAATAGATTAGGCAATGTTCATCCACCCATTAGTGGAGCAAGTGACTGGACTTGTGAAGCGACTCTCAAGAAAGATCAGAGAGGTGGCTAGTTCTATTTAAATTACCTTAAAAAAAAAAAAAGAAAACCTGTTGTCATCAAGTAGAATCTGACTCATAGCGACCCTATAGGACAGAGTAGAACTGACCCATAGAGTTTCCAAGGAGCACCTAGTGGATTCAAATGGATGACCTCTTGGTTAGCAGCCATAGTACTTATCCACTACCCCACCAGGGTTTCTGAAATTACCTTAGAAGGACATTAATAAGACAAACCTATATCTTATAACTGGAAAGAAAATTTCTATTTGATAATCATCTCAGGAATTTATTTTTAAGAGTGAAATTTCAACTATGGTATAAAGAAAAGAAAAATAACCTCAGAAGCTGCAGTAAGCAAGGACTGGTTATGTTTCAATTCTGCTGCTTTCCAGGAGAAACTTAACTTTCCCTCCCTTCTTTAATAGAACAAAGATAAAAATATCATAGTAAATGTAGTTTCCCCCCTTTTTTGTTTCACTTAGTAAGTACTGAGCCTTTTAAACAAAAGAAAATAAAACATAAAATTTGTTCTTAATTCTTTCATTGTTGAACAAGAATGCAGATTAAAAAAATAACTTGTTATTAATGAAAGTTTCTAAGGGAATGAAACTCTAGAAGTGAAGATGAAGGAGGCTATTTTGGTTAGCTAAAATCATTTCAAAGTAAAACAACCAATAAGATTTTCATTTAGCTAGGAAAGTTGTAATCTTCCATATATAAGTAATTCAGGTTTTCAAGAACTTGACAAAGTTAGCAAACTCATTACTACACCAATATCCTCATATTCCCCAAAGGATATTCAAAATGACAATGATGTAAAATATGCCTAGCTTTAAATGTCCACCTATTTAAATAAGGGCAACATGAATCTTCAGGAAATCCAGCCTAAAAAAAAATTTACCCTTATAAAGGAGGAAATGTCTGATTAAGAGATCACCCCCATTATCGGAGACTCTCAGAAATGTATTTTGCTGTTAAATACTCACTTTTCTTTTACAAGTGGCTTTAAAAGCCCTATGTAAGATGTATTAAGTCATCCTTAGAAATGGCTGTATGCTCAGGAAAATTAGAAGCCTGAAGCAGCCATAATAGATCAGGGAAATTTTGTGAAGGGAACAAGGGCAGCTCAGCAGGAAGTAGACACCTGAAACAGCAATTTAGAGCTTACAGGTATAGGATGAGACTTTTAAGAGGTACTTCCAAACTAGGTGTGCTGTTAATCCTTTATTAGGCCATGGAAATGCATTGCACTAAAGAAGCAATTTCCCCAGTTAAGCAAACATATTTTTTTTTTCCTCACAAAGTCAGTTAAACAGACAGTCTTTTCCTATGCAAATATTTGAGGGCAAGTAACCAGTTTTTTATTAAAGACTTTTGATACCTCTGCCTTCTTATTTCCTCTAGAATCAACTGAGATAGATCAGCTCAGCACAAGAGTATCTAGGAGAATAAAGAAGAGAGATCTGGGGCAAAAAGCATAAAGAGGAGTAAGAAATGAATAAATATATAAATAAAGGAATTCTGGAGCTGGAGAATGACCTGGAGGAAAGTCTGTCACGAGAATAAACTGCCTGGAGAACAAACAGAAATGTCAGGTAAGGTTTTGAGGTGGCTGGCTGCGGAGAAGCCATTGGGTGAGAGAGTGCACATCTCTGCATTGTAGGACAATAACTCAGGCAGCCTGAGTACTGCTGGAGGGCTCATTACCCAGGCCCTACACCCTGGGTGGCTTGTATAATTACCCTGGAAATCTAAAAAAGATTAGGAATGAACTCTGAGGATTCCTTCCCAGTCTACAACTTTTGGATTTGTTCTTCCCAAAACCCACTTGTTCTGGAACATGTTATCTCTGACTAACTCTCAGGGGCCCTTATTTCCCAAATCCAACACCACTGTGTTTATTGACTCTCCGGGCTTTCTCTGCAATCTTAGGAAATGCTGAAAGTATTGTAAATACCTGAGATAGAAGCTAGGAAATTATTGACGTTTTCTTTCTTGCTCCTCTACTCAATCTCTCCCTGTCCCTTATATTTCTTGGTTGTTAATTTTACAGGGCAGGGCTTCCCAGTTTGGGACTAAGCCCTGCCTAGGTTCTTACCTTGTTCTGATCAAGAATGACCAGAAGAAGCTCAGAGGTTCCACACAAACAAAGGTTTATTAGGGACAGAAAGGAAGTAAAAAGGCTCGCAAGGGAGAGATGGAGAGGGGTTTCCACCTATGCTAGCCTCCAGTCTCTAGTGAGCAAAGGAACTCCTAGGGTTTATAAAAGATTTTCTTTACTCATTAGATGGGTGGAGATTCCCAGGAGAAGGGGAGGGATTATGAAATTCAAATGCACATGCAGTTGGAATTCAACATGGATTTCCTCACAGAGGTTGTTGGAACTAAGATGGAATCTGTCACGAGGGCTGCTGGGGTGTCGAACAGGACTTAATCTGTGATGTTGTGCATGCATGATGTCTCTAGATCCTCATTCAAGTCCCGGCAAAGGATTCCTACTCATGATTATCTCATGTGGAAGGTCACTCATAGGTTACCTTGATTTTTACTGTGCATGCTCTGCACCTGGTAGGGGACTTGAAAAACAACCCAGGAGTAATTTATATCTGGTCAAGCGTGTACGAGTAGGAAATATGGCCCCTTATCTTGTCTGAGCACCTAGTTTGTTAGTCACAAGTAGTCCTCGAGTGCCAGCAGTAAAAGTTATATGGTGGTCTGCACTTAGGCTTAAATTCCAAGAATACTGAGTCAGAGGCTACATAATTATAGCTGGCCAATCACACAGGGCCTTAAAATGTAGCCCTTATTTAATTCAGCCAGTCCGATTTTTTCCCTGTCTCCTTAACAGCATTATCCCTTTCTACTTTGCTTAGCCTTTAATGACTTTTCCTCCATCTTTTCTTGTCAAAACCCAACCATTTTTCAAAATCCAGTTCAAATTCTACTACTTCCTTGTCCTTTTGATCGGAATTAATTGTTGCCTTTTCTGTGTTTCTGCAACACATGCTAACTTTATTTTGGAAGACAATACTTTCTGCTTTGAACTAGGTTTAGTAGCACAGATATTGTCTGTCCTACTAGACCACAAATTTTTGGAGAACAAGGACGATATCCTGTTCATTTCATAGACTTCACAATACCTAGCACAATTCTGCACACAGTGTGTGTTCCATAGATTTACATTGCTTGATAAATATGAGTCCCTCACAAGGAATTACATTTTGTATTTTAATGGTAGATTTTTCAAAAGATGCAATCTAAAAGACCTAAAGGACATAATCTCCAATAAAACTTGAAGATACATTCAGGCAGGAACCTTATCTGGTGTTCTACAGTTTCTACCACATCGTCTCCTTTTTCCAATAATCCTGGTCAAAGTGACTTGTGAAACATTTTGAACACCAAGATTGCCTTGTGTCTTAGGCTGGGTTCCTTTGAAAAGCAAAACCAGTAAAGCATATAAATGTATATATAGAGAGAGATTTATATCAAGGAAACAGCTCACATGATTGTAGAAGCTGGAACGTACCAAGCCTGTGGATCAGAATAGAGGATTCTCCAGATTCAAGTAGCTGCAGGGGCTGGCGAACCCAAGGTTGGCAAGTCAGAAAGCAGAGCTTTGTTCACAGTCTGTGAAGATCAATGAATCCCAAGATTGGCAGGCAAGCTGATAGCTCAAGTCCCAATAACCAGAGGTCAGACAAACAGGAGCTGGCTGCAGTATCCAGAATAAGCAAAAAGCCAGAACATCTGCTTATATTTGGATATAGGCCACACCCCCAAGGAAATTCCCTTTCAACTGATCGGCTACTCACAGTAGGTCCCATCATGGGAGTGATCACATATAAACACTGAGAATTATGGCCCAGCCAAGTCGACACATATCTTAACCATCACACCTTGCAAAGAATTATTTTGATCTATTAAGGGTAACTAATCAGAACCATAGAAACCCTGGTGGTGTATTGGTTAAGAGCTTACGGCTGCTAACCAAAAGGTCAACAGTTCGAATCCACCAGGTGCTCCTTGGAAACTCTATGGGGCAATTCTACTCTGTCCTATAGGGTCGCTATGAGTCAAAATTGATGAGAACCATATGGCTTTGTCAGTGATCTCGTTCCCTAAATGACTGACTGGTCACACAGTTGTTCCAAGTGAAATAGCAGGATGCGTTCATCTAAGTACCTTCTTACTGTGCTAATGTATGGTTCAATTTACTTTTATTTAAAAACAAAAAAACAGCATCCCAATGGTAGTAATGGTAAGTCAGAATAACCAGGTTTGGGACCCGGCTCTGCCTCAACTAACTGTGAGGTTCTTGACATATGGATGTCAGTTCCTTTTCATTCATTCATTCACTTAATTAATACTTATTGAGCTCCCACTAAATGCCAGGCACCTGGTTAGGGCCTTGGCATATAATTGTAAATGGGAGGGCATGGCTTCTTCCTCTGGAACTATTCTGGTAAAGTAGTGAATTTAGATAGGCAGGTATAAGAAAATTATCAGATCATATAAGTATTGGAGTCTCAGGAAAATGGTGACTTTAGGAGAAGGCTGAGGACAAATTTTATCCTCAATATCCCATTCAACACTTCATTCTTTCTTATCTTCCTTAAGCATTCTGTAAATGCATACATTGTTTTTTTTGTATAATTTTTATTGCTCTTTAAGTGAAAGTTTACAAATCAAGTCAGTCTCTCACACAAAAACCCATATACACCTTGCTACACACTCCCAATTACTCTCCGCCTAACCAGACAGCCTGCAGTCTCCCTCCACTCTCTCTTTTCGGGTCCATTTTACCAGCTTCTGACCCCCTCCACTCTCTCATATCCCCTCCAGGCAGGAGAAGCCAACATAGTCTCAAGTGCCCACCTGATCCAAGAAGCTCATTCCTCACCAGCATCCCACTCCAAATCATTGTCCAGTCCAATCCCCGACTGAAGAGTTGGCTTCGGGAATGGTTCCTGTCCTGGGCCAACAAAAGGTCTGGGGGTCATGACCACTGGGGTCCATCCAGTCAGTCAGAAACATTAAATCTGGTCTTATGAGAATTTGGGGTCCTCATCCCACTACTCTCCTGCTCCCTCAGGGGTTCTCTGTTGTGTTCCCTGTCAGGGCAGTCATCTGTTGTAGCTGGGCACCATCTAGTTCTTCTGGTCTCAGGATGATGTAGTCTCTGATTCATGTGGGCCTTTATGTCTCTTGGGCTCGTAATCACCTTGTTTCCTTGGTGTTCTTCACACTCCTTTGATCCAGGTAGGTTGAGACCAATTCATGCATCTTAGATGGCTGCTTGCTAGTGTTTAAGACCTCAAACTTCACTCTTCAAAGTGACATGCAGAATGCTTTCTTAATAGATTTTATACTGCCAATTGACTTAGATGTCCCCTGAAACCATAGTCCCCAGACCCCTGCCCCTGCTATGCTGGCCTTCGAAGCATTCAGTTTATTCAGGGAAAATTCTTTGCTTTTGGTTTAGTCCAATTGTGCTGACCTCCCCTGTATTGTGTGCTGTCTTTCCCTTCACTAAAGTAGTTCTTATCTACCATCTAATTGGTGAATGCCCCTCTCCCACCCTCCCTCACTCCCCGCTCTCGTAACCAGGAAAGAATGTTTTCTTCTCAGTTTAAACTATTTCTCAAGCTCTTGTAATAGTGGTCTTATACAATATCTGTCCTTTTGCCTCTGACTAATTTCACTCAGCATAATGCCTTCCAGGTTCCACCATGTTATGAAATGTTTCACAGAATCATCATTGTTCTTTATCACTGTGTAGTATTCCACTGTGTGAATATACCATAATTTATTTATCCATTCATTTGTTGATTGACACCTTGGTTGCTTCCATCTTTTTGCTATTGTAAACAGTGCTGCAATAAACATGGGTGTGCATATATCTGTTGGTGTAAATGCTCTTATTTGGATATATTCTGAGGAGTGGAATTGCTGGATCCTAAAAAAAAAAAATCTTTTTTTTTTATGATAGTTCAAGCATTTTAAGGAAACACCAAATCGATTTCCAAAGTGGTTGTACCATTTTACATTCCCACCAGCAGTGTATAAGTGTTCCAGTCTCTTCAAAACTTACCCCAAATTTATTATTTTGTGTTTTTGGATTAATGCCAGCCTTCTTAGAGTGAGATGGAATCTCATTGTAGTTTTGATTTGCATTTCTCTAATGGCTAATGATCATGAACATTTCCTCATATATCTGTTAGCTACCTGAGTGTCTTCTTTAGTGAAGTGTCTATTCATATCTTTTGCCCATTATTTAATTGGGTTGTCTTTTTGCAGTTGAGTTTTTGCACTATCATGTAAATTTTAGAGATCAGGCGCTGATCAGAAATGTCATACCTCAAAACTTTTTCCCAGCCTGTAGGTAGTCTTGTTACTCTTTTGGTGAAGTCTTTGGATGAGCATAGGTGTTTGATTTTTAGGAACTCCCAGTTATCTAGTTTTTCTTCTGCATTCTTTATAATGGTTTCTATACTGTTTATGCCATGTATTAGGGCTCCTAACATTGTCCCTATTTTCTCTTCCATGATCTTTATCATTTTAGATTTTATATTTTGGTCTTTGATCCATTTTGAGTTAGTTTTTGTGCATGGAGTGAGGTATGGGTCTTGTTTCATTTTTTTGCAGATGGATATCCAGTTATGCCAGCACCATTTGTTAAAAAGACTGTCTTTTCCCCATTTGACTGTTTTGGGGCCTTTATCAAATATCAACTGCTCATATGTGGATGGATTTATGTCTGGATTCTCAATTCTATTCCACTGGTCCATTTATCTGTTGTACCAGTACCAGGCTGTTTTGACTACTATGGCGGTATAATAGGTTCTAAAATCAGGTAAAGTAAGACCTCCCACTTTGTTCTTCTTTTTCAGTAATGCCTTATTTATCCTGGGCCTTTTTCCCTTCCATATGAAGTTGGTGATTTGTTTCTCCACCTCATTAAAGAATGTCATTGGGATTTGGATCGGAACTGCATTGAATGTATAGATAGTTTTTGGTAGAATAGACATTTTCACAATGTTAAGTTTTCCTATCCATGAGTAAGGTATGTTTTTCCACTTATGTAAGTCTCTTTTGGATTCTTGCAGAAGTGTACTGTAGTTTTCTTTGTATAAGCCTTTTACTTCTCTGGTAAGACTTATTCCTAAGTATTTTATCTTCTTTGGGGCTACTGTAAATGGCATTGATTTGGTGATTTCCTCTTCGATGTTCTTTATGTTGGTGTAGAGGAAGCCAACTGATTTTTCTATGTTTATCTTGTATCCTGATACTCTGCTGGAGTCTTCTGTTAGTTTCAGCAGTTTTCTTGAGGATCCCTTAGGGTTTTTTTTGTGTATAAGATCATGTCATTTGCAAATAGAGATACTTTGACTTCTTCTTTGCCAACCTGGATGCCCTTTATTTCTTTATCTAGCCTAATTGCTCTGGCTAGGACTTACAGAACAATGTTGAATAAGAGTGGTGATAAATGGCATTCTTGTCAGGTTCCCCATCTCAAGGGGAATGCTTTCAGGCTCTCTCCATTTAGGGTGATGTTGGCTGCTGGCTTTGTATAAATGCCCTTTATTATGCTGAGGAATTTTCCTACTATTCCTATTTTGCTGAGAGTTTTTATCATGAATGAGTGTTGAACTTTGTCAAATGCCTTTTCTGCATCAATTGATAAACTCGTGTGATTCTTGTCTTTTGTTTTATTTATGTGGTGAGTTCCATTAATTGCTTTTCTAATGTTGAACCAAACCTGTATACCTGGTGTGAATCCCACTTGGTCATGGTGAATTATTTTTTTGAAATGTTGTTGAATTCTATTGGCTAGAATTTTGTTGAGGAATTTTGCATCTACATTCATGAGGAATATAGGTCTATAATTTTCTTTTCTTGTAGTGTCTTTACCTGGTTTTGGTATCAAGGATATGGTGGCTTCATAGAATGAGTTTGGTAGTATTCCATCCTTTTCTATGCTCTGAAATACCTTTAGTAATAGTGGTGTTAACTCTTCTCTGAAAGTTTGGTAGAACTCTGCAGTGAAGCCATCCGGAACAGGGTTTGTTTTTTTGTTGGGAGTTTTTTGATTACCTTTTCAATCTGTTTTGTTATGGGCCTATTTAGTTGTTCTACCTCTGTTTGTGTTAGTTTAGGTAGGTATTGTGTTTCTAGGAATTTATCCATTTCTTCTAGGCTTTCGTATTTGTTTCAGTATAATTTTTCATAGTAATCTGATATGATTCTTTCAATTTCAGTTGGGTCTGTTGTAATATCGCCCCTCTCATTTTTTACGCAGGCTATTTGCCTCCTCTCCTGTTTTCCTTTTGTCAGTTTGGTCAGTGGTTTATCAATTTTGTTGATTTTTTCCAGAAAACCAGCTTTTGCTGTTATTAACTCTTTCAATTGTTTTTCTGTTTTATATTTGTTTTAATTCACCTCTAATTTTTATTATTTGTTTTCTTCTGGTGTCTGTGGGTTTCTTTTGTGGCTCTCTTTCTATTTGTCCAAGTTGTAGGGATAATTCTTTGATTTTGGCCCTTTCTTTTTTTTTGAATGTATACATTTTTGATATAAATTGACCTCTGAGCACTGCTTTTGCTGTGTCCCAAAGGTTCTGATAAGAAGTGTTTTCATTCTCATTGGATTCTCTGAATTTCTTTATTCCACCCTTATTGTCTTCTGTAATCCAGTCTTTTTGGAGTACGGTATTGTTCAGTTTCCAAGTATTTGATTTCTTTTCCCTACTTTTCCTGTTATTGATTTCCAGTTTAATGGCATGGTCAGAGAAGATCCTTGTACTATTTCAATGTTTTGGATTCTGCTAAGGTTTGTTTTGTGACCTAAAATGTGGTCTAATCCAGAAAATGTTCCCTGTGCACTAGGAAAGAAAGTATACTTGGTTGCTGTTGGGTGGAGTGTTCTGTATATGTGTATGAGGTCAATTTGTTTGATTGTGGCATTTAGATCTTCCATGACTTTATTGAGCTTCTTTCTGGATGTCCTGTCCTTCACCAAAAGTGGTGTGTTGAAGTCTCCTATTATTTTTGTGGAGTTGTCTATCTCACTTTTTAATGCTAATAGAGTTTGTTTTATGTATCTTGCAGCCTTGTCATTGGGTGCATAAATATTTAATATGGTTCTGTATTCTTGGTTTATTCTCCCTTTAATCATTATATAGTGTCCTTCCTTATCCTTCTGATGGATTTAACTTTAAAGTCTATTTTGTCAGAAATTAATATTGCCACTCCTGCTCTTTTATGATTGTTGTTTCCTTGATACATTTTTCCATCCTTTGAGTTTTAGTTTTCTTGTGTCTCTAAGGTGTGTCTATTGTAGGCAGCACATAGACGGATCTTGTTTTTTAATCCATTCTACCACTCTGTGTCTCTTTATTGATGCATTTAGTTCATTTACATTCAGGGTAATTATGGATAGGTATGAATTTAGTGCTATGATATTGATGTCTTTTTTTCTGTGTTGTTGACAGTTTCTTTTTCCCACTTGATTTTATGTGCTGAGTAGATTTTCTTTATATATTGTCCTTTTCTCATATTTGTCATTGGTTTTGTTTCTGCTGAGTCTGTGTTTTTTCCTTGTATTTTATTTTGATGAGTAGGGTAGATTGTCTCCTTTGTAGTTACCTTATTATTTACCCCTATTTTTCTAATTTAAAACTAACTTTTATTTCTTTGTATCACCATATCTTCCTCTCCATATGGAAGGTGTATGATTACATTTCTTAGTCCCTCTTTATTATTCAACGTTGTCTTCTTTTATGTGATAACATCACAGTTACCCTGTCTTGGGCTTTTTATTTTATAATATTGCTTTTTTTTCTGATTTCCCTGTCTGGGTTGACTTCTGGTTGCTCTCTCCAGTGTTCTAGTCTTGAGTAGATACCTGATATTATTGATTTTCTAACCAAAGAACTCCCTTTAGTATTTCTTGTAGTTTTGGTTTGGTTTTCACAAGTTCCCTAAACTTGTGTTTATCTGGAAATGTCTTAATTTCACCTTCATATTTAAGAGACAGTTTTCCTGGATATATGATTCTTGGCAGGCAATTTTTTTCCTTCAATTTTTTAAATATGTCATCCCATTGCCTTCTTGCGTTCATGGTTTCTTCTGAGTTGTCCGAGCTTATTCTTATTGGCTCTCCTTTGTAGGTGACTTTTTGTTTATCACTTGCTGCTCTTATAATTCTCTCTTAACCTTTGGTTTTGGCAAGTTTGATTATAATATGGTGACTTTCTTTTAAAATCTACCTTATGTGGAGTTCAGTGAGCATCTTGGATAGATATCTTCTCGTCTTTCACAATATCAGGGAAGTTTTCTGCCAACAAATCTTCCACAATTTTCTTTGTATTTTCTGTTATCCCTCCCTGTTCTGGTACTCCAATCACTTGTAGGTTATTCCTCTTGATAGAGTCCCATATGATTCTTAAGGTTTTTTCATTTTTTTTAATTCTTTTATCTGATTTTTCTTCAAATATATTAGTGCCAAGCGGTTTATCTTCAAGTTCAGAAATTCTAGCTTCTACTTGCTCAATTCTGCTCCTCTTTCTATTGAGTTCTCTAATTCTGTAATTTTATTGTTAATCTTCTGAATTTCTGTCTATGGATTTTTCCAGCTTATTAAACTTTTCATTATGATCCTGAATAATCTTTCTAATTTCTTCAATTGCTTTATCTGTGTGTTCCTTGGCTTGTTTTGTGTATTGCCTCATTTCCTTCCTGATGTCTTGAAGGGTTCTGTATATTGAACTTTTGTATTCTTCATCTGGTAACTCCAGGAATGCACTTTCATCTGAAAGATCCCTGGATTCTTTGTTTTGAGAGCCTGTTGAGGTGATCATGGCCTGTTTCTTTATGTGACTTAATATTGACTGTTGTCCCCGAGCCATCTATAAGTTATTGCATTAGTTTATGCTTGCTTACTGTGTCATAGCTGCTTGCTTTGTTTTGTTTTGTTATACCCCTATGGGTTGCTTGATTGAGCTAGCTTGATTATTTTTTACTTTGGAGCTCTGGTGTCCTGTTCCCAGCTGGGTAGAGCTGTTATCAGGTATATCAGTCTAGGAGTCCATTCAGTTTTCTTGTAAGAATTCAGTTCAGGGGTCCAGGTAGCTGATCATCAATTGTGTGGTACAAGCTCTGTCCTACAGTCTTAGAATGGCAGGGGTGATTGGCGTATATACCAGTACCTGATTGCAGCAGGGGATCACATTCTGAACCAGGCAGGGGGCTGAGAACTGACCTCCAAGTGTCTCTGAGGAAAATGTGTCTCTGTTCCCTAGAATGTGCTGGTGGGTGGGTTCTGCAGAGGGACCATGGGCACCCAAAGTTTTTGGTTGTAAGGACTGGGAGGTACCAATTATCTTTGGACCCCTGTCGTGGGTGGCTGGGTGACCTGAGTGGAGCTACCAGTCCTTAGGTCCCTGATGTGGGTAAGTGAGGACCTTTTTAACAGGCAAAGCAATGTCAAACACCCACCTCTCCACCACACAGCTGAAATGGTTGGAGTTTGCCAAGAAGGACCTATTCTCCTGAAATAGGCCCACACAGGTCCATGCAGAAGGGAATGGTGCTCAAGGTCCATGGACAGTTTATGCCTGGACAGGAGCTGCTTCTGTCCTGAGCTCCCCCTGTTAATGGAGCTAGCAAATTATCTTCCCCCCCCAGTTGCAAACTTTTTTCCTTCCCCAAGGCTGGAGGAATGGCTCTAGGTGCTCACCAGTGTCTATCTCAGGCCCAGGGATTCAGCCCCTGAAGCCGGCTTGGGGGTGGGGGTGGTGTGGTAAAATATATGCACGTCCTTAGCTTTTGCCGAGAGCGCCCTTCTCCTCAGGTTCTGGAGGTGTGAGTAGTCTGTGTGGCTAGCTGCTTCTCTGTGAGGAAACTGTGGCCGAATGCTAGGACCAGTCCGCCACCACCACCAACACTGCTCCATGAATCGTGCCTGAGGGCTCCCCACGATTCAGGTCTAGTAACTCTTCTCCACTTCTGAGTCGTCTCTTCCCCCCACCCCTCAGTTCATTGTCTAAGCTTGCCTTTGATGCTCAGGGCTCCCAGATTGTCATAAATATACTTGTTTTATTTGTTTTTTTGAGTCTTTGTTGCAAAGAGGGCTCGCCAGAAGCATCTATCTGTTCTGCCATCTTGGATCTGCCCTGCATTGTTTTTTTTTATGTCAGGAAAAATCTGCCATTTATTGAGCATTTTTAGGTTTTAGGCCCCATAGTGGATTGAATGGTCTCCCCCCAAGGAGATACATTTCATGTCCCAAAACTTGTGAATGGGAACTTATTTGGAAAAATGGGTGTTTGCAGATGTAATTAAATTAAGGATCTTGAGATGATATTATCCTGGATTATCCTGTTGAGCTCTAAATCCAATAAGTATCCTTATGAGAAACAGAATAGGTGAAGGTTATATGAAGATGGAGGCAGAGATTGAAGTGGTACAGCCACAAGCCAAAGAATTCTTGGAGCCCCTAAAAGCTGAAGAGGCAAGGAATGGGTCACCCCCTACAGTCTCCAGAGTAAGTATGTACCTGCTAACACCTTGATTTCCGAATTCTGGACCTCCAGAACTGTGACAGAATTTATTACTATTACATCAAACCACCCAGTTTGTGCTAATTTATTAAGGTAGCTACGAGTCAGAATCGACTCAATGGCCATGGGTTTGGTTTTTAAGTCCCTTTCTAGATATTATATTATCCAATTTAATCCTGCCTTGAAACTTTGTGGATGAAATTACTTCTAAATTTTGGTTCAGATCAAAGCCCAGAAACGTAAGGACTGCCCAAGTTCTCATGCATTGTAAATGCTAGAGACTTGATTTAAATTCATCTCTGCCTGTCTCCAAAACCGTGTCCTTTCTACCACCCTAGATTCATTCACATTAGGGCAGGAATGAATAATGAACTCTGATGTTCATAATGTAAAGCATTCATCAGTTCTGTTTTATGATGCCTAGCAGTATACCCTAAACACCAAACATTCAGGTAAAGGCAGGGCTTAGAGTTAATTTGTGATATATTTCTCTACTTATTAATTTCATTTTGGAGTCTCCTTTGTTTTCCAAATAAACATCATATTTTATCTATTTGTTTTTATTTAATTTTTCCTGCTAGAACTGAAGCAAGTTTGTGAATTAAATAACAAACTCAAATGACAGATAACAGGTCACAGTAACAGTTCCTACAACTTTACGTCATGGTTATCCATGTGTACCTAAGGGAACTTTTGGATTACCTGGCTACTGTACATTTTCCTTGTAATTGTTTCATTAAACACCAATTATAGCTAAAACATAATGGTGACTCAGACTAGTTTCATTTCCCTTTGTCTGAAGTGTTTTGTACAAACTTGGCCAGACCACACTGGCTAGTCTCTTCCTCGGTTCACATCTCTCAAGTTCTGGTATGAAGAGGGGAGGAGTCACTGTTTTAGTAATGGTTTTAGACTCTTTGAGTCTAAAGCCTGGAGAAAGGGTGCAGTTATAAGAAGAAAATTACCCTTTAGTAATCATTCTTTGGGTTTCTAATCATTTGGCAATCCATGAAGCCTGCTTAATGCCTTGGATTCTGATTCCCGTTAAATTTACTCTTATTTCCTTACATATTGAAAGGCATTTGGAAAATACTACATGGTGTATACCAAAGGCAGGACAGTAGGAACAGTTAGCCCTGGGGGAAGTATATTTTATTATTGACATTGTTTATAATTGCAGGCACATGGTGATCATAAAAAAACAAACCAATTTTATATGATTTTATTATTGTATTTATTTTGTATTTATTATTGTCTACAGACAACTGACTCACACTTGGTATGGTATTACGTGACGTATGGTACACACATGAAGAAGAGATATATTATATCAGGCCTTTTAAAAAGGGCATGTTTGCTTAAAGCTGGAAAACTAAGAGCATTATATCGAAAAATTAATATGCAATGACTATGTGTACGTGTGTGTTGGGAGAGCTCAGATGAATAAGGACTCACAAGATCACCACAGACCATATTCAGCAACAATTTACCCAGAAGGATATGGGAAAGGATATATATCTTGCCATCAGAGCAGTATCAGGCATTCCTCTTCTGCAGAAGTCCTTGCAGCATTTCATGCAGCCAGCTGGGAGCTGTTTTCTCAGATACAAGGGCATGAGATCAACACTGGATAAGTGCTAAAGCCTCGCTTTCTTAGAAGCCTCATGTTCCATGAGATTCAAAATACCATATCAAATCTCATTGTCATAGCTTCCATGGACAACTTTTATACACAAGTCACCACACTTATGGAAGCCCAAAAAATGATATCCCCATCAAGTATGATAGTATCTTTATAGTCCCTTCCAGCCCAGATGCAGTCTACCAAACAGTGATCATTTTCACCCAAATCAATGATGCTTAGTGTATTAGCTTCCTAGGGCTGCTCCAACAAAGTACCACAAACTGGGTGGCTTAAAATAATATAAGTTTATTTTCTCACAGTTCTGGAATCTAAAAGTCTAAAATCAAAGGTCCATTAGTGTCATTCTCCTTCTGAAGCTCTAGGGAATAACCCTTCCTTGCCTCTTCCAGCTTCTGATTGTGCTTGCAATCCTTGGCATTCCTTGACTTATAGGTACCTCCCTCCAATTTCTGCCTCCACCTTCACATGGCCTTCTTCCCTCTTCACATGGCCTTCTTCCCTCTTCACATGGTCTCCTCTGTGTCTGAAAATCTCTCTTTGCATATAATGACATCAGTCATTAGATCTAGGGCCCACCCTAATCTAGTATGGCCTCCTCTTAAATTGATTATATCTTCAAAGACCCTATTTCCAAATAAGGTTTCATTCACAGGTACTAGGGATTGGATCATTACGTTTTGTTAGACCCACCTTAGATGTATTTCGTTTATTAGTCTAGTATCTTTGCTTCTCTTATCCATCAACCTTATTTTTGTCTACATATGGTTGATTATATACATTTTTGTTGTTGTGGTTAGCTGTTATCGAATCAGCCTCTGACTCTGACAAAACAGTGCCCAAAGGGATCGAATCATTGTGGTCCACAAGATCCTCATTTGCTGATTTTCAGAAGTAAAGAGTCAGGCCTGTCTTAGTCTGGAAGTTTCGTTGAAAACTGCTCAGTATAACAGCAACACACAAGCCTTCATTGGCAGATGAGTGGTGGTTGAGCACTAAGTGAATTGGTCAGGAATTGAAATTGTCTCCTGTATGGAAGGAGAGAATATTAACACTGAACCACCAATGACCTCTGATTATATACTTAGTGCTCCCAAAATACTATTTTAATGCACCAAAATAAAATTTTACTTTAAGTTGTTAAACATTTTTTTTTTCTCAAAATAGATGAGAATAACTCATTGGGAGTTGGTTCTTTACTCTTCTATAAAAATCATAAGAGTTAAACCTTCACTAAAAAAAAAAAAGGTCAGATTAATTCCTAAATAATAATAATAAAAAAAAAACCATTGCCATGTAGTTGATTCTGACAAATAGTGACCCTGCAGGACAAAGTAGGACTTCCCATAGGGTTTCTTAGGGTGTAATCTTTACAGAAACAGGCTGCCAAATCTTTCTCCTGAGGAGCAGCTGGTGGGTTTCAATTGCCAAACTTTGGGTTAGCAGCCACTATACCACTTAAATACAGTGTCCCGAATCAATGTGCAAATGTCCAATGCTGTAGACATATGGGCCTGGAATAGGAGTGTTTTTATTTGAACAAACATTTTTCTGAAATGACAGTTGTTCTTATAAATATCGTTGGGGTCATCATTTTATTTCAAGCTGTTATGGCAGCAAAATGATTGTGAAATATTTTCACTGATTTTCCTTTCTACTAGAAGAAGAAATTCTTGCATTCATTTCATTTACAAGTGAGTATAACCTTGGGACCCATGGACTTGAGAACAGCATTAAGCACAGTGTGATGATCCTCCTGGAAAGCCAGCACGTGCCCAACACCTGTTATTGGAGATCTATGTCCAATTCGACACCATAATTTTAGAAATTTTAGAAATTTGGACATGAAATATACTAAGAAATCTAAAAATATTACGTTAAAAAAGATTTATTAGGATAGAAATTATTTAGTCTGAGATAGAAAAAAGTAAAAGGTAACCAACCTAACTTTACAAATATAAACATTTATAAGTGTTTAATTTGTTAAAAGTATTAAAATTGTCATTAAATAATACATTGTTACATTTTTACATACTAATTATTCAACTTATTAGTATTTATCATAAAGTGTGCTGTGTTGTATAGACAGAGAACAAAAATCCAGGACTAAGGTACAGAAGTGAGGTAAGCAGTTTCTAAATTCTTCGTTGTGCTTACAGAATATTGTTCTCTGTTATGGTGGACTGTATGCATGTTAGACTTACATTGACAAATAATATTAGTGCAAACTGATAAACTCTGACCAGAATTTAAAAAAAGATCCTTTTTCCTAACTGGTTTAATTCTATAGCTAATAATTAGGGGATGATGTACTACAGCATATAATTTATTATAAAAATCTATGATATTACTGACATAAAATATGTGGCATCAAGAACAACTTAGGAGGGTCTGTTCTTCAAAGTAACCACTTTCTTCTCTGGGAATGAGTAACTACAGACTTAGAGAATGCATCTTTCTATTCCACACGGGATAATTTCTGTTCTGCCTTAGTTATCTAGGGCTGCTGTAACAGAAATACCAAAAGTAGATAGATTTAACAGAGAAATTTATTCTCTCACAGTCTAGTAGGCTACAAGTCCAAATTCAGAGCATCAGCTCCAGGGGAAGGCTTTCTCTCTGTGTCAGCTCTGGAGGAAGGTCCTTCTCATCAATCCTCCCCTGGACTAGGAATTTTTCTGTGTGGGAACTCCAGGTCCAAAGGAAGTGTTCTGCTCCTGGCACTGCTTTTTTGGTGGTATAAGGTCCCCATGTCTCTGCTCACTTTTCTCTTTATATCTTAAAACAGACTGGCTGGAGGTGGGGACAAGATGGCAGAATAGTCATATGCTTCCTGCGATCCCTCTTACAACAAAGACCTGAAAACACAAGTGAAACGATTATATTTATGGCAAGCTAGGAGTCCTGAACATCAAAGACAGTTAGAAAATGCACTGAATGGCAGGGGGAGGGAGAGATGGTTCAGATGCAGAGAGGAGTTAGCAGACCTGAATTGCCAGGATACCTCAGGCACCATTCCTGGGAGCAGCTGCAGAGGGCTGGTGGCAGCATTTGGCTGCAGCATTCTCAGGAAGAAGCAGCCAGCCACACAGCCTACACACACCTCCAGAACCAGAGAAAAATGGTGCTCATGGCAAAAGCTAAGTACTTGCATATATTTTACCATGCCCCTGGCCCCCAAGTTGGCTTTGGTGGCTATTGATTTCCCTGGGCCTGAGAGAAGCCGTGTTGTGCACCCAGAGAAATCCTCCTGGCCTTCGAGTAGGAATAAATTCACTATTGGGGAAAAAGATAATTTGCCAGCTCCACTAACTGGGGGAATTCAGAACAGAAGCAGCTCCTGTCCACGCATAAACAGTCCATGGATTTAAATACCTTTACCCTCTGCATGGATTGTGTGGACCTATTTCAGGAGAATAGGCCCTTGTTGGCAGACTGCAACAGTTTCAGCTGTGCAGTGAAGAGGGGGGTGTTTGATATTTCACACCACTTTGCCTATTAAATAGGGCCCTCACCTACCCACATCATGGTCATAAGGACTGGTGGCTCCGCTCAGGGCACCCAGCCACCCAAGAGAGGGGTCCAAGGATAACTGGTAAATCCCAATCCTTACAAACAAAAGCATTGGGTGCTTATGGTCCATCTGCAGAACCCACCCACCTGTACACTGTAGAGAACAGGGACATACTTTCCTCACAGACATTTGGGAGATGGTTCTCAGACCCCTGCCTTGTTCAGAGCATGACTCCCTGCCACAACCAGATATCAGTACCTACACCAATCACCCCACCCCTCTAAGACTGTAGGATAGAACCTGTATGACACACTTGGTGATCAGCTACCAGGACACCTGAGCTGAATTCATACAAGAAAAGTGAATGGACTCCTAGACTGATATATATGATAACAGCTCTAGCCATTTAGTGACAAGACATCAGAGCTTCAAAGGCAAAAATAATCAAACTATCTCACTCAAACAACCTATTTGGGCATATCAAAACAAAACAAAGAAAGAAGCTAGGATACAGTAAGGAAAGATAAAATAAACTAATACAATAACTTATAGATGGCTCGGAGACAACAGTCAATAGCAAATCACATAAAGAAACAGATCATGATTGCCTCAACAAGCTGTAAAAAAGAAAAATCAAGGGATCTTCAGGATGAAGTTCCTTTCCAGGAATTACTGGATGCAGAATTCAAAAGATTAATATATAGAACTCTTCAAGACATCAGGAATGAAATTAGGAAGGAGATCAGGCAATACGCAGAAAAAGCCAAGGAACACACAGATAAAGTAAATGAAGAAATTAAAAAGGTTATTCAAGAACATAATGAAAAATTTAATGAGCTGCAAGAATCCACAGTGAGACAGCAATGAGAAATTCAGAAGATTAACAATAAAATTACAGAATTAGAGAACTCAATAGAAAGTCAGAGGAGCAGAATTAAACAACCGGAAGGTAGAATTGGTGAGCTTGAAGATAAAGCACTTGGCACTAATATATTTGAAGAAAAATCAAATAAAAGAATTTTAAAAAATGAAGAATCATGTGGGACTCTATCAAGAGAAATAACCTAAGAGTAATTGGAGTGCCAGAACAGGGAGGGATAACAGAAAATACGGAGAGAATTGTTGAAGATTTGTTGGCAGAAAACTTCCCTGATATTGTGAAAGACGAGAAGATATCTATCCAAGATGCTCATCGAACTCCACATAAGGTAGATTTTAAAAGAAAGTCACCATATTATAATCAAACTTGCCAAAACCAAAGGTTAAGAGAGAATTATAAGAGCAGCAAGTGATAAACAAAAAGTCACCTACAAAGGAGAGCCAATAAGAATAAGCTCGGACAACTCAGAAGAAACCATGAACGCAAGAAGGCAATGGGATGACATATTTAAAAAATTGAAGGAAAAAAATTGCCTGCCAAGAATCATATATCCAGGAAAACTGTCTCTCAAATATAAAGGGGAAATTAGGACATTTCCAGATAAACAGAAGTTCAGGGAATTCGTAAAAACCAAACCAAAACCACAAGAAATACTAAAGGGAGTTCTTTGGTTAGAAAATCAATAATATTAGGTATCAACCCAAGACTAGAACACTGGACAGAGCAATCAGATGTCAACCCAGACAGGGAAATCACAAAAATAAGTCAAGTTAAAAAAAGGTCAAAACCAGGAAACAGTGATGTTATTACGTAAAAGACGGCAAGATTAAAACAATAAAGAGGCACTAAGAAATGTAGTCATAGATCTTTCTTATGGTGAGGAAGACAAGGTGATATGAAAAAACAAAAGTTAGGTTTAAACTTAGAAAAATAAGGGTAAATATTAAGGTAACCACAAAGGAGACTATCAAAATAAAATACAAGAAAAAAATAGAGACTCAGCTGAAATAAAATCAACATCAATGAATAAGAGAAAAAGACAATATACAAAGATAAACTACTCAGCACAAAAAATTAAGTGGGAAAAAGAAACTGTCAACACAAAAAAAAGACATCAAAATGATAGCACTAAATTCATACCCATCCATAATTACACTGAAAATAAATGGACTAAATGCACTGATAAAGAGACAGAGAAAGGCAGAATGGATAAATAACATGATCCGTCTATATGCTGCCTACAAGAGGCACACCTTAGACTTACAGATACAAACAAACTAAAACTCAAAGGATGGAAAAAAAATATATCAAGCAAACAACAATCAAAAAAGAGCAGGAGTGGGAGTATTAACTTTTGACAAAATAGAGGTTAAAGATACATCCACCACAAAGGACAAGGAAGGACAATAAATAGTGATTAAAGGGACAACATACCAGGAGGATATAACCAAATTGAATATTTATGCACCCAGTGAAAGGGCTGCAAGATACATAAAACAAACTCTAACAGCATTGAAAAGTGAAATAGACAGCTCCACAATTATAGCAGGAGACTTCAACACACCACTTTCAGTGAAGGACAGGACATCCAGAAAGAAGCTCAATAAAGTCATGGAAGATCTAAATGCCATAATCAACAAACTTGACCTCATAGACATATACAGACACTCCACCCAAGAACAGCCAAGTATACTTTCTTTCTGTGCACATGGAACATTCTCTAGAATAGATCACATGTTAGGTACAAGCCTTAGCAGAGTAGAAAACATTGAAATATTGCAAAGCATCTTCTGTGACAATAAGGCCATAAAAGTAGAAACAAATAACAGAAAAAGCAGGGAAAAGAAATCAAACACTTGGAAACTGAACAACACCCTGCTCAGAAATGACTGGGTCACAGAAAACATTACAGATGAAATAAAGCAGTTCATAGAATCCAACGAGAATGGAAACACTTCCTATCAGAACCTTGGGGACACAGCAAAGGCAGTGCTCAGAGTTCAATTTATATCAACAAAAGCACACATGCAAAAAGACAAAAGGGCCAAAATCAAAGAATTATCCCTACGACTTGAACAAATAGAGAACAACAACAGTAACCCTCAGGCACCAAAACAAAGCAAATAACAAAAATAAGAGCAGAATTCTATGAAAGAGGGAACAGAAAAACAATTGAAAGAATTAACAAGACCAAAAGCAGCTTCTTGGAAAAAATTAACAAAATTGGTAAACCATTGGCCAAACTGACAAAAGAAAAACAGGAGCGGAAACAAATAACCCAAATAAGAAATGAGATGCATGATATTACAACAGACCCAAATAAAATTAAAGAATCATATGCAGTTTCTATGAAAAATTGTACTCTAAGAAATTTGAAACCTAGAAGAAATGGACAAATTACTAGAAACACACTACCTACCTAAACTAACACAAAGAGAGGTAGAAAAACTAAATAATCTCATAACCAAAGGAGAGATTGAAAAGGTAATCCAAAAACTCCCAACAAAAAAGGCCCTGGTCTGGATTGCTTCACTGCAGTGTTCTAACAAACTTTCAGGGAAGAGTTAAGACTACTAATACTAAAGGTATATCAGAGCCTAGAAAAGAATGCAATACTCCCAAACTCATTCTATGAAGCCAGCATATCCCCGATAACAAAACCAGGTAAAGACATCACGAAAAAGAAAATTATAGACCTATATCGCTCATGAACTTAGATGCAAAAACCCTCAACAAAATTCTAGCCAATGGAATTCAACAACATATCAAAAAAAATAATTCACCATGACCAAGTGGAATTAGAAAAACTATTAATGTAATCCACCACATAAATAAAACAAAAGACAAGAATCACATGATTTTATCAATTGATGCAGAAAAGGCATTTGACAAAGTTCAACAACCATTCATGGTAAAAACTCTCAGCAAAATAGGAATAGAAGGAAAATTCCTCAGCATAATAAAGGGCATATATACAAAGCCAACAGCCAACATCATCCAAAATGGAGAGAGTCTGAAAGCATTCCCCTTTAGACCGAGAGTTAGTCAAGGATGCCCTTTATCACCACTTTTATTCAACATTGTGCTGGAGGTCCTAGCCAGAGCAATTAGGCTAGATAAGAAACAAAGGGCATCCAGATTGGTAAGGAAGAAGTAAAAGTATCTCTATTTGCACAGGACGTGAATCCTAAGGGAAACTACTGAAACTAATAGAAGACTTCAGCATGTTATCAGAATACCAGATAAACATACAAAAACCTGTTGCATTCCTCTACATTAACAAAAAGAACATTGAAGGGGAAATCACCAAATTATTACCATTTACAATAGCCCCCAAGAATGTAAAATAATTTGGCATAAGTCTTACCAGAGTTCTAAAAGACCTCTAAAAAGAAAACAGCAAGACTCTTGTGCAAAAAACCAAAAGAGACCTACATAAGTGAGAAAACACACGTTGCTCATGGATAGGAAGACTTAACAGTGTAAAAATGTTCTACCAAAAGCGATCCATAGATACAATGAAATTCCTATCCAAATTCCAAAAACATTTTTTAATGAGATGTAGAAAGAAATCACCAATGTCATATGGAAGGGAAAGAGGCCCCGGATAAGTGAAGCATTACTGAAAAAGAAGAACAAAGTGGGAGGCCTCACTCTACCTGATTTTAGAACCTATTATACCACCACAGTAGTCAAAACAGGTTGTTACTGGTACAACAACAAATACATAGACCAATGGAACAGAATTGAGAATCCGGACATAAATCCATCCAAATATGAGGAGCAGATATTTGACAAAGCCCTAAAATCTGTTAAATGGGGAAATGATAGTCTGTTTAACAAATGGGGCTGGCATAACTGGATATCCATCTGCAAAAAAAAATGAAACAAGACCCATACCTCACACCATGCACAAAAACTAACTCAAAATGGATCATAGACCTAAATATAAAATCTAAAACAATAAAGATCAAGGAAGAAAAACTAGGCGAAAGCTAGGAGCCCTAATACATGTCATAAACAGTACAGAAAACATTACTAACAATGCAGAAGAGAAACTAAATAACCGGTAGTTCCTAAAGATCAAACACCTATGGTCATCCAAAGACTTCACCAAAAGAGTAAAAAGATTACCTACAGACTCGGAAAAAGTGTTTAGCTATCACATTTCCAATCAGCATCTGATCTCTAAAATCTACATGATACTGCAAAAACTCCACTACAACAAAACAAATAGCCCAATTAAAAAATGGGCAAAGGATATGAACAAACGCTTCACTAAAGAAGACATTCAGGTAGCTAACAGATACATGAGGAAATGCTCACAATCATTAGGCATTAGAGAAATGCAAATCAAAACTACAATGAGATTCCATCTCACTCCAACAAAGCTGGCATTAATCCACAAAATAGAAAATAACAAAAGTTGGAGAGGTTGTGGAGAGACTGAAGCACTTCTACACTGCCGGTGGGAATGTAAAATCGTACAACCATATTAGAAGTCAATTTGCCGCTTCCTTAAAAAACTCGAAATAGAACTACCATAGGATAAAGCAATACCACTCCTGGGAATATATCCTAGAGTAAAAAGAGCCCTTACATGAACAGATATATGCACAGCCATGTTCATTGCAGCACTTTTTACAATAGCAAGAAGATGGAAGCAACCAGGGTGCCCATCAACAGATGAATGGATGAATAAATTATGGTATATTCACACAATGGAATACTAGGCATCAAGAAAGAACAATGATGAATCCATGAAACATTTCATAACATGGAGGAATCTAGAAGCCATTATGCTGAGTGAAATTAGTCAGTTGCAAATGGACAAATATTAAATAAGACCACTATTATAATAAATAGAGAAATAGTTTAAACAGAGAAGGAAGTATTCTTTGATGGTTACGAGAGGCGGGAGGAAGAGAGGGAGGGAGAGGAGTTTTGACTAATTAGATAGCAGATAAGAATTATTTTAGGTGAAGGGAAAGACAACACAGTACAGGCTAGGTCAACACAAGTGTACTAAATTAAAAGCAAAGAAGTTTCCTGAATGAACTGAACATTTCAAAGGCCAGCATAGCAGGGGTGGGAGTTTGGGGACCATGGTTTCAGGGGACATCTAAGTCAATTGGCATAAAAAAATTTATTAAGAAAACATTCTGCATCCCACTTTGGAGTGTGGCTTCTGGGGTCTTAAACACTAGCAAGTGGCCATCTAAGATACATCAATGGGTCTCAACCCACCTGGAGGAAAGGAGAATGAAGAACACCAAAGACACAAGGTAATTATGAGCCCAATAGACAGAAAGGACCACATAAACCAGAGACTGCATCAGCATGAGACCAGGAGAAATAGATGGTGCCTGGCTATAATCGATGATTGCCCTGAATGGCCTGACTGAGACTAGAAGGACCTCGGAGGTCGTGATCCCCAGACCTTCTGTTACCCCAAGACAGTAACCATTCCCAAAGCCAATTCTGTAGACAGGGATTGGACTGGACTATGGGATAGAAAATGATACTGGTGAAGAGTGAGCTTCTTGGGTCAAGTAGACACATGAGACTATGTGGGCATCTTCTCTCTGGAGGGGAGATGAGAGGGCAGATGGGGTCAGATGGACACAAAAATAGAGCATGGATGGAAGGAGTATGCTGTTTCATTAGGGAGAGAGCAATTAGGAGTATATAGCACGATGTATATAAATATTTGTATGAGAGACTGACTTGATTTGTAAACTTTCACTTAAAGCACAATAAAAAAATTTTTTTTTTTTTTATAAATTTCCTTGTGCTTTAAGTGAAAGTTTACAAATCATGTCAGTCTCTCACACAAAAACCAATATACACCCTGCTACACACCCCAACTACTCTTCCCCCAACAAGACAGCCCACTCCCTCCCTCCACTCTCTGCTTTCATGTCCATTTCACTTGCTTCTAACCCCCTCCACCCTCACATCACCCCTCCAGGCAAGAGATGCCAACGTAGTCTCAAGTGTCCACCTGATCCAAGAAACTTAGTCCTCACCAGATTCCCTCTCCAACCCATTGTCCAGTCCAATCCGTGTCTGAAGAGTTGGCTTCAGGAATGGTTCCTGTCCTGGGCCAACAGAAGGTCTGGGGGCCATGACCACCGGGGTCCCTACAGTCCCAGTCAGACCATCAAGTCTGGTCTTATGAGAATTTGGAGTCTGCAACCCACCACTTTCCCACTCCCTCAGGGGTTCTCTGTTGTGTTCCCTGTCAGGGCAGTCATCTGTTGTAGCCGGGCACCATCTAGTTCTTCTGGTCTCAGGATGATGTAGTCTCTGGTTCATGTGGGCCTTTCTGTCTCTTGGGCTCGTAATCGTTTTGTGTCCTTGGTGTTCTTCATTCTCCTTTGATTCAGGTAGGTTGAGACCAATTGATGCATCTTAGATGGCTGCTTGCTAGTGTTTAAGAAAGACCCCAGACGCCACTCTTCAAAATGGGATGCAGAATGTTTTCTTAATAGATTTTATACTGCCAATTGACTTAGTTGTACCCTGAAACCATGGTCCACAGACCCCTGTCCCTGCTATGCTGACCTTCGAAGCATTCAGTTTATTTAGGAAAATTCTTTGCTTTTGCTTTAGTCCAATTGTGCTGACCTCCCCTGTATTGTGTGCTGCCTTTCCCTTCACCTAAAGTAGTTCTTATCTACTATCTAATTAGGGAATGCCCGCTCCTACCTCCTCTCCTTCCCCTCTCCTGTACCCATGAAAGAATGGTTTTCTTCTCAGTTTAAACTATTTCTCAAGTTCTTATAATAGTGGTCTTATACAATATTTGTCCTTCTGCAACTAATTTCACTCAGCATAATGCCTTCCAGGTTCCTCCATGTTATGATATGTTTCACAGATTCCTCACTGTTCTTTATCGATGCGTAGTATTCCATTGTGTGAATATACTATAATTTATTTAACTAATCATCCGTTGATGGGCACCTTGGTTGCTTCCATCTTTTTGCTATTGTAAATAGTGCTGCAATAAACATAGGTGTGCATATATCTGTTCGTGTAAACCCAGTAAACCCAGTGCCGTCGAGTCAATTGAAGGCTCTTATTTCTCTAGGATATATTCCAAGGAGTGAGATTGCTGGATCTTATGGTAGTTCTATTTCTAGCTTTTTAAGGAAGCACCAAATCGATTTCCAAAGTGGTTGTACCATTTTACATTCCCACCAGCACTGTGTAAGTGTTCCAATCTCTCCACAGCCTCTCCAACATTTATTCTTTGTATTTTTTGGATTAATGCCAGCCTTTTTTGTCGGAGTAAGATGAAACCTCATTTTAGTTTTGATCTGCATTTCTCTAATGGCTAATGATCGTGAACACTTCTTTATATATTTGTTAGCTACCTGAATGTCTTCTTTAGTGAAGTGTCTATTCATATCTTTTGCCCATTATTTACTTGGGTTTTTGTCTTTTTGTAGTTGAGTTTTTGCAGTATCATGTAGATTTTAGAGATCAGGCGCTGATCAGAAATGTCATAGCTAAAAACTTTTTCCCGGTCTGTAGGTAGTCTTTTTACTCTTTTGGTGAAGTCTTGGATGAGCATAAGTGTTTGATTTTTAGGAGCTCCCAGTTATCTAGTTTTTCTTCTACATTCTTTATAATGTTTTGTATACTGTTTATGCCATGTATTAGGGCTCCTAACGTTGTCCCTATTTTTTCTTCTATGATCTTTATTGTTTTAGATTTTACATTTAGGTCTTTGATCCCCTTTAAGTTAGTTTTTGTGCATGGAGTGAGGTACAGGTCTTGTTTCATTTTTTTGCAGATAGATATCCAGTTATGCCAGCACCATTTGTTAAAAAGACTGTCTTTTCCCCATTTGACTGTTTTGGGGCCTTTGTCAAATATCAAGTGCTCATATGTGGATGGATTTCTGTTCCATTGGTCCATGTATCTGTTCTTCTATGAGTACCAGGCTGTTTTGACTACTGTGGCGGTATAATAGGTTCTAAAATCAGATAAAGTAAGGCCTCCCACTTTGTTCTTCTTTTTAAGTAATGCCTTATTTATCCTGGGCCTTTTTCCCTTCCATATGAAGTTGGCGGTTTGTTTCTCCATCTCATTAAAGAATGTCGTTGGGATTCGGATTGGAATTGCATTAAATGTATAGATCACTTTCGGTAGAATAGACATTTTTATAATGTTAAGTCTTCCTATCCATGAGCAAGGTCTGTTCTTCCACTTATGTAAGTGTCTTTTGGTTTCTTGCAGAAGTGTACTGTAGTTTTGTTTGTATAAGTTTTTTTACGTCTCTGGTAAGACTTATTCCTAAGTATTTTACCTTATTGGAGGCTACTGTAAAGGGCATTGGTTTGGTGATTTCCTCTTCAATGTTCTTTTTGTTGGTGTAGAGGAATCCAACTGATTTTTTTTAGGTTTATCTTGTATCCCGATACTCTGCTGAACTCTTCTATTAGTTTCAGTAGTTTTCTGGAGGATTCCTTAGGGTTTTCTGTGTATAAGATCATGTCATCTGCAAATAGAGATACTTTTACTTCTTCCTTGCCAATCTGGATGCCTTTTACTTCTTTATCTAGCCTAATTGCTCTGGCTAGGACTTCCAGCACAATGTTGAATAAGAGTGGTGATAAAGGGCATCCTTGTCTGGTTCCCTATCTCAGTGGGAATGCTTCCAGGGTCTCTCCATTTAGTGTGATGTTGGCTGTTGGCTTTGTATAAATGCCCTTTATTATGTTGAGGAATTTTCATTCTATTCCTATTTTGCTGAGAGTTTTTATTATGAATGGCTGTTGAACTTTGTCAAATCCCTTTTCTACATCAGTTGATAAAATCATGTGATTCTTGTCTTTTATTTATGTGGTGGATTACATAAATTGTTTTTCTAATGTTGAACCATCCTTGCATACCTGGTATGAATCCCACTTGGTCAAGGTGAATTATTTTTTTGATATGTTTTTGAATTCTATTGGCTAGAATTTTGTTGAGGATTTTTGCACCTATGTTCTTGAGGGATATAGGTGTATCATTTTCTTTTCTTGTGGTGTCTTTACCTGGTTTTGGTATTAGGGATATGGTGGCTTCATAGAATGAGTTTGGTAGTATTCCATCCTTTACTATGTTCTGAAATGCCTTTAGTGGTAGTAGTGTTAGCTCTTCTCTGAAAGTTTAGTAGAACTCTGCAGTGAAGCTGTCCAGACCAGGGCTTTTTTTTGTTGGGAGTTTTTTAATTACCTTTTCAGTCTCTTTTTTTGTTATGGGTCTATTTAGTTGTTCTACCTCTGTTTGTGTTAGTTCAGGTAGGTAGTGTGTTTCTAGGAATTCATCCATTTCTTTTAGGTTTTCAAATTTGTTTGAGTATAGTTTTTCATAGTAACCTGATATGATTCTTTTAATTTCAGTTGGGTCTGTTGTAATATCGCCCATCTCGTTTCTTATTCAGGTTGTTTCCTCTCCTGTTTTTCTTTTGTCAGTTTGGCCAGTGGTTTATCAATTTTGTTGATTTTTTGAAAATACCAGCTTTTGATCTTGTTAATTCTTCTTTCAATTGTTTTTCTGTTTTCTATTTCATTTAGTTCAGCTCAAATTTTTATTATTTGTTTTCTTCTAGTGCCTCTGGGTTTCTTTTGTTGCTCTCTTTCTTTTTGTTCAATTTGAAGGGAAAATTCTTTCATTTTGGCCCTTTCTTCTTTTTGGATGTGTGCATTTATTGATATAAATTGGCCTCTGAGCACTGCTTTTACTGTGTCCCCAGGGTTCTGATAGGAAGTGTTCTCATTCTCATTGCATTCTCTGAATTTCTTTATTCCATCCTTAATGTCTTCTATACTCCAGTCTTTTTTTGAGCAGAATCTTGTTCAGTTTCCGAGTGTTTGATTTCTTTTACTGCTTTTCCTGTTATTGATTTCCACTTTTAAGGCCTATAGTCAGAGAAGATGTTTTGTAATATTTCAATGTTTTGGATTCTGCTAAGGCTTGCTTTATGACCTAATATGTGGTCTATTCTAGAGAATGTTCCATGTGCAGTAGAAAAGAAAGTATACTTGGTTGCTGTTGAGTAGAGTGTTCTGTATATGTCTACGAGGTCAAGTTGGTTGATTTTGGCCTTTAGATCTTCTGTGTCTTTATTGAGCTTCTTTCTGGATGTTCTGTCCTTCACCGAAAGAGGTGAAGCTGTGTATCTCAATTTTCAGTGCTGATAGAGTTTGTTTTATGTATCTTGCAGCCCTGTCATTGGGTGCGTAAATATTTAATATGGTTATATATTCTTGGTGTATTGTCCCTTTAATCATTATATAGTGTCCTTCTTATCCTTTCTGATGGATTTAACTTTAAAGTCTATTTTGTCAGAAATTAATATTGCCACTCCTGCTCTTTTTTGATTGTTTTTTGCTTGATATAAATTTTTTCATCCTTTGAGTTTTAGTTTGTGTCTCTAAGCCTAAGGTGTGTCTCTTGTAGGCAACATACAGATGAATCTTTTTTTTTAATCCATTCTGCCACTCTCTGCCTCTTTATTGGTGCATTTAGTCCATTTACATTCAGGGTAATTAGGGATAGGTATGAATTTAGTGCTATCATTTTGATGTCTTTTTTTGTGTGTGTTGACAGTTTCTTTTTCCCACTTGACTTTATGTGCTGAGTAGATTTTCTTTATATATTGTCCTTTCCTCATATATGTTGTTGATTTTGTTTCTGCTGAGTCTGTATTTTTCCCTTGTATTTTATTTTGATAAGTAGGATAGTTTGTCTCCTTTGTGGTTACCTTATTATTTACCCTTATTTTACTAAATTTAAAACTAACTTTTATTTCTTTGTATCACAATATATTCCTCTCCATATGGAAGGTGTATGATTACATCTCTCGGTCCCTCTTTTTTATTTTAATGTTGTCTTCTTTTATATAATAACATTGCTGTTACCCTGCTTTGGGCTTTCTTTTTTTTAAATTTATAATTTTGCTTTGTTTTTTTGGATTTCCCTGTGTGCGTTGACTTCTGGTTGCTCTGCCCAGTGTTCTAGTCCTGGGTTGATACCTGATGTTATTGATTTTTTTTTTTTTTAATAATTTTTTTAAGCTTCAAGTGAACGTTTACAAATCCAATCAGTCTGTCACATATAAGTTTACATACATCTCACTCCCTACTCCCACTTGCTCTCCCCCTCTTGAGTCAGCCCTTTCAGTCTCTCCTTTCTTGACAATTTTGCCGGCTTCCCTCTCTCTCCATCCTCCCATCCCCCCTCCAGACAAGAGTTGCCAACACAATCTCAAGTGTCCACCTGATATAATTAGCTCACTCTTCATCAGCGTCTCTCTCCCACCCGCTGACCAGTCCCTTTCATTTCTGATGAGTTGTTTTCGGGGATGGTTCCTGTCCTGTGCCAACAGAAGATCTGGGGAGCATGGCCGCCGGGACTCCTCTAGTCTCAGTCAGACCATTAAGTTTGGTCTTTTTATGAGAATTTGGGGTCTGTATCCCACTGATCTCCTGCTCCCTCAGGGGTCCTCTGCTGTGCTCCCTGTCAGGGCAGTCATCGATTGTGGCAGGGCACCAACTAGTTTCTTCTGGTCTCAGGATGATGTAGGTCTCTGGTTCATGTGGCCGTTTCTGTCTCTTGGGCTCTTAGTTGTCGTGTGGCCTTGGTGTTCTTCATTTTCCTTTGCTCCAGGTGGGTTGAGACCAATTGATGCATCTTAGATGGCCGCTTGTTAGCATTTAAGACCCCAGACGCCACATTTCAAAGTGGGATGCAGAATGATTTCATAATAGAATTATTTTGCCAATTGACTTAGAAGTCCCCGCAAACCATGTTCCCCAGACCCCCGCGCTTGCTCCGCTGACCTTTGAAGCATTCATTTTATCCCGGAAACTTCTTTGCTTTTGGTCCAGTCCAATTGAGCTGACCTTCCATGTATTGAATGTTGTCTTTCCCTTCACCTAAAGCAGTTCTTATCTACTGATTAATCAATAAAAAACCCTCTCCCACCCTCGTAACCACAAAAGTATGTGTTCTTCTCAGGTTTACTATTTCTCAAGATCTTATAATAGTGGTCTTATACAATATTTGTCCTTTTGCCTCTGACTCATTTCGCTCAGCATAATGCCTTCCAGGTTCCTCCATGTTATGAAATGTTTCACAGATTCGTCACTGTTCTTTATCGATGCGTAGTATTCCATTGTGTGAATATACCACAATTTATTTACCCATTCATCCGTTGATGGACACCTTGGTTGCTTCCAACTTTTTGCTATTGTAAACAGAGCTGCAATAAACATGGGTGTGCATATATCTGTTTGCATGAAGGCTCTTGTATCTCTAGGGTATATTCCTAGGAGTGGGATTTCTGGGTTGTATGGTAGTTCTATTTCTAACTTTTTAAGGAAATGCCAGATAGATTTCCAAAGTGGTTGTACCATTTTACATTCCCACCAGCAGTGTATGAGAGTTCCAATCTCTCCGCAGCCTCTCCAACATTTATTATTTTGTGTTTTTTGGATTAATGCCAGCCTTGTTGGTGTGAGATGAAATCTCATCGTAGTTTTAATTTGCATTTCTCTAATGGCTAATGATCGAGAGCATTTTCTCATGTATCTGTTGGCTGCCTGAATATCTTCTTTAGTGAAGTGTGTGTTCATATCCTTTGCCCACTTCTTGATTGGGTTGTTTGTCTTTTTGGGGTTGAGTTTTGACAGAATCATGTAGATTTTAGAGATCAGGCGCTGGTCGGAGATGTCATAGCTGAAAATTCTTTCCCGATCTGTAGGTGGTCTTTTTACTCTTTTGGAGAAGTCTTTAGATGAGCATAGGTGTTTGATTTTTAGGAGCTTCCAGTTATCGGGTTTCTCTTCATCATTTTTGGTAATGTTTTGTATTCTGTTTATACCTTGTATTAGGGCTCCTAGGGTTGTCCCAATTTTTTCTTCCATGATCTTTATCGTTTTAGTCTTTAAGTTTAGGTCTTTGATCCACTTGAAGTTAGTTTTTGTGCATGGTGTGAGGTATGGGTCCTGTTTCATTTTTTTGCAAATGGACATCCAGTTTATGCCAGCATCTATGCCAGCACCATTTGTTAAAAAGACTATCTTTTCCCCAATTAATTGACACTGGTCCTTTGTCAAATATCAACTGCTCATACGTGGATGGATTTATATCCAGATTCTCAATTCTGTTCCATTGGTCTATGTCCTGTTGTTGTACCAGTACCAGGCTGTTTTGACTACTGTGGCTGTATAATAGGTTCTGAAGTCAGGTAAAGTGAGGCCTCCCACTTTCTTCTTCTTTTTCAGTAGTGCTTTGCTTATCCGGGGCTTCTTTCCCTTCCATATGAAATTGGTGATTTGTTTCTCTATCCCCTTAAAATATGACATTGGAATTGGGATCAGAAGTGCCTTGTATGTATAGATGGCTTTTGGAAGAATAGACATTTTTACTATGTTAAGTCTTCCTATCCATGAGCAGGGTATGTTTTTCTACTTAAGTATGTCCTTTTGAATTTCTTGTAGTAGAGCTTTGTAGTTTTCTTTGTATAGGTCTTTTACATCCTTGGTAAGATTTATTCCTAAGTATCCTATCTTCTTGGGGGCTACTGTGAATGGTATTGATTTGGTTATTTCCTCTTCGGTGCTCTTTTTGTTGATGTAGAGGAATCCAAGTGATTTTTGTATGTTTATTTTATAACCTGAGACTCTGCCAAACTCTTCTATTAGTTTCAGTAGTTTTGTGGAGGATTCCTTAGGGTTTTCTGTGTATATAATCATGTCATCTGCAAATAGTGATAACTTTACTTCTTCCTTGCCAATCCAGACACCTTTTATTTCTTTGTCTAGCCTAATTGCCCTGGCTAGGACTTCCAGCACGATGTTGAATAAGAGCGGTGATAAAGGGCATCCTTGTCTGGTTCCCTTTCTCAAGGGAAATGCTTTCAGGTTCTCTCCATTTAGAGTGATATTGCCTGTTGGCTTTGCATAGATGCCCTTTATTATGTTGAGGATTTTTCCTTCAATTCCTATTTTGGTAAGAGTTTTTATCATAAATGGGTGTTGGACTTTGTCAAATGCCTTTTCTGCATCAATTGATAAGATCATGCGGTTTTTGTCTTTTGTTTTATTTATGTGATGGATTACATTAATGGTTTTTCTGATATTAAACCAGCCTTGCATACCTGGTATAAATCCCACTTGATCATGGTGAATTATTTTTTTGATGTGTTGTTGAATTCTATTGGCTAGAATTTTGTTGAGGATTTTTGCATCAATGTTCATGAGGGATATAGGTCTATAATTTTCTTTTTTTGTAATGTCTTTACCTGGTTTTGGTATCAGGGAGGTGGTGGCTTCATAGAATGAGTTGGGTAGTATTCCATCATTTTCTATGCTGTGGAATACCTTCAGAAGTAGTGGTGTTAACTCTTCTCTGAAAGTTTGGTACAACTCTGCAGGGAAGCCGTCCGGGCCAGGGCTTTTTTTTTTGTTGGGAGTTTTTTGATTACCGTTTCAATCTCTTTTTTTGTTATGGGTGTATTTAGTTGTTCTACTTCTGAATGTGTTAGTTTAGGTAGGTAGTGTTTTTCCAGGAATTCACCCATTTCTCCTAGGTTTTCAAATTTGTTAGAGTACAATTTTTCATAATAATCTGAGATGATTCTTTTAATTTCATTTCGTTCTGTTGTGATGTGGTCCTTCTCATTTCTTATTCGGGTTATTTGTTTCCTTTCCTGTATTTCTTTAGTCAGTGTGGCCAATGGTTTATCAATTTTGTTAATTTTTTCAAAGAACCAGCTTTTGGCTTTGTTAATTCTTTCAATTGTTTTTCTGTTCTCTAATTCATTTAGTTCAGCTCTAATTTTTATTATTTGTTTTCTTCTGGAGCCTGATGGATTCTTTTGTTGCTCAGTTTCTATTTGTTCAAATTGTAGGGACAGTTCTCTGCTTTTGGCTCTTTCTTCTTTTTGTATGTGTGCATTTATTGATATAAATTGGCCTCTGAGCCCTGCTTTTGCTGTGTCCCAGAGGTTTTGATAGGAAATATTTTCATTCTCGTTGCTTTCTAAGAATTTCCTTATTCCCTCCTTGATGTCTTCTATAACCCAGTCTTTTTTCAGGAGGGTATTGTTCATTTTCCAAGTATTTGATTTCTTTTCCCTAGTTTTTCTGTTATTGATTTCTAGCTTCATTGCCTTGTGGTCTGAGAAGATGCTTTGTAATATTTCGATGTTTTGGGTTCTGCAAAGGTTTGTTTTATGACCTAATATGTGGTCTATTTTAGAGAATGTTCCATGTGAGCTAGAAAAAAAAGTATAGTTTGTAGCAGTTGGGTGGAGAGTTCTGTATAAGTCAATGAGGTCAAGCTGGTTGATTGTTGTAATTAGATCTTCCGTGTCTCTATTGAGCTTCTTACTGGATGTTTTGTCCTTCTCTGAAAGTGGTGTGTTCAAGTCTCCTACTATAATTGTGGAGGTGTCTATCTCACTTTTCAATTCTGTTAAAATTTGATTTATGTATCTTGCAGCCCTGTCATTGGGTGCATATATATTTAATATGGTTATGTCTTCCTGATCAATTGTCCCTTTTATCATTATATAGTGTCCTTCTTTGTCCTTTGTGGTGGATTTAAGTCTAAAGTCTATTTTGTCAGAAATTAATATTGCTACTCCTCTTCTCTTTTGCTTATTGTTTGCTTGATATACTTTTTTCCATCCTTTGAGTTTTAGTTTGTTTGTGTTTCTAAGTCTAAGGTGTGTCTCTTGTAGGCAGCATATAGATGGATCGTGTTTCTTTATCCAGTCCGTGACTCTCTGTCTCTTTATTGGTGCATTTAGTCCATTTACATTCAGCGTAATTATAGATAAATAAGTTTTTAGTGCTGTCATTTTGATGCCTTTTTATGTGTGTTGTTGGCCATTTCATTTTTCCACATACTTTTTTGTGCTGAGGCGTTTTTCTTAGTAAATTGTGAGATCCTCAATTTCATAGTGCTTGACTTTATGTTAGTTGAGTCGTTACATTTTTCTTGGCTTTTATCTTGAGTTATAGAGTTGTTATACCTTTTTGTGGTTACCTTATTATTTACCCCTATTTTTCTAAGTAAAAACCTAACTTGTATTGTTCTATATCGCCTTGTATCCCTCTCCTTATGGCAGTTCTATGCCACTGTATTTAGTCCCTCTTTTTGATTATTGTGATCTTTTACCTATTGACTTCCATGATTCCCTGTTATGTGTATTTTTTTTAATTAATCTTAATTTGTTTGTTTTTGTGATTTCCCTATTTGAGTTGATATCAGGACGTTCTGTTTTGTGACCTTGTGTTGTGCTGATATCTGATGTTATTGGTTCTCTGACCAAACAATATCCTGTAGTATTTCTTGTAGCTTTGGTTTGGTTTTTGTAAATTCTCTAAACTTGTGTTTGTCTGTTAATATCTTAATTTCGCCTTCATATTTCAGAGAGAGTTTTGCTGGATATATGATCCTTGGCTGGCAGTTTTTCTCCTTCAGTGTTCTGTATATGTCGTCCCATTCCCTTCTTGCTTGCATGGTTTTTGCTGAGTAGTCTGAACTTATTCTTATTGATTCTCCCTTGAAGGAAACCTTTCTTTTCTCCCTGGCTGCTTTTAAAATTTTCTGTTTATCTTTGGTTTTGGTGAGTTTAATGACAATATGTCTTGGTGTTTTTCTTTTTGTATCAATCTTAAATGGGGTTCGATGAGCATCTTGGATAGATATCCTTTCGTCTTTCATGATGTCAGGGAAGTTTTCTGTCAGGAGTTCTTCAAGTATTTTCTCTGTGTTTTCTGTCTCCCCTCCCTGTTCTGGGACTCCAATCACCCGTAAGTTATCCTTCTTGATAGAGTCCCACATAATTCTTAGGGTTTCTTCATTTTTTTAAATTCTTTTATCTGATTTTTTTTCAGCTATGTTGGTGTTGATTCCCTGATCCTCCAGATGTCCCAGTCTGCATTCTAATTGCTCGAGTCTGCTCCTCTGACTTCCTATTGCGTTGTCTAATTCTGTAATTTTATTGTTAATCTTTTGGATTTCTACATGTTGTCTCTCTATGGATTCTTGCAACTTATTAATTTTTCCACTATGTTCTTGAATAATCTTTTTGAGTTCTTCAACAGTTTTATCAGTGTGTTCCTTGGCTTTTTCTGCAGTTATCCTAATTTCATTTGTGATATCTTTAAGCATTCTGTAAATTAGTTTTTTATATTCTGTATCTGATAATTCCAGGATTGTATCTTCATTTGGGAAAGATTTTGATTCTTTTGTTTGGGTGGTTGTAGAAGCTGTCATGGTCTGCTTCTTTAAGTGGTTTGATATGGAGTGTTGTCTCCGAGCCATCACTGGGAAACTAGTTTTTCCAGAAAATCCGCTAAAAAAAAATGCAGTCAGATCTCTATCAGAGTTCTCCCTCTGGCTCAGGCTATTCAGATGTTAATGAAGCCTCCTGGGGAGGGTGGGGGAGGGAACAGAGAGATAGGAGAGTAGCACCTCAAAATATAGCCAGAGTTGCTTGTCTTGCTTGGAATGACTATTATATCTGAGATTCCCGTGGGGCACGTCGCCTATGTGTGCTGGCTGTGTGGAGATTGCCCCCGGGGGGTCTGGCCCGCTGGAGTCACGGTCAGATCCTCCGCTTCCAGCCCCACGCCCAGCCTCAAGGCTCCCCTACTGGGACGGTGCACTCTCGACTCCAAAATCAGTCGCTGCCTCCCGGGGACTTCTCGTCCCTCCAGCAGCATGGCCGTGCCGCCCCCGCGAACTAGTTGGGCTGCCTCCCGGGGTTAGTTCAGTTGGGTGGAGCAGCTCCCCGTGCTTGTGCCGTGACCGAGTGTCCCTGCTGGGACGCTGTTCTCCCCGCTCCAATACCAGTCGCTGCCTCCCGGGGACTTCTCCTATCGGCTGCGTCCCACGCCACCTGCGTGAACCGGCTGGGCCCTCTCCCGGGGTTAGTTCAGGGGGGTGGAGCAGCTCTCCGTGTTTATGCCGTACCTGCGTCCAGTCCAAATCCCGGCAGGATGGTTCCCCGGCTCGGACGCTGCTCTTCCTGCTCCAAGACCAGTCACTGCCTCCCGGGGACTTTTCCCACCAGCTGCGTCCCACGCCGCCCGCGGAACCGGCTGGTCCCCCTCCCGGGGTTAGTTCAGGGGGGTGGAGCAGCTCTCTGTGCTTGTGCCGTACCTGACTGGTACGCTGGCTCCAGGCTCTGGAAACAATCGCTGCTTCCCCGTATTAGTTCGTTCTCCGTCTCTAAATCTGTGTTTGTTGTTCAGGGTTCGTAGATTGTTATGTATGTGATCGATTCACTTGTTTTTCCGTGTCTTTGTTGTAAGAGGGATCCGAGGTAGCATCTGCCTAGTCCGCCATCTTGGCTCCGCCTCCTGTTATTGATTTTTTTAATCAAAGAACTCCCTTTAGTATATCTTGTAGTTTTGGTTTGGTTTTTATGAATCCCCTCCACTTGTGTTTATCTTGAAATTTCTTAATTTCACCTTCATATTTAAGAGACTGTTTTGATGGATACATGATTCTTGGCAGGTAATTTTTTCCTTCAATTTTTTAAATATGTCATCCCATTGCATTCTTGCCTGCATGGTTTCTGCTGAGTAGTCCAAGCTTATTCTTATTGGCTCTCCTTTGTAGGTGACTTTTCTTTTATCCCTCATTGCTGTTATAATTCTCTCTTTATCTTTGGTTTTGGCAAGCTTGATTATAATATGTGTTGGTGACTTTCTTTTAAGATCTACCTTATATGGAGTTCGATGAGCATCTTGGATAGATATCTTCTCATCTTTCACAATATCAGGGAAGTTTTCTGCCAACAAATCCTCAACAATTTTCTCTGTACTTTCTGTTATCCCTGCCTGTTCTGGTACTCCAATCACTCATATGTTATTTCTCTTGATAGAGTCCCACATGATTTTTAAGTTTTCTTCATTTTTTTAAATTCTTTTATCTGATTTTTCTTCAAATATATTAGTGCCTAGTGATTTATCTTCTAGTTCAGAAATTCTAGGTTCTACATGCTCAATTCTGCTCCTCTGACTTTCTATTGAGCTCTTTAATTCTGTAATTTTATTGTTAATCTTCTGAATTTCTGATTGCTCTCTGTGGATTTTTCCAGCTTATTAAACTTTTTATTATATTCCTGAATAATCTTTCTGATTTCTTCAGTTGCTTTATCTGTGTGTTCCTTGGCTTGTTCTGCATATTGCCTCGTTTCCTTCCTGATGTCTTGAAGGGTTCTGTATATTAAACTTTTGTATTCTTCATCTGGTAATTCCAGGAGTGCACTTTCATCTAGAAGATCCCTGGATTCTTTGTTTTGAGAGCCTGTTGAGGTGATCATGGCCTGTTTCTTTATGTGACTTGATATTGACTGTTGTCCCCTAGCCATCTATAAGTTATGGTATTAGTTTATGCTTGCTTACTGTGTCATAGCTGCTTGCTTTGTTTTGTTTTGTTATACCCCTATGGGTTGCTTGATTGAGCTAGCTTGATTATTTTTTACTTTGGAGCTCTGGTGTCCTGTCCCCAGCTGGGTAGAGCTGTTATCAGATATCTCAGTCTAGGAGTCCATTCAGTTTTCTTGTATGAATTCAGTTCCGGGGTCCAGGTAGCTGGTCATCAATTGTGTGGTACAGTCTCTGTCCTACAGTCTTAGAGGGGCAGGGGTGATTGGTGTAAATATCGGTACCTGAGTCATGCTCTGAACCAAGCAGGGGGCTGAGAACCGACCCCCAAGTGTCTCTGAGGAAAGCGTGTCTCTGTTCCCTAGAGTGTGCTGGTGGGTGGGTTCTGCAGAGGGACCATGGGCACCTGAAGTTTTTGGTAGTAAGGACTGGGAGGTACTTGTTATCTTTGGACCCCTGTCACAGGTTCCTGGATGACCTGAGTGGAGTCACCAGTCTTTAGTTCCCTGATGTGGGTAGGTGAGGATCGTGTTTAATAGGCAAAGCAATGTCAAACATCAAACACCCGCTTCTCCACTGCACAGCTAAAATGGTTGGAGTTTGCCAACAAGGGCTTGTTCTCCTGAAATAGGCCCACACAGGTCTACGCAGAAGGGAAATTTGCTCAATGTCCATGGATGGTTTATGCCTGGACAGGAGCTGCTTCTTTCCTGAGCTCCCCTGGTTAATGGAGCTAGCAAGTTATCTTTTCCCCCCAACTGCAAATTTTTTCCTTCCCTGAGGCCTTGAGGATGGCTCTAGGTGCTCATCAGGGTCTATCTCAGGCCCAGGGATTCAGCCCCTGAAGCCAGCTTGGGGGTGGGGGGGTATGTAAAATATATGCAAGTACTTAGCTTTTGCCAAGAGCACTGTTCTTCTCAGGTTCCAGAGGTGCGAGTAGGCTGTGTGGCTGGCTGCTTCTCCCTGAGGAAACTGTGGCTGAACTCTAGGATCAGCCCTCCACCGCTGCCGCTCATGAATGGTACCTGAGGGCTCCCCGTGATTGAGGTCCAGTAAGTCCTCTCCACTTCTGAACGGCCTCTTCCTCCCCCTGCCCCTCAGTTCATTGTCTAAGCTTGCCTTTGATGCTCAGGGCTCCCAGCTTGTCATAAACATACTTGCTTCACTTGTTTTTTTTGGTTTTTGCTGTAAAGAGGGCTTGATGGAAGCATCTATCTATTGCACCATCTTGGCTCTGCCTCTCTACAATGAAAAAAAATTTTTTTTAAATGTTGAATTTGTCAAAAGAACAAGTAGAAATCACTAGAATATGAAAGAAGTGTTGCTACATAGATTGGCTACCTATAAATTAGAAGATTCTCCTTTCTGTTGAAAAGAGATGAACAATAAAAGCAGTAACAAAAAAATTGAAAAAAAATGCATTATTACACAATCCAATGTTGTAGAATAAGTCCTGACTTATTAACATAACTACAGTTTTTCCATCTCATTAACATCATAGAGATAGGATTTAGAGCACATAGGAAAATGATATCAGATGACAAAATGTTGGGCAATCACACAATACTGAGTATCATGGCCTAGCCAAGTTGACAGATATTTTTGGGGGACACAATTCAATCCATGATACCTTTCATATGTAAATTTTAATAGACAGATACCCAAAGATATGTACTTATACTGTCCAAAAAGCCATAATGATATACATTATGAAAGAAAACACTTAATTGGGGCATATTATGGATGTCCACCCTATGAGAAATTTGAACTCATCAGTTGTATTGGTAGGGAATGAAAAATGTTTTCTCTATTATTTATATAAAAAATTCTCCATTTGTACAGAGTATTAGTTTGCTAAAATCTTTTTATAAAGCTAGCTTTGCTTGATTAATTCCTTCTTGTGATCATTTAACTTTTGAACATTTCATGTATTTGTATTTAATAGTTCATCTAATATATATTGTGTTTTATACTTCGTATTTTGGCGGAGGAAGAATGCTTGCCACATTCCCACCCTCAGGAATTTTTTACCTGCATTCACTTGTATGCATGAATATATATATGTGTTTTAACATCTGGAATGAGAGGAGATACAAAGGATAAACAGAGGAAATTAAATGAGCTAAAGCTCAAAAGATTTTTAGTTAAAAAAAATAGAGAAAATGTTCCAATAAGTAGACAATATAACTGAAATGAGTCTCTGATGACATACATGTGGCCAGATGGAGAAACACTGACTACATTACATAAATGTTAAATGGATTTATTACTTCATGATTAACAAGACCCATGCAGATCAGAAGGAAGGAATGTATTAAACTGCCACATGGCTTTTTCTCTGGTAGTGAATATTTCAGCATTTCAAAGAAATAATTAGAAAACATATATAGACTTATTTGCAGTTGGCTATAAGATATATGGAAAAAATGACTATGGTAAACACAAAGACTTAGATTTCAACTTGTTTCAGTAGACTCATTGCTTATCTTCATTCGTATTTCAACTCAGATTACACTTCTTGAGATAGGACATCATTGACCCCCAAGAAAATTACACAACTCCTCCATTACTTTATATTATATTGTCATATTATCCTATTCTATTTTCCCTGTAGCATGATTTTTTCACATCTTTATGTACACTACTTACATTACAACATCACATTATTATTGCCTATTATTTACAACCCCCAATTGAAATATAAATTCCATGGGAAGATTAATTTTTTCAATGAGGTACACCACTGTGTTCTGAGGTCAAGATACAGTGCTTGAGAGATTATCACAAATATTTGCCGAAAAAATAAATATGACTTAATTAGTGAATGAATCTACCACAAAAACATTGAAAGTATAAAGAGACAACTTTAAATCCTGATTAATTTACATAAGTACAAAGTAAGGGAAGCTTAGATTTTTCTTCATTTGATAAGTTTTAATTAAAAACCTGATTTATCAAGAACAAAAACTAAAAAAATACATATATAATAATGATTTTAATTGAACTGAAGTTTAAAAGTAGCCAATGGCTACTGAAGTATACTTACAATCTTGATCAGCAATTAAAGTATTTCATCCCGAATAAGGGAGATAGTAACAGTAACCTCGTTATGTTTTATTCTAGTCAGAATCTATATTAAGAATTGTGTTTAAACATGGTTGTCATGTTTAAGAATAACGCAAATTATTCCAGATGTCACTGTCAAATGATGAGGACTTTAGAACCATATCATTTTAAAGTTGTTGAGACGACCCTGAGAAGATGTTTGAGATGTTTAGCCTGAGGAAACAGGACAGAGTTCAAGATAATCACTGTTTCTGAAAAGCAAGGGGGGAATCCTTGAAAGGAGAGAGACAAATGGAGGAGATTTTAATTCTGTGTATAAATTCCCTCTAAATCTCTGACTGACCACTGAACTATGTATGCATGAAGCTGACTCCAATGTATCAGAAAAGATGAAAAGAATTGAACTGAAATTTGAAATGCCAGACAAGGTATAGAATTTCAAATTTGAGTTCAACCAAATTAATTACCTGCACAAATAAATAAAAAACAACTACACTCTTCAGAGTAATATAACAAAATTTAGTCTCCACAACATACCATTCATAATATCCAATATACAATCCACAATTAATTGACACAAAAAGAATCAAGAATATTCTCAGGTAAAAAGACAATCAACAGTGGCCGATGTTGAAATGACCCAGTTGTTAGAGTTAGCAAACACGAAATTAAAACAGACTTTGTAACTGTGCTCAAGGGCATAAAGCAAAATATTCTCACAATAAATTTGAAAAAAAAGTAGAAAATATCAGCAGAGAAATAGAAAATATTAAAAGAACAAAATAGAAAGTTTAGTACTAAAAGCTACTGTATACTCAGTAATCAAACAGGAGTATATGTTCACAATCTCTAGTTGAATATTAATAGCTCCATTTTTAGGACATTGGTGAATTTTGATTGTGTTTGGCTCAATGTCTCAGGAATGCCCAAATATTGCTTTGTCAAATTCAAAGTGACTGAATTGCCTCAATATAATGCACTAGTGATAATGCAAAATGATGCCTTGGCAAGCCCCCCAAATTACAATTTCTTTCATCTTTGATAGACTGTGTTAGAGCATGTAATTAGGTTCAAAGAGAAGCAGAAATCTTTTTCCTCCATAAGTGCTACTTTTAACAATGACTGACCCTTCAAGTCTGAAGATTTTATGCAGTTCCTGTTCATTAGGAGGAGAAAAATGCATAGCCAAATTCCAAAAGGGTGTCTGATTCAGCTGGACAATCCTATCTTACAGAGTAGAAAAAAGTACCACACGAGAATACGTATGAACTTTTGAAGTAGAGTGCCTCTGGCTACCAGTAGAGGTGGTTAGATCACAATTCTGAATCGGAACAATTAGTGTAGTATTTCTCCCTCCTATGGAAAGGGAAGAGAGAAATGGATAGAGAGATAAAAGAGTTTTCATTTTTTCTAGCTGCTAACACTCACAACTACTTGCAAACTGGATTCTGCTTCCACCTATCTACAGTTTGAGTGTTCTCTCTAAATTCATCAATGCTCACCTAGTCTCTGAATCCATTTTCTTGTCTAAATTCTCTGCTGGCTTCCATGACAGAGTAATATTCTGGATCTCCTTCTTTAGATGTTGTTTCAGTGAATCCCTTAGTTGTCCTGTCTTCTGCTACCTCTAATTGTAGGCTGTAGCTATAGATTTTATTAATCTTCTGTATTTCTGACTCTTTAGTTATTGCCTAGGAAGGTCTATATACAGTTCTTTCTCTAATACACTCTTAAGACTCTAGCTGGACCTGCTAAATGGATGCCTCTAAAAATAGGAATTTCTAGGCTACTTCTTTTTCTTCAGCCTTAGTTTTGAACATATAACGATCTCCTTCATGTCTATATACGGTTCATTCATTTTTAGTAAAACGAATTCCTGATCTGGATAAATAGGTTCTTATCATAAATCTTATAGCCATCTTTACTTTGCCTCTCCCTCAATTTCTCTGGATTATCAATTATCTACTCATTGGGCATATTCCATTATTGTGTCTATTACGTCTACTGTGCTCTTCTTCCCTTTTGGAAGAACGAACACCACCATAGCTCTAACCTTCATAAACTCATATCTGAATTACTCTAATGTTTTCTAGTGAATCACACTCAGATTTTCTGCATTCCACATACTTTTACCAGATTACTATTGCAGTGTCCTCCTGTTTCCCGTGTAAGAATTCTCACATTTCCTATTGTTGTTGTTGCTGTTAGGTGCCTTTAGTCGGTTCCAACTCATAGTGACCCTATAGTACAGCGTAGAACTTCCCCATAGGGTTTCCAAGGAGTGGTTGGTGGATTTGAACTGCTGACTTTTTCATTAGCAGTAGAGCTCTTAACCACTGCACTACTCCTTCATAATCAGATTTACCTTCCTAAAGTACAAATCTGGTCACAATTTCTCCATTTAAAATGAAATTATTCAAAGATAAAGTCTAAACTCCCCAGCATGGTATGTGCCTCAGTTACTTAATGCTGCTGTGACAAAAATATCACAAATGGATGGCTGTAAAGAACAGAATTTATTTTCTCACAGTTCAGAGGCTGGAAGTCTGAACTTAGAGTGTGGCTCTAGGGTGAGGGCTTCCTTGTCTATTTCAGCTTCTCTGCCAGCAATTCTTGTAGATACCTCTGTCTTTGTTTTCTATCTTCTTCCACGTGTGTGTGTGTTTGTGTCCATTCTGCTGTTCTTAATCGGAAGTGATTAGGTTTAGGATACACCCTACAACAGAATAACCTCAAGGTATAGAATTTCAAATTTGAGTTCAACCAAATTAATTACCTGCACAAATAAATAAAAAACAACTACACTCTTCAGAGTAATATAACAAAATTTAGTCTCCACAACATACCATTCATAATATATCATAGTGATTAACTGACTATATTACATTAGATTTTATTATAGAAGGTAAAGAAATTACATTAAATTAGATTACATTATGATTGCATTATGTTACATTACATTATAGAAGATAATCTGCTCTGGTGGTGCAAATTGTTATGTACTTAGCTGCTAACCAAAAGGTTTAAGGTTTGAACCCACTCAACTGCTCTGTGGGAGAAAGACCTGGCAATCTGCTTCCATAAAGATTAAAGCCAAGAAAATCCTATGAGGCAGTTCTACTCTGTCACATGGGAGAGCTACAAGTTGGAATCAACTTGATGGCACTCAACAACAAAAACAACCTGCGCTACAGAAGCCCAGCTGATTTAATCACATGTGATGATAATTTTGTTTATTTGGTTATTGTTTTGGAGAAGAAAAATAGGTCACTAATTATGACTATCTGACAGCAACTATGACAGCTATGACAGCAACTAGTGTTTGGCCAAAAAACTGGAAACCACAGCCTAGAAAAGCTGATGCAAAAAATTAACCATCACAACCTATAAGGCCTCTCATGATCTATTATTTCAACTTCAGATACTACCTCTCTCCTCTGCAGAAGTTATGTACCAGCTCTGCAGAATGACTCTCCATTACCCAAATGTGTCACAGTCTTTCATAGTTATATGCTTTAATTCTCTACTCTTTGCTGGAAATACTCCACCTTACATCTTGGCAAACTTCTGTACATGTATTAAGACCCTTCTGAGGAGTCAGCTCCCCATCCACCAGCCCAGACAGACATGTGGGAAAATACTACTCCAGTCTGCAAAGCACTGTTTGTTATAGTTGACCTCTCCTCTTCGCTGAAACTCTGTCCTCTATTTGTTCTCCCGATTTTCCTTTGACTTCTCTGTTCCTTCTTGATCTCCTTTGATGTCCATCTTTGGGTAGGCCTCTCACTTTATTTTCCTTCATAGCATCCTACTTAGCTCCGTAAAACTTTACTCAATTGCAACTACACATTGTGTTTTATATATTTATTGTCTCTCACCATCCATGAGACTGTAAGCACTGTGTGTCATAGACAATGATTGGGTTATCCCATCCCTAACACAATGATATATACCTAGCACTCAGTTATTGGTTGTTGAGGTAATTATATATATATATATATATATATATATATATATATATATATATATATATATATATATATATATATATAAAACAGAATGCCACTCCTATTGGATTATGAGTTTCTTGAAGAAGACATATACATAATACCTATGATTGTGCTGATACCTAGCATCTAGTAAACTAATTGTTGAGTGAAATAAAAATTATGACAGAAGGGTAAACATGTGAGAAGCAGTGAGGGAGAGAGAAATCAAATTAGGAAATGGTAGAGGAAAAGTAAAGTCAGAAAATCCAAAACTACATAAAGGTAGTTTAATGTTAGCCTTTATTTCTAAGATGAGAGAGAGGAATGGGACTCAGCCATAATGATTGAGGTGAATTCACATTTTCATCCATGGTAAGTATGGTAAATCTCTGTTTTAACATAAAATGTTATACTTATTTTGCTCATGAAAAGGCAGAATTAATTATACTGAAAATTACGTAGCGATGTATACTGCACACCTATAATTAACAAATAGAGATGGAAACAGAACTTGTGAATTGGAGGTAAGCTGGAGTAGGGGTGGTATATTTAAGTACGATTTGGTAAGACCATTGCATTTCCGGGAATGTGGCCAAATGTTGTTGTTATTAGGTCCCGTCGAGTTGGTTTCGACTCATAGCTACCCTATACACAACAGAACGAAACACTGCCTGGTCCTGAGCCATCCTTAAAATTGTTTTTATGTTTGAGCTCATTGTTGCAGCCACTGTGTCAATCTACCTCATAGAGGGTCTTCCTCTTTTCCGCTGACCCTGTACTCTGCCAAGCATGATGTCCTTCTCCAGGGACTGATCCCTCCTGACAACATATCCAAAGTATGTAAGATGCACTCTCGCCATCCGTGCCTCTAAGGAGCGTGCTGGCCACACTTCTTCCAAGACAGATTTGTTCATTCTTCTGGCAGTCCATGGTATATTCGATATTCTTCGCCAGCACCACAATTCAAAGGCATCAATTCTTCTTCAGTCTTCCTTATTCACTGTCCAGCTTTCACATGCATATGACGCGATTGAAAATACCGTGGCTTGGGTCAGGCACACCTTAGTCTTCAGGGTGGCAACTTTGCTCTTCAACACTTTAAAGAGGCCCTTTGCAGCAGATTTACCCAATGCAATGTGTCTTGATTTCTTGACTGCTGCTTCCGTAGCTGTTGATTGTGGATCCAAGTAAAATGAAATCCTTGACAACTGCAATCTTTTCTCCGTTTATCTTGATGTTGCTCAATGTCCATTTGTGAGGATTTTTGTTTTCTTTATGTTGAGGTGTAATCCATACTGAAGGCTGTGGTCTTTGATCTTCATTAGTAAGTGATTCAAGTCCTCTTCACTTTCAGCAAGTAAGGTTGTGTCATCTGCATAACACAGGTTGTTAATGAGTCTTCCTCCAATCCTGATGCCCTGTTCTTCTTCATATAGTCCACCTTCTTGGATTATTTGCTCAGCATACAGATTGAATAGGTATGGTGAAAGAATACAACCCTGGTGCACACCTTTCCTGACTTTAAACCAATCAGTATCCACTTACTCTGTCCGAACAACTGCCTCTTGATCTATGTAAAGGTTTCTCATTAGCACAATTAAGTGTTCTGGAATTCCAATTGTTCAAAATGTTATCCATAATTTGTTATGATTCACACGGCCGAAAGCCTTTACATAGTCAATAAAACACAGGTAAACATCCTTCTGGTATTCTCTGTTTTCAGCCAGGATCCATCTGACATCAACAAATGATGTCCCTGGTTCCACGTCCTCTTCTGGCAGTTCCCTGTCAATATACTGCTGCAGCCATTTTTGAATGATCTTCAGCAGAATTTTGCTTGCATGTGATATTAATGATATTGTTCTAAAGTTTCCACATTCGGTTGGGTCACCTTTCTTGGGAATAGGCATAAATATGTATCTTATCCAGTCAGTTGGCCAAGAAGCTGTCTTCCATATTTCTTGGCATAGACGAGTGAGCACCTCCAGTGCTGCAGCTGTTTGTTGAAACAGCTCAATCAATATTCCATCAATTCCTGGAGCCTTGTTTTTGCCAATGTCTTCAGAGCAGCTAGGACTTCTTCCTTCAGTACCATTGGTTCCTGATCATATGCCATCTCTTGAAATGGTTGAACATAGACTAATTCTTTTTGGTATAATGACTCTGCGTATTCCTTCCATCTTCTTTTGATGCTTCCTTTAATATTTTCCCCATAGAATCCTTCACTATTGCAACTCAAGGCTTGAATTTTTTCTTCAGTTCTTTCAGCTTGAGAAATGCCAAGCGTGTTCTTCCCTTTTGGTCTTCCATCTCCAGCTCTTTGCACATGTCATTATAATACTTTGTCTTCTCGAGAAGTCCTTTGAAATCTTCTCTTCAGTTCTTTTACTTCATCAATTCTCCCTTTTGCTTTAGCTGCTCGATGTTCAAGAGCAAGTTTCAGAGTCTCCTCTGACATCTGTCTGGGTCTTTTCTTTCTTTTCTGTCTTTTCAATGATCTCTTGCTTTCTTCATGTATGATGTCCTTGATGTCATTCCACAACTCATCTGGTCTTCGGTCACTAGTGTTCAATGCATCAAATTTATTCTTCAGATGGTCTCTAAAATTCAGGTAGGATGTACTCAAGGTCATATTTTGGCTCTCGTGGACTCGCTCTGATTTTCTTCAGTTTCAGCTTGAACTTGCATATGAGCAATTGATGGTCTGTTCCACAGACGGCCCCTGGCCTTGTTCTGACTGATGATATCGAGCTTTCCCATCATCTCTTTCTACAGATGTAGTTAATCTGATTTTTGGGTGTTCCATCCGGTGAGGTCCATGTGTGTAGTTACCCTTTATGTTGGTGAAAGAAGGTATTTGCAATGAAGAAGTTGTTGGTCTTGCAAAATTCTATCATTTGATCTCCAGCATTGTTCCTATCACCGAGGCCATAATTTTCCAACTATTGATTCTTCTCCTTCATTTCCAACTTTCAAGTTAAAATCGCCAGTAATTATCAATGCATCTTGATCGCATGTTTGATCAATTTCAGACTGCAGCAGCTGATAAAAATCTTCTATTTCTTCATCTTTGGCACTAATGGTTGGTGTGTAAATTTGAATAATAATCATATTAACTGATCTTCCTTGGAGGCGTATGGATATAAATCTATCACTGACAGCGTTATACTTCAGGATAGATCTTGAAACATTCTTTTTGATGACGAGTGCAACACCATTCCTCTTCAAGTTGTCATTCCCAGCATAGTAGACTATATGATAGTCTGACTCAAAATGGTCAATACCAGTCCATTTCTGCCCACTTATGCCTAGTTTATCGATGTTTATGCATTCCGTTTCATTGTTAATGATTTCTAGTTTTCCTAGATTCATACTTTGTACATTCCAGGTTCTGATTATTAATGGATGTTTGCAGCTGTTTCTTCTCATTTTGAGTTGTGCCACATCAGCAAATGAAGGTCCCGAAAGCTTTACTCCATCCACGTCATTAAGGTTGACTCTACTTTGAGGAGGCAGCTCTTCCCCTGTCATCTTTTGAGTGCCTTCCAACCTGGGGGCTCATCTTCCAGACAATGTTCCCCTGCTATTCATAAGGTTTTCACTGGCTAATGCTTTTCAGAAGTAGACTGCTGAGTCCTTCTTCCTAGTCTGTCTTAGTCTGGAAGCTCAGCTGAAACCTGTCCTCCATTGGTGACCCTGCTGGTATCTGAATACCGGTGGCATAGCTTCCAGCATCACAGCAACACACAAGCTCCCACAGTACAACAAACTGACAGACACATGGAGGGTGGCCAAATGGGCCTTGCAATTTTTTTTTTTTGTAGATTAGTTTTTTTTTAAAACACTATTAAAATATGTTAAACCCATTGCAGAATTCAATAAAATTTACATGTAAAGTAGAAAATTTTAAATTAGAAACTAGGTTATCAGTATATAGTAGTGTATAAAAGTTGAATTGAATCATTCAAGAGCAGAGGTTTCTTTTTTTTCATTACCTTAATATTCTGTGTCTTTATACCATGGATGAATTAAAATCAATCAGAATATAATTTCTTCCTACACACTGTGAGTCCTAAACTGGGTAGAAATTTCTAGACCTATGGCTCATAGAACATGCTGTCCATAAAGCCTGACTGGGCATCTGTCCTAGATATCAGCCTGCCCTAAGTTCTCAGCACTCAAGTCTTGTCCTGGGACAACAGCATCTCTTCCCTGGGTCAGCAAGACATTATCATACTATTTACCATGGCCCCTGTTCTTTTCTGTTCTTACTGTGAATCTTTGATTTGGAGATTTGCTATTGCTATGTGCAAGGACCAGTTGGTTGCTCATTATTGTCTCCCCTACCCTGAAGCCTTTTCAGATATTATGTCATATATCATATCATATCTATCTACCTAATCTATCTAGCTTTTTGTCTATTCTATCTCTATAAATACACATATTCTCTTTGGCTGGGTTCTCAGAGTAAAATACTTTCTGAGACCAGGCAGGTAGTGCAATATGTGAAGCATGGAGGTCCAGGGAGGAGTAACAACAAACGAGAAGCACAAGCTCCCCTGAAATGGGCAGCCACTGCTTAGCTGCAGCCCATTTTTGTGTGCTTCACTACTGCCTTTGCCTCTGTTATTTAGGCTTATTTCTCAAGAAAAGCTATACATGTGGACTTTTATGAGGAATTTTGACGTTTGGATTTTGGGACTTATGTTTTATTAAAAGCAAAACAAAAATGACAAAAAATGGTAGGATCAAACAAAGCTGATGAGAAGGGCAGACATGTCTGCTAGGTTATCATGTCTCCTCTAAGGCCCCAATACAGATGGAAAAAGGAGAAGGTGAAACTGGGCAATCTTCAGGTTTGGAGAATAATCCTGCTTTTCTTAGAAATATACTTCCAAAACTTTGTTCCACATACCCCAAAGCAAAGTGCTATGTTAGGCTCAGGGAAATTAATGTGCTCTTTGGGAGGATCAAGTAAATTATCCTTGGATCCTGGTGTCTTAATGACAAGCAGACCACAGCAAAGCAGAATGGCAGAATTCTTCCATAACATAGAATTTCTCACTCTAACCACAAAAGAATCATGTTGGAACTGCAGTCATGTGGTCTGGCAAGGAGGTTATGAATGTTAGGAAACAAAGCAAGGCTGCCCCTTAGTGGGGTACAGGAACAGCACAGACCACAGTCCAAAGGGGCATGATAAGTTCAACCTAGAACCAGTCCGTGCTAAGTAGTAGGGGGTATGGTCTGGAGCCAGCGTCAGGAAGAGTTGGTGTTCAGAGAAATGTTACCATTGTGGTTGATTCCTTCTGGTTTAAAACAATATTTCAGGCAGTGGCTCTATCTACAGGAAGCTGAGTTCAGTCTCCCGGATGAGCCAAGTACACTTGAGCCTAGGGCAGGACTCCAGTTTCCACAAGGGAAGTAGGGGTGCAATGGGGAAACTCAGACTGTGAGAAGGAGGTTGTGCAGGAAGAATGAGCAGCTCTGTGGGAATAACAGTGACACAGATACCAGACTTGTTACATGTGGAGGTCAGAGAAGATCTCTTTTTGATAACCGTGTTCAGTATAATACCCAAAGGATTTGGAGAGGCTATTTTCAACATATTTCATGATCTAGTCCTGGACTCTAATCCAGGAGTCATCAAACTATGGCCTATGAACCAGACATGGCCTGCTATCTATTTTTATACGATCCTTGAGCTAAGAATTGTTTTTATATCTTTACAGCATTGTTTAAAAAAAAAAAAAAGAAGAAGAAGAAGAAAATATGGGACAGAAACTACATGTAACCTGCAAAACCTAAAATATTTGCTATCTGGCCCTTTACAGGAAAAGTTAGCCAACTCCTGGGTAACTCATTCAAACTGAAAAAACATGGCAGGAGCTGGAATCTGTGACTTAGTGACTGGTGCCTGTGGCTAGTGACTGGTGACTGTGATTCAGTGATGGCTCACTATGGCCTGGTGGCTCGTTATTATGGCTTGGTTACTTGTGACAATGGCTTGGTGGCTGGTGTCTAAAGTTCAGTGACTAATGACTGTGACTTGGAAGCTTAAAGGCTCGTATTAGAAACATCGGAGATACTGGGCTTAAGGCAACAAAACTAATTCCATATCCATCCCCACTATTAAAATACTGCCCTGCTTGATGAGGCTTAGTGTAAAAAACTGGAAAGGGCTCATCCGATGTATGTATGTAGTTAAGGGAAATGCAGGGACTGACTTTCAGTCACTTACATAAGAAACGTCTTAAAGTAAATGGAATTTAATGTTTTACAAAATGGTTTCTGTGTAGAAAGAGGTCAAATGTTCTTTACTTTTCTTTCCCTTGCTGAATCATAGTTAATGCACCACTCCAGCTCATTGTGGTTTTGACTGCAGCTCTTATTTCCTTTGAATCTTATAGTTCCTTTCTCTCTTTTTTAAGGGCAGAAACACCCTTACCTCAGGACTGTGTTTTCATAGACATTAATCTCTCACAAAGACTCATTATAATTTTAGGACTGGACCTCTAATAATACTAGTCAAGCAGACTGATAGCAAGAAACGTGTGGATTTTCCTTAGAATTGACAATTTTTCACTATATTAATCATGAAGCCCATGTGTTCTCTCCTGAACATGGGCAGGTGGAGGGAGTGGAACAGATTATCATAATACACGCAGAAAATAGAGGAAGTACAGCTCTCTGGGGATAATGGTGTTACAGACGCTAAACTTCCTATATGGAGAGGTCAGAGAAGCTCTCCTTTTCACAAGAATACTGAATATAAAGCCTAAGGAATTTGGAAGGGTGGTAAATATGACTTTGAACTCTTTCGAACTTATATCATGGCCCCTTGGAAGACAGTGCATCTGTTCTTTGAATCCCCTTTCCTATCAATATCCAAGCCCATTTTCAATTAAACAACAAAAATTTGCTGACAGAAGAGTACTTTCAGCCACAAAAAAGCAGATTGAGTATTCTTTGCCTGTAGAAGTTGTCTTGAAATTGAATACACTGTTTTCTGTTAGTTAGGGACAGAACAGTAAATATGAGAAGAACCTTTGTTCTTACTCTAGTTATTATTATTATTACTACTTACTGAGGATACAAAGGTGAGTACATCCAGCCACCTACCCACAGGGAACTTCTAGTTTAATGATTCAACAGAAATAAATTTTAGGGCACAGCCAGGAAAAAAAAAAAAAAAAAAAAAACAGTAGCTGCCCAAATGTGAAACGTTTAGTTTTCAGTAGCTTGGGTAAAAGAACTCCAGTGGTGTCTTAGTCATCTAGTGCTGTTATAACAGAAACGCCACAGGTGGATGGCTTTAACAAACTGAAATTTATTTTTTCAGTTTAGGAGGTTGGAAGTTTGAATTCAGGGTGCTGGCTCTAGGGAAAGGCTTTTTTTTTTTTTTCTCTGTTGGCTCTGGAAGAAGGCCCTTGCCTCTTCTGAACTTCTGCTTCTAGGCTGTCTTCATGTGGCTTGGTATCTTTCTTCTCCCAAATCTGCTTTTTTTCCTTTGCTTGTTTAATCTCTTTTATATCTCAAAAGAGCTTGATTTAAGACACACCCTACACTTACCCTGTCTCATTAACATAACAAAGACAATCCATTTCCAAACAGGTTTATAACCACAGGCATAGAGGTTAGGATTTACAACACATAGGTCTGGGGGATACATTTCAATTCATAACAAGAGGTCTTTACATAGCTCCTGTTGAACATGTGCTAAGAGATTAACCAAAAAAAAACCTGTTGTCCTCGAGTTAATTCTGACTATGGAGACCCCAGTGTTACAGTGTAGGGTTTTCTTGGCTGTAATCTTTATGGAAGCAATTGGCCAGGTCTTTTTTCTGCGGAGTTGCTGGGTGAGTTTGGACTTTCAGCCTTTCAGTTAGCAGCCAATAACAAACCACTTGTTTCATTCAGGCTCCTGCCGAGAGTATGAAATCATTGCCTCTGAGTCGATTCTGACTCGTAGAGACCCTGTAGGACAGAGTTAGAACTGCCAGATAGGGTTCTCAAGACTGTAATTTTTACTGTCTTAGACTGCCACATCTTTCTCCTGCAGAGCAGCTGGTGAGTTTGAACTGCCAACCTTTCTGTTAGCAGACAAGTGTTTAACGACTGCATCACCACAACTCCTTGTCTATAGTATAAAAAAAAAAAAAATTTGTATGTTATTAAAAGCAACAAGCATAGACTCAGCTTACATCATAAAAGATCAGAAAGTAATACTTTCTATTACACTCCAGATGGATTATCACATGTGCAACACATGTCTTCTGGTAACACACAATATAAAAACTCAGAGGGTTCTGATGGCCAAAGAAGTGTTTAAAATTTTGATTTATAAACCTGTTCTGTTATTTGGAATGGAAAAGTGTAAGGAAAGCCAAAGCACTAAATCAGAAGTTTTGGTAGAATATGTTGTAAGGACACACATTAAAATGATAGTAGCAAAACCATGCTGTGGCCAAGAAAGGTATGTATGTATGGTTCCGTCCTTCCATTCACTAGAAATACCCTCTATGTGCTCTTAAATGAATTGCAAAACCTAAGGAGAATATTCAGCAGGATTAATGTATTTAATATAGTAAACCATAGAAGGGTTTTAAGATAGAGCCAATAATTTTGTTTTATCTTGTATTTCTTCATTATTAAGCTAATAAATGCTTATTATAAAAATTGCAAATAAGAGATATTTCAAAAATTAAAGACCCTCCCCCCAATTTTCTTCCACATAAGAAAAAAACTGCTGACGATTACTTGATATACATTCTTCTAGGTTTTTTTTTTCCTATGGGTAGACTAAGTACATATTAAAAAAAAAACAAACTAACAAACCCATTACCCTTGAATCAATTCCAGCTAATAGCAACCCCATAGGACAGAGTAAAACTGGTGGATTCAAACTGAAGAACTTTTTTGGTTAGCAGCCGTAGCTCTTAACCACTGCGTGATCAGGGCTCCAAATACTTATAATACTTAAATATTCCCTTTTAGAAGAGCTGCTTATTGTTGGATGTTATTCTAGTCCCAAGGCACATCAATTAATAAACAGAAGGAAGGATGAAAAAAGGGAAATGTGTGTGTACTAAAATACTGTGTTAGATGTTTTCACATGCCATCTCATTTACTTCTCATAGAAGCCTTATTAGATGGTGTTTTTTTCTCAAATATAAAAAATAAGATGTTGGCTGAAGTTGATGCCCAAGGCTCTTGGAACTGTAAGTGACAGAATAAGGAATTGAGTATAGGTCTCCCTGACTCTGAAATCCATGCTTTTTCCACATTATATATTTCACTCATGTGGGGTAAAACTTAACTGTACCAACATGAACAGTTATTTAAGCTCTTTGACACAATTGCCACAGAAATGGACTCATACATACTAATGATCATGAAGATGGCACAGGACCAGGTAATATTTCCTCATGCTATACACAAGGTTGCCATGAGTCGGAACCTACTCGACAGCAACTAAAAATAACAACATTTATATGTAACTCACCAAATCTACTTTTACCCTCACTTTGTAATCTTTTTGGTCTGTGATATGAACATAATTTCCATCCCAAAACCCAGTGCCTTCGAGTCATAGCAGCTATATTATTTTTGATCTTAGATAAACCACATCCCCTTCTGGATCTCAAATTGCCTCATCTGTAATATGAGAGTATGAACTCTAAGATGCTTGGTAGTTCTGCTAGTCTGTGATGGAAATACTCTCAGATAGCACCTACGATAAACCACTGGTAGGCAAATTGACTCGTTTTCTCATCATTGGACTATATCCAATTGTACGCCATCCATACCCTCTCCCCTATATAACCCAGGACCAGTTGTATGCATTATTGAGTTTGCTAGGTGTCAGCAGAATTATTACATGAAGATGAGCTGTACCACCTTGGTCTTATTTATTCTCCTAAACTGCTGAACACTAAATGATGGCCATGAAAGTTCCAATACTACTCCTGAAGAACCTAACATCCTCCAGTTGTTTTGTCTACAAAATGACTTATTAAGGTAAGCGAAACCTAACCCGTGGCCTTTGAATTGACTCTGACTCATAGTGACCCAATAAGACAGAGTAGAACTGTCCCATAGGGTTTCCAAGGAGTGGCTGGTGGTTTTGAACTGGCTGCATTTTGTTTAGCAGCCAAGCTTTTAACCACTGTGCCAGCGGGGCTCCAAAATATGACCTTGAGAATATATTCTGCCTGAATTTAGAGACCATCTCAGGAATAGATTTGATGTTTTGAACACTAATGACTGAAGACCAGATGAGCTATGGAATGACATAAAGGACATCATATATGAAGAAAGCAAGAGGTCATTAAAAAGACAGGAAAGAAAAACCAAAAGAGATGTCAGAAGAGACTCTGAAACTTGCTCTTGAATGTTGAGCAAAAGGAAGCAAAAGGAAGAAATGATGAAGTAAAAGAGTTGAAGAGAAAATTTCAAAGAGGAGCTCAAGAAGACAAAATAAAGTATTGTAATGACATGTGCAAAGACATGGAGTTAAAAAACCAAAAGGGGAGAACACCCTCCACATTTTTCAAGCTGAAAAGACTGAACAAAAAATTCAAGCCTAGGGTTGCAATATTGAAGGATTCTATGGGAAAAATATTCAACAACGCAGGAATCATCAAAAGAATATGGAAGGAATACACAGAGTCACTGTACCCAAAAGAACTGGTCGACATTCAACCATTCCAGGAGGTAGCATATGACCAAGAATTGATGGCACTGAGGGAAAAAGACCCAGTTGCACTGAAGATACTGGCAAAAAACAAGGCTCCAGGAATTGATGGAATACCACTTGAGATGTTTCAACAAACAAATGCAGCACTGGAAGTGCTCACTAGTCTATGCCAAGAAATTTGGACGAGAGCTACCTGGCCAATTGACTGGAAGAGATCCATATTTATGCCTATTCCAAAGAAAGGTGGTACAACAGAATGTGGAAATTATTGAACAATATCATAAATATCACACACAAGTAAAATTTTGCTGAAAATCTTTTAAAAGCAGTTACAGCCTTACATTGACAGGGAACTGCCAGAAATTCAAGCTGGATTCAGAAGAGGATGTGGAAAGAAGGGTATCATCGCTGATGTCAGATGGATCCTGACTGAAAGCAGAGGATACCAGAACTATATTTACTTGTATTTTATTGACTTCAAGAAGATATTTGAAATCTCTTCAGCATCATAGTAACATGCAATTCTCTAATGACAGACTGCTGGTGGCTGTGCATGAGGTGCATTGACTGGGAACTGAACCCTGGTCTCCTGCATGAAAGGTACAAATTCTAATGATGAACCACCACTGCCCCCACTAGAATCTAATACACAATAAGAACCTAATAAATGGCAGTATTGCTGCTAGCCTTGTTCTTGTAATTGTTTAGATTATTTGCTCCTAGCGCCCATGTTTTACAGGTAGAAACCAAAGTCCAGAGACACGCCGCAAGTTAGTAATGAAGCAAGCACTGTAATCTGGCTCTCCTACCTCTGATAGATCTTTTTCAGCAGCCAAGTTCCCTTGCGGGGATCCAGCTGTTCCTTCTGCAGATGCAGTGAATGATCAGAAGTGGCCTTCACCTGTTTTCTATGGCTAAGGAACACTTGTTCTTGAGGCACACATATGAAATGAAACCAGCAAGATTTTCCTATTGCTTTACTCGAGTTTACTCAAACAGCTTTTAACATATAACAGAAGTAACGGGAGATGCTATGCACATATGTGGCTGCCACTTTAAACCTTGTCATCAAAATCATTCAGGGAAGAGGGGGCCAAGATGTCTGACTAGGTAGACGCTACCTCGGATCCCTCTTGCAACAAAGACTCAGAAAAACAAGTGAATCGATCACATACATGACAATCTACGAACCCTGAACAACAAACACACATTTAAAGAGTTGACCTGAGTGACAGAGACAGAGAACGAACAACTACGGGGAAGCAGCGACTGTTTTCGGAGCCTGGAGCCAGCGTCCCAGTCATGTAACCTTGGCGCCGGGCTTAGGACTGGGCGCAGGGGAGCTGAACACAACATCCGGTGACAGGGCAAACACAGGGCGCAGCCCTACCCCCCTGAACTGACCTCGGGAGGGGGCCCAGTGGGTCAGCGTAGGCAGTGCAGCCATGCGGCTGGTGGGAGGAGAAGTCCCCGGGAGCCAGCGACTGGTTTTGGAGCCTGGAGTGCAGCGACCCAGCCAGGGAACCTTGGCGCAGGGCTTTGGACTGGGCACAGGGGAGCTGAGCAGAACAACCTGTGAAAGTGCAAACACGGGGCGCAGCCCTACCCCCCTGAACTGACCCTGGAAGGGGGCCCAGCCAGTCCGCACGGGCGGCACAGCGACGCGGCTGGCGGGAGGAGAAGTCCCCAGGAGGCAGCGACTGGTTTTGGAGCCAGAAGTGCAGCATCCCAGCTGGGGAACCTTGACGCTGGGCTTTGGACTGGCAGCGGAGGAACTGACCACGGCTTCTGTGGGCCAGACCCTCAGGGGCAATCTCTACCCAGCCAGCACACATAGGCGACACGCCCCTCGGGAATCTCAGATAAAATAGTCATCCCAAGCAAGATAAGCAACTTTGGCTATATTCCAGGGTGCTACTCTCTCCTGCTTTTCTGAACCCTCCCCTCCCCTTCCCAGGCGGCTTCATTAACATTGGAATTTCCTGAGCCAGAGGGAGAATGGCTCCGCGGCTTTTCTTTTCTCCATTTTTTTTGGTCTTATCCTAACCCATTCTTCCAGCCTGAGAGAAGCAACCACAAAAAAACCAGGGACTAAAAATCCTTCCCTAATTGGACTAAAAACACAGAACCAGTTCCAGCCAAGCATATGTGATACATATCTCAGGCTTTCATCCTTACAGGGAACAAGGTGGCTATTACAATGCAAAGGCATTTCTGATAGGGATCTGACTGCATTTTTTTTTTAGCGGATTTACTGGAAAAACAAGTTTCCCAGGTCTGATATCTCTGCTTATTCAACAGAGCCCTAACTCACCCACAACAGGGAACTGAGGGCTGAAGCTGCCCCCAGACCACTTAGCCTCCTGCCTTAGGAGTCTAAGGAGGGTGACACCTACCAATCAGTAGAGGTACTTGCATTGGGGGCCTAAGGTACAGCTGCAGAGCCCTCCCACCAAGGTGCTTTAGGAATAGAGACATACCTACCTCACTGACACTTGAGGGAAGCCTGTCAGCATCCTGCCCACCCTGGAGTGTGAACCCCAGCTGCTAATAGAATCTGGCGCACACAACTATCACCAGTACTTCTCAAGGTGGATAGGTGTTAGGGTGCATCACACACTTGATGACCCAAAATCAGATTCTACTCAAGAATAGTGAATAGACTTAGGCATATATGTCTGGCAACAGCCCAAACCAGCTGGTAATAGGTCATAGGTAAGTCAAGCGCTACAACAATCAAGAGAGCACAATCTGGTAGCCCATCCACGTATATTGAAAGAACACAAAACAAGATAAGATTCAGTGAGCAAATATAGAATACATCACTACAATATCTTAGTGATGGCTCAGAGACAGCAGTCGATATCAAACCACATAAAGAAGCAGACCATGACAGCTTATACAACCCCCCAAACAAAAGAATCAAAATCTTTCCCAAATGAAGATACAATCCTGGAATTATCAGGTACAGAATATAAAAAAAAATAATTTACAGAATGCTTCAAGACATCAGGGATGACCTGAGAAATGAAATAAAGCAAACTGCAGAAAAAGCCAAGGAACACACTGATAAAACAGTTGAAGAACTCAAAAAGATTATTCAAGAACATAGTGGAAAAATTAATAAGTTGCAAGAATCCATAGAGAGACAGCATGCAGAAATCCAAAAGATTAACAATAAAATTACAGAATTAAACAATGCAATAGGAAGTCAGAGGAGCAGACTCGAGCAATTAGAATGTAGACTGGGACATCTGGAGGACCAGGGAATTAACACCAACATAGCCGAAAAAAAATCAGATAAAAGAATTAAAAAAAATGAAGAAACCTAAGAATCATGTGGGACTCTATCAAGAAGGATAACTTGTGTGTGATTGGAGTCCCAGAACAGGGAGGGGGGACATAAAACACAGAGAGAATAGTTGTAGATCTGCTGACAGAAAACTTCCCTGACATCATGAAAGAAGAAAGGATATCTATCCAAGATGCTCATCGAACCCCATTTAAGACTGATCCAAAAAGAAAAACACCAAGACATATTATCAATAAACTTGCCAAAACCAAAGATAAAGAGAAAATTTTAAAAGCAGCCAGGGATAAAAGAAAGGTCTCCCACAAGGGAGAATCAATAAGAATAAGTTCAGACTACTCAGCAGAAACCATGCAGGCAAGAAGGCAATGGGACGACGTATACAGAGCACTGAAGGAGAAAAACTGCCAGCCAAAAGGATCATATATCCAGCAAAACTCTCTCTCAAATGTGAAGGCGAAATTAAGATATTTACAGGTAAACAAAAGCTTAGAGAATTTGCAAAAACCAAACCAAAGCTACAAGAGATACTAAAGGAAATTGTTTGGTCAGAAAACCAATAATATCAGATACCAACACAACACAAGGTCACAGAACAGAACATCCTGATATCAACTCAAATAGGGAAATCACAAAAACAAATTAAGATTAATTAAAAAAAAATGCTCAAAACAGGGAATCATTGAAGTCAATATGTAAAAGATCACAATAATCAAAAAGAGGGACTAAATACAGGTGGCATAGAACTGCCATATGGAGAGGGATACAAAGCAATATAGGACAATACAAGTTAGGTTTTTACTTAGAAAAACAGGGGTAAATATTAAGGTAACCATAAAGAGGTATAACAACTCCATAACTCAAAATAAAAACCAAGAAAAATGTAACGACTCAGCAAACATATAGTCAAATACTATGAAAATGAGGATCACGCAATTTACAAAGAAAAACGTCTCAGCAGAAAAAAGTAAGTGGAAAAATGAAATTATCAACAACACACATAAAAAGGCATCAAAATGACAACACTAAACACATACTTATCTATAATTACGCTGAATGTAAATGGACTAAATGCACCAATAAAGAGACAGAGAGTCTCAGACTGGATAAAGAAACACGATCCATCTATATGCTGCCTACAAGAGACACACCTTAGACTTAGAGACACAAACAAACTAAAACTCAAGGGATGAAAAAAAATATATCAAGCAAACAATAAGCAAAAAAGAAGAGGAGTAGCAATATTAATTTCTACAAAATAGACTTTAAACTTAAATCCACCACGAAAGATAAAGAAGGACACTACATAATGATAAAAGGGACAATTGACCAGGAAGACATAACCATATTAAATATTTATGCACCCAATGACAGGGCTGCAAGATACATAAATCAAATTTTAACAGAACTGAAAAGTGAGATAGACACCTCCACAATTATAGTAGGAGACTTCAACACACCACTTTCAGAAAAGGACAGGACATCCAGTAAGAAGCTCAATAGAGACATGGAAGACCTAATTACAACAATCAACCAACTTGACCTCTTGACCTCATTGACTTATACAGAACTCTCCACCCAACTGCTGCAAAGTACTTTTTTTTCTAGCGCGCATGGAACATTCTCTAGAATAGACCACATATTAGATCATAAAACAAACCTTTGCAGAATGCAAAACATTGAAATATTACAAAGCATCTTCTCAGACCACAAGACCATAAAAGTGGAAATCAATAACAGAAAAATTAGGGAAAAGAAATCAAATATTAGGAAACTAAACAATACCCTCCTGAAAAAAGACTGGGTTATAGAAGACATTAAGGAGGGAATAAGGAAATTCTTAGAAAGCAACGAGAATGAAAATACTTCCTATCAAAACCTCTGGGACACAGCAAAAGCAGTGCTCAGAGGCCAATTTATATCGATAAATGCACACATACAAAAAGAAGAAAAAGCCAAAATCAGAGAACTGTCCCTACAACTTGAACAAATAGAAACTGAGCAACAAAAGAATCCATCAGGCTCCAGAAGAAAACAAATAATAAAAATTAGAGCTGAACTAAATGAATTAGAGAACAAAAAAACAATTGAAAGAATTAACAAAGCCGAAAGCTGGTTCTTCAAAAAAATTAACAAATTTGATAAACTATTGGCCAGGCTGACTAAAGAAATACAGGAAAGAAAACAAATAACCCGAATAAGAAACGAAAAGGGCCACATCACAACAGATCCAACTGAAATTAAAAGAATCATATCAGGTTATTATGAAAAATTGTACTCGAACAAATTTGCAAACCTAGAAGAAATGGATGAATTCCTGGAAAAACACTACCTACCTAAACTAACACAATTAGAAGTAGAACAACTAAATAGACCCATAACAAAAAAAGAGATTGAAACGGTAATCAAAAAACTCCCAACAAAAAAAAAGCCCTGGCCCGGACGGCTTCACTGCAGAGTTCTACCAAACTTTCAGAGAAGAGTTAACACCACTACTACTAAAGGTATTTCAAAGCATAGAAAATGACGGAATACTACCTAACTCATTCTATGAAGCCACCATCTCCCTGATACCAAAACCAGGTAAAGACATCACAAAAAAAGGAAATTACAGACCTATATCCCTCATGAACATAGATGCAAAAATCCTCAACAAAATTCTAGCCAATAGAATTCAAGAACATATCAAAAAAATAATTCACCCTGATCAAGTGGGATTTATACCAGGTATGCAAGGCTGGTTTAATATTAGAAAAACCATTATTGTAATCCACCATATAAATAAAAAAAAAAGACAAAAACCGCATGATCTTATCAATTGATGCAGAAAAGGCATTTGACAAAGTCCAACACCCATTCATGATAAAAACTGTCAGCAAAATAGGAATTGAAGGAAAATTCCTCAACATAATAAAGGGCATCTATACAAAGCCAACAGCCAACATCACTCCAAATGGAGAGAACCTGAAAGCATTTCCCTTGAGAACCAGAACCAGACAAGGATGCCCTTTATCACCGCTCTTATTCAACATTGTGCTACAAGTCCTAGCCAGAGCAATTAGGCTAGACAAAGAAATAAAGGGCATCCGGATTGGCAAGGAGGAAGTAGAATTATCTCTATTTGCAGATGACATGATCTTATACACAGAAAACCCTAAGGAATCCTCCAGAAAACTACTGAAACTAATAGAAGAGTTTGGCAGAGTCTCAGGTTAGAAGATAAACATTCAAAAATCACTTGGATTCCTCTACATCAACAAAAAGAACATCGAAGAGGAAATCACCAAATCAATACCATTCACAGTAGCCACCAAGAAAATAAAATACTTAGGAATAAATCTTACCAAGGATGTAAAAGACCTATACAAAGAAAACTACAAAGCACTACTACAAGAAATTGAAAAGGACATACCTAAGCGGAAAAACATACCTTGCTCATGGATAGGAAGACTTAACATAGTAAAAATATCTATTCTACCAAAAGCCATCTATACATACAATGCACTTCTGATCCAAATTCCAATGTCATTTTTTAAGGTGATAGAGAAACAAATCACCAACTTCATATGGAAGGGAAAGAAGCCTCGGATAAGCAAAGCATTACTGAAAAAGAAGAAGAAAGTGGGAGGCCTCACTCTACCTGATTTCAGAACCTATTATACAGCCACAGTAGTCAAAACAGCCTGGTATTGGTACAACAACAGACATATAGACCAATGGGACAGAATTGAGAACCCAGATATAAATCCATCCACATACGAGCAGCTGATATTTGACAAAGGTCCAGTGTCAGTTAATTGGGGAAAAGATAGTCTTTTTAACAAATGGTGCTGGCATAACTGGATATCCATTTGCAAAAAAATGAAACAGGACCCAAACCTCACACCATGCACAAAAATTAACTCCAAGTGGATCAAAAACCTAAACATAAAGACTAAAACGATAAAGATCATGGAAGAAAAAATAGGGACAACGTTAGGAGCCCTAATACAAGGCATAAACAGAATACAAAACATTACCAAAAATGATGAAGAGAAACCAGATAATTGGGAGCTCCTAAAAATCAAACACCTATGCTCATCTAAAGACTTCACCAAAAGAGTAAAAAGACCACCTACAGACTGGGAAAGAATTTTCAGCTATGACATCTCAGACCAGCGCCTGATCTCTAAAATCTATATGATTCTGTCAAAACTCAACCACAAAAAGACAAACAACCCAATCAAGAAGTGGGCAAAGGATATGAACACGCACTTCACTAAAGAAGATATTCAGGCAGCTAACAGATACATGAGAAAATGCTCTCGATCATTAGCCATTAGAGAAATGCAAATTAAAACTGCGATGAGATTCTATCCCACTCCAACAAGCCTGGCATTAATCCAAAAAACACAAAATAATAAATGTTGGAGAGGCTGCGGAGAGATTGGAACTCTTATACACTGCTGGTGGGAATGTCAAATGGTACAACCACTTTGGAAATCTATCTGGCGTTATTTTAAACAGTTAGAAATAGAACTACTATACAACCCAGAAATCCCACTCCTCGGAATATACCCTAGAGAAAGAAGAGCCTTCACACAAACAGATATATGCACACCCATGTTTATTGCAGCTCTGTTTACAATAGCAAAAAGCTGGAAGCAACCAATGTGTCCATCAATGGATGAATGGGTAAATAAATTGTGGTATATTCACACAATGGAATACTATGCATCGATAAAGAACAGCGATGAATCTGTGAAACATTTCATAACATGGAGGAACCTGGAAGGCATTATGCTGAGCAAAATTAGTCAGAGGCAAAAGGACAAATATTGTATAAACCACTATTATAAGATCTTGAGAAATAGTATAAACTGAGAAGAATACATACTTTTGTGGTTAGGAGGGGGGGAAGGAGGGAGAGTGGGAGAGGGTTTTTTACTGATTAATTAGTAGATAAGAACTGCTTTAGTTGAAGAGAAGGACAATACTGAATACATGGAAGGTCAGCTCAACTGGACTGGACCAAAAGCAAAGCAGTTTCTGGGATAAACTGAATGCTTCAAAGGGCAGTGGAGCAAGGGCGGGGGTTTGGGGACCATGGTTTGCGGGGACTTCTAAGTCAATTGGCAAAATAATTCTATTATGAAAACATTCTGCATCCCACTTTGAAATGTGGCGTCTGGGGTCTTAAATGCTAACAAGCGGCCATCTAAGATACATCAATTGGTCTCAACCCACCTGGATCAAAGGAGAATGAAGAACACCAAGGTCACATGATAACTAAGAGCCCAAGAGACAGAAAGGGCCACGTGATCCAGAGACCTACATCATCCTGAGGCCAGAAGAACTAGTTGGTGCCTGGTCACAATCGATGACTGCCCTGACAGGGAGCACAACAGAGAACTCCTGAGGGAGCAGGAGATCAGTGGGATGCAGACTCCAAATTCTCACAAAAAGACCATACTTAATGGTCTGACAGAGACTAGAGGAGTCCCGGCGGTCATGGTCCCCAAACCTTCTGTTGGCCCAGGACAGGAACCATTCCTAAAGACAACTCATCAGACATGAAAGGGACTGGACAGTGGGTAGGAGAGAGATGCTGATGAAGAGTGAGCACTTTATATCAGGTGGACACTTGAGACTGTGTTGGCATCTCCTGTCTGGAGGGGGGATGGGAGGATAGAGAGAGTTGGAAGCTGGCAAAATTGTCCCGAAAGGAGAGACTGGAAGGGCTGACTCACTAGGGGGAGAGCAAGTGGGAGTATGGAGTAAGGTGTATATAAACTTATATGTGACAGTCTGACTTGATTTGTAAACGTTCAGTTGAAGCTCAATAAAAGTTAAAAAAAAAAAAAATCAGGGAAACAGGCAGTGGGTTCCAGCCATGTTGAACCTCCAGTTTTTCTGTGGTGATAATGGTGTTGGGGATGGGAATTTCCTTTTCTCCCACCTCCTCAAAATGTCCTCAGCTGCTGCCGGGACCCTACTGCAGCTTAAAGCACAGATGGAGTGAAGCTCACCCATAACTAATAGTCCCCTTCCCTTCTCCTATACCACCACTCTGTCTCCCTACCATGATTCTCTTTCCTAGGGCAAGACTATCTGATACCAAGGTCCTTCTGGAATTAAAACCCCTTGGATAAAATTTGAGCAATAGTATAAATAACATATTATTGGGCTATAACCCAAAGAACAAAATAAATATCCATGAGTTCATACTAATATGAATAAATGATTAAATAAATAAGTGGGGAAGGATAGTCAAATGTCCTGAGCAGATATTTTTTAAATAATATGTGTAGATACTCTGCTCTCAAAGAGTTGAAGCATAACCCCTACTCCTTAAGTGTGGGCTGCACATAGTGACTTCCTTCCAAACAGCACAGCATAGAGGGAAAAATAGTAACTTTACAGTGGAGAAACCTGACAAACACTATCTCCGCCTGGTGATCAAAGTCAACGTCAACAATGAGAAGTCATATTGATAGTACGTACCCTCAATATGAAGGGATGAAAATGGCACCTCGCCTTGGTGGTCTTACTCGCCAAAGACCATAACCTCCATCTAACAATGAGAAAAAAATCAGAGAAATCCCAGTTGAGGGAAGTTTTACAAATATCTGAACAGTTCTCCTCAAATCTGTCAAGGTCATTGTCTTAGGCTGGGTTCTGTAGCAAAACAAAACCAGTGTAAATATACACAGAGAGAGATTTATATCAAGGAAAAGGCCCATGTGGTTGTAGAGGCTCAAACCAGGACAGCGGCTTCTCTTGATTTATGTAGCTTCAGGGGCTAGTGAGCCCAAGATTGGCAGGTCAGAGAGCAGGGCTTTTGCTCACAGGTTGTGAAGATCAACAAACTCCAAGATCAGTAGGCACGATAGCAGGTAAGCCGCTAGCTCAAGTCCCAAGAGCTGGAAGTCTGATAAACAGGAGTCAGCTGCAGGATCCAGTGCAAGCAAAAAGCCCACTAGTCTTGTCAGATTGTGCACTTATATTCCATGCAAGCCATGCACCCAAGGAAACTCCCTTTCAACTGATTAGCTATTCACAGCAGATCTTATCATGGAAGTGATCACAACATCACATGACTGCCAAACCACTGAGAATCAAGGCCCAGCCAAGTTGACACACAATCTTAACTGTCACAGCATTTGACTCTGTAACAATTTATGGATAACATCGCAAAGAATGGGAATTCTAGAACACTTAATTGTGCTCATGAAGAATCTGTACATACATCAAGAGGTTGTTGTTCGAAGAGAACAAGGAGATACTGTGTGGTTTAAAGTCAGGAAAGGTGTGCATCAGAGGGTTGTGTCCTTTTACATACTTATTCAATCTGTATGCTAAATGAATAATCCAAGAAGCTGGACAATAGAAAGAACTTCAAGCTGCACTGAAGGCATTGGCGAAAAACAAGGCTCCAGGAATTGATGGAATACCAGTTGCGATTGAGATGTTTCAACAAATGGATGCAACACTGAAAGTGCTCATTCATCTATGACAGGAAACTTGGAAGACAGCTATCTGGCCAACCAACTGGAAGAGGTCCATTTCAAACATAAAGTTGTTGAAAGTGTATTAAAATATGATAGAAAAAAATTAGAGCTTGGCTTAAAATAAGGTGATAACACAACAACACTCTTACACAATGAAGGGGTCCATGGAAGTGTAGGCATAAAATCATGGTATACCAAGACAATAAAACTCTAATACCACAAAATGCAGAGAAAACAAATTCATAAACATTTCAAAATATGAGGCCCAGCTAAAACGGTGAAAATTTTGCTACTAGCAGAATTTTCAACAACATTTTACTCTAATATTAACCTACTGATATCAGAGAGGGTCCAACCAGGAGCTAAAGTTTTTCAGACTGAAGGAGCCAGTACCAAACCAAATCCACTGCCATCAAGTTGATTCCAACTCATAGCGACCCTATACGGCAGAGTAGAACTGCCCCATGGGGTTTCCAAGGAGTGGCTCATGGATTCAAACTGCCGACCTTTTGGTTAGCAGCTGTAGCTCTTAACCACTATGCCACTAGGGTTTTAGTTAGAACATTGGAGTTTGATGACAACTTTTTCATTGTCTACTTATGGTTAACAGCCTTATACAGAGTCTCTAGAAGAGTCCATAAGTCTTTGTTTCCTCTATTTTTTTCTGTTTGCCATGTCTCCTGGATCCACAGATGGTCTGAACTCCTGTGAGCATCACAGCCAGCCTCTCAGGTTGCATTGTCCCCAGACTGAGATTTGGAATAAAACCTGTTCATGGCTGTGAAATCTCCAGTCTACCCAGGACCTGCTTCCATGTGTGCTGGGGTGCTGTAAGTGTGTCATCATGGTGGCCACCACTGCATTCTATCTCCACCCGCAGGGTCTCATATGCTTCCTCTTCTCTTTCTGGTCCCCAGATGGTCTGCCCTGAACTTCAGATCCCTCTGTACTGACAACGGAGATGTTTACTTTTATCCTTAGCTACTTCTGTAACTTGTTTGCTTTATAAATTCCATGTAAACTATAAAATAATGTAAGAAATATACATATTTATGATTTCTTCTCACTTTCCCCACTTCTTTAAAATATTCAGTTGAATAGATGCTCTATTCCATACTTTAAAGGCTATGGATTTTGGTTATTTTTACCTTTCCCTTTTGTGCTCACAGCACTTGTTACCACATTTCATACTACTCAGAAGTATCACCAAATAATTAAGCAACACATTTCATTTGTGTTATAATAGGCAAAAACAATTAAAATCTGCCATAGATAATCCAGTATACCCCCCAAAACCAAATCCATTACTGTTGAGTAGCATTCCATCTCATAGTGACCCTATAGGACAGAACAGAACTGCCTCGTAGGGTTTCTAGGGCTCTGAATCTTTATGAAGCAGACTGTCACATCTTTTCTCCAAGGAGTGGCTGGTAGATTCAGTTTGCAGCTGAGCTCTTAACTACTGTGCCACGAGGGCTCCAATATAACATATGGAAGGCGTATAATCTTAGTGTAATAAAATAAAATACGTCAAAAAAGCTGAACATTTTACAATTTAGTGTCCTTAGAGATGGCACTAGAAAAAAAAAAAAAAGTGATATCTGTGGGAGTTAATCAAGGACAGGAAAACTTAGATTTCAGGATTTCTTTATTATGTTTTCTTGCCCTTTAGTTAATACTTGATATATTTTTTGTGGTTTAAAATGCTGTAACTGTTCTTTATGTAGGCCTTGCCCACCCTTCAGGGTGTTTGACTGGCTACATGTTTGACTAGCATTTCCCAATAATAAGAAAAGTATGATCCTTTTGGGAGATTATCACTAGGTTATTTTAATATAATTATATATATATGTATATATAAAGTTTACAATGTATAGAAAGAACAGAATTATATTCACTTGATTCTGTCATTTTAGGCAATTTATATGGGTATTTCGTCTTTTTTTTTAAATCTCTTAGACCTAGAAACAGCTAATCAGTGTGCTACGGATTGAATTATGTCCTGCAAAAACTTGTGTTGACATCCCAACCCTTGTACCTGTAAATATGACCCTGTTTGGAAATGGGGGTTTTCTTTTGTTACGTTAATGCGGTCATGAGAGAGTAAAGTAAGCCTTAAACCTAATCCCTTCTGAGTGGTGTCTTATAAAAAGAGCAGAATAGACACATACAGGGGAAGACAGATGCCGTGTGAAGATGCCTCTAGAAACCAATGAATGTCTAGAAACACCCAGAGCTACCAACAAGAAAGAAATCTCCCCTGGAGCCAATGCCCTTATTTGGACTTCTAGCCTCCAAATCTGTGAGATAATAAATTCTTATTCTTTAAAGCTGTGGCATTTGTGCTATGGCAGCACTAGGTAACCAAGGCACAAAAGTTAACATCCCATGCAGCATGTTTAGACTTCTGTCTTAAGAGGGTTTAATGGTGTTCCCTCCTTCTGACGTCAGATATCGGAGCTGTGAAAACAAGAGAAAGGGAGGGCTTACTTTAAAGGAATTGTGAGATGGCCAACATTTGTCTCTGGAAACTCCCTATATCTGTTTCAGTACTCCTCACTCCTTTGTGCCACATCCCTGAGGTTCTACTCCCTCTTCTTTCACAGGCACCCGCCTGGGGTCTGTGCTGTAGACCTTGTGAGGTCCCCTATGGCAGATTCTCTTCTGCTTTCTCCAGCTACACTTGCCAGACTGTATTGTTTCTTGTCCTTTGCTGGTCTAGTTTTGTGTTTGTTAGTTAAATGGAATAAGAAACCTAGAATTTGTTAAAGTGAATCTCAAATGTTCCTTGGGATGTTTTTAAGTACTATGTGCTAAACTGGGGACATAGCCAAACAAATGTAGGGATTGTTTGATTAACCAAAGCAATGAGTTTCTTTAGTGCAACCTTTCTCAGAGACTTTAGTAAGCAATGAATCCCTAAGCAATGCATAAAATTTTCACTATTTCTCAAACTTATGTAACCACAAAAACTTATTTTTTGGGAGTATCTTTTGGAACCACTGTCTTGAAAATAAACTTGGGGAAGTGATATATCAAAGTGTAAATTATTGATTATGTAATATTATATTACATATAACAATATTATAAATTACAATATTACATATTACAACATTATAAATATCCAATGAGAATTACATTTTCATCTCAGAGTAGGCAGGTGTGTTAGTTAATTGCTGTTGACTCGACTCCCACTCCTGGTGACCTATGTACCACATGATGAAAATTTGCTCGGTCCTGTGTCATCCTCATGTTCAAGTCCATTGTTCTGGCTGTTGTGCCAGTCCATTTCACTGAGGGTCTCTCAAGCCCTCCTTGGCCCTCTACTTCACCAAACATAATGTCCTCCTCTAACTGTGGATCCTTCCAGATGACATGTCCAAAACAAGCAAGTTGGAAAACGTTCTGTTGTAATTCATAGACTTTTCATTGGCTAATTTTCAGAAATAGAGCTGTATAGTCTGTCACAGTCTGAAAGCTCCATGAAACCTGTACACCGTAGAATTTGAAATGCCAGTGGGATAGCTTCCAGACTTATAGCAACATACAAACCACCATGGTATGACAAACTGACAGATGGTAACAAAGTAGATGTAGACTTTTTTTTTCCACAATCAATTATATGAGTAAGACTTAAGTCAGGTTTTTACCAATAAATTTTAACATTTTTGTGGCCTGATGCACATGTATGGACAATATTTCCATGGAGAATAACCTGGGAAAGAACTGGCTTTGGAGTCAGAAGTTCAAGTTTTGAATTCCATGTTTGTTCCTAACTTACTGTGTGACCTTAGACAAGAGACTTCACCTCAACGACCTTAGTTTCTTCCATTGTAAAATGAAGAAGTTGGACCAGATAGGCTCTATGGCTCTGGTGTCAACATGTATGTTATTGAAGAGATCCATAAATATTGGAGTATATTTTAAGAATTTTATTTTTTTTAATAAATTAGGAAATACATGAAAAAATGTAATTAGGACTATAGAATATCTCTATAAGAAATATAAAGCATGAAAATTCTCTATACAATAAAACCTGTGAAAGCTGGTTTTATTATATAGATAGATATAATAGACACAATAGATAGATAAGACAGGAATCTATTAGAGAAGAAAAATAAGCATTTTCCACTAATAGAGAACAACAAGAAGTGGTAAGACTGCACCCTGTCAAAGGCAGGAAACTTGAGACGTGGAAAAACAAGGCAGTCCCATGTAGTTCTGGCTCTCAGAAGTTTCCCTGTTTATAGATACACACACACACAAAAAAAAATATAAGATGAACTAAAAATAAACCGTGAAAAATAAATAAATAAACACTGTAGTACCTAACACCCAACTTAGAAATACCCTCTCCCCCAAAAAACCAAACACATTCCATTCCAGTCAATTCCTACCCATAGTGACCGTAGAAGACATAGTACTGCCCCTTAGGGTCTCCAAGGAGCAGCTGGTGGATTTCAACTACTGATCTTTTGATTAGCAGCTGTATATCACTTAACCATGGCACCACCAGGGCTCTAGCTTAAAAATAGTTCACTACAAATATCTTTGAAGCCCCTGCTATGCCCTTTCCAGTTGCACAATTCTTCATTCTCTAATGGGGAACATTGTGCCAAATTTCATGTTTACAGATTTCATTCTCTTCATTTTTATTTTAGTTTTATTAAAAATTATGTATCTCTCAGCAGTACTTTTTTATTGTTATGACCTTTATGGAAATGATATCAAACTACAGGTGTTTTTAGATGGCTTTTTTTTTTTTTCAGTTAAAACTGTTTCTAAGTTTCATACATGTTGGCGAGGATAACTGTAGTCCATTTATTCTCACGCCTATGTAGTATTATGGCATATGAATATGTCACAATTAGGTTGTCATTAAATATATCTTTGGGCTGGATATTTATCTTGTTGATTTCTAGTCTTTATTATTTTCTAATATAAGAAATCAAAGTTTATAAATGCTCCTCAAAATACACCTTAGGGGAGGTGGGGCCAAGATGGTGGAACAGTCAGACTCCTCTTGTGGTCCCTCTTATGACAAAGACCAAAAAAAAAAAAAACAAGTGAATCAATTATATATGACAATCTAGGAGCCCTGAATATCAAAGAAAAAGTTGAGGAGTCAGACTGAGTGACAAGGGGAGGGAGACAGTTCAGAAGCAGCAAAGAAGTGCCATAGTTGAGCTAGCCAGCAGGTGAGATCAACTGGCACATGTGGGCTGAGGCAAGCAATAGTGCTCTGGATGTGTTTTACTATGTCAAGAGATACCAGGTGGTGGAGAGTCTGCACGAGCTTCTGGAGCCAGGAGAAAGTGATGTTGGATCTGAGAAAGTTAAGTGCAGGTGTCTAACCTACCACATGGGATTAAAATAACCCCTCCCCCTCTGGGACTTTCATAGCAGAGAGCTGCCTCTTTCCCCCTCACCCACCCCCATCCCTGCTCCACTCTGATACCAGTCTTGCAGTATTCAATAATTGCCACACCCCCTAAGCCAGAAATAGGACCTGTGGTGCCCAAACCAGTCTCTTTATGGAAACAAACAAACAAACAAAACCACCAACTCCTCTAAGCCAGGTACCCAGTAAAGCCAAACCCAGTGCCTTTGAGTCGATTCCGACTCATAGCAACCCTATAGGACAGAGTAGAACTGCCCCATAGAGTTTCCAAGGAGCACCTGGTGGATTCGAACTGCAGACCCTTTGGTTAGCAGCCGTATCACTTAACCACTAAGCCAGGTGCTCAGGACTAACCCCACCCAAACCAGTCTTCCAGCTTTAAAAAATTGTGATGCTCACTAAACCGAGAACTCAGGGCAGCACTACCACTTTGCCTAGGCACAGGCATAAAGGATCCACAGACTTCGAATGCCCTGCACCCCTGACTAAACTTGTGTAGGTGGATTCAACAGCATAGGCTCTCATTAGCACAGAACAACAGGGTATGTACCTGAAGCCTGTTTTCGACTGTAACAACCAAGGGGAAGTGGAATATTTGTGACATTTGACACCACCCTGCCCATTAAGCAGTGTCCTCACCCACCCACCTCAGGGGCATGAGGACTGGTGGATTCACTCATTCCACCTAGCCAACCATGACAGAGGTCCAAGAATAAGTGGTGTCTTCCAGTCCATACGGCCAACAGCACTGGGTGCCCAAAGTCCAGCTGCAAAACCTACTCACCTATGCGCTTTAGGGGACAGGGACATGTCTTCCATCTAGGCACTAAGGGAGAGCCATCAGCCCCCTACCTTGCTCAGTGCATAGCCTCCTACTGTAACAAGATACCTGTGTCTACTTCAATCACCCCTACATAACCACACCAGTCTAGGACTGTAGGTGAAACCCTGCACCACACACTTGGTGACCAATGACCTGGACACCTGAGCTAAATCCACACAAGAAAAGTAAACAGACTCCTGGGCTTACACACCTAGTAGCAGTTTTAATCACCTGGTGATGAGATGTGAGAGCTTCAAAGATGCCAATAACCAAAGTAGCTCACACACCCAGCCTATCTGGGCATATTAAAACAAAACAAAAAGCTAGGACATAGTAAGCAAACATACAATAAATAATATAACTTATTGATGGCTCAGAGAAAATGGTCAATATCAAATCACATAAAGAAGCACATCAATCTGACATAAGCAAGTGACCAAAACAAAGAACTGGGAAACCTTCGAGAGGAAGAGAAGGTCGTGGAATAACTGGAGGTAGAATTCAAAAGATTAACATACAGAGCTCTTCAAGAGATCAGGAAGGCGATTGGGCAAGACTCAGAACAAGACAAAGAACACACAGACAAAGCAACAGAATGTTTCAGGAAAGCTATACAAGATCAGAAAGACAAATTTAACAGTTTGTTAGAATTCATAGGGAGAAGCAAATAGAAAACCAAAAGATTAACAATAAAATTTCAGAATTAGACAACTCAGCAGAATGTCATAGGAGCAGAACTGAGGCAACAGAAGTCAGGATTAGTGGTATTAAAGGTAGAGCACTTGACACCAATTTATTTGAAGGAAAATGAGATGAAAGAATTTAAATAAAATGAAGAAACCCTAAGAATTATGTGGGACATTATCAAGAGGAATAACCTCTGAGTGACTGGAGTACCAGAATGGGAGAAGGGTAATTGAAAACACAGAGAGAATTGTTGAAGATTTGCTGAAAGAAACCTTCCCTGATATCATGAAAGAAAAGAAGTTACCTATCCAAGAAGCTCATTGAATCCCTCATGGGGTAGATCCCAAAAGAAAGTTGCCAAGACATATTATAATCCAAGTTGCAAAAACCAAAGATAAAGAGCAGCTAGGGACAAACGAAAAGTCACCTACAAAGGAGGCTCAATAACATTAAGCTCTGACTACTCAGCACAAACCATGCAGGCAAAAAGGAAATGGGATAACATATATAAATCCTTGAAGGGAAAAAAAAAATGCCAGCCGAGAATTATATATCCATCAAAACTGTCTCTCAGATATGAAGGCAAAATTAGGGTATTTCCAGACAAACAGAAGTTAAGGGCTTTTGTAAAAACCAAACCAAAATTACAAGAAATATTAAAGGGAGTCCTTGGGCTGGGGAACCAACGATATCAGTTAACAACCCAAGACAAGAATGCAGGGCAGAACAAACACATCAATCCCGATAGGGAAGTCACAGAAATAAGTCAAAGCTAAAACACTGAAAATAGGGGAACAGACATCAAGATGTAAATGTCGACAACATTAAAAAAAAAAAGAGGGACCAAACTTAGTTATAGAAATTTCACATAGAGAAGTTAAGACAATATGAAGAAATAAAACATTGGTTTAAACTTAGAAAAATAGAGGTAAATTCTAAAGTAACAACAAAGGAAACAAAAAAAATCTACCCGTCAAAATAAAAAAGAACAAAAATATAAAGTCTCAGCAAACACAAAAATAACAATAATGAAAAAGACGAAAATACATAAAGAAAAGTGACTTAGCACAGAAAATTAAGGGGAATAAAGAAACTGTCTACACCACAAAAAAAAGAACCAAAATGACAGTACTAAACTCATATCTATCAATAATTACACTGAATATAAATGGACTAAATGCACCAATAAAGAGACAGAAAGTGGCAGAATGGGTAAAAAAAACACAATTCATCTATTTGCTGCCTACAAGAGACACACCTCAGACTCAAAGACACAAACCAGTTTAAACTCAAAGACGGAAAAAATTATATCAAGCTATGAACAGTCAAAAAAGAGCAGGAGTGGCAATATTAATCTCTGACAAAATACACTTTAAAGTAAAATCCACCACAGAAGATAAGGAAGGACACTATATAATGATTAAGGCGTCAATACGGCAGGAGGACATGACAATAACAAATATATATGCATCCAAAGACAGGAACTCCAAAATACATAAAACAAACTCTAATAGCATTCAAAAGAGAAATAGACTGCTCCACAATAATAGTAGGAGACTTCAACATACCACTTTCAGTGAAAGACATAACATTCAGAAAGAAGTTCAGTAAGACATGGAAGATCTAAATGCCACAATCAACCAACTTGACCTCATAGACATATACGGAAATCTCCACCCAACAGCAGCCGGTATACTTCCTTTTCCAACGCACGTGGAACAATCCCCAGAATAGACCACGTATTAGCCCAAAAAGCAAGCCTTAACAGAATCCAAAACACTAAAAATATTATCAAAGCATCCTTTCTGACCATAAAACCATAAAAGTAGATATCAATAACAGAAAAGCAAAGAAAAAAATCAAATACATGGAAACTGAACAACACCTCTCAAAAACTACTGGGTTATAGAACACTTCAAGGATAGAATAAAGAAATTCATAGACTCAAATGAGAATGCAAACACATCTTACCAGAACTTTTGGGACACAGCAAGAGCAGTATTCGGAGGTCAATTTATAGCAATAAATGCACACATCCAAAAAGAAGAAAGGAGCAAAATCAAAACAATAACTCTACAACTGGAACAAATAGAAAGAGAGTAGCAAAAGAAGCCCTCAGGCACCAGAAGAATGGTAATAAAGATTAGTGTAGAAATAAATGAAATACAGAATAGAAAAAACAATTGAAAAGTCAACAAGACCAAAAGCTGGTTCTTTAAAAAGATCAACAAAATCGATGAACCATTGGCCAAACTGACAAAAGAAAATCAGGAGAGGAAGGAAATAATCCAAGTAAGAAATGAGATGGGCGATATCACAACAGGCACAACTGAAATTAAAGGAGTCATAACAAAATAGTATGAAAAATTGTACTCTAACAAATTTGAAAACTTAGAGGAAATGGAAAAATCTCTAGAAACACACTACCTACCTAAACTAACACAAACAGAGGTAGAACAACTAAATAAACTTGTAACAAAAGAAGAGGTTGAAGAGGTAAAAAAAAAAAAAAAAAACTCCCAACAACAACGAAAAAAGCCCTGGTCCTGATGGCTTCACTGGAGAATTCTACCAAAATTTCAGAGAAGAGTTAACACCAGTACTAGTAAAGATAATTTAGAGCACAGAAAAAAGCTGGAATACTCCTGAACTCATTCTAGGAAGCCAGCACAACCCTGATACCAAAACCAGGCAAAGACAAAAAAAGAAAGGAAATTACAGACCAATATCCCTCAAGAATCCACCACTGCCGTTCCTCAAGAACACAGACGCAAAAATCCTCAACAAAATCCTAGCCAATAGAATTCGACAGCATATTCAAAAAAGTAATTCATCATGACCAAGTGGGAATCGTGCCAGGTATGCAAGGATGGTTCAACATTAGAAAAACAATGTAATCCATCATATAAATAAAACAAAGATAAGAACCACGTGATCTTATCAATTGATGCAGAAAAGGCATTTGACAAAGTCCAACACCTGTTCATGATAAAAACTCCCAGCAAAATAGGAATAGAAGGGACATTCCGCAACATAATAAAGGGCATTTATACAAAGCCAACAGCCAATATCATCCTAAATGGAGAGAGTCTGAAAGTATTCCCCTTGAGAACACAGACCAGACAATGATGCCCTTTATCACTATTCTTGTTCAATACTGTGTTGGAGGTCCTAGCAGGACAATTAGGCTAGAAAAAGAAATAAAGGGCATTTTAAATTAGTAAGGAAGAGGTAAAAGTATCTCTAGGTGCAGATAATATGATCGTAGAAATCCCTAAAGAATCCACAAGAAAACTACTGGAACTAATAGAAGAGTTCGGCAAAGTATCAGGACAGAAGATAAACATGCAAAAAACAATTGGATTCCTCTACACCAACAAAGAGAACTTGCTAAACGAAATTACCAAATACCACTTCCAAAAGCCCCAAGAAGATAAAATACTTAGGAGTGAACCTAACCAGAGACATAAAAAACCTATGCAAAGAAAACTACTAGACACTACTGCAAGAAACCAAAAGAGAAATACATAAGTGGAAAAACATACCATGCTTATGGATGGGAAGACTCAACATTGTGAAAATGACAATTCTACCCAAAGCTATCTACAGATACAATGCATTCCAGATCCAAATTCCAATGATATTTTTTAAAGTGATGGAGAAACAAATCACCAATTTCATATAGAAAGGAAAGAGGAACCTGGAAAAGTAAAGCATTACTGAAGAAGAAGAACAAAGTGCGAGGCCTCACACTGCCTGATTTTAGACCTATTATAGAACCACAGTAGTCAAAACAGCCTGGTACTGGTACAACAACAGATACAAAGAGCAATGGAACAGAAATGACAATCCAGATGTAAATTCATCCACCTATGAGCAGCTGATATTTGACAAAGGCCCAAAGTCTGTTAAATGGGGAAAAGACGATCTCTTTTAACAATTGATGCTGACATAACTGGATATCCATCTGTAAAAAAAATAAAACAAGACCCATATCTCACACCATGGACAAAAACTAACTCAAAATTGTTCAAAGACCTAAATATAAAATCTAAAATGTTAAAGATCATGAAAGAAAAAATAGGAACATTGCTAGGAGACCTGATACATGGCACAAACAGAATACAAACCATACCTAACAATAGACAAGCACCAGAAAGGAAACTAGATAACTGGGAGCTCCTACAAGTCAAACACTTATGCTCATCAAAAGACTTCACCAAAAGAGTAAAAAGACAATCTACAGACTGGGAAAAAATTTTTGTCTATGACATATCTGATCAGGGTTTAATCTCTAAAATCTACAAGATACTGCAACACCTCAGCAACAAAAGAACAAATAACCCAGTTAAAAAATGGGCAAAAGATATGAACAGGCACTTCACCAAAGAAGACATTCAGGTGGCTAACACATACGTAAGGAAATGCTGAGGATAGTTAGGCTTTATACAAATGCAAATTAAAACTACAATGGGATACCATCTCACCCCAGCAACGCTGGCACTAGTCCATAAAAAATAAGATGATAAATGTAGCAGAGGTTGTGGAGAGATTGGAACACTTATGCACTGCTGGTGGGAATGTAAAATGGTACAACTACTGCAGAGATTGATTTGGTGCTTTCTTAAAAAGCTAGAAATAGAAGTACCATATGACCCAGCAATCCCACTCCTTGGAAAATGTCCTAGAGAAATAAGAACCTTTATATGAATAGATATATGCACACCCATGTTCATTGTAGCACCGTTCACAAGAGCAAAAAGATAGAAGCAACCTAGGTGCCCATCAACAGACAAATGGATCAACAAATGATGGTACATACACACAATGGAATACTATGCAACTGTAAAGGACAATGATGAATCTGAGAAACATCTCACAACATGGATGAATCTGGAGGCCATCATGCTGAGTGAAATTAGCCAGTCCCAAAAGGACAAATATTGTATGAGACCACTGTTATAAGAACTCAAGAAAAGGTTTAAACACAAAAGAAAACTTTCTTTGATGGTTATGAGAATGGGCAGGGAGGAAGAGGGGAATTCACTAACTAGATAGTTGAAGGGAAATTCAACATACAATACAGGGGAAGTCAGCACACCTGGACTAAACCAAAAGCTAAGAAGTTTCCTGAACACAGCCAAACACTTTGAGGCACAGAGTAACTGAGGCTGTGGTCTGGGGACCATGGTTTAGGGGGATATCTTGGCATAACAATGTTTATTAAGAAAATGTTCTGCATTCCACTTTGGTGAGTGGAGTCTTGGGTCTTAAAAGATTTCAGCAGCCATCGAAAATGCATCAATTGACCCTAACCCACATGGATCAAAGGAGAATGAATATCACCAAAGACAAAAGGAAAATATTAGCCCAAGAGACAAAACCAAACCAAAAAACAAAAGGGCCACATAAACCAGAGACTCCATCAGCCTGAGATCAGAAGAACTAGATGGTGCCCAGCTACCATCAACGACCACCCCTACAGGCAATGCAACACACAGTCCCTGAGGGAACAGGAGAAAAATGCAGGGCAGAGCTCAAATCCAAGTAAAGAGAACAGATTTAATGCTCTGACTGAGACTGGAGGCACCCCGGAAGCCATGGCCCCCAGATGCTCTGTTCACCCAGAACTAAAACAATTCTGGAAGCTCACTCTCCAAAGATTAGTGTGGGCTATAAAACATAAAATAACACTCTGGAAGAGCATGCTTCTTAGTTCAAGCAGATACACGAGATCAAATGGGTAGCTCCTGTCCGGAGGCAGGATGGGGAAGGCAGGAAAGGACAGGAACTAATTGAATGGACACGAGAAACCTGGGGCGGAAAGGGGAAGTTTGCTATTACATTGTGGGGATTGCAACTAATGTCACATGATAATATGCATATAAATTTTTGTATGAGAAATTAACTTGAACTGTAAACTTTCACCTAAAGCACAATTTAAAAAAATTCTTCTTAGTAATATCCTATCATTTATTAATGTTTTCATAGTTTCATGTTTATTTATACTTTCATAGTTCATATTGTCATAGTTATTCAGTTCTAAGCATTTTAAAACACCCAATATTGCCTCTTCTTTGAATCATGAATTTTATTTTACATATATTCCTTCTTTACATTTTTTTTTTTACTGATTTTGAACTTTATTGGATTTTGATTAAATAACATACACTATATGATATCAATTCTTTCTCAAATATCTAGGATTGTTTTTATTGTCTGATACAACATAATTCCAAAAAAAAAAAGGAGATAATAAAAAGAATTAATAAAATTCCTTTGGGCATTTTTGTTGGTTCCTTGCAAGCTCAGTTATTATTCAGATTTGTAGTCATTGTGGTTTATTTAGCACCTATATGCCATATAACTGAAGGCCATACAGAATATCTTCTCTGTCACACTACAAGAAACTGAAGTGCTTCTTCATAGGGAATTCTGAATACAAAATTGATTGAAAATTTTGTGGATCTGAAAGATTGAAACTCCACGGAGACACCACTTAAATAAATGTTTGTCCTTCCTTGACTTAAGAAATCTTCCATGATTACTGTATCTCCCAATGACCACTTTATTCTCCTAACTCTGATGACATCAAAGATTACAGAAAATATCACTTTATTACATTACTCTCGAATTCCTCACTATTTCTTGATTTGCCTTAGATTTTAATTCCAATAAAGTCAAAAACCATACATTTAATATTTTATATGAACTTTAGTACTTGTAAAGTGCTGGGCCAATTTGAAGGCTCGATAGTTATAGGTTAATTGATTAGTTCATTGACTGAGGCACTGTCTATGTAACACACACAAACAGAAAAACAGTAGATTCTGTTAGTTGAGTGCTTAAACTATTAAAACCAGTTATTGACATAACTATATTTTTTTCAGGGACCTATTTTTTTCTCTTTAGGTAATTAAAAAATGAAAGTGTTCCCGTGTCTGCACCCATATAACCTAAAACACTCCATCAAACACCGAAATCATCACACTGAAGCTGTTTTCATTGATGATTTTGCTTTTGAGGGCCTTCTCAGGATCATTTGGAGAGGGTCCTACATCCTTTAATAAAATTAGCAGAATGTAAGTCTGAAGGAAGAAAGAGGCGTTATGTAAACTTGTGCCAGACAACCTCAAGGTTTCTGAAATACAGACTAAGCACAGTGATTGATTTTTTTACACTTCAGCAGCACACAAGGTGATTCAATATTAGGTAATGACATAAACCGTATTCAAGAAACCAATCCATCCGCTGGTAGTCTGTCAATCAATGAAACGAAAATGAAAGTCCACCAAGCAGAAGTGCTGTCCAATTTTCTTTATGGATGCGAGCCTGGACCTGTTACCTGTGCATCACTTAGAGCAATACAACTGTCCTGCCATGTTTCACATCAGAGAGCAGACAATTTCCAAGTACAAGGCTCCAGGAAGTAGTTGATCATCAGGTGTTGACAACAATATCACTAAATATCAGTTCCGGTAGGCCGGACATCTGTAGAGAGTGAATTTTAAAAATATCTTCGTTCCTTGGTAGGACCAGGAAGGGCAGCATGACCTAGTGAGGGATAGTAGTAGTATTCATATGCAAAGATGCTCCAAATTGTCAACTTTAGTTCCTATTTCTCTAGAAGGCAATTTTCATCCTTTAACGTCCCAGTGAAACCCAGTGCTGTAGAGTTGATTCTGACTCATAGCGACTCTATAGGACAGAGTAGAACTGCCCCATAGAGTTCCCAAGGAGCTACTGGTGGATTCGAACTGCAAACCCTTTGGTTGGCAGCTGTAGCACTTAATGTACACCCCCTATGTGTGAAGAACACTGACATGTGCTAGGAATATCAGGATAAGTAAGAGCGTACTTAGATTATTAAGTATTTGTTATCAAGTTAAAATAATAGAAATACAATGTCATAAGCTCTAATAGTAGTATAAGCAACCTGTCAAGGGATAGAAAAAGAGGAACCTAATAAATTAGCCAAGATAACCATTCAAATCTAGAACCCCTTAGATGTGAACATGGTCACCAGAAGGAGCCTAATATCTGACCATGACTCAAGGTTCCTGCTACCTATACATTCTAGTACTTTCCATATACTTCATTATATTTTTAAATTTTATTTAATAGCCTATCTCTCTAGGGGTTTTGGAAAGACGTTGCACAATGGAAATATAACGTGATATACAAATGCAAGTCAGTCAATGTAATTTAAAATTTTATAGAAGCCACATTTAAAGAGGTAAAAAGACACAGGTGAAATTAATTTTAATAATATATTCTATTTAGCCCAATATATCCAGAGTATCATAATTTCAACATGTAATCAAAAAAATTAATAAGATATTTTACATTTTTTGTGGTAAATTATTAAAATCCAGTGTTTGTTTTCACTTACCACACATCTTGATTTTGACAAGCCACATTTCAAGTGTCCCATGTGGCTAGTGTTACTATGTCAGACAGCACAGCTTTGAAGGAATTCCATGTCAGCAGAGAGAGAGAGCACATGTGTCTTATTCACTTCTTTGTCCCCAGTACCTAGCATAGTGCTTGGGTTTCAATAAATATTTGATGAATAAATTTGTTTTTTAGAAAGGCTCTTGACAACATTTGTAGCTAAAGGGGAAGTTGGGCATCCAAGAAACATTGCTCTAATCAATGGATTTGGGCCTGTATCTTTTTTGAGTCAAAAGCAGCACTCTTCATTATTGGCTCAACTAAGTTTTGAAAATTATTTTAGAGAAATTGCAAGAACCATCGAATCTCATTAGTGAATAGATTTAAAAAGAAAGTTTAGAATATGAAATACTGTGGCATGCTTCTACAAAGGAACCGTGTTACTAATGAGAAGGACACAGTGGTGTCTGGCAGTGTGGTAATTGCATGTAGAGAGTGTCCCTCACAATCGAATTACAACTATGCCTTAGCTATCCTGTGACCAATATCCAGTAGGTAAATTATTTGGACTCTTAGATTTTTCTACTTTCTCCTTTTGCTACTTTATCACTTATCTGTGTAATTACTTATTATGAATTTAGGAGATGAAATGGATTACAGACCAGGGAAGTGAAAACTGTCAGTAGAATTTAATTACTGAAAAATCCTTATTGAGAAGCATTTTAAGCAAACAAACTAAGGCTATAATCATTACCAACCAACTTTGCAAGACACTACTCAGAAAAGAATCCTTTTTGAGCACAGAAAAATACCAATTATATTCAACATAACTTTAGAAAAAAGCAATGTAAGCAAGGCAAATAAAATCACCTATGTTGTCTACATTATCATCATAACACAACTGAAGTGTAACAGAGCAAGACAGTTTTCTTTAATTTATGGAACTAATCTGAAAATACACTTAAAGTGTGTCTGACAATATGTAATTAGAAAAGAACTGAACTCCTTTCTGAAAGCAAATACTAAGAAATGCTATAAGCCACTGATCCTCTTTTGAAAAACTACTGTTAAAAGTCCAGTTTTATTTTTGTTTGTTTTCTCTTGAGTACATCACTGGTCTCTCAGCCACCTACAATTGTTCGAAAATTCTAGATTCTTAGATGTTCTGACCAAAAACAAGGGAGTATGTTATTAATTGATGAAGCCATGGTGGCACAGTTGCTAAAACCCTCGACTGCTAACCGAAAGGTCAGAGATTTGAAACCACCAGCAGCTCCTCGGAGAAAGATGTGGCAGTCTGCTTCCATAAAGGTTTACATTCTTGGAAACCCTATGGGGCAGCTCTACTCTGTCCTACAGGGTTGCTATGAGTCAAAATCCTCTCAACAGCAGTGGGTTTGGTTTGGGTTTATGTTACTACTTAAAACATTTCCCTGGAACACACTGATGTTCAGATGAGAGTCTATCAGTCAGTTTAAGCAGGAAAAAAATATTAACTACTTACTTTGTGACAGTCTTGTGCTAAGTATTGTAGCTGATTCAAAAACAGTATGAAGCATGGCTGCTATCTTTTAAGAGTCAGTGATGATATCAGACATTCAACCATAAGGTACTTCTTCATGGAAAGAGCTCTGAGTAAGAGGAGACCACTGAGATTAAAGAAATGAGGAAAGGCTTCATGGAAGGAATGGAGTTTGCATTTCACTTTGAAAGTGGAGAAGATGGACAGAGAGCAAAAACTTAGACACATAACTAGAGTGGCATAGCCTAGGAGCCTGGATGAAGGTAAGAGTGTGTGTCAAGTACAGGAAAATGTTGTTGTTAATGGCCATTGAGTTCACCTCAACTCATGGTGACTTCATGAAATGTAATGAAATGACTGCCCAGCCTTGTACCATCGTCATGATTGATTGTAGATCTGATCATTGTTATCCATAGGGTTTTCATTGCCTGATTCTCGGAGTAGATTGTTAGACCTTTGTTCCTAGTTTGTCTTAGTCTGAAAGCTCCACTGAAATCTGTTCAGTATCAAGTCTCCACTGACAGTCTGGTGGTAGCTGCACATGAAGTGCATTGGCCAGGTATCAAACTCTGCTTTGTGGACTTATATAACAACTAAATCATATCTTAATTATATAAAGTGTGGAATTTTTGTTATCTATATCCCAGGTTATAAGGAAATGATTCCATTCTCAGAACTCTTTTCCTGGAAGTCTTTGTAAAGCTTGACAATGGAAGTGAGGAGGTTTCAGATCTTGTGGGCAGACAGATGTCAGACTGAGTCTTGGTGCTTGTACATCCTTGTTTGGAACATTATGTTCCATCAGCCAGCATGAGGAGGATCATCACTTAACTCCACAGGGAAATTCATGTCTGGACCCATACTTTAGTAACACACCAATAACAGAGGTTCTTTTAGCTACTTTCCCCAATATTTTTATTGCTAAATGGGAGTAAGAATCAATATTTTAATTCTGACATGAGTGTGTGAGTCTGAATTATCAATATTAACATCACTATTATTGTCGTTCATTGAGACCCTATAACTGTTTTATCATTCAAGTCCTTCAGCTTATTATATTGACACAGACTATCACCAGAAACAACATGACAATCTTATCAGATCTATCTTCGATGATTGTAACAAATAGCTCTGCGGGTTGAATATACTTGATCTATTTAATGACAGGGAAGGGCTCATATATGAAAAATGGTAGCAGCCAGGGCAAGAATTGTGTTGAAAATGTTAGGGAGGAATCAGGGGAAATTAGTTCTTTTGTGACACCAATCTGAACATTTGCCACTTTATACATTAGAATATCAGTTAACATTAAAACTAAACAAAACAAACACAAAAATTATTGTACTCAAAATACTCTTACGTGTAGTATTATGGTAGAAGACACCGTTTCTGTTCTAGAGGCTCTAATACTCCACTGGTATTCACATTTTAGTAGCGTGCATCAGAATCACCTTCCAGGCCTGTTAAAGCACAGGTTGATGAGCCCCATTGCAGTTTCTGATTCAATAGGCCTGGGGCGAGATTCAAGAATTTTGGTTTCCGGTAAGTTCCCAGGTGATGCTGCTGCTGCTATTTTAGGGACCCCACTTTGAGAACCAACGTTATTCTCAGACCTACTCAATTAGAATTCTGGACATGGTACCCCATAATCTGTATTTTATTGAGCCATTCAGTTGACGCTGGTGCATGATAACATTTGAGAATTACTGATCAAATAACATTGAGTGACTCTGCAATGGGCCTAATTTACCTTTAACCAGCAGATGGACAAAGTTTCAAGGAAGAGATTCTAATTTCATTGGGCTGACCTTTAAAACTACTGCAATTGAGTTGATTCTGACTCATAGCAACCCTATACGACAGAGTCCAACTGCCCCCATAGGGTTTCAAGGCTGTGATCTTTATGCAAGCAGACTGCCACATCTTTCACCCTTGGAGCCGCTGGTGGTTTTGAACAGCTGGCCCTTTGGTTAGCAGAAGAGTGCTTTAACCTCTGTGTCACCAGGAGCCCTTTTAGTGAGGATCTATTTTGTGTTAGGACTAGTGCTATGAGCCAGAAATACAAAGACAAAAAAGATACCATCCTTTAATTAAGGAGCTAACAGTCTATCCAAGATGCTATTATGTAATCCAGGGTCAGGGCACATAGAGAGTATCTTTAATGTTGTGATTTGAGGAAGGAATAGGGAAGAAGAAAGGCTCAGAAAGAAATTTTTAGGCACAAAGTTTAAGCATCATCTCCTCTGTGAAGACTGAGGAGGGTCCTGTAAATTGTTTCTCCAGGTGGTGAAGGGTAACAATGAATGACATTTCAGGTATTGGAAACTATATTGCAATGAAATATTTCTAGGATGATTATTGGCATGATTAAACAACAAATCAGTATAAACAACAGGCTTAAGAATGAATGATAATCTCCCTTCAAACACATATGGAAATATTCTACTTGAATCATGATATAAGGAAGAAGTTTGATCCCACAGTTAAAAAAAAAAAAGTCTGCTTGATGATAGGAAAAAACATAGACAAACAAAATAGGGATGTTTCTATTTCCAGTAATTATTTCTTTTGGGTGTCAGAAAACTAGATTTTTCATGTAATTTCACTGAAATTCTGCCTGATGGTAAACTCTAGATAATCTATCTAACCTAATGGAAATTTTAAGAAATTCGATAGTATCTTATAAATATTCCTGTGCCTTCTAATTATTTTTCTCTGATTATCTTCAATTTTTATTTGAAAGACTTGGCTCTCTAGAGTTCAAGTTGCAGCAAATTTGGCCGCAATGAATCAGCTGGAGAGCAGTAATTCATACAATTACTCCATTCCCCAGGGTTGGGCAAGTTAGGGCCATGTATGCTCACATATTTCATCAGAGGCCTACCTGATAGTGAGGAGAATTACACTAATCTTCTGTTCTGCTCAAGAGAACCATAAAGAATTACAAGAGACTTGTGGAGACAGCTACTGAAACCAAAACACAGAAATGAACTTTCTCTTGTAAGTAAACCAAGGGATAAAGCTTGAAAGAAATAGTTTAAAGACATATAAAAAGAAATATTCTAAAACAAGTTGCTAACACTAAAAATTGGGTGGGGGGGGATCTTTGGATGATAGAATCAACCAAGAAAGAATGATAATTTTTTTTTATTATTAGCAATGTCTTGCAGATCGGACTTTCTTCACTCAGGGTCTAGTCCTCAGCTTTTCAGCTTGAGGAATAGATTTTACTCATTCCTCAAAGGGTGATCAGTTTAGAAGCAACCAAGGTACCCATCAAAGGAAGAATGGATAAAAAAATTGTGGTATATTCACACAATGGAATACTACGCATTCATAAAGAACAATGATGAATCCGTGAAACATTTCATAACATGGAGGAATCTGGGAGGCATTATGCTGAGTGAAATCATTAAGTTGCAAAAGGACATATATTGTATGAGACCCACTATTATAAGAACTCAAAAAATACTTTAAACAGAGAAGAAATATTCTTTGATGGTTATGAGAGAGTGGAAGGAGGGAAGGAGGGGGAGGGGTTTTCACTAATTAGATAGTAGATAAGAACTATTTTAGGTGAAGGGAAAGACAACACACAATACAGGCGAGGTCAGCACAACTGGACTATACCAAAAGCAAAGAAGTTTCCTGAATAAACAACGCTTCGAGGGCTAGCGTAGCAGGGGTGGGGCTTTGGGGACCATGGTTTCAAGGAACATCTAAGTCTATTGGCATAATAAAATCTATTAAGAAAACATTCTGCAGCCCACTTTGGAGAGTGGCATCTGGCATCCTAAACACTAGCAAGCGGCCATCTAAGATGCATCAGTTGGTCTCAACCCACCTGGATCAAAGGAGAATGAAGAACACCAAAGACAACATAATTATGAGCCCAAGAGACAGAAAGGGCCACATGAACCACAGACTACATTGGCCTGAGACCAGAAGAAATAGATTGTGCCTAGCTACAACCGATGACTGCCCTGACAGGAAACACAACAAAGAGCCCCCGAGGGAGCAGGAGAGTAGTGGGATGCAGACCCCAAATTCTTGTAAAAAGACCAGACTTAATGGTCTGACTGAGACTAGAAGGACCTCAGAGGTCATGGTCCCCAGGCCTTCTGTTAGCCCAAGACAGGAACCATTCTCAAAGCCAACTCTTCAGAAAGGGATTGGATAGAAAATGATACAGGTGAAGAGTGAGCTCCTTGGATCAAGTAGACACATGAGACTATGTGGGCAGCTCCTGTCTGGAGAAGAGATGAGAGGGCAGAGGGGGTCAGAAGCTGGCTGAATGGACATGAAAAGAGAGTGGAGGGAAGGAGTGTGTTGTCTCATTAGAAGGAGGGCAACTAGGAGTATATAGCAAGGTGTATATAAGTTTTTGTATGAGAGACTGACTTGGTTTGTAAACTTTCACTTAAAGCACAATAAAAAAATTAAAAAAAAAAAAAGATGATCAGTTTGTGAGGACACTGAGCCAAATGTAGGAGAAAATTTTCAACAAGAAGGCTGATTACTTAAATCCAGAAACAGAATTTTCTCTGGATTGCCTTTTGTATAGTACCTATGCAAACAAGACTTGGTAGATCTGATCCCTCTTAAGCAGACTGAGTTATCTGAGCCATCTGATCAGCTTACTCTTTTCCAACAGGAGAATCCAGTTATCAGTAAATGAAGAGTAGGAAGAAAAGCCACAGTATGAGAAAAAACTTAATTTTAACGGGCGGTATGATCAATTATGATAGCACAATGCATTCTTTGTTTTTCAGGGCTATAGCCTTGTCAAACCAGAAAATGGATATGACAGGTGCACTTTACTCTGGTTGGTGCTAGAGTGACACACATTTTGTTTTACTACTGTCTTAGTTATTTAGTGCTACTATAACAGAAAAAAAAAATCTACGGCATTGGGTTTTTTTTTTGTTTCTGGGATAACAGAAATACCACAAGTGGATGGCTTTAACAAAGAGAAATTTATTCTTTCACAGTTTAGGAGGCTAGAAGTCTGAATTCAGGGTGCCAGCTCTAGGGGAAGGTTTTCTCTCTCTGCTGGCTCTGGGGGAAGGTCCTTGTAATCAATCTTCCCCTGCTCTAGGAGCTTCTCAGCACAGGGACTCTGGGTCCAAAGGATGGATGCACTTGGCTTCCAGCGCTTCTTTCTTGGTGGTATAAAGTCCATCTGCTCTCTGTTTGCTTCTCGTTTTTGCATCTCAAAAGACATTGACTCAAAATATGACCTAATCCTGTAGACTGGTCCTGCCTCATTAACATGACTGCCTTTAATGCCTCATTAACATCATAAAGGTTAGGATTTACAATACTTAGGATAATAACATCAGATCACAAAATGCTAGACAGCCACACAATGCTGGGAATCATGGCTTAACCAATTTGACACACATTTTTGGGGGACAAAATTCAATTCATAAAAACTACTAAATTTGGTTCTCAGTCACTCAAATCTTCTGTAATTACCTGATATCACATTACAATTTCTAAGATGGGTAATTTTCATTCAACAGCTCTATTTTAGAACTTTTTATTGCTTTTTCCTGAACTTATCATCAGATTCCAGGTTCATAGCATTTTGATGTACTTATTAAATATATCCACTGATAATTATTATGGCTTAAACTTGTGGTTGCAGTATATGAAGAAGAAAGTGGCATCAGGATTGGAAGAAAACTCATTAACAACCTGATATATGCTGGTGACACAACCTTACTTGCTGAAAGCACCCACTGATGAAAATTAAAGACCACAACCTTCGGTATAGATTACATTTCAACATAAAGAAACAATCCTCACAATTGGAGCAATAAGCAACATCATGATAAATGGAGAAAAGATTGACATTGTCAAGGATTTCATCTCACTTGGATCCATTCATGGAACACTCATGGAAGGAGCTGTCAAAAGAATCTACTGCAAAAGACCTCTTTAAAGTGTTGAATAGCAAAGATGTCACTCTGAGGACTGAGGTGTACCTGACCCAAGCCATGGTATTTTCAATCGCCTTATATGCATGCAAAAGCTGGACAATGAATAAGGAAGACCAACAAAGAATTGATGCCTTTGAATTATGGTGTTGGTGAAGAATGTTGAATATACCGTGGACTACCTGAAGAACAAACAGGTCCGTCTTAGAAGAGGTGCAGCCAGAATGCTTCTTAGAAGTGAGGGTGGGGACAAGTTATCAGGAGGGACAAGTCCCTGGAGAAATAAATGATCATCAAAAGAGAGGAAGACCCTCAATGAGGTGGATCAACACAGTGGCTGCAATGACGGGCTCAAGCATAGCAATGATTGTGAGGATGGTGCAGCACCGGGCAGTGTTTCATTCTGTTGTACATAAGGTTGCTATGAGTCAGAACTGACCCGATGGCACCTAACAGCAACAACAACAAAGGTGTGGCAATAAAGTAAGAACAGTTACAAGAAAATATTTTGAAAGTTAATAATAGAATGGCATTTTGTATAGTAGAAAACATAAATTAGAGGCAAACAGACCTCAGGGTGAATCTCCTTGTGTGACCTTGAGCAAATTAGTCAACCACTGTAGGGCTCAAAAAATTTATTTATAAAATAGAAATATTGCAAAGTATTATAGGATTTTAAAAGAATTAAAAAATTAACATTATGATATAGCTAGAATGTGCCTGATAAATAGTAAAAATTCAACAAAAGATAGCTGCCAATATTAGTATTATTAGACTAAAGTTATTTAATTATGGCTCTTGTGGCTGATCAAGTCATTATTTTGTGTGTGGGAGAGTTGGCAGAGAACTTAACCTGAGCCAAGTACCTATAGTCGTCACTTACAGAGGAGAGCAAAGATATAGGCAAGTTCATCGGAAAAAAAAAAAATCAATCAGAAGGATAAGTTTTAGGGGAACCACAAATTTAATACTCACATATCTGTTCTTCAGGTATAATGAAAGGTCAACATAAACTTCCATAATAAATGAGGAATAAGATATGTATGTCTGATAGCTAGATTAGGTTATTACATTGAGGAAATTTGGCTTTAGGACATGAAATTGCGGTTTACTATTGTCAAAGAGAGAAATTGATAGCAGATGTTTTGTTTGGGGGGGTTTCTAGTTCATGAAAACAAATACTCGCTTTAAAGAAATTTCTGGACAAAATTAATCTTCCATTTGCTTTACTTTTACCCAAAATTGCAAATCCTTTGTTTCCTGTTTGAAGCCAGGCTTACCGAATTTGAATTTCAAAAGCTATTGCTGAGTGGAGAGGAAGAGACTAACTTGTGACCTGATATCAGTTTGCTCTTGGTGAAAGGGGGAGGGCAGGGTTCAATCAATCATGTTAAGATTAGCCAGCCATTGGTTGATCTTCTATATTTTTCCCTCATCTTCTCTTTATAAGTCTCATTGAATCTAGCTTCTTTGAGCCATTTGCTTTTCCTGGAATCAAATTAGCACCCTATGAGCACATAGAATAGCTGCTCAGAATAAACCTTATGTTCAAATTTCAGTGAGTTTTGATTATTTCTAGTATGTCATGAACCTCATAATAAACCCATGAAATTGTTAAAAGCTCAGGCTGCCAACCAAAAAGGTGGCAGTTTGAATCTATCAGATGCTCCTTGAAAACCTTATGAGGCAGTTCTACCCTGTCCTATAAGGCCTCTTTGAGTAGGAATCAACATTACCAGCAACGGATTTGGTTGGGCTTTATTCATATTTACGTGCGGGAAAGTTGAAGTTGGTTTGGAAAAAGGAGAACAACAGAAAGTAGAGATAAAATGGCTTGTTGTCAGATACTAGGGAGATTCCCACACATGATAAAAGATTGACTTGCCTATAGCCAGGGAAGTAACATATACAGAGGGATTCAGAGAGATTTGTGGTGACGTTTTCTGGAAAGCTGCAGTGCAATTGATTACTTTTGTGTAGCCTTTCTAGCCATGGTCTTGTAAAACCCACCCAAGTGATTGGCTGGGACTGTGCAGATGTGGTAATTGTGGCCCACCAAGGGGATTGATCAGGTTTGCCATCCTGCTGGGCTTGAAGTGAGCCATCCCAGAGGCAGCAAATAGAGAATCCCACCACCACCAAGGAAGAAAATCCAGTGCATCCTTTGACCAAGATCCTTGCATTGAGAAGCTCTTGGAACCAGGAGACAAAGGAAGAGAACTGTAACACTAAAGGCAGTGAGAAGTGGCAGCAGAGACCTGGCAGCAGAGACTTGGCAGCAGGAGACAGCACAGTGGGCTTCCCAGCCCACAGAGGGGGAAAGCTGAGTGGCTTTGGGCAGAGGTCTAGGGCCAAGGAGAGATGTGCCTGCAAGCTCGGGTGGGAAGAGGCTGTCCTGATGGAAGAACTGTATCCTGGGTGTTCCTGAGCCTGGATTGTAACTGTTACTTCTCTAATAAACCCCATAATTGTGAGTATTGTCTGTGAGTTCTGTGTGACCATTGCAATGAATTATCAAACTCAGAGGAGAGGTAAAGAGTGAGATGGGAAGGACAGTTGGTGTCAGAACTGGTAAAAATGATAGAAAGAGAAGGCATATCTGAACTCTGTTTCATAGGAATCACCCTTGGGCTGTTGATCTTGATTTTTCTTTCCCTCATGAAGTTAGGCAAAGTCAGACACTGCCCCAAATGCTGTTTTTACAGCTGGCATCAGAAGTGGGATTCTTTGCAACAGCTTCAGATCACAGAAGCATGGAACTTTGTAACAGAAAGAATGAAGTGGTTTGGGAAGTGAAACTTCTGACTCTTAGATGGCTACTTTGGTTATTGTTGTATGTGATGGCTGAAGGGAGGGTTATGCTGCAGCTGAGGGGAGAAAAGGCCCAAATGGAGTAGTCTGGGGCCAAAGCCAGGCCAGATAAGAAGGATGATTGATAGGGGGTCAGGGTCTACTGATTCCATCCAGAGTACTACAGCCATATGCATATGAATGGGAAGATAGCTAAGGGGTGGAGAAGAGAAGATGCAACTGGAATATTTTAAAAAGGGTTATGTGTTTAAGGTTATGTGTTTATCTGAATGTACTATGGGCATTGAATGTTTATCCTATGTAGTGTAATAAAGCTAGAAATGAATGTTGGGTATTATAGATTACAGAGACCCTGTATCCTTGCCTTCAGCCAATACTTGATTGGATATGCTAAAAAGGGAACTAGGATTTGCCTGAAGGAAACACAGGCTGTTGGTTTGAATGTAGTAGCTCTGTGTATAGAGTGGGGGAATAAGTTGAGAACTTGAGCCCCACCAAGATTTGCATTTGAAAAGACATGCAGGACCACCTGTAACTGTTGACAGAACTGGAGATTTGCATTTGAAGGCAGGACCTGCAGAACGAAAAAAAAAAAAAAACCTTGATCCTTGATTGTTTTTCTTTTTGAATTTCTAGCAAGTGGTTTGCTTTTGGATACATCTAGGCAGGAAAAGTCATTGTCTATTGGAAGAATCCCCCTTCCAGGACTGGAAGTTAAAGGGAGCTGGCAAGTAGATTTGTCTGTTCACTTGCAGTGACCACCTGGGTCCACTCATGAGTGGAAGTAGGGAAAATACAGCTATGAAGAGATGGGCTGAGTTCTATTGGCATGCATTGACCTAGCCCACGGTGACTAGGGGTGAGAGACAGGAAGGGCTGGCTGGTCAGAATTAAAAGGAGTTGTTGGATTCCTGATGTTTATGGGTGGAACCCGTTGACCTAGCCCAAGGGACCTAAGAATGAGAGTGTAAAGGGGCTGTGTGAAGTGCCGGGAGGTATGTATGTGGACTCTCAAGCCTGAGACTGCTACCCATTGTGATCTAGCTTGGATGGCTAGGGATGACCTAACAGGAACCCTATGCCTAATACTATCAGGATGCAGATTAAGAATATTTCTATTCCTTGCAATAATGATCCAGCCCATAGACTTATTCCTGATGATATCTAACCAAATATGTCTGGTGTTACTAAGGGTGTTATAATGTGTAATCAAGTAGATTGCTGTCTAATTCTATGTATATCTTGTTCTCCTGTGTTATTTATCCAAACGCAGCAAGAGGTATTTGATACAGCACAGACTACACCTTCTTGGGCTAATAAAAAATCTAAGGATATTCTGTTATCTAATGTCACTTTGGCTAACAAGGTCAGAGATCACTGTTGTGCTTCCATCCCATAAGCAACTTTCTCTACTATTTGTCCCACAGCGATTGATAAATTTCTTTAAAAGTTTCTCTAATTCAACTATACCATAAATAGAAATTAGAGCTACCATCTCCACCCTAAGTGTTGGACCGGTGGGTTTTACTCTAACTCTCATTTTACAGTGTGTAACTAATTAACATTACCTTTTGAATATTTACTGGCATCATTGCTATGAATACCTAAAGGTAATCCTAAAGTTCCCAAAGTGCAGTGCCCATGCATTTGCCAGGGATCTAAACAAGGAGGGCAAGCTGTTCCTCCCTGGTTTACCTGTTAACAGTCATGGGCTACTTTCTCAGAAGCAAAAGTGGAGCCTAAGACAAAGTGGAGTCCAAGCCAGACCTTGTGTTAGTCATTTTAGTTAAGCCAACTGCCTCAGTTTCCAGGCAAGGCCACCTTGGAGAAATTATCTTGGTTCCCCAAAAGGCTGACTGAAAGCATGAAGTTGATCTCATCTGATAGAACCTGGTTTCTTTGAGATATATAATTTTTTGCATAGCAAGGGGGTAACTGATGTTACAAACACTAGACAGGTATTTCATATCATATTATTTTGAAGATTACTTAATTACCAATTTAACTTAAACATAGCTCCTGGTATGATCTTTGGAATCACTTCCCTAAAACAGACTGAATTTTTCAAAAAACACAATGCCCAGAGCAAGACAGTGTTACTAGTTTATCTGGTCCATTGTTTGACTCAAAAGTGGCTTCAGGAACAAGTTTTTCTCAAAACTTAAGTTTCAAAAGGTCACTCAAAGGCAACGGCACATGTGGGTTAGCCCAACCTCCTTGAAAGCCAAAAATCTAGATTCCAGGAGAATTACAACGCTTTCATCACTACCTGCTTTATTTAGATCATGATCTTGCTATAGAATCTTTGATTAAAAATGTTCAATAAATGGTAGTTGGTCACCATTTGATTTTTAAGATCTCACACACCATACAGTGAACTAGGATATAGAGCAGAAACACTAACAATAATATTAGGCCAATTGTCTGAAATAACCAAAAAAACCATGACCCTAAGGCCTTCGAATCAAAGAAACAAACGTCATAAGGTGTTTGTTTATACATAAGCAGCATTAGTAATTGCTTTTCATGTGCCTCAGCTGAGACTACATTCTGCAAAACCTCAGGTACATATTAATATAAACAGCACCAATGTATCTATTGAGGCACAAAGTGTTCCTTGGGAGACTAACAGGAAATCTAATGCTATTCTATTTTATAAAATCATAGTTCAAACTTCAGACACTTACCTGGTTATGATATTTACAGCTTTGCTAATTTGACTGATAAAAATTTGACTGATAGGAACCTCTAAATCAAGAGTTACAATATCTAAACTCATTAGTTAGATAATTTAGGAGAAAGGAAAAAAATTATTTCTTACGTCCAGAAAGTAGGACCTTAAAATATCAGCAATATTTACACATAAAATCCATAGTAATCCTTTAGTTTACTCAGGCTTACGTAGTTTTATTCCACACAATTCTGGATCAGTTGCAATTTGTGAACCAGTCAGCTTCTGGATTCAGTCTAGTCACAGTTCTTTTCACAAATCCAATATAGTCCATCTTTTTTGTTGAGATACTTTGATCAAATGTTTTCAGCAAAGTAAAAATTTATCTCCAGATGACAAAACTTAATATGGCCATGATTAATTTATAAAAATAATACTCTCAAAAGTGAAAAACCTGATAGAAATCAATTACAAGTGTAATGTAAAGCCAAATAAAGTTGGCTTAAAAAATTTAGACAAAAATATCTCTAAATATGATTAACTTTATTTTCAAAGAGCTTCAGACATAATACATAATAATCTTGAGATATAATAACATATAGTCAAGGTATACTAAGAATATAACAAAGATTATCAAGTCTCTAAATACCTGAATAGTAATTAAAAAATTTTTTTCATGTGTGAATTCCTCAGTCAAAGCATTGGCTTTGGTGATGCTAGATTAAAAATAAATAAATAATAAAGTTATGATCAAGTTAGCAATGAAAAACATAATAAAATTATGACATAACATTATGCATTTATTGTCTAATATTAGGGAAAAACATAAAAGGAAATACTAACACATAAATTTTAACTCAAAGAGAATCAGGGGCTTCCCTTGATTTTGATAACAAGTTCTATGTAACTTATAACATATTGAATAAACTTTTTAGTACTTTTCTTTTACAAATTGTTTTTGCAGCTTTCCATGAAGTTTCAAAGTTGTCACCAAGAAACAATATTTAAGTTATTTAAGCAAAAATCTTAAAGGTAAAAACCTTAGTTTTTTTCTTTTTTTTTAAGCCATGCAGCTTGGTTTCGACTCAGGAATCTTATTCTAATGAGTAGCCAAGTCTTTATGTTCAAGGCAGATTACACAAAGAATAAATTAGCCCTTTAACCCAGTGATCAAAGAAAATTTTGCTGTTCTAACAAGAAACCCAATTCTTTCTTTTATATGCTATTTAACATTTAAGCTCCTAAAAATCTCATAAACTATTAAACTTTAGTTAGGCAGACAAAACTTTTGACCATATCAAATAAATTTCTTTTTAATAAACCTCTTAAACATTATCTTTGTTGCATATCTCTTAAAGTACATTCCTTTAAATGGTAAAAATGAACACACATTATGTTTAAATATTCTAAGTTTTCATTCAACTTTTACTATTTCCCAATCTAATTTTAGTTCTTGAAGATTTTATTAACTGGCTTTGGAAATCACCAGGTCTCTGCTCAACTGACCAATTCATTGATATGCATATAACCTTAAGTCTCTGGCTAAGGTTGGAAGCATTTTTCCAGGCCATTTCAGTTGTTTCTCATTGTGAATTCTATTTTTTGGCTTCTTAGAATTCCCGTACAATAGACAGAACTTGTTTACAGATCTTTTATGATTGGGATCCACTGAATTTCTGATAATTATAGTAAGACAGTAATCTTTTTCTTATGTCTTACAAATGTCTCCACCTAGTTGGAAGGGGTCTTTCAAGCTTCCCTGTTGCTATACTCAGAGACCTGGAGGCAAGGAGGCCTGATTCTGCCCCACCCTCCGTTTCTTTTTGACTCATAATAGAAGACAAGACTAGGTCATTCCAAATCATTTACGTATGTTTAAGTTGGCCTAGGCATTTTGAAAGGTAAGGGATATATAATTCTTTTACTTCTACTATTTTTTTTTTTGGTGAGCAGTTTTCCTTTCAGTTTATCACAGCCTTTTATCTATCTAGTAAATACCAAAGCTCTTTAGTAATTTTCTAAATGAATCCGTCAATTATTAGCTAGCTTTTTTTTTTTTCCTGAGTTTATCCTATGCCTTCTTTTTTCCCACTGTGGAACTACTAGTTTGACTTTAAGAAAAAAAAATTATCCTTTTTCCTCAAATAAAACACATTTTGTAATATCTAGTTTAAGTTACTTAGAAAGGTTTCACTTTTAAGACTCACTTAGTATAGAATATAAAGTTTTTTGCAGTAGCTACTAGAAGTCTAAATCATAAGACACACAAGAAGGAGTTTGTTTTGGACAAGGGAAGAACTGAGGTTTTAAGACAGCCTTACAAAACCAGCAACTGTCAGCCATAACCTCCAACCTGATACAAGATGGAAACTAAGACTCAACATTCTAGGCCAGAAGCAAGCTCTTGGAACAAAACAGGACAGAGGACCACGTAAACTCACTGGACAAAACCACATAAAACAAGGATATGGGGAACCTAGTTTCTTGAAGTGTGTATAGCAATTTTTGTTAAGATCGACACAATTCAGTGGAAAATAAACAGGTTCTAAATAAAACTTATTAACTTGTCAGAGCCTCAGATGGAGGAATATTAGACCTTTTGATAAAACCTGAACATGAAGCAAAAGTTCCCCGAAGAGGAAAAGACAACAACACAAATGGGTGCTCATTTTCCCAAAGTGTATGCTGAAATTCCAAATTACTTCTAGTATTTTGTCTAGTTTGTCGTGTTTTTAAATATTAACCCCAAGCCAGTGTGTTGGAAGCAGGGGGGAAATCCAGGCTCATTTATCAAAGATGTTAGTTAAGCTCTAAGGTTCAAGCTTTTTTGATTTCCTTCCTTTTGAACTTAATTCCTTTTGCTGGGTAGAGACCTAGCCTGTTATTTTAGATCGTAAATATACTAGTTTCTCCAATTGGAAAGTATTTTAAAGTAACTACTGACGATTTTAGTTTTAACATTCTGATTCTTTATTGAGAAACTGCATCATAAAATAGGTCAGGAGCTACCACCTCCTCCTGAGAATTTCCTAGAACAGGTCAGGAACTGCTACCTCCCACTGTGAATTTGGCAAACAGAGCACCATTTTCCAGATTTTCTCTGAGTCACAAAAAGAACCCTAATGGGGAATGCTTCGGGGTTTGAATGTGTTTTCCTTGCATTAATGTGTACCTTCTTTGTGCATGAATTTCCTTGTAGGTGGCAGCAGCCTAGTGCTTCAGGCTGTCTCGCTACTACCTTATCCTATCTCAGGAGTCTTTAACACTCATGATGACTGCGGGTGACTGCCCTAATGGCTTTTACTGGTCAACCTGTGTCTAAATTTTGTGTTTAGAGTGGCCCAGAGCTCTTTGAAAATAGAATTACCTCTTTAATGTTTCAAACACCGGAATCCGGACACTAAACTGTAATTCACCAAAAGAGTTACTAAATGTCACTCTTAACCAAATGATCAAGCAAAAATCTAAGAAAGATTCTCTTTAATCAAACAACTGGTTTTCAAACAATATGTCACACAAAACTTAAGAAAACAAAAAAGAATAAGCAGATTTCATTTTCTAGGAGCGCTTACCTCATCAATGTCTAAGGGACATGGAGTGTGAATGCACTGGATCCAGAAGATAGGACCTCTCTTTGCCAGCTTCTGCTCTGCTGTCCAGGTCTCCTTTAGCTCGAATGGATTCATGGGTTTAGAAAAATCCTGCTAACTATGTCATTAATTGTTGTAGGATAAAATCATCACAAAATTATAGTAAAGCAAAAGGAAAAGTTTTATTCAGCATATGTTCAAAGAGCAAAAATGGGAAATGGACAAGCATGCTGCCGGAGCTGTATCTGCCTGAATACAAAGAATATTACAGAACAGGCAAAAGTGGGAAAACAGACAAGCATGCTGCCAGAACCATGACTGCCTGAGTCCAAGGAATGTTACAGGGTCGTCGGTATATATTAACACTACAAATGGGTAAGATCCTTGAAAAACTGCCACATCACTGTGATTCTACATTTTGAATTGTCTTTCTTAATAATAATTGGTACAGGTTGCAGTGATGATGATTAGGAAAGTCTTCATTGGTTCAGTAAATCTTACTATTTACTAAATGCTAATAGAAAAAGATAAAATTGGAATATACATGGGCCTTTTTGCATTGTTTGATTCCCTAAAAGATGTTTTCCAAGATTACCTAGCTATCGTTTTATACCTCAGGGCCCAGTTGATGTGTTCTTGTGAGTCCAGCTTCAGCTGGGCTACATTCTTTATGCTCAAGGATAGGAATAATGGCTCCAATTTTAATCTCTGAAATCATGCACAAAAGTTTGTGGTTTGAACCCACCTAGTGGCTATGGAGAGAAAGACCTGGTAATCTACTTCCATAAAGATTATAGCTTAGGAAACCATATGAGACAGTTATGCTCTGTCTTACAGGGTCATTAGGAATCAACTTGATGGCACCTAACAACAATAGACCATGTTACTTCTTATGTGCTTGTATTCACCACATGTTACTAGAATAATTTAGAGTAGTAAAATTATATTTAGTGTATGTTTTCTCCATTAGATTTGACATGCTGCAGCTGGTATATACCAGGTGTCAATAGATAGATGTTAATGGATGGATAGATAGTGACATAGATGTGACAGATTGTCATTTTCTCCCTCTCACTTCCTTCCTGTAGAAGACCTTTGGTAGTTGGAGAAAACTGAATGATCTCATTATAAGAAGAAGAAAATAAAAATAAATAAATAAATAAAAACATTCACTCTCTAAGAGCCAGTAAATATTAGCAAGAGAAAAGCTTGTTTGTCCTGCAAATGTTTCACTCTAAGGAAGCTCAGGGACCTAACAATGTTGTCATTAGTTTCTGTGGAATGGATTCTGACTTATGATGGCCACGTGTATACAGACTACAACTGCTCCAAAGGGTTTTCAAGGTTGCAGCCTTTCAGAAGCAGATAGCTAGGCTTGTCTTCCAAAATACTTCTGCGTGAATTTGAACCACCAACTTTTCAGCTAGTATTTAAGAGCTTAACTGTTTGTGTTACCCAGGGACCTAACAATACCTGTCTTCAGTTGTAGTCTCAGCACCAGTGCTGCAAGAGAATAAATCCTTTGGTTTTAGGTAATGGTAGTTCCTATGACAGAAAAAGAAAAAAAAAAAAACTCAGTACCTTTAAGTTATTGTTAGTTTTTGTTAGTTTCTAAAGAGTTAGCTGTAACTCTTGGCTACCTTATGTATTACAGAAGGAACTGTTACCCAGTCCTATGCCATCTTCATGATCATTGGTGTGTTTAAATTCATTGTTATGGCCATTGTGTCAATCCATTCCATTGTGAGTTTCCCTCGTCTTTGCTGGCTGATCCTCTACTTTGCCAAACATGGTGACCTTCCCCAGTAATCGGTCAGTACTGGTTACACATACAGAGTAAGTACGTTAATGGCTCAGACAATATTCTGTGGTTCATATGGTTTTCATTGGCTAAGTTTCAGAGGTATATTGCCAGGCCTTTCTTAATCTGAAATCTTTGCTGAAACCTGTCCACCATGGGTCACCTTGCTGGTATTTGAAATACCAGTAGGATAGCTTCCCAGAATCATAGCAATATGCAAGCCACCACAGTATGACACACTGACAGACGGGTGATGGGGCTTAAAATACAGGGTTATTTTTGCTCATTTAAAAAACCAAATGGGGGGCTCTGCTCCACATGATTATAGAGGAATCCAGGCTAAAATCTATGAGAAATAAAGTCTGGCTGTGAGCCCAGGTAGAAAGGGATAAGGGTTTGTGAACAAGTTGGCCCTGCCACGTTAACCTAAAGTGAAAGCCACTCAAGCGTTTACTGCAATTTTTGTCAGTCTCTAAAGATTTCACTGTATAATTTGGCTTTTATTTTCTTTAAATAACTTTGTCCTGGTGGTGTATATTTTGTATTAATATGGATGCAAATTAAGTAACTTTATTTATAATGCATGAGCTCATACCAGTGATTAATTCATTAGCTATTCAATGAAAATATACATGCTTATTTAATGGATTATGTAACATGCACATGTATGACGTATATATAAGTTCGTTGTACTGTGGTGACTTGCTTATTGTTATGATGCTGGAAGCTATACCACCTGTATTTCAAATACCAGCAAGGTCATCCAAGGTGGACAGTTTTCAGTGAATCTTCTTGACTAAGACAGGCTAGGAAGAAAGGATTGGTGATCTACTTCCAAAAATTAGCCATGGCTCACAAGAGAATATTGTCTGATACAGTGCTAGAAAATGAGCCCCCTAGATTAGAAAACCCAAAACCCATTACCATGGAGTCGATTCCAACTCATAGTGACCCTACAGGACAGAGTAGAACTGTCCCCTACGGTCTCCAAGAAGTGCCTGGTGAATCTGAACTGCTGACCTTTTGGTTAGCAGCCGAACTCTTAACTACTATGCCACCTTGGTTTCCCTCTTAGAAGGCACTGAAAACACAGAGTGGCCGCAACAATAGACTAAAGCATGCAAAAAATAGTGACAATGTTGAAGGACCTGGTAACATTATACTCTGTTGTACATGAGGTCTTCAACAGTCAGAGCTGACTTGACCACAACCAACAACAAACACACACACACATACACGCACACACACATAAGGTCTCTATAGGGTCACTCTGAGACAGAGATTCAAGCCGGAGTCAGAAGAGAATGTGGAATGAGGGATATTATTGGTGATGATAGTTGGATCCTGGCTGAAAGAAGAGAATACTAGAAAGATGTTTACCTGCATTTTGTTGACTATGCAAAAGCATTTGACTATGCAGATCATAAGAAATTATGGATAACATTGCAAAGAATGGGAATTCCAGAACACTAATTCGTGCTCGTGAGGAACCTGTACCTAGATCAAGAGGCAGTCATTCCAACAGAACAAGGGCCTACTGAATGTTTTAAAATCAGGAAAGGTGTGCATCAGGGTTGTATCCTTTCACCATATTTATTCAATCTGTGTACTAATCAAATAATCTGAGAAGCTAGACTGCATTATGCAGATGACACAACCTTGTTTGCTGAAATCGAAAAGGACTTGAAGAACTTACTGATGAAGATAGAAGACTACAGCCTTCAGTATGGATTACACTTCAACATAAAGAAAAAAAAATCCTCACAAGTTGATCAAAAAGCAAGATCATGATAAATGGAGAAAAGATTGAAGTTGTCAAGGATTTCATTTTACTTGGATCCACAATCATCACCCAAGGAAACAGCAGTCAGAAAATCAAATGAAAAATGGATTAAATATTCTGCAAAAGACCGCTATAAAGTTTTAAAAAGCAAAGATATCACTTTAAGGACTAAGGTGTGCCTGAACTAAGCCATGGTGTTTTCAATTGCCTCATATACAAGCAAAAGCTGGGCAATGAATAAGGAAGTTCAAAGATTTGATATCTTTGAATTATGGTGTTGGTGAAGAATACTGAATATCCGATGGACTGCCAAAAGAACAAACAATCTGTCTTGGAAAAAGTACAACCAGAATTCTCCTTAGAAGCGAGGATGGTGAGACTTCGTCTCACATACTTTGAACATGTTATCAGGAGGTATCAGTTCCTGGAAAAAGACTTCATGCTTGGCAAAGTAGAGGGTCAGGAAAAAAGAGGAAGACCCTCATTGAGATGGATTGACACTGGCTGCAACAATGTGTTCAAGTGTAACAGTGATCAAGAAAATCGTGCATGACTGGGCAATGTTTTGTTCTGTTGTACATAAGGTTGCTGTGAGTTGGAACCAACTGGAAGGTACCTAACAACAACAACATTAGTGTTGACTCAGTGGCAATGTTTTTTTAAATGAACACAAGAGGGTATAAAATAAAGTAAGATGTGTGCAGCAGACAGGATCTGTAGGAGGATAGATAAAGAATTTCTGAGGCTTATAGTCACATGAGGAAATGTTTGTAATCACTAGCCATTAGAGATATGCAAATCAAAATTATAACGAGATACCATCTTACCTCGACATTACAGGCACTAATCAAAAACACAGAAAATAACAAATGTTCGAGAGACCACAGGGAGATTTGAACTTTTATGTGCTGCTGGTGAGAATGCAAAATGGTACAGCCATTTTGGAAAACAGTATGGCACTTCCTTAAAAAGCTAGAAATAGAAATACCATAAGAGTCATCACAAGAACAGACATATGCACACCGATGTTCATTGCATCATTATTCATAATAGCAAAAAGATGGAAACAACCTAAGTGTCCATCAGCAGAGGAATAGATAGATTATGGGACATACACACAATGGAATACTATGCAATGATAAAAGAAACAATGGTGAATCTGTGATACATCTCACAACATGTATGAATTTGGGGGGCATTATACTGAGGGAAATAAGTCAATCACAAAAGGACAAATATTGTATGAGACCACTACTATAAAACATCAAGAAAAGGTTTATATACAGTAAAAAGCAATCTTTGATGGTTAGGAGGAATGGGAGGGAGCAGGGAGGGAAAAACACTAAATAGACAATAGATAAATGGTAACTTTAGTGAAGGGTAAGACAGTACACAATACTGGGAAATCAGCACAGCCTGACCAAGGCAAGGTCACGGAAGCTTCAGAGACACGTCAAAACTCCCTGAGGAACCAAATTATTAGGCTGAAGACTGGGGACCATGGTCTCAGGAGACATCTAGCTCAGTTGGCATAACATAGTTTATAAGGAGAATGTTCTGTATCCTGTCAATAGCATCTGGGGTCTCAGAGGCTTGTGAGTGAGCATCTAAGATACTCCACTGGTTCCAACCTGTCTGGAGTGGGGAAGAGTGAGTAAAACCAAAGACACAAGGGAACGATTGGCCCTGGGGTCTAACGGACCACAAATCCACAGCATCTACCAGAATTAGTCCGGCACAACTAGATGCTGCCTGGTTACCACTGCCTACTGCTCTCACAGGGATCACAATAAAGGGTCCCAGATGGAGCTGGAGAGAAAAATGTAGAACAAAATCCTGACCCATAGAAAGAGACCTGACTTACTGATCTGATAGAGACTAGAGAAACCTGAGAGTATGGCCCCCGGACACACTTTTAACTCAGTGCCAAAGTCACCCTTGGGGTTCACCGTTCAGCCAGGGGTTAGACAGGCCCATAAAACAAAACAGAACTAAATGGGGACACCAGCCTGGGGGTAGGCACAAGTGGACAGGAGGGGACAGGAAAGCTGGTACTGGGGAACAAAAATCAAGAAGGGGAGAGTATTGACACTTCATGAGGTTAACAACGAATGTCACAAAATGACATTTATTAGTTGCTTAATGTAAAACTAATTTGCTCTGTAAACCTTCATCTGAAGCACACACAAAAAAAAAATCAGTAATAAAATAAAAATAAAGAATGAAAAAGAATTTCTGTATGACTCAGAACTATTTTTTACTGTGAGTTAATCAGCTGATCTCTGCAGGGAACGTGCAAGGAAGGGACTGGGTAGTAAGTTTATACATCTTCATTCCCTCTCATACAGTTTTTAAAGAAAATTGTATTGTTTTCAAAATTTTTTGAAACAATCACAAATACAAGAGTTGGGAGTACATCCCCCCCCTTTTTTTTAAATGAACCATTTGAGAGCAAGCTGGTGACCTGTTGCCCAATCACTTCTGAACGTTTTAGTGTGTATTTAGTGTATGGGGTGACTTGTCACATAGCTGTTATGACTCCAACATTGTCTAATCTTTTGGCTCTATTCAAATTTCAACAATTGTTCTTGTAATATCCACTACAGTAGAATGATTCAATTCAGAATCGTGTGTTATATTTGATTGTCACGACTGTTTTCCTTAGGTCTAGAACAAGTACTCAGTCTTTCCTTAATTTTCTTAATAGTTTTGAAACTTACAAGCCTTTTTTTTTTTTTTTTTTTAGTAGAATGTCCCTTGGCATTTGTTTGTCTGATATGTATTATTATTACTAAATGCAGATTATGCATCTTTGGCAGGAGGATCACAGAAGTGATGATGGTTTTTCTCATTGCATACTATTAGGTGAGGCACAATTTATATTTGCCCCTTTACTAGTTATTTAATTTTGATCATTTGATTCTTGTAGTGCCTGTCAAGCATTTCCACTTACCTTTTCACCTTTGTAATTAATAAGCAGATTGTGGGAAGATAATTTGAAAATATATAAATATTCTGTTTCTCATCAAACTCTGAATTTAGTCTTTTATTTACGTCTGTATGGACACGTGCTTTCTTATTTTTTATTCAATAGGTTATATTCAATTACTGTCATTATTTCGATGATCAAGTGTGTTTCCTTTTTGACCATGTGGAGCTGCTTTGGTCTGGTTTTTATGTCTTTTTGACATGTCCTTAATTTTTTTTGAGCACTTTTTTACTTTGTAACAGAACAGTGTGCTCTGTGTCTGTACTTGTCTTGCCCCAAACCTGAAATCAGCTGTTTCAACAAGCCAAAGTCCCTTTTAGTGGGGAATTGTATTTAGAAGACAATATATGTGTTCTAGATGTGTAGTTTTTGTTGTTAGGTGCCATCAAGTTGGCCCCAACTCATAACGACCCTACAGAATGAAATGTTGCCAGTTCCTGCTCCATTCTTGCGATAGTGGGTTTGTTTGAGCCCATCGTTGCAACCACTGTGTAAATTCATCTCATTGAGGGATTTCCTCTATTTTGTTGATTCTTGTTTGCCAACCATGATACCTCTTCAGGGACTGGTCCCTCATGATAACATGTCCAAAGAAAGCCAGATGAAGTCTTGCCATCATCACTTCTAAGGACCATTCTGGCTGTACTTCCTCCAAAACAGATTCGTTCGTTCTTCTGGGAGTCTGTTGTTTATTCACTATTCTTTGCCAACACCATAATTTAAATGCACAAATTCTTCTTCAGTCTTCTGTTTTCATTCTCCAGCTTTCAAATGCATATGAGGTGACTGAAAATATCATGGCTTGGGTAATGCATACCTTAGTCTTCAAAGTGTCATCTTTGCTTTCTAACACTTTAAAGAAGCCATTTGCAGCAGATTTGCCCAATGCAATGTCATTTGATTTCTGGACTGCTGCTACCATGGGCATTGATTTTAGATCCAAGTAAAATAGAATCCTTGACAACTTCAATCTTTTTTCAGTTTATCATGATGTTGCTTATTGGTCCAGTTGTGAGGATTTTTGTTTTCTTAATTTTAAAGTGTAATCCATACTGAAGGCTGCAGTCTCTGATCTTCGTCAGTAATTCAAGCCCTCTTCACTTCCAGGAAGTAAGCTTGTGTCATCTGCATATTGCAGGTTGTTAATGAGTCTTCCTCCAATCCTGATGCCTCATTCTTCTTCATATAGTCCAGTTTCTTGGATTATTTGCTCAGGATACAAATAGAATAAATGTGGTGAAAGGATGCAATCCTGACGCACACCTTTCCTGATTTTAAACCACGCAGTATCCCCTTTTTCCGTGCAGATGACTGCCTCTTGGTCTATGTAGCAGTTCTGTGTAAGCCAATTAAGTATTCTGGAATTCCCATTCTTTGCAGCGTTATCCCCTAATACATTATAATCCACACAGTCAAATGCCTTTGCATAGTCAATAAAACTCAGATAAATATCTTTCTGGTATTCTCTGCTTTCAGCCAAGATCCATCTGATATCAGCAGTGATAGCCTTTGTTCCATGTCCTCTTCTGAATCTGGCTTGAATTCTAGGCAGTTCTAGTTGATGTACTGCTGCAGCTGTTTCTGAATTATCTTTAGCAAATTTTACCTGCAAGTCATATTAATGATATTGTTTGATAATTTCTGCATTCCTTTTTTTTTGGACCACCTTTCTTTCGAATGGGCACAGGTATGGATCTCTTGCAGAATATTGGCAAGGTAGGTACCTTACAAATTTCTTGGCATAGATGAGTAAGTGCTTCCAGGATTATATCCATTTGTTGAAACATCTCAATTGGTATTCTGTCAACTCCTGGAACCTTGTTTTTTGCCAATGTCTTCAGTGCAGCTTGGGCTTCTTTCTTCAATACCATTGGTTCTTGAAATGTTTGAACCAGTTGTATTTGGTACAGTGACCCTGTGAATTCCTTCCATATTCTTTTTATTAATCCCTGCATCATTCAATATTTTGCCCTTAGAATCTTTCAATATTGCAACTTGAAGCTTGAATATATTCTTCAGTTCTTTCAGCTTGAGAAATGCCGAGTGTGTTCTTCCCTTTTGGTTTTCTAACTCCAGGTCTTTGCACATTTCATGGTAATACTTTGCTCTGTCTTTTCAATCCACCCTTTGAAATCTCCTGTTCAACCCTTTTACTTCATCATTTCTTCTGTTTCCTTCAGCTACTCTTTGTTGAAAGGCAAGTTTCAGAGTGCCTTCTGGCATCCATTTTGGCCTTTTCTTTTTTTTTTTTTCCTGTCTTTTAAATGACCTGTTGTTTTCTTCATGTTTGATATCCTTGATGTCATTCCACAACTTATCTGGTCTTTGGTTATTAGTATTCAATGCATTGTCTATTCTTGAGATGGTATCTAAATTCAGGTGTGGTATACTGAAGGTCATACTTTGGCTGTCTTGGATCTGTTTTAATTTTCTCCAGCTTCAACTTAAATTTGTGTATGAGCAATCAATTGTCTGTTCCACAGTTAGCCCCTGGCCTTGTTCTGACTAATGATATTGAGCTTTTGCATTGTCTCTTTCCACAGATGTAGTCCATGTGATTCCTGTGTATTCAATTAGGGGAGGTCCATGTGTATAGTTGCCATTTATGTTGTTGAAAAATGTAGCTCCAATGACTAGGTCCTTGGTCTTGGAAAATTTTGTCATGTGATCTCTGGCATGGTTTCTATCACCAAGACCACATTTGTCCAACTACTGATCCTTCTTTGTTTCCAACTTTCACATTACAGTCAACAGTAATTATCAATGCATCTTGAATGCATATCTGATCGATTTCAGACTGCAGAAGTTAGTTAAAATCTTCAATTTCTTCATCTTTGGCATTAGTGGTTGGTGCATAAATTGAAATGATAGTCATATTAACTGGTCTTCCTTGTAGATATATGAATATTATCCTATCACTGACAGCATTCTTCTTCAGGACAAAGCATGAAATGTTCATTTTGACAATGAATGTGACACCATTCCACTTTCTTGTTTCATTCCTGGCATAGTAGACCATAGGATTTTCCAGTTCAAAATGGCCAATGTCAGTCCATTTCAGTTCACTTATGCCTAGGATATCTACCTTTAAGCATTCTGTTTTGTTTTTGACAACTTCCAATTTTCCTAGTCTCATACCTCATACGCACATTCCTTGTACCAATTATTAAAGGATGTTTGCAGCTGTTTCTTCACATTTTGAGTCATGCCACATCAGCAAATGAGAGGTCCCTAAAGCGTTACTCCATCCATGTCATTAAGGTCGACTTTACTTTAAAAGAACCTGGTGGTGCAGTGGTTAAGATCTTGGCTGCTAACCAAAAGGTCAGCAGTTTGAATTCACCAGCCAATCCTTGGATTCCCTATGGGGTAGTTCTACTCTGTCTTATACGGTTGCTATGAATCAGAATTGACTTGATGACAACGGGTTTGATTTTTTGTTTTTTTTCTTTAAGTAGGCAGCTCTTCCGCAGTTGTATTTTGAGTGCCTTCCAACCTGAGGTGCTCTTCTTCTGGCACTATATTAGACTCTGTTCCACTTGTATTCATAAGGTTTTAACTGTCATGTTTTTTAGAAGTAGTTCACCAGGTCCTTCTTCCTAGTCAGTCTTAGCCTGGAAGCTCCACTGAAACCTGTCCACCATGGGTGACCCTGCTGTCATTTGAAATACTGGTAGCATAGCTTCCAGCATCACAGCAACACACAAGCCATTGTAGTACAACAAACTGACAGCCACATGGTGGATTTTATAAATAAGAAAGTAAATCTCTGTTTATGTAACATAGTTTCACTGCCATTTGCTAACATTATGTATTAATAAATAGTTTAATATACCTTTTCATTAAATTCCATTTTATAATTTCTATTTCTCTTCTGAGTTATCATATCTTTTCATTAAGTATGAGCATATTTTTCTTTAAGTTATTGAGCATAGTTATAACAGTTTTTCAGCTACCAAATTCTGGTGAAAATACGTGACTGTCCTTCTGATAACACAGCCTGGTTTTATTATTATTCTATCTTAGGAACCAAAACCCCACTGCTGTCAAGTCAATTCCAACTCATAGAGACCCCCATAGGCTTTCCAAGGCTGTAAATCTCTACAGAAGCAGGCTGCCACATCTTTCTCCCAAGGAGCCATTGGAGTTTTTGAACTGCTGACCTTTCAGTTAGCAGTCAATTGTTTTAAGCACTGAGCCAGCAGAGCTCCTTTGTCTTAGGAAAGTGTGTGCTTATTTGTTAGTGAAAGAAGAATTTTTTCTCCCTTCTCTCCTCTTACAAGTTCTCATTTACCCCTTTGAGTCCTACACGTAGGCCTTTTCATAATTTAGATTACCTTTCTTAAATATCTTTGTCTTGATTCAGTTGGATTTATGAATTGCTATATCTTTCCTTCTTCCACTATCCTTTGGGCAGGTCAGATACTTCTTTTGTTTATTTGGCTTTTGCCTTAGATATCACATATAGAAAAGAATGCTTAAGAAGAAGATTATGATGATGATAATGATAAGGATGATTATGACAATAGCTAATTGCTTTATAAAGGCAGGAACACTTTTTGTTTCCCTAGTGCTTAATATAATGGCTGGGACATAGTTGAACAATCCGACTAATATCTATTGAATGAATAAATAAATAAATCACTTATTGAATGAATCTACTCCGTAAAAGATCACTATTTTTTTTAAATCTATATCTTAACCTTTTAAATTCTCCTAATCTTGAGCCACCAACTTCAGTATAATAAATATAGATCACTTTGTCTATCTCTTTGTTTTACTCTTGTTTCTATGTTAGTTTGAGTTTTCACAAAACTGGGTCCTATGAGATGGAGATGATACATACCTCCACTCTTCAAATTTTCAACATTTCTTACACCAGTTATCTCCCCCCACCCCCCAAGGCACTCTATTTCTTTGCTGGGTTTGATAAATCATTGTAATGACTACACAGAACTCACAGACCATACTCACAGTTATGTGGCTTATTAGGGAAGTAACAAGCTACTACCTGGGGTCAGGAGCAACTTGGAAATACAGTATTTTCACACAAACAACGTGTGCCTTCTATATTTGTTTACCGTCGCACCTCCCCCTTGTGAGGCATCCTCACAAGCACTGCTATGACAATTCTTTTCCACATGTTGCTATTAAAAAAAAAATTAGCACAACACACCTATGAATATACTTTTGGGGGGCTCAACTGGCAAACAAATGTAGGAGGTGCACTTTTTTTGTGTAAAAATACAGTAACTGGAACAACTTACGATCAGAATAAGAAAGCACATAGTAAAGGTTTGGAAGGCTCCCCAAGGTGGAGAACACATCACTCCCTTCATCAGTGCAAGACAGTTTCTAACCAGAACAGCTCTCTCAGCTGTTCTCTGCTACTAGCAGACTTTTCTGTCATGCAAGCCAGTCCTTGGCCATGCAACAAACAGGTCCTTCTCTGCCATGCAAGCAAGCAGGCAATTTCCCTCCTTGCAAGCAAGAAGGTCCCCTTTTAGTTGTACACATCACCTCTCAGTCATGCATGCCTCCTCTTCATCATGCAGGACTCTCTACCTTTGGCCTCCCCCATTGCCTCTCTGCCGCTATTTGGTGCAGCTCAGAGCCAGTGTAGCAGCTTGCTGAGTTTTTGCTCTCCTTGCAGCAGTCTTCTGCTTTAGCCACCATGCCCACTTTTAGGCCTCTCATTGTTGGCTCTCTGCCATCAGGCCCTGTTCTGGGCCTCCTTCTGTCTGCTGTCTGCTGATGGGCTGCCTTCTGGCCTCTACTGCCAGGCTCTTCTGGGCTTCTTGCTGTATTACAGCCCTTTTTAGGAGATTTCCCAAAAAGGAAGCCTGGCTCCAGACCACTCTGCGCTAGACTCTTCTTCGTCTTGTTGTTCTCTTCTTGCCTCTCTTTCATTTTTATAAAATCTGTGGGGTTGGCTGCTTATATAAGCCAACTCGTTGTCAATTTCATAGCATGGGCTTCCCAGCAAGACCACAAACCTACCAATCCCCTCAGTGGACTGCAATTCACTGAATCTTATTGGGTGAATTTTCAGGCCACTATTTAAATAGTAAATTGACCAATCTCTCCCAAGACTGTGGCCCAGCCCATTATTTAGGGAGAGTCATAAACTCATGAAATGTCAATCAATTCAGGTCTTGTACAAAAGTAACATTTTCTGCTGGCAGAGGCTGACCTCTTCCCTGGACAAAAGTAACAACACTCAGGATAGAAAGCAACCTGGGAGGTCCCCCAAGTAGTTTTTCCAAAGAACCTAGGGCAAAGGTAACAACTCCTCAGGGCTTAGGGGAGAAATATCCCCAGCCATTTTTCTAAGAACTAAAGAACTTTTTCTAAAGGCAAAAGGCCACAAAAAGGAACTCATTACATCACATCCTACATGGAGCAAATTTTACTATGCTTTTTCTGAAGCCCTCCCTGAGCTTTCTTTCTTTCAGTAAAGAGGGAAGAAGTTGAAGAATTGCCATTAATTCTTTTTCCCCTTCATCTTTCTTAAGGTGAAACACAAAAACATTAAACTATAACACAATTCTTCATTCATCATAGCTAGCCATCTTACCTGTGAAAAATACACAGTCTTCCTTCTAAGTACTATTTTTCTTTTACAGAGCTTGGATAATAACTCCCTTCAGTAGAACTACACCCACTCCTCACTTATTGACATATTTAGGTTTGAAAGATCAGGTTGTTATGTAAAAATTACCATTATGTGAAAATGAGGATGACCATATCAGGTCACAAAATGAAGGATGACTACATCATTACATAACTGCCAAGCCACTGAAAATCACAGCCCAAACAAGTCGACACATAACCTTAACCATCAGAGCTACCGTCACTGTCACTTTGCACCTGGGTGTTTGTTACTGCCAGACATAAGTCATTAACATGCAAAACACTCAGATAGTAGATTTTTTTATTTTTACTATCGTCATAAATGCAAAGTGTTGGATAATGAGGTAGTTGATATTTATCAGATTAACAGATTTCATAGAACAAATGTATATGAATATAGGCTTCAGAAAAGGATTCCAAAGTATTAACTACTTAACAAATAATTAAAAGATAAGAATATTTTTGTTGTAAGAGAAACCCAACTCAAACTAACTAAGCACAAAATGGGACTTTATTGACAACCCTATCGGAAAACTGGTTTAGGTGTGAAACATGATGTTGTTGTTATTAGGTGCTGTAGAGTTGGTTCCTACCCATAGCCATCCTATGTACGACAAAAAGAAACACTGCCCAGTCCTGCGCCATCCTCACAATTGTTGCTATGTTTGAGTCCATTGTTGCAGCCACTGTGTCAATCCATTTCCTTGAGTGTCTTCCTCTTTTTCACAGACCTTCTACTTTACCCTCTATCCCCTCCTTGATAACATGTCCAAAATTTGTGAGATGAAGTCTCTCCATCCTTGCTTCCAAGGAGCATTCTGGCTGTACTTCTTCTAAGAAAGGTTTGTTCATTCTTCTGGCAGTTCATGGTATATTGAATATTCTTTGCCAAAGAATTCAAAGGCATCAATTTTTCCGGTCTTCCTTATTCATTGCTTTCACATGTATACGAGGCAGTTGAAAATACCACAGCTTGGAAGAGGCACACCTTAATCCTCAAAGCGATATCTTTCCTTTTTTTTTTTTTTTTTTAACACTTTAAAGAGTTTTTTTGCAGCAAAGATTTGCCCAATGCAGTACATTGTTTGGTTTCTTGACTGCTGCTTACATGGGCATTGATTGTGGATCCAATCAAAATGAAATTCTTCACAACTTCAATTTTTTCTTCATTTATCATTATATCCTGTTGTGAGGATTTTTGTTTTCTTTGCATTGAGGTGCAATCCATACTGAAGGCTATAGCCTTTGATTTTCATCGTTTAGTTCTTCAAGTCCTCTTCCTTCCATCAAGCAAGATTATGTCATCTGCATATTGCAGGCTGTTAATCAGTCTTCCTCCAATCCTGATGCCATGTTCTTCTTTATGTAGTCCAGCTTCTCAGATAATTTACTCAGAATACAGATTGAATAAGTAAGTATGGAGAAACAATACAACCCTGATGCACACCTTTCCTGATTTTAAACCAGGCAGTCTTCCTTTGTTCTGTTCAAACGGCGGGCTCTTGGTCTATGTAAAGGTTCTGCATGGGCACAATTAATGTTCTTGAATTCTCATTCTTCTCAATGTTATACATAGTTTGTTATGATCCACACAGTCAAGTACCTTCGCATAGTCAATAAAACATAGGTAAACATCTTTCTGGTATTCTCTGCTTTAAGTCAGGATCTATCTGACATCAGCAATGATACCTCTCATTCCATGTCCACTTCTGAGTCTCACTTGAATTTCTGAAATGTGATTGAGTGGTCCAGATAATGTCATCAGAACTCAGCTTTGTGCTCGTCTTCTCTTCATTCTGCTTCCGTCTCTATTTATTCCATTCTCAGGCAGGTGTTCTCTTTATCATGGAACTATGACTACCAGACCAGAAAGTTTACTATAAATCCCTTTCTGCGTTCTTAAGAGTTTCTCTATTATCTCTAATGTGCATCCTTGGGCTCCATGCCATCAAAAATGTTATCTCAAAAGAATTCTTTATGTCCAGGTACGAAGGATACGTTATTTGCCAGGCTTATGTGATGGGCCCACCTAGAGTGGATGCTGCTAGGGTCCTGATGAGATCTTCCAATCTTTTTAACAGGTCTTGTGAGCCCATCCTTCTGTTGTACATGCTCTGTTAAAAGTTCATTGCACCTGCAATTTCCAGTGGATTGCCCTGGGAAACTGAGCTGTCTTGACCCACAGGGAGAGTCAATGATGAGGAAGCCAAAATGTCTGGGAGATTGTGTCAGTCCCAGGCAGCCCATAGCCAATGGCTAGAATAGTGCAGAATACAAAAGTGCAGCTTCCCTGCCGTGAAGGCTTGGGGGAATCTACAAAAACGACTGAGTTGCAATTTATGCTCCAGAGCTCTGACATCAGACTAAAGCTGGAACTTCAGCTGAAATCACACATTTGTTTGACTTCCTTCCCTTCCTTATTTTGCTTTTACAACTTTCTTGCTGGTTTCTCTGGGAAGTACTTTCTTAACAAATCATTTGCACTCAAATCCTTGGCTCGGATCCTCACCTAGGAGAAATCAACCTAAGAAATTATCCCTGAATAGAGGAGTCCAAACTGATGTGGAATTAGAGTTGGACAAGGAGGATACCCAAGAGAATCGAAATGCTATTACTAGATAGGAATTTGAGGCTAGTAGATAAAAATAATAGAATTTTAGTAGAGGTGTCTTCAAAAAGGAATATACGTTTACTTGTTTTCTTGCTTCTTTTAATTCTCCATTCTCAGAGGCACTATTTCCTCTGCAAAGCGTATAGTAACAATTCTCACTGTTGATGTTCTATCTTTATATTGTTAATATAGTTAGGTCCTCCTTTCTGTTTTGATGTTTTCACTTTGGTTAGTTGATTCAGAGGTACTCTTGAGGTACTTAGGATGTCTTCTGTTGAGATCTATGTTTTATAGTCTGCATAAGCTATGACTGAGCTCAGCTTGCCTACCCCTAATCTTTTTCAATCTTAACACAAGGTATGTCTGAACTGAATGTATTTTCCATAGATCACATGCTTTAAAGGGATAGATGAATAATTTTGATCCATTCCTCTTGTCAATGTAGCTTCATTCCCAACTTCCTCATTAATAAAATGTTGCATTTCACATATTTAAATGACATTTATCTATCTTACAGTTTCTATTTGATCTTAAAATATATGTATATCATAGTGTGGTCCATAAAAAATAATTTTTGAATTTCATGATGTGTACCTTTCTTCCCTGAGTCAAGTGTGGTTTTCTTAAATTCAATTTGGAGTCTGTATGACTAATCATTTCTGTATGTGCATTATGTTCTATGGGAACCCTGGTGGTTAAGAGTTATGGCTGTTAACCAAAAAGTTGACAGTTCAAATCCACAAGATGCTCCTTGGAAACCCTATGGGGCAGTTAGTTCTACTCCATCCTATACAGTCACTATGAGTCAGAATCAACTCAATGGTAATGGGTTTGTTTTTTTATTTTTTAAGTATATTATATTCCATGCAATTCTTAGTAGGCTTTGGGGCAAAATGGAAAAATAAATCCTAATTTCAAATCCATGTTTAAAAATGTCAATGGCCTTAACCTCATACATTTAAAAATATTATTATTCATACTGTTAAAACTTCCTATTTGTATTCCTGAGGTATTTCAGCTTTTTATAAACTCTATTGATACTGCTCATCCATAACCTATGCTAAGACCAAGAGGCAGTCATTTGAACAGAACAAGGGGATACTGCATGTTTAAAATCAGAAAAAATTGTGTGTCAGGGTTGTATCCTTTCACCATACTTATTCAATTTGTATGCTGAACAAATAATCAAAGAAGCAGGACTATATAAAGAAGAACATGTCATCAGGATTGGAGGAAGGCTCAATAACAACCTGCTACATGCAGATCTATCATTCGATCAAGTCCACGAGAGCCAAAATATGATGTTGAGCATATCCCACCTGAATTTGGAGACCATCTCAAGGATAGATTTGATGCATTGAACACTAGTGACCGAAGACCAGACGAGCTGTGGAATGACATCAAGGATATCATACATGAAGAAAACAAGAGGTCACTGAAAAGACAGGAAAGAAACAAAAGACCAATATGGATGTCAGAGGAGACTCTGAAACTTGCTCTTGAGCATTGAGCAGCTAAAGCAAAAGGAAGAACTGATGAAGTAAAAGAACTGAAGATTTCAAAGGGTGTCTCAAGAAGACAAACTAAAGTATTATAATGACATGTGCAAAGAGCTGGAGTTGGAAAACCAAAAGGGAAGACCATGCTCGGCATTTCTCAAGCTGAAGGAATTGAAGAAAAAATTCAAGCCTCGAGTTGCAATAGTGAAGGATTCCATGGGGAAAATATTAAATGACGCAGGAAGCATCTAAAGAAGATGGAAGGAATACACAGAGTTATTATACCAAAAAGAATTAGTCGATATTCAACCATTTCAAGAGGTGGCATATGAACAGGAACTGATGGTAGTGAAGGAAGAAGTCCAAGCTGCTCTGAAGGCATTGGCGAAAAGCAAGGCTCCAGGAATTGATGGAATATCAATTGAGATGTTTCAACGAACAGATGCAGCACTGGAGGTGCTCACTCGTCTATGCCAAGAAATATGGAAGACAGCTTCCTGGCCAACTGACTGGTACAGATCCATATTTATGCCTATTCCCAAGAAAGGTGATCCAACCGAATGTGGAAATTAATATCACACGCAAGCAAACTTTTGCTGAAGATCATTCAAAAGTGGCTGCAGGAGTATATCAACAGGGAACTTCCAGAAATTCAGGCTGGTTTCAGAAGAGGACGTGGCATCAGGGATATCATTCCTGATGTCAGATGGGTCCTGGCTGAAAGCAGAGAGTACCAGAAGAATGTTTACCTGTGTTTTACTGACTATGCAAAGGCATTCGACTGTGTGGATCATAACAAACTATGGATAACACTACGAAGAATGGGAATTCCAGAACAGTTAATTGTGCTCATGAGGAACCTTTACATAGATCAAGAGGCAGTTGTTCGGACAGAAAAGGGGATATCAATTGGTTTAAAGTCAGGAAAAGTGTGCAACGATGTTGCATTCTTTCACCATACTTATTTAACCTGTATGCTGAACAAATAATCCGAGAAGCTGGACTATATGAAGAAGAACGGGGCATCAGGACTGGAGGAAGATTCATTAACAACCTGTGTTATGCAGATGACACAACCTTGCTTGCTGAAGGTGAAGAGGACTTGAAGCACTTACTAATGAAGATCAAAGACCACAGCCTTCAGTATGGATTGCATCTCAACATAAAGAAAACAAAAATCCTCACAACTGGACCAATGAGCAACATCATGATAAATGGAGAAAAGATTGAAGTTGTCAAGGATTTCATTTTACTTGGATCCACAATGAACAACCATGGAAGCAGCAGTCAAGAAGTCAAAAGACACATTGCATTGGGCAAATCTTCTGCAAAGGACCTCTTCAAAGTGTTGAAGAGCAAAGATGTCACCCTGAAGATTTCGGTGCGCCTGACCCAAGCCATGGTATTTTCAATCCCATCATATGCATGTGAAAGCTAGACAATGAATAAGGAAGACTGAAGAAGAGTTGATGCCTTTGAATTGTAGTGTTGGCAAAGAATATTGAATATACCATGGACTGCCAGAAGAACAAACAAATCTGTCTTGGCAGAAGTGCGGCCAGAACGCTCCTTAGAGGCAAGGATGGCGAGACTGGGTCTTACATACTTTGGACATGTCATCAGGAGGGATTAGTCCCTGGAGAAGGACATCATGCTTGGCAGAGTACAGGGTCAGCGGAAAAGAGGAAGACCCTCAACAAGGTGGATTGACACAGTGGCTACAACAATGAGCTCAAGCATAACAACATTTGTAAGGATGGCGCAGGACCGGGCAGTGTTTTGTTCTGTTGTGCATAGGGTCACTATGAGTCTGAACTGACTCGACGGCACCTAACAACAACAACAACAGATGCAGATGACACAACCTTGCTTGCTGAAAGTGAAGAGGACTTGAAATACTTGCTGATAAGATCAAAGACTACAGCCTTCAGTATGGATTACACCTCAATATAAAGAAAAAAAAATCCTTACAACTGAACCAATAAGTAACACCATCATAAATGGAGAAAAGATTGAAGTTGTCAAGGATTTCATTTTATTTGGATCCACAATCAACACCAATGGAAGCAGGAGTCAAGAAATCAAATGACATATTGTTTTGGGCAAATCTGCTGCAAACGACCTCTTTAAAGTATTTAAAAGCAAAGATATCACTTTGAGGACTAAAGTGAGCCTGACCCAAGCCATGCTATTTTCCATCTCCTCATATGCATGAGAATGCTGGACAATGAATAAAGAAGACTGGATAGGAATTTATGCATTTGAATTATGGTGTTGGTGAAGAATATTGAATATATCATGGACTGCCAAAAGAATAAGCAGATATGTCTTGGAAGAGGTAGAGTCAGAATTCTCCTTAGAAGCCAGGATGGTGAGATTTTGTCTCATGTACTTAGGACATGTTATCAGGAAGGACCAGTTTTTGGAGTAGGACATCATGTTTGGTAAAGTAGAGGGTCAATGAAAAAGAGAAAGACCTTCAACAAGATGAATCAACACAGTGGCTACAACAATGGGCTCAAACATACTAATGATTGTAAGGATGAAGCAGGGTTGTCAGCATTTCATTCTGTTGTACATAGAGTTGCTATGAGTCAAAACGTACTTGAGGGCATCTAACAACAACAACATTGATATTAGTAATCAAAATCCATTTAGAGAAGTGTTATGGATTAAATTGTACCCTCTCCAAAAGATATGTTGAAGTTCTAACTCCTTTATTGAATGTACCCTTGTTTGGATACAGGACTTTTCTTTCAATATGTGATCTATTAAATTAACAAGGTCATAAAGAAGTAGGGTGGGTCCTAATCCCTTCTGAGTGGTGTCTTATGAAAGAGAAGAACAGACAAGACAAAGAGACAGAGTCAAATGAGGAGAAGGCAGATACCACATGAAAATGAATCTAAAAGACAACAAATGTCAAGAGATGACCAGGGCTACCAGAAACTGGAAGAGACAAGTATGGATCTTTCCCTAAAGAAAAACCATGATCCTGCTAGTGACCTGAATCTGGACTTCTACATTCAGAACTGTGAGATATAAATTTATGTTCTTCAAAGTCATTCACTTTGCCGTTCTTCTTTTTAAATTTATTATTTATGATAACTCTAGGAAACTAAGACAAGAGACCTTAATACTTCAGTTGTAACTGCTACCTTCTACCTGAAACTTTGTGCAACCTTGTTCCTCCCTTTAACATTGCATTTATCGTAATGTATAGCTAAGTATAGCTTCCTTACGTTTGCTTTCCCTAGTGAATTGAGAGTTTCTCAAGAGCTGAACAGTTTCTGGTTCATCTACATGTATGGTACAATAAATCACAGTCCCAGATATAAAGTGTGTGCTCAGTTAATGTCTATAGAATCAATGCTGCATGAATAGTGCTTAAAAAACATTGAAAATTCTGTTAACTTTCTGTTTTGCAATGTCTGCTTTTAAAATAATTATGTTTGTAAGTTGTAGGCCCTCGTATCTGGAAAGGTATTTAAAGTTTACAAAGGAAATTTACATACATTAATCTTTAATCCTTATTCCAATACCATTAGGCAAGTATAGTTTCTACTATATAGATGTGAAAGTGGAGGTTTTTCCTAAGAAAGTTTAAATAACTGGCCCTAAACCACACAGCTAATAATGGTAAAATTAGGATCAAACCCAGGCCTTCTAATTCCATGTCAAAATTCTCTCTTTATTCTTGGATTGTGAACCTGGCTTTAGCTTACATCTTTATCCCTTCTCTACAACTTTATTTGGTCCTGAAACACCCCTTAAAATGTGTATCATTTAAATTCTTTTTCCTTCTCTAAAATTCCTTCTCTTAATTCCATGACTGACGTCCTCTTTTTTTATTTAATCTAATCAATATGGATTTCTTTCACTTGTTCTCTGAGCTGCCCTAATTCTATTTAAATTCCCTTGTGTTTGTTCCTTTCTATTTGTGTTCTCACATGGATCACTTCTGCGAAAGTCTCTACTTTGTTGTTTTTTTTTTTTTTTTTTGAAGCCCATGACTTTACTCTCTCCTCAAAAGGACTAAAAATTACACATATATTTTTAAAATTTCTGATATCTTTTTCAGCTTGAAACATGTCAAAGTTATACTTTTCTGGTAACATTACTATATATTTCTCATGGAAAGTTTAGGAGCCACTGTGGCACAGTGGTTAAGTGCTCAGCCGCTAACCAAAAGTTCAATGATTCGAACCTACTAGCCACTCTGCTGGAAAAAGATGTGGCAGTCTGCTTCTGTAAAGATTAAAAAAAAAAAGAAAAAACTAGTGTCGTTTACAGTCTTGGAAACCCTATGGAGCAGTTGTACTCTGTCCTAGAGGGTTGCTATGAGTCAAAATCAATGACAGCAGTAGGTTTTTTTTTTTTTATGGAAAGTTTGAAAAATGGTTGTATTTTATTTATTACTAAATTCACAACAACATAATAATCTGGCACAAATAAACATTTATTAATAAATATACACAATTAATCATAGGTCATATACAAAAGACAAAATGTGTGACATAACAAAGCTGGAACATCAATGAGTGTAAGAAAGAAAAACAAAATAAAAAATAAAATCAAAAGCAGTGTGTAAAAAATTAAGGGTGTATTTGCAATAAGAATATGAATAAGGAGGGCTAGTGCTTTTGTGTAGAGTAATGACACAATGTTTTCAGATGACTTAAGAAAAATTTTGAGAAGCCTGGTTGGTGCAATTTGTCTGAGATTGGCACTAACCTAACAGTTGGCAGTTTGAACCCACCCAAAAGCTCTGCAAAAGAAAGGCATCAAGAACTTCTTCCATTAAGATCATAGCCAAGAAAACCCCATGGAGCATTTCTACTGTGTAACACATTGGGGCTAACTCATGGGCAGCTAACAATAAGGGAAAGTTTAATTATTCAACTTTTATTCTGCTTCTGTATTTTTTTTCTCATCAAGACTTGCCATAATAACCTTAAAGGAATGTAAGTAAACTCAAAGTAAAGAAACAGATGTGTTCAACTTTTCAGGTGCGTATGGTTTCCATGAAACGTTTTAAACAAAATTGCTTAGTTCTGATGTTAAGGATTTAGTTGTGTTCTCAAAAATTTAAGTGGAAGTCCTAACTTCTGGTGCCTGTGAATATGAACTTTTTTTTGGAAATAGGGTCTTTGAAAATGTTATTGGCTAACCTGAAGTCATACTGGAGTAGACTGGGTCCTAACCCGATCTAAAAACCTATTGCCGTCTAGTCGGTTCTGACTTATAGTGATCCTATAGGACAGAGTAGAGCTGGCCTAGAGGGTTTCCAAAACTGTAATATTTACAAAAGCTGACTGTTGCATCTTTCTTCCACAGAGCGGCTGGTAAGTTTAAACCACTGACCTTTTGGTTAGCAGTGGAGCTCTTAGTCACTGCACCACCAGGGTTCCTTAACACAATCCAGCGGTGTCTTTTATAGAAAAGAAGACACAGAGAAACAAAGCAAGGACAGCAGGTGAAGGTACATCTACAATTGGGAAGCTTGGAAATGCGAGAATGGACCTTTCCCAAAAGCCTTCAGAGAGAACATGCCCATGCTGACACCCTGAATTTGGGCAACTAGCCTCCAGAACTGTGAAATAAATTTCTGTTATTTAAAGTCACACACTTTGAAGTACCTTGTTATGGTAATTCTAGAAGATAAATTCACCTGACTAATCTAATTTTGAATTCTTAGTGCCTAACTTGAATCAGACAGATTACAACTCCTCTGAACCTAACCAGCAAAACCTAACTGCATTCATGTTTTATTAAAAGTGGCTGGAAACCCTGGTGGCCTAGTGGTTAAGTGCTACTGCTGCTAACCAAAAGGTCGGCAGTTCAAATCTGCCGGGCAGTCCTTGGAAACTCTAAGGGGCAGTTCTTTGCTCTCCTATAGGGTAGCTATAAGTCAAAGTCAACTTGACAGCAGTGGTTTTTAGTCAGTACCTGGCTGGTGCCTGGCTGGGGCTTACTATGTTGACAAAATGAATGGATGGGTGTATTCACTGTCAACATCATTGAGGAATCAGGTAAAGTAACAGTGGCCAGAATATTGGAGCAGGGAAAATATGGAAACTGTCAGTGAGTTTGTCAAAAATAGCCAGCAGTCTGCTAGGATGGATTGAGAGTCCTCAGAGCACGAAGCACTGAGTGTGACATAAAGAGACAGAGAAAGAAAACTCAGACAAGTGGCAAGAGAGGAGTGTAGGATTCATTGAAATGGGCCCAGATGAATGAAATATTTTGTAGATTCATGATTTCTCGTCTTCTTTATTTTTTTTTAATTTTTATACATTGTTTATTTTTCACCACAAAATAAATTCTTCCAGTGAAATCTTAGTGGAAGGCCAATATGTTTAACTGCTTGGGGGAAAAGGGTGGAAATTTGAAGCATTATATTCTTGTCCACTTTCCCTCTCCTTCCTTCTGTGGTAGGCACAGCCAGACATCCAAACCAAAACCAAACCCATTGCTATCAAGTCAATTCTGACAAAGTAAATTGCCCCATAGGGTTTCCAAGGCTGTAATCTTTGTGGAAGCTCACTGCCACATCTTTTGCCTGTGGAGAGGCTGGTAGGTTTGAACTGCCAACCTTTCAGTTAACAGCTGAGTGCTTACCTGCTGCATCACCATGGCTCCTTGAGAGACCTCCAGAGAGCCCAAATACAGTGGTTCGAAAATTGAAGTATGCATGGAAATCAACTGGGTTGTGTTAAAATGAAGAATGTTAATTGGTAAGAAAAAAAAAAAAGCAGAATCTTATACCTCATCACCAGAGGTTCTCATTTACTATGGAAAAAAAAAAAACAAAAGCTAGCATCTTAGGTGATATTGGTGTCAATGTTGCCAGGGCTTCAAAAAGCACAATTTGAAACCAGTTATATAAAATAAAGATAAACTGCCTTTTGTGCTCACAGTGTGCCAGGAAGGTTAAGAACCTGGGGTAGATGGAATTATGAAAGATACTAAGTGTAATCCAGTTATAGGTTAAAATAGAGGGAGGTTTTTAGTGGTGTCATTAGTGGTCATGACTGGTTGAAATCTTTTTTTTTTTTTTCTTATTGCTTAATTAGATTTGGCTTCCCATGCTCATGGAGCAATTGAAAATTTGAGGCCATGTAAAACAAAACAAAACAAAAAACACCTTTATATCTTATCTTCTCTACAGAGTCCAGACTTTTGCTTGTTCCTCAAAGGGAAGCTAATTCTTTTAATACAATGTGTATTTTATCTTGTTTCCTTCCCTTTCCAGGGGTCTTGACTGTGACCCTAGTGACCCTGTAGGACACAGTAGAACTGCCCCACAGGGGTTCTAAGGCTGTAATCTTTAGGGAAGGAGGCTGTAACATCTTTCTCCTGAGGAGTGGCTGGTGGATTCAAACCGTCATCCTTTTGGTTAACAGCCTAGTACTTAACCACTGTACCACCAGGGCTCCTCCTATTGCGTATAACCAAAAACCAAACCAAACCCACTGCCATTGAGTTGATTCTGACTCATAGCGACACTATAGGATGGAGTAGAACTGCCCCACTGGATTTCCAAGGAGTGGCATGTAGATTTGAACTGCTGAAGAAAGGTGACAAAGTAGCCACTTACGAGAAAATTGTGCTTTTAACAGTACATATTTTTCTTCTTTTTATACTATTTTGTACCTATTGTGTATCTACAAAGTAGCTACTGATGAGAAAATTTTAAGTGTACATATACCTTATTGTGTATATGTACACTTAAAAGCACAATTTTCTTATCAGAGGATATTTTGTCACCTTTCTCCGAGTTCCTTATCTAGGATGGCTGCAGATTATCCACTCAAAAGATAAGTGCAATGGGTTTTGCTCAAATACACTTTGGGTTCTGATTTTACCCACTGCATCTCAACCAGTTAGATCTAGTCCTCAGATCCATTGTTCCTCTTCTTATGCTCTGCTCTGTATCACAGGGAAGCTACATAGGTGTGTTTCTCAGGCTCTATGTAAACTGACTTCTAACAGTGTTCACCTAAATGAAGCTTGTTGTTGTCAGGTGCCATCCAGTCAGTTCCAGCTCATAGCGACCTTGTGTACAACAGAATGAAACATTGCCCTGTCCTGTGCCAACCTCACAGTCCTTGCTATGTCTGAGCCCATTGTTGTAGCCACTGTGTCAATCCATCTCTTTGAGAGTCTTCCTTTTTTTCACTGACTCTCTGCTTTATTCTACTTTGGACGTACTTTAACATGTCCAAAATAAGTAAGATGAAGTCCTCCCTTGTAAGGCGCACACTGGCTGCACTTCTTCCGGGACAAATTTGTTTGTTCTTTTGGAAACCCATGGTATATTCAATATTCTTCACCAACACCATAATTCAAATGCATCAATTCTTCTTTGGTCTTCTTTGTCTGGATTTTGCATGTGTATCAGGTGATTGAAAACACCATGACTTTGGTCAAGTGCATCTTAGTTCTCAAGGTGATATCTTTGCTTTTCAACACTTTAAAGAGGTCTTTTGCAGAATATTTGCCCAGTGTAATGCGTCATTTGATTTCTTGACTGCTGCTTCCATGGGTGTTGATTGTGGATTCAAGTAAAATAGAATCCTTGACAAGTTCAATATTTTGTCCATTTATCATGATGTTGTTTATTGGTCCAGTTGTGAAGATTTTTGTTTTATGTTGAGGTATACTGAAGGCTGTAGTTTTTGATTTTCATCAGTAAGTGCCTCGATCCTCTTTGATTTCAGCAAGCAAGGTGGTGCCATCTGCATATTACAGGTTGTAAATAAGTATTCCTCCATTCCTGATGTTGAGTTCTTCTTCATATAGTCCAGCTTCTCAGATTACTTAGCATACATATTGAATAATTATGGTGAAAGGATACCACCCTGATGCACATCTTTCCTGATTTTAAAATGGGCAGTGTTCCCTTATTCTGTTTGAACAACTGCCTCGTGGCCTGCATGAGCACAGTTAAGTGTTCTGGAATTCCCATTCTTCACAATGTTATTCATAATTTGTTATGATCCATACAGTAGAATGCCTTTGTGTAGTCAATAAAACACAGGTAAACAAACATCTTTCTGATATTCTCTGCTTTCAACAAAGATTTGTTTGACATCAACAATAATATTCCTCCTTCCATGTCCTCTTCTGAATCTGGCTTGGAATTTTTGGCAATTCCCTGTCAAAGTACTGCTGCAACAGTTTTTCACTTATCTTCAGCAAAATTTTACTTGCATGTGATATTAATGATATCTTTTTTTTTTTTTTTTTGATAATTTCTGAATTGCATTGGATCACCTTTCTTTGGAATGGGCACAAATATGGATCTCTTCCAGTCAGTTCATCAGGAAGCTTGTTTTCCAAATTTCTTGGCATAGATGGGTGAGTGTTTCCAGCATTGCATCCATTTGTTGAAACATCTCAATTGTTATCTATCAGTTACTGGAGGCTTGTTTTTCACCCACGCCTTCAGTGCAACTTGGGCTTCTTCCTTCAATACCATCAGTTCTTGATCATATGCTACCTCCTAAAATGGTTCAGTGTCTCTGTATATTCCTTCCATCTTCTTTTGATGCTTCCTGTGTCATTCAGTATAATCCTTCAATACTGCAACTCAAGACTTGAATATTTTCTTCAGTTCTTTCAGGTTGAAGAACGCAGAGTGTGTTCTTCCCTTTTCATTTTCTAATTCCAGGTCTTTTCACATTTCATTGTAGTACTTTGTTGTCTTGAGCCACCCTTTGAAATCTTCTGTTCAGTTGTTTTACTTCTTCATTTATTTCATTTTCTTTACTCTGCTTTGAAAAGCAAGTTTCAGAGTCTCTTCTGACACCCATTTTGGTCTTTTATTTCTTTCCTGTCTTTTAAATGACCTTTTGCTTTCTTCGTGTATGATGCCCTTGATGTCATTCCAGAGCTCATCTTGTCTTCGATCATTAATGTTCAGTGTGTCAAGTCTGTTTTTGAGATGGTCTCTAAATTCAGGTGGGATATATTCAAGTTCGTACTTTAGCTCTGGTGGACTTGTTTTAATTTTCTTCAAGTTGAACTTGAACTTGCATATAAGCAGTTAATGATGTGTTACACAGTTGGCCCTTGGCCTTGTTCTAACTAGTGGTGTTGAGTTTTTCCATCATCTCTTTCTACAGATGTAGTCGATTTCATTCTTGCGGTTTTCGTCCAGTGAGGTCCCTGTGTACAGTAGCCATTTATGTTGTTGAAGAAAAGGCAGTTACAATGAATAGGTCCTTGGTCTTGCAAAATTTTATCACACAATCTCCTGTGTTGTTTCTATCTCAGAAGTCACTGATCCTTCTTATTTTCCATCTTTTGCATTTCAATCACCAGTAATTGTCAATGTCTCTTGAATGCATGTTTGATCAATTTCAGACTGCAGAAGTTGGTAAAAATCTTCAATTTCTTTATCTTTGGCATTAGTGGTTGTTGCTTAAATTTGAATAATAGTCATATTAACTGGTCTTCCTTGTAGGATGTGGATATTATCCTATCATGACAGCATTGTAGTTAAGGACAGAACTTGAAATGTTAATTTTAACAATGCATGTGACACCGTTCCTCTTCCATGCTTCATTCCCACCATAGCAGGCCATAGGATTTTCCGATTCAAAATGGCCAATACTAGTCCATTTTGGCTCACTAATACCTAGGATATCTATCCTCAAGCATTCCGTTTCATTTTTGACAACTTCCAATTTTCCTAGATTCACACTTCATACATTCCATGTTCCAATTGTTAATGGATGTTTGCAGCTGTTTCTTCTCATTTTGAGTTGTACCACATCAGCAAATGAAGGTCCTAAAAGCTGTAGCCCATACCAAGGCCAACTCTACTTTGAGGAAAGAGCCTTAATGGCACAATGGTTAAAGCAATTGACTGCTAACTGAAAGGTTGGCGGTTAGAAACCACCAGTGGCTCAGGAGGAAAAGGATGTAGCAGTCTGCTTCCATAGATATTTACAGCCTTGGAAACCCTATTAGGTTACTATGAGCCCGAATCAACTTGATGGCAGTGGGTTTGTTTTTTTGCTTGTTTTTTCTCCTACATTGAGGAAGCAGCTCTTCCTCAGTAGTAATATGAGTGCCTTCCATCCTGAGGAGTTCATCTTATATCACTATATTGGACAATATTCCATGCTATCCATAAGGTTTTCATTGACCAATTGTTTTTAGAAATAGATTGCTGGCTCCTTCTTCATAGTCTGTTTCAGTCTGGAGTCTCTGTCAAAACCTGTCTATCATGGATGACCCTGTTGTCATTTGAAATACCGATGGCATAGCTTCCAGCATTACAGCAACATACGAGCTACCACAGTAGGACAAACTGACAGATGAGTGGTGGAAAATCAAGTGCTGTGTGAAATCTGAAAGATGTGCGAAGTATTTCTCCTCCTGTCATTTTCCCTTCAGTGGTATCTCTGGGCTGGGACCCTCCATGGTTCCAGTTCCCACCTGATAGGTCTCTTGTGGGTCCATTTTTTCAGGTATTCCTGGTCCCTGGGCTGAAGTAACACTGTTTCTTTGTCCCTTTGTCTCCAACCCTTGGCTTCTCAGCTCCTTTATCACCTGTGTAACCAATTTTCTAAATTAAATTTCTTCTGATATAAATACTTGAAGTAGTTTCTGTTTTTCTGTCCAAAATTTCACCGTTATACCTCACTACTTCTTCTTCTTCTTCCTTCTCATTTTCCTTCCCTTCCTCCTACTCCTCTCTTCTTTTTATTTTGTCCCCCTCCTTCTCCTTCTCCTTCTCATTCTTTTTCTTCTCTTCCTTCTTCTCTCATTTGTAATCATGAAATTTTTCAACTTAAGGAACACGACTCCAAATCTGTTTTGAATTTTCCAGTGCACTGCAAGTGTGAAGACTCCTTCTATGCTATTGCAATTTCTGGAGATTAAATTTTCAATGCCCTATTAGTCAGAAGAAATTTGTTATTCAATTGAAATGGTGCTTTGATGTTTATAATTATAGTCTGTAATCAGTAAAAATAAGATGCAAAAGACTTATTTACAAAGCAGCAAATCAGAATCATATAATGATTATGTAGATGGAACAGGAAAGGTGAGAAAGTCCATATGCAACTTTTTCCAGGAGAAACTTATGTGTCGTTTAGACACAGAAGAAAAGTGCTGTTAAGGATTAGATGAGAAGAGATGCTGAGAACAGAGATATGGTTTCTGAGTAAATAAGAATTTCTTTATCTAGATTAAATCACCTGTCTCTTTGAGGTGTTCCTGGAGGAATTCTTAAAATACGTGTGCTGCAGCACAGACTCCTGATCTCCAAGCTGTGATTTACTCGGGATAGATTGAGGCTGTGCCTATTAGTAGATAGAGCCCCTTGGAAAACCCTAGTCTTTGTCCATTTACAGAAGTATCTTCATTCTGGGAGAAATAAAATGTAGTTGAAGGCCATATGCCCTTGTCTTCAACTCCAAATCACTTTCTTCCCACTACCACATTTACATACATACATAGGGAAAGACATACATTAGCATGTTTCACTCATTCATCTTCCATTCATTAAATTTACAAAATAGTCCTTTTCTCTGGATCAGGAAACAGTGACAAAGGATCTCCATAGCTAATTTTCTAAGTGTTCTTGACACTCTGGGTAACTGAGTAAAAGGGGACAGAGATTGTTACCAGACAGATAGCTCAGAATGGTGTTGAATAACCCAAAATAATTGAAAGAAGGAACACAAATAGACACATGCACACCAAAGTTCTTTGCAGGGCTATTTACAATTGCCGAAAGGTGGAAACAACTTAATGTCCATCAGTAAATGATCGGATAAACAAAATGTGATATATACATACAATGGAATGCTACTCAGCCATAAAGACAAATGCAGTTCTGATGCATGCCACAACATGGATGAACCTTGAAAACATTATGTTGAATAAAATAAGTCAGTCACAAAGGGTTAAATGTTGTATGATTCCAATTATATAACATACTTAGAATAGGCAAGTGTATAGAGACCAAAGGTTATTAGTAGTTACCAGGGACAGGCAGGAGGGTGGGGTTGAAGAGGGAGTCATTGCTTAGGGAACGCTGATCTTCTGTTAAGGATGATGGAAGAAGTTGGTAATGGATAATGGTTATGGTTAAACAACATGATGAACATAATTAATGCCACTGAATTGTACATGTGAATAATGTTGAAATGACAAATGCTTTGTTTTATATATATTTACCATAATAAACAAAAAATTCTATTTTGATAGAAAAAAAAAAGAAAAAAGGCACTGTATAAATAGTACATCTTTAAAAAGAACTCTTACTATTAGGCATTTTCTAGATTTTAATCCTGATTCCTATGTGGCCTTGGAAACCCTGGTGACATAGTGATTAAGAGCTATGGCTGCTAACCAAAAGGTCGGCAGTTCAAATCCACCAGGCACTCCTTGGAAACCCTATGGGGCAGTCCTACTCCATCCTATAGGGTTGCTACGAGTCAGAATCAACTCAACAGCAATGGGTTTGGTTTGGGTTTTTATGTGACCTTAAACTTGTCATTAAATCTCTTTAAGGTTTGTTTCGTTATCTTTGTAATGAAAATAATAATAATACTCAATTCAGAGAATTCTTTTTTAGGAATAAAAGATGTAAATTTACTGGAAAGCATATGTTGCTCAACAAACTGTAAACTCTGAAAATATTTGTTGATGTTATAGTTTCCATCTTATGTATACAATTCCTAGAATATGTCTTGGTATCCAAGAAACTTTAATCCAACATCTTGTATCTTCTACACATACATTCCTTCAAAAAGATTTTAAAAAATTGTGGTAAATATGTTTGTAACAAAGCACTTGTCATTTCAACATTCTTCACATGTGCAACTTAGTGATACTAATTGCATTCACCATGTTGTACAAACATCACTATTATCCATTTCCAACTTTTTCCACCACTTTTAATAGGTGCTCAGTTGTGTCCTAAGCAATGAGTCCCCTTATCCCCCTTCCTGCCACCCACCCCTGGTAACCACTAATAACAGGTTTGTATACAACTGCCTGTTCTAGACATTTCATAAAAGTGGAATCATGCAATATTTGTTCTTTTGTGACTGACTTATTTCACTCAGTATGCTTTCAAAGTTCATCCACTTTCTAGAAAGATTCTTGAAGTTTTAGAATTGGGAGCCTAAGAAACTAAAAATACTTTATCTTTGAAAGAGGTAGAATATATCTTTAGCATACTTGCCTAACTAAAGACAGACAAGTAGCAAATAAGTAATTAAAAGATTTGCAATAACTGTGTGAGTTTTATTATTGAACTTTGGTACCACAGTTGGTTTTATCTATTTTATCTACCACTAAGCTTGTAGTTCTCTGGTCCTGCCTTGATATTTCCTGTACCCAATCACCTCCAGTGAACCTATTCTTTTCCCTCATCATGACAATTTATTATTCTAGCCTTCTCTTTTCTTGTAAACATTCAATTACTTTTGGGATTTGTATGTATAATTCTACTCATTTTGAACCCTGGTGCAGGTATTCATGTGTCCGACATCTGGTAGAAAGGCATGTTTGGTCACTATAGTTGGACTCATGAAGGGTTCAGCAAGGGATTCTAGGAAATGGTAAGGTGACCATGGCTTTTTACCCCTCCACATTCAATGATTTTTATCTGCCTCTTCTAGGTCAATTTTGCTGAAAATCACTCAAAAACAGCTGCAGCAGTATATCGATAGGGAACTGCCAGAAATTCATGCTGGTTTTAAAAGAGGATGTGGAACCAGGGATACCATTGCTGATGTCAGATGGATCCTGGCTGAAAGCAGAGAATACCAGAAGGATGTTTACCTGTGTTTTATACACTATGCAAAGGCATTCTACTGTGTGGATCATAACAAACTATGGATAACACTGTGAAGAATGGGAATTCCAGAACACTTAACTGTGCTCATGAGGAACCTTTACATAGATCAAGAGGCAGTTGTTCGGACAGAACAAGGGGATGCTGATTGGTTTATAGTCAGGAAAGGTGTGCATCAGGGTTGTTTTCTTTCACTATACCTTATTTAATCTGTACGCTGAACAAATAATCCGAGAAGGTGGACTATATGAAGAAGAAGAGGGCATCAGGATTGGAGAACTATTCATTAACAACCTGTGTTATGCAGAAGACAAAACCTGACTTGCTGAAATTGAAGAGGACTTGAAGCACTTACTAATGAAGATCAAAGACCACAGCCTTCAGTATGGACTGCACCTCAACATAAAGAAAACAAAAATCCTCACAACTGGACCAGTGAGCAACATCATGATAAATGGAGAAAAGATTGAAGTTGTCAAGGATTTCATTTTACTTGGATCCACAATCAACAGCCATGGAAGCAGCAGTCAAAAAATCAAAAGACACACTGCATTGGGCAAATCTTCTGCAAAGAACCTCTTCAAAGTGTTGAAGAGCAAAGATGTCACCCTGAAGACTCAGGTGCACCTGACCCAAGCCATGGTATTTTCAATCACATCATATGCATGTGAAAGCTGGACAATGAATAAGGAAGACTGAAGAAGAGTTGATGCCTTTGAATTGTGGTGTTGGTGAAGAATATTGAATATACCATGGACTGCCAAAAGAACGAACAAATCTGTCTTGGCAGAAGTGCGGCCAGAACGCTCCTTAGTGGCAAGGATGGCGAGACTGTGTCTTACATACTTTGGACATGTTGTCAGGAGGGATTAGTCCCTGGAGAAGAACATCATGCTTGGCAGAGTACAGGGTCAGCGGAAAAGAGGAAGACCCTCAACAAGGTGGATTGACACAGTGGCTGCAACAATGAGCTCAAGCATAACAACGATTTTAAGGATGGAGCAGGACCGGGCACTGTTTCGTTCTGTTGTGCATAGGGTCACTATGAGTCAGAACCGACTCGACAGCACCTAACGACAACAGGAACAACTTCTAGGTCAAATGGCTGAAAGGGTAACATACTGCTAGGTGCAAGAAATACACTAGATGCTGTGAAAATCCAAGTAGTGACCAGAGAAGGTAATGGATATATCAATATTTGATAACTCAGGTACAAAGACTGGGACTGAGACTATCTTTGAGAGAGCTCACCTCAATGATATATGTGGCTATGTGGTGGGTGCAGGACCAGCTACCTAATTTGGGGGCGAAGTGCAAAAGGAAATGTGGAAACAGTAGACCATTAAACCAGGAATGGGGTCCTTCTAAGCATGGGGCTCTGTGTGACTGTACAGATTACATACCCATGAAACTGGTCCTGGTGGGAGTAGCGGTGTTAAAGAAAGGTAGATGTAAGCATTATCTTTGTGTGATTGTGTTGGACTTCCTAACCCCTAAGAAATCAAGAAGCTAAGCTAATGGGCTGAGTTCTCAAATCCATGAGGCTCAAGGAGCATGGAGAGATTTGGGAGCAGTGAGGATTCCTCCAAGGGTCTCATCAGGGGACTGGCGTTCTAACTGCTACTGTGTCACCAGCCCATAGTAATTGATTTCCTCATGTTATTCAACATTGATGTAGAGGATCCAGCAAAACTTTTCTTTGTCATTGAAGAAAATAACTGATATAAACATTGGAAAGATATCTTATTTTCTTGATAAAAGATTGCATACTAGAAAGTATAGAATATTTTATAAAAATCTAAGAGAAGTAATAAAATAATTTGGAAGTCCAATTACTCTGAGTATTATGAAATAGGAAATTTGCTACAGGAATTAAATCTGACTAAACATGGGAAGATCTTGAAAAATAAAGGGGAGAGAAAAGATCAGAGAAAAATTACTAACCAATCCCGGTGCAGGTATTCATGTTTCACACATCTGTAAGGTAGGTGCATCTGGTCACTGTAGTTGGACCCATGAAGGAGGCTGGTGTGGAAGTTCATAGAAGATTGTGCAGATGACTATGGATGATTGTTGGCCCTTCATTGTCACTGTCTCTGCGAATTAACAGTAAAGTGTTAGAGGCAGGTCACTGTTGGTCAGTAGGACCAATAATTGGGAAGGAGAGCTAGGGCAAAGCAAGCACAAACTGGAAACTGCCTTTGCCTCCAATCAATGGTGACCTTCAGAAGTTAATGGCTGCTGCATTATTTATGCCTCCAATATATTATGCAACTTTACTTTTGGCCAGCTCTGATCTGTGATGTAAAGAAATGAATTCTGGAAAACATAGTGCCCAGTAAAACAAAGTCTAAAATAGAAAAATCCAGTTTAGTATTAAAAAGAGAAAAGGAATCAAGAAAGTACTTAATAATATATATATTTTTAAGTATCGAAGTTTCGTAGTGCTGCCATAGCAGAAATACTACAAGTAGGTGGCTTTAAAAAACAGAAATTTATTTTCTCTGAGCTCAGGAGGATAGAAGTCTGAATTCAGAGCACGAATTATTTATTTCAGCTTCTAGAAGCTGCAGTCATTCTTAGTGTTCCTGGGCTTGTAGATGCATCTGTCTTTGTTGTCTGCTCCCTCTTCCCTCTGTGTGTGAGTCTGTGTCTATTCTGCTCTTCTTATAATTCAGAAGTGATTAGGTTTAGAACTCATCTTACTCTGGTATGACCTCATTAAGATAAAAAAAGGAAAACTTTATTTCCAAATAGGATCACATCCACAGGTAAAGTGGTCAGGGTTTTAACACATATTTTGGGCGGACACAATTCAATCCATAACAAAGGCATAAGACCGGAATGAAAAAAATTCTAAAATCAAAAGATGTTAAGCAAGATTTGGTCCTGCCTTAGGAGACTTACCACTAAAAAAACCCACTGCCGTCGAATCAATTCTGGCTCATAGGAGACTTAATACCATAAAAATATCAATCCTTTCAAACATAATGTTCATATTCAATACTTTTACAGTTAGGATCTCAATATTTTTTAATTTGATAAAATGGTCTTTAAGTTTTTATTTATTCATTCATTCATTTATTATAATAAATATTCAAGAACACCCAAGAGGAATAGTGAGGGGACATTTGCCTTTGAGATTCAGAATATATCACTATACAGAAACTTATTTTTAAAAATCATTATGATATTACCATAGGAACATGGAAAAGTTGAGAGAATCCAAAAGTAGATCCTGATATATGTGAGCATTTAACATATGACAAAGGCAGTGTTTCAATATAGAAGGAAAATAATAGGTTATTTAAGTTATGGATTATTTAATAAATAAAAATCAGTGAATTACTAATATAACACAACTAGCTAACAACCAAGAAAAAATTAAAAATGGGCCCCATTTCTTATGTAAAAATAAGATCCAGTTGATTTGGATATTTCAGTGAAAAATAAATAAATCAATAAAAGTCTTTTAAAAAATTTAGAAGGACTGTGAACATTCTAGAAGCTAGCAAAGGCTTCTAGTTCTAAACACTCTGAAGCTATAAAAGAAAAGAGAACTAATTGACTGCATAAAATTTAAAAGGTTTTGCTATGGCAAAGATAGCATAAAGCAAATAAATCCAAAATAGATTTGGGGAGAAAAAAATCTTGCAAAGCAAGGTACTATACAAAAGATTCATAAATTGACCAAAAAAAAAAAAAAAAAAAAAAGATATAAACAGAGAAGTGGCAAAAAACATGAAGAGGATATTTATAGTTGTGAAAATCTACATGGAAAAAACTACATGAAAAGATGCACAAATGCATTAGTAGTCAAGAAAATCAAATTAGTGTAATAGATTTTACTTTATACCCTTCAGGCTGACAAATATTGAAATAAACAATGTATATATATATATTTTTTATTGCTACCTGAGAGTGGGAAAGCTGCTAACAGAAACTTAAAAGCAATCTCTCAACACCTATTAAAATAAAAAAAAAAAATGTATATAGTCTTATGACCAAGTAATCCCTTTCCTGATAATCTATTTTACATGAAGAAAAGTTCCAGTGTCTATCAGGTTGTTTACATCAGCATTGCTCTTACTGGGGAGGGACGAGCAAAATCCATCAATACTTAAAAAGATGAATAAATTACTGTGACTCCAAACCTCTAAAAAAAAAAAAAAAAGAACACATGAAAGCTGTACAAGATAGTTGGAAATATTTCTATAAGACTGTATGTAGAAACAGTAACCAAAATACTAAGTGAAATGATCCCATTTTTGTAAGGTATTTGTAAAGTCCTATATTTGGATATGTATATGTATATATGAATATGTACATGCCTAAATAAACATGGAGAAAAATACATGAAAGGATACATTTTAGGTTGTTAATGTGTATTACCTAGTTGGGGTGGACATTAGAAGATATTATATGGGTGGAGAGAAAAGGAGAGAAGCAAAAAGTAAAATATAAACAAAAAATGGATTTTTTTCTTTTTTATTGTGCTTTAAGTAAAAGTTTACAGCTCAAGTTAGTTTCTCATACAAAAATTTATATACATATTGTTATGTGACCCTAGTTGCTATCCCTGTAATACGTCAGCACACTCCTCCTTTCCACCCCAGATTTCCTGTGTCCATTCAGCCAGATCCCCTCCCTTCCTGCCTTCTCAACTCGTCACCTGACAGTAGCTACACATTTAGTCTCATGCATCTACTTGAACTAAAAAGGACAATCTTCTCAAGTATCATTTTATGTCTTATAGTCCAGTCTAATCTTTGTCTGAAGTGTTAGCTTCAGGAATGGTTTTTGTTCTGGGTTAACAGAGAGTTCACGGACCATGTCTTCTGGGGTTCCTCCAGTCTTAGTCAGTCTTTTTACTAGAATTTGAGCTCTGCACCCCACTTTTCTCCCACCCCATCAGGGATTCTCTGTTGTGTTCTCTGAAGGGCAATCGTTGGTGGTACCTGGACATCATCTAGTTCTTCTAGTCTCAGGCTGATAGAGTCTGTGGTTTAAGTGGCCCTTTTTGCTTCTTGGGCTAATATTTTCCTTGTGTCTTTGGTATTCTTCATTTACCTTTGCTCCAGGTGGGTTGAGGCCAATTGATGCATATTAGATGGTTGCTCCACACCTTTTAAGATCCCAGACACCACTCACCAAAGTGAGATGCAGCACATTTGCTTAATAAACTTTGTTATGTCAATTGACCTAGATGTTCCCTGAAACCATGGTCTCCAGAGCATCACCCCTGCTACTCTGTCCCTTATCTGTTTGGCTGCATTCAGGACTTCTTAGCTTTTGGTTTAGTCCAGTTGTGCTGACTTCCTCTGCATTGTGTGTTGTCCTTCCCTTCACCTAAGATAATTCTTGTCTACTATCTAGTTAGAGGATACCGGTCTCCTTTCCGTCCCACCCTCATAACCATCAAAGAGTGTTTTCTTCTCTGTTTAAACCTCTTGTTGAGTTCTTATAATAGTGGTCTCATATAATATTTGTCCTTTTGCAACTGACTTTTTTTTTTTTAATGCCTTCTAGATTCATCCATGTTATGAGATGTTTTGTGGATTCATCTTTGTTCTTTATCCTTGTGTAGTACTTAATTATGTGAATACAGTATAATTTGTTTATCCATTCATCCATTGATGGGCACTTAGGTTGTTTCCATCTTTTTGCTATCTTAAACAGTGCTGCAATGAACATGTGTGTGCATGTATCTATTTGCGTGATGCTCTTATTTCCCTAGGATATATTCCAAGGAGTGGGATTGCTAGATTGTATGGTACTTCTAAGTTTGGCTTTTTAAGGAAGCTCCAAATTGATTACCTAAGTGGTTGTACAATTTACATTCCCACTAGCAGTGTATAAGTGTTCCAGTCTCCACAACCTCTCCAACATTTATTGTTTTGTGTTTTTTGGATTAATGCTAGCCTTGTTGGGATGTGATGGTATCTCATTGTAGTTGGATTTGCATTTCTCTAACGGCCAATGATCATGAACATTTCCTCATCCGTTAGCCGCCTGAATGTCTTCTTTTGTGAAGTATCTGTTCATATCTTTTGCCCGTTTTTCAATTGGGTTGTCTTTTTGTTGTTGAGGTTTTGCAGTATCTTGTAGATTTTAGAGGTCACATCCTGATTGGGTATGTATAGCCACAAATTTTTTCCCAGGATGTCAGTTGGCTTTTTACTCTTTTGGCAACGTCTTTTGATGAGGGTGTTTGATTTTTAGGAGCTTCCAGTTATCTAGTTTCTCTTCTGGTGTTTGTGCATTGTTAGTAATGTTTTGTATTCTGCTTATACCATGTATTAGGGCTCCTAGTGTTGTCCTTATTTGTTCTTCCATGATCTTTATCATTTTAGATTTTATATTTAGGTTTTTGATCCATTTTGAGTTAGTTTTTGTGCATGGTGTGAGGTATGGGCCTTGTTTCATTTCTTTGCAAATGCATATCCAGTTATGCCAGCACCATTTGTTAAAGAGACTGTCTTTTCTCCATTCAATGGACTTCGGGCCTTTGTCACATATCAGCTGCTCATAGGTGCATGAATTTAAGTCTGGATTCTCAATTCTGTTACATTGCTCTATGTATCTGTTGTACCAGTACCAGGCTATTTAGACTACCATGGTAGTATATAATAGTGTCTAAAATAAAGTAGTGTGAGGCCTCCCACCCTGTTCTTCTGTAATGTTTTACTTATCCAGGACCTTTTCCCTTTCCATACAAAATTAATGATTTGTTTCTCCATCTTATTAAAAAATGTCGTTGGGATTTGGATTGGGATTGCATTGTATCTGTAAATCTCTTTGAGTAGAACTGACATTTTCACACAATGTTAAGTCTTCATATCCATGAGCAAGGTATGTTTTTCCACTTATGTATGTCTCTCTTGGTTTATTGCAGTAGTGTCTTGTAGTTTCTTTATTTAGGTCTTTTAAACCTCTATTTAGATTTATTCCTAAGTATTTTATCTTCTTGTGGGATATTGTAAATGGTATTGTTTTGGTGATTTCTTCTTTGAAGTTCTCTTTGTTGGTGTAGAGGAATCCAACTGATTTTTGTATGTTTATTTTGTATCCTGATAGTTTGCTGAAGTATTCTATTACTTCCAGTAGTTTTTTTGTGGTTTCTTTGGGATTTTCTATGTATAAGACCATAGCATACACAAATAGGGATACTTTTACTTCTTCCTTACCAATTTGGGTGCCCTTTATTTCTTTTTCTAGCCAAATTGCTCTGACTAGGATCTCTAGCACAATGTTGAGTAGGAGTGATGATAAAGGGCATTCTTGTCTGGTTCCCATTCTCAAAGGAAATGCTTTCAGGCTCTCCATTTAGGACGATGTTCACTGCTGGTTTTGTATAAACGTTCTTTATTATGCTGAGGAATTTTCCTCCTGTTCTTTCCTATTTTGCTGAGAGTTTTTATCAGGAGTGTTTGTCAGGGCCTTTTCTGCATCAATAGATATGATCACACTGTTCTTATCTTTTATTTATGTGTTGGATTACACTGATTGTTTTTCTAATGTTGAGCCATCCCTGCATATCTGGTAGGAAATCCCGCTTGGTCATGATGAGTTTTTTTTAATATGTTGTGAAATTCTATTGGCTAGAATTTTGTTGAGGATGTTTGCATCTACGTTCATGAGGGATATTGGTCTTTTTTGTTGTTGTTGTGTCAGGTATCAGAGTTATGCTGGCTTCATAGAATGAGTTTCACAGTGTTCCATTCTTTTCTATGCTCTGAAATACCTTTAGTAGTGGTAGTACTAACTCTTCTCCGAAAGTTTGGTAGAATTCTCCAGTGAAACCATCAGGGCCAGGGCTTTTTTTTTGTTGGGAGTTTTTTAGTTACCTTTTCAATAGTGTTTCTAGAAATTTGTGCATTTCCTCTAGGTTTTCAAATTTGTTGGAGTAAAATTTTTCATAAAATTCTGTTATGATTCATTTATTTTCTGTTGGGTCTGTTGTGATCTAACCCATCTCATTTCTTATTCAGGTTATTTGCTTCCTCCTTTTTCTTTTGTCAGTTTGGCCAATGGTTTATTGATTTTGTTGATCTTTTCAAAGAACCAGTTTTTATTCTTGTTAACTCTTTCAATTGTTTTTCTGTTCTTTATTTCCTTTAATTTTGCTCTAATTTTTATTATTTCCTTTCTTCTGGTGCCCAAGGGCTTCTTTTGCTGCTCTCTTTCTATTTGTTCGAGGTGTATGTTTAATAATTTGATTTTGGCTCTTCTTTTCGGATGTGTGCATTTATTGCTATACATTGGCCTCTGTTCACTGCTTTTGCTGTGTCCCAAAGGTTATGGTAGGATGTGTTTTCATTCTCATTTGATTCTGTGAATTTCTTTATTCCATCCTTAATTTCTTCTATAACCCAATAGTTTTTGAGCAAGGTGTTTTTCAGTTTCTGTATATTTGTTTTTCCTTGCTTTTTCTGTTATTGATTTCTACTTTTATGGTCAGAAAAGATGCTTTGTAACATTTCGATGGTTTGGATTCTGTTAAGGCTTTTTTTTCCCCCCCGATATGTGGTCTGTGCTGGAGAATGTTCCATGGGCATTGGAAAATGAAGTATACTTGGCTACTGTTGGTTGGAGTGTTCTATATATGTCTATGAGATCAAGTTGGTTGATAGTGGCATTTAGTCTTCCGTGTCTTTTTTGAGCTTCTTTCTGGATTTTCTGTCCTTCAGTGAAAGTGGTGGTTGAAGTCTCCTACTATTGTGGAGCTGTCTCTCTCTCTTTTCAATGCTGTTACTGTTTATTTTATGTATTTTGGACACTTGTTGGGAGCATAAATATTTATTGTGGTTATGTACTCCTGATATATTGACCGTTCATTACATGGTGTCCTTCCTCATCCTTTGTGATGGATTTTGCTTAAAAGCCTATTTTATCAGAGATTAACATTGCTACTCCTGCTCTTTTTTGATTGCTGTTTGTTTGATTTTTTTTCTCTGTAATTTGAGTTTTAGTTTTTTTGTGTGTGTCTTTAAGTCTAAGGAGTGTCTCTTGTTTTGTTATCCAGATCATTTTTTTTTTAACCTGTTCTGCTACTCTCTCTTTATTGGTGCATTTAGTCCATTTACATTCAGTGTAATTATTAATGGATACGAGTTTAGTTCTGTCATTTTTTTTTAAGTGTTGTCAGCAGTTTCTTTGTTCTAATTTATTTTCTGTGCTGAGTCATTTTTCTTTATGTATTTTCTTTTTGTCCTTTTCATTGTTGTTCGTTTTGTATCTGGTAAGTCTCTATGTTTTCTTGTTTTTTATTTTGATGTGCAAGATTGTTAGTTTCCTTTGTGGTTACCTTAATATTTACCTCTATTTTTCTAAGTTTAAACCAATCTTTTATTTATTTATATCACCTTGACTTCCTTTCCATATAAAAGATCTGTGACTACATATTTAATCCTTTTTTGTTTTAATGTTGTCATCTTTTACATATTGACATCTCTCTTTCCCCATATTCAGTATATATTAGCTTTTTTTTTTTTTTTTAACTTCCTTATCTGGGTTGATAGCTGGTTCTGTCCTGTGTTCTAGTCTTGGGTTGTTTTCTGATGTTACTGCTTTTCTAACCAGAGGACTTCCTTTAGTATTCCTTTTTAATTTTGGTTTGGTTTTTACAAACTCCCTCAACTTCTGTTTATCTGGAAATGCCCTAATTTCATCATCATATTTGAGAGACAGTTTTGCTGGATATACGATTTTTGGCTGGCCATTTTTTCTTTCAAGATTTTGTATATGTCATACCATTGACTTTTTTCCTACATGGTTTCTGCTGAGTAGTCAGAGTTTAGTCTTACTGACTTTTCTTCGTAGGCGACTTTTTGTTTATTCTAGCCACTCTTAAAATTCTCTCTTTCTCTTTGGTTTTGGTAAGTTTGATTATCATATGTCTTGGTGACTTTCTTTTGAGAACTTGGGTGGAGTTTGATGAGCTTCTTGGATAGGTATTTTCTCATCCTCCAAGATATCAGGGAAGCTTTCTGCCAATAAATCTTCAACAATTATCTCTGTGTTTTCTGTTATCCCCTCCCCCCCATTCTGGTACTCCAATTACTCATAGGTTATTCCTCTTGATAGAGTCTCACATAGTTCTTAGAGTTTCTTTATTTTTTTAAATTCTTTATCTGATTTTTCCTCCAGTAAGTTGATATCAAGTGCTTTATCTTTAATCTTACTAATTCTGACTTCCATTGGCTCAATTCCACTCCTATGAGTTTCTATTGAGTTGTCTACTTCTGAAATTTTGTTGTTAATCTTTTGGATTTCTGTTTGCTGTCTCTCAATGGATTCTTGTAGCCTGTTAAACTTGTCATTACAGTCTTGTATAACTTTCTTAAGTTCCTCTCTTGCTTTGTCTGTGCGTTCTTTGGTTTGTTCTGTGTTTTCCCTGATCTCTTGAAGAGCTCTGTATATTAATCTTTTGAATTATACTTCCAGTAATTCCAAAAAATTATCTTACTCCTCAAGATTTCTTGATTTTTTGTTTTGGGCACTTGCTGAAGCCACTGCGATCTGCCTCTTTATGTGATTTTTGTTTTGTTTTGATATGCCCAAACAGGCAGGTCACATGAGCAAGTTTGATTATTGACATCTCTGAAGCTCTCACATCCTGTTACCAGGTGGTTAGAGATGTTACCAGGTATGTGAGTCCAGGGGTCCATTTACTTTTCTTATACGGATTCAGGTCAGGTGTCCACCTAGTTGGTAACCAAGTATGTGGTGCAGGGTCTTACATACAGTCCTAGGTGGGAAGGGATGATTGGAGTATTCAAAGGTATCTGGCTTCAGTAGGGGGTCATGCACCGAGCAAGGCCAGGAACTGACAGCTGCCTCCAGGAGGAAAGAACATTTGTGTTCCCTAGAGCATATAGGTGGATGGATTTTACAGCTGGACTGTGGGCACCCAATGCTGTTGTCTGTAAGGATTGGGAGGCACCATTTATTCCTGGACCACTCTTGCAGGTAGTTAGATGGCATGAATGGAGCCACCAGTTCTCTGGCCCTTAATGGTGAAGACCCTGCTTAATGGACAGGGCAATACCAAACGTCGCAAATCCACTCTATAGCTGATGTAGTTGAAAATAGGCTTCAGGTATATACCTTGTTGTACTGTACTTATAAGGGCCTATGTTATTGAAATGGGCTCACACAAGTCTATGCAGGAGTGAAAGGCTTTCAAAGTCCATGGACACCTAGGCAAAGGGGCTGTGGCTTACCTGAGTTCCCGGCTTAGGGGAGCTGGCAGATTATTTTTTTCTATTTGTTAATTTGTTCCCTTTCCAAAGCTGAGAGAATGGCTTCGGGCATGAGACAGGCTTACTTCTGGCCCAGGGGGCATGGCAATCACTGAACCCAGATGGGGACCTATGAGGACTGGGGAGAAGGAAGGTAAATGGGAGACAGATTCTTCCCAAAGGGGTTTTTTTTTTTTTTTTGATCCACATAGTAGGTTAGAGACATCTTTTGCAGATTAAGCACCACTTCTTGCTGATTCTGGAGGGTTGAGCAGACTCTACACCACTCGGCCTCTCCCAATGTGGAAAATGTGTCCCTAGTGCCACTGCTTGTCTCACAGGGCACACCAGCCCATCCAGCCTGCAGCTTACCAGTGCCAGCCAGGTCAGGTCTGGCAATTCCTCGTTGCTTCTGAACCATCTCTCCCTCTCCCTGCTGTTCAACCCAATTCCTCAACTTTTCCTTTGATGTTTAGGGCTCCTAGTTTGTCATACGTAATCGACTCATTTTTTCAGGTCTTTGTTGTAAGAGGGACCATGGAAAGCATCTGATTACTCTGCCATCTTGGCCCTGCCTCCTAAAAATATTTTTAAAAGAATGTATGCTATGATCATATCTATAAAAAAAACATGTACGTAAAATTAGAATTATAAAGAGTATGTAGATAAAAATAAGTTTTAAAACACAGTTTCAGGCAAAACCATGACTGGTTCTGAGTGCCTAGACCCCTTTAAGTGGTTAACTTTTTTTTGGCAAATATTTCAATGGCCAAGAGGCCATCATGCTGGCGGCTCTTAAAGTGAAGACGGAAATGACCTCCAGGGGATTTAGAGTTAGGGTGCATTTGCCATTGCCTTATTTGAAAGGAAGTGGATCATACCCTATTTTTTTTCTTTAGAAATAGAGAGGCTAGAATAAATGTATGGGGGGGAAGAAGCTCTAATAAACAATCAGGACCTGGGAGACTATGAGAATGAATGTCAGTAACAGAAATAGAAAACACACAAGGAGACACAGTTTTAGAGAGAATGTCACACATTTAGTTTATGACAGACTGCATTTGAGATGCTGGTTTCAGCAGTTACAATTGGGCTTCAAAAAAGAAATACCTAAGGGAGTCATAAGAAAGATGGGGTGGGGAAAGGGGTTTGTGTGGTGGGAAGGCAGGTATTGATGACACCACTACGTGAATTTTAAGGCTGACAGTCAGAACCTTGGGAAAATCACATCTTTAGATAGAAGAAACAGAAAGCGAGGCTAGAGGTTGATGAAGGTCAATGCAGAGAAGTAGGAAAAGCTGAGGGAAAATGTCTGTGGAAACAAAACATTCATCTTCCAGAAGAGGGTATCTAACAGTCCCAAGGCTGTAGAACAGAGGGAAGGCTCCAGGCAAAGAGAAGGCAAGCTTGGCAACTCAGCAAAGTATCACCAACCCTGAGTGGGTGTGAGTGAATTGTTAGCAGCAAACATGTAGCGGTTAGCTTTGGCGCTGTGAGGATTCACTTATTAGAGACAAAGGAGAACTCAAGATGACACGAAATTTGAAAGTGGAGAAAATTTAAGTCCACTTTAAGAGACAAATGGATCCGTTATAAAACCATTATTATTTCTTTAAGAAAAGAGTCTAAAATCTACTGCCAACAAGTCGATTCTAAGTCAATGACCCTATAGGACAGAGTAGAAGTGCCCCATAGGGTTTACAAGGAGTGACTGGTAGATTTGAACTGCCTACCTTTTAGTTAGCAGCCAAGCTATTAACCACTGTGCCACCAGGTATCAAAATGCTTATAAAACAGTTGCTCAGAACTTTGAATAGAAAATGGTCTGAGATGAACATGGTCATACTACCAGGCTCTTCTTGTGCATGATTCAAATCTTCTCCCTCTCTCCTCTTACTTTAGGTGCAATTCCAGGGACCTTTGCATGCAGGTTTCAACCAGTTTCATGCAGGACCATCCTGACAATACCTGATCCCAGTGCAATCCTCTGGCTGCCTGACCTGCAGCTTCCATCTCACAGGGGCATGGAGCACCCACAGGAACACACTTGGTACTCACAAGTGTGAAATCCTGAAGTACATGAGTGTGTGTAGTTGCAAGGGTGTATGTGTATGTCTCTGGGTGTCTGTTTCTCTGTGTGTGTGTTGGGGTAGGGGTTAACCAATGAAAAATAAGTTCCAATGGATAAATCCCTCTTTCTTTTCTCAAACACACTTCCATATACTTTAAGGAGCCCTTGTGGCACAGTGATTAAGTGCTGGGTGGCTAACTGAAAAGTTGGAGGTTTGAACCCACCAGATGATCTTCAGAAGAAAAATTTGGCAGTTTGCTTCTGTAAGATTATAGCCTGGGAAACACAACGGAGCAGTTCTACTCTGTTCAATAGGGTTGCCATGAGTTGGAATCAACTCAACTGTAATGTGTGAGGTGTACTTTAAACCACTTCTTGTATGATCCCATTGGTTAGAGAAGCATTTTTGTCGTGATAGCAACGGCCAACTCCATAACACATTCTTGTATTCCTCTCTCTCCTTCCCTGTTTCAATTCCTCTGTTCCTTATTCTTGATACCTCCGTAGCACTCTCAATCACATTTTTGCACTTAACCGTTTGCCTCTGGCCCTGCATTCTAGGAAACCCAAGTGAAGACAGCTGCTCTTAAGAGAACAGAGAATTCTGGAGATGTGTGGTCTGATAGAAGGAATAGAGGGAAATGAACAATTTTGTTTGCTAACAAGTGCACATCACTTCTGTATTCTGTTACTTTCTGCTTTTTTTTCTTCTTTTGAATAAGTTTAGGTCTTCCGTTATTTTTAAAATGTCTCAACAGCAGTCGATATCAAACCACATAAAGAAGCAGACCATGATTGCTTCTACAACTCCCCAAATTAAAGAATCAAAATCTTTCCCAAATGAAGATACAATCCTGGAATTGCCAGATGCAGAATATAAAAAATTAACATACAGAATGCTTCAAGACATCAGGGATGACCTCAGAAATGAAATAAGGCAAGCTACAGAAAAAGCCAAGGAACACACTGATAAAGCAGTTGAAGAAATCAAAAAGATTATTCAAGAACATAGTGGAAAAATTAACAAGCTGCAAGAATCCATAGACAGACAGCACTCAGAAATCCAAAAGATTAACAGTAAAATTACAGAAATAGGCAACTCAATAGGAAGTCAGAGGAGCAGACTCGAGCAATTGGAATGCAGAGTGGGGGACCTGGAGGACAAGGGAATTAACATGAATACAGCTGAAAAAAAATCAGATAAAAGAATTGAAAAAAAAGGAAGAAACCCTAAGAATCATGTGGGGCTCTACCAAGAAGAATAACTTGCGTGTGATTGGAGTTCCAGAACAGGGAGGGATAACAGAAAATACAGAGAGAATAGTTGAAGATCTGTTGGCAGAAAGCTTCCCTGACATCATGAAAGACGAAAGGATATCTATCCAAGATGCTCATCGAACCCCATTTAAGATTGATCCAAAAAGAAAATCACCAAGACATATTATCATCAAACTTGCCAAAACCAAAGATAAAGAGAAAATTTTAAAGGCAGACAGGGATAAAAGAAAGGTCTCCTGCAAAGGAGAATCAATAAGTTCAGACTACTCAGCAGAAACCATGCAGTCAAGAAGGCAATGGGATGACATACACAGAGCACTGATAGAGAAAAACTGCCAGCCAAGGATCATATATCCAGCAAAACTCTCTCTCAAATATGAAGGTGAAATTAAAACATTTACAGATAAACACAAGCTTAGAGAATTTGCAAAAACCAAACCAAAGCTACAAGAAATACTAAAGGAAATTGGTCAGAAAATCAATAATATCAGATACCAGCACAACACAAGGTCACAGAACAGAACATCCTGATGTCAACTCAAATAGAGAAATCACAAAAACAAATTAAGATTAATTAAAAAAAATGCTCAAAACAGGGAATTATTGAGGTCAATAAGTGAAAGATCACAATAATCAAGAAGAGGGACTAAATACAGGAGGCATAGAACTACCATATGGAGAGAAAAACAAGGTGATATAGGACAATACAAGTTAGGTTTTTACTTAGAAAAATAGGGGTAAATATTAAGGTAACCACAAAAAGGTATAACAACTCCATAACTCAAAATAAAAACCAAGAAAAACATAACGACTCAGCAAACATAAAGTCAACTACTATGAAAATGAGGAACACACAATTTACAAAGAAAAACATCTCAGCACAAAAAAGTAAGTGGAAAAATGAAATTGTCAACAACACACACAAAAACGCATCAAAATGACAGCACTAAACACATTCTTATCTATAATTACCCTGAATGTAAATGGACTAAATGCACCAATAAAGAGACAGAGAGTCTCAGACTGGATAAAGAAACAAGATCCGTCTATACGCTGCCTACAAGAGACAAACCTTAGACTTAGAGACACTAACAAACTAAAACTCAAAGGATGGAAAAAAAATATATCAAGCAAACAACAATCAAAAAAGAGCAGAAGTAGCAATATTAATTTCTGACAAATAGTCTTTAAAGTTAAATCCACCACAAAGGATAAAAAGAACACTACATAATGATTAAAGGGACAATTGACCAGGAAGATATAACCGTATTAAATAGTTATGCACCCAATGACAGGGCTGCAAGATACATAAAACAAACATTAACAAAACTGAAAAGTGAGATAGACAGCTCCACAATTATAGTAGGAGAGTTCAACACACCACTTTTGGAGAAGGACAGGACTTCCAGTAAGAAGCTCAATAGAGACACAGAAGAGCTAATTGCTACGATCAACCAACTTGACCTCATAGACTTATAAAGAACACTGCACCCAAAAGCTGCAGAGTATACTTTTTTTTTCTAGTGCACATGGAACATTCTCTAGATCACATATTAGGTCATAAAACAAACCTTTGCAGAATCCAAAACATCAAAATATTACAAAGCATCTTCTCAGACCACAAGACCATAAAAGTAGAAATCAATAATGGAAAAATTAGGGAAAAGAAATCAAATACTTGGAAACTGAACAAAACCCTGCTAAAAAAGACTGGGTTATAGAAGACATTAAGGAGGGAATAAAGAAATTCATAGACTGCAATGAGAATGAAAACACTTTCTATCAAAACCCCTGGGACAGAGCAAAGCAGTGCTCAGAGGTCAATTTATATCGATAAATGCACCCATACATAAAGAAGAAAGAGCCAAAATCAGAGAACTGTCCCTACAACTTGAACAAATAGAAAGTGAGGAACAAAAGAACCCATCAGGCACCAGAAGAAAACAAATAATAAAAATTAGAGCTGAACTAAATGAATTAGAGAACAGAAAAACAATTGAAAGAATTAACAAAGCCAAAAGCTGGTTCTTTGAAAAAAATTAACAAAATTGGCAAACCATTGGCCACACTGACTAAAGAAATACAGGAAAGGAAACAAATAACCTGAATAAGAAACGAGAGGGGCCATATCACAACAGACCCAACTGAAATTAAAAGAATAATGTCAGATTATTAGGAAAAATTGTACTCTAACAAATTTGCAAACCTAGAAGAAATGGATGAATTCCTAGAAAAACTCTACCTACCTAAACTAACACAATCAGAAGTAGAACAACTAAATAGACCCATAACAAAAAAAGAGATTGAAACGGTAATCAAAAAACTCCCAACAAAAAAAAGCCCTGGCCCAGACAGCTTCACTGCAGAGTTCTGCCAAGTGTTCAGAGAAGAGTTCACACCACTACTATTAAAGGTATTTCAAAGCATAGAGAATGATGGAATACTGCCTAACTCATTCTATGAAGCCACCATATCCCTGATACAAAAACCAGGTAAAGACACCACAAAAAAAGAAAATTACAGACCTATATCCCTCATGAACATAGATGCAAAAATCCTCAACAAAATTCTAGCCAATAGAATTCAACAACATATCAAAAAAATAATCCACCACGACCAAGTGGGATTTTTACCAGGTATGCAAGGTTGGTTTGATATTAGAAAAACCAGTAATGTAATCTACCATATAAATAAAACAAAAGACAAAAAACACATGATCTTATCAATTGATGCAGAAAAGGCATTTGACAAAGTCCAACACACATTCATGATAAAAAATCAGCAAAATAGGAATTGAAGGTAAATTCCTCAACATAATAAAGGGCATCTATACAAAGCCAACAGCCAACATCACTCTAAATGGAGAGAGCCTGAAAGCATTTCCCTTGAGAATGGGAACCAGACGAGGAGGCCCTTTATCACCGCCCTTATTCAACATTGTGCTAGAGGTCCTAGCCAGAGCAATTAGGCTAGACAAAGAAATAAGGGGCATCCGGATTGGCAAGGAGGAAGTCAAATTATCTCTATTTGCAGATGACATGATCTTGTACACAGAAAACCCTAAGGAATCCTCCGGAAAACTACTGCAACTAATAGAAGAGTTCGGCAGAGTCTCAGGTTAGAAGATAAACATACAAAAATCACTTAGATTCCTCTACATCAACAAAAAGAACATTGAAGAGGAAATCACCAAATCAATACCATTCACAGTAGCCCCCAAGAAGATAAAATACTTAGGAAGAAACCTTACCAAAGATGTAAAAGACCTATACAAAGAAAACTGCAAAGTACTAGTGCAAGAAACTAAAAGGGACTACATAAGTGGAAAAACATACCTTGCTCATGGATAGGAAGACTTAACATAGTAAAAATGTCTATTCTACAAAAAGCCATCTATACATACAATGCACTTCCAATCCAAATTCCAATGACATTTTTTAATGTGATGGAGAAACAAATCACCAACTTCATATGGAAGGGGAAGAAGCCCTGGATAAGCAAAGCATTACTGAAAAAGAAGAAGAAAGTGGGAGGCCTCACTCAGTACCTGATTTCAGAACCTATTATACAGCCACAGTAGTCAAAACAGCCTGGTACTGGTACAACAACAGGCACATAGACCAATGGAACAGAATTGAGAACCCAGATATAAATCCATCCACATATGAGCAGCTGATATTTGACAAAGGCCCAGTGTCAGTTAATTGGGGAAAAGATAGTCTTTTTAACAAATGGTGCTGGCATAACTGGATATCCATTTGCAAAAAAGTGAAACAGGACCCATACCTCACACCATGCACAAAAACTAACTTCAAGTGTATCAAAGACCTAAACCTAAAGACTAAAACGATAAAGATCATGGAAGAAAAAATAGGGACAACGTTAGGAGCCCTAACACAAGGCATAATCAGAATACAAAACATTACCAAAAATGACAAGGAGAAACCAGATAACTGGGAGCTCCTAAAAATCAAACACCTATGCTCATCTGAAGATTTCACCAAAAGAGTAAAAAGACCACCTACAGACTGGGAAAGAATTTTCAGCTATGACATCTCCAGCCAGTGCCTGATCTCTGAAATCTATATGATTCTGTTAAAACTCAACCACAAAAAGACAAACAACCCAATCAAAAAGAGGGCAAAGGATATGAACACACACTTCACTAAAGAAGATACTCAGGCAGCTAACAGATACATGAGAAAATGCTCTCAATCATTAGCCATTAGAGAAATGCAAATTAAAACTACGATGAGATTCCATCTCACTCCAACAGCAACAAAAAAAAAACAAGGCTGGCATTAATCCAAAAAAACACAAAATAATAAATTTTGGAAGGGCTGCGGAGAGATTGGAACTCTTATACACTGCCGGTGGGAATGTAAAATGGTACAACCACTTTGGAAATCTATCTGGCGTTTTCTTAAAAAGTTAGAAATAGAACTACCATACAACCCAGAAATCCCACTCCTAGGAATATACCCTAGAGAATTAAGAGCATTTACACGAACAGATACATGCACACCCATGTTTATTGCAGCTCTGTTTACAATAGCAAAAAGCTGGAAGCAACCAAGGTGTCTCTCGATAGATGAATGGCTAAATAAATTATGGTATATTCACACAATGGAATACTATGCATTGATAAAGAACAGTGACGAATCTGTGAAACATTTCATTACATGGGGGAACCTGGAAGGCATTATGCTGAGTGAAATTAGTCAGAGGCAAAAGGACAAATATTGTATAAGACGACTATTATAAGATCTTGAGAAATAGTGTAAACTGAGAAGAACACATACTTCTGTGGTTACGAGGCGGGGAGGGAGGGAGGGTGGGAGAGGTTTATTTACTGATTAGTTAATAGATAAGAACTACTTTAGGTGAAGGGAAGAACAATACTCAATACATGGAAGGTCAGCTCAAGTGGACTGGACCAAAAGCAAAGAAGTTTCCGGGATAAACTACTTCTTTTTTTTTCAAAGGTCAGCGGGGCAAGGGTGGGGGTTTGGGGACTATGGCTTAAGGGGACTTCTAAGTCAATTGGCAAAATAATTCTATTATGAAAACATTCTGCATCCCACTTTGAAGTGTGGAGTCTGAGGTCTTAAATGCTAACAAGCGGCCATCTAAGATGCATCAATTGGTCTCAACCCACCTGGATCAAAGGAGAATGAGGAATACCAAGGTCACACGATAACTATGAGCCCAAGAGACAGAAAAGGCTACACGAACCAGAGACTTACATCATCCTGAGACCAGAAGAACTAGATGGTGCCCGGCCACAACCGATGACTACCCTGACAGGGAGCACAACAGAGAACCCTTGAGGGAGCAGGAGAACAGGGGGATGCAGACCCCAAATTCTCATAAAAAGACCAGACTTAGTGGTCTGACTGAGACTAGAAGAATTCTGGCGGTCATGGTCCCCAAACCTTCTGTTGGCCCAGGACAGGAACCATTCCTGAAGACAACTCATCAGACATGGAAGGGACTGGACAATGGGTTGGAGAGAGGTGCTGATGAAGAGTGAGCTACTTGTATCAGGTGGACACTTGAGACTGTGTTGGCATCTCCTGTCTGGAGGGGAAATAGGAGGGTAGAGAGGGTTAGCAACTGGCAAAAGAGTCACGAAAGGAGAGACTGGAAGGATGGAGCGGGCTGACTCGGGGGAGAGTAAGTGGGAGTATGGAGTAAAGTGTATATAAGCTTACATGTGACAGACTGACTTGATTTATAAACTTTCACTTAAAGCACAATAAAAATTATTTAAAAAAAATGTCTCAAATATGTTGAAATCCTGAAGTGAACAACAATAGAAGAACCAAGTGTTCTATAATGGATATTCAACTAATTGCAGATTATGTAATGGAGGGTAAAGGAATTCAGCAATTTTAAATAAAATGCTCTTCTAATTAAACATCTGTTAGGAAGAACAGTTCTAATTTTCCTTTATGTGCGTTTAGAATTTGCCAAGAACTTGAAAGTCTTCCATCATTACACATGGCTTCTGGACTTTAACTGTTCCTTAGTTCATTAGTTAATTTTATATCCTGGACCAAAATTAATTCTTCAGGCTTTGTTTTCTTTCTTAACTTCCACTAATTTAATAAGATTTTTGGAGATGGTTATTCTGATTATGCTTTTGTTATTTAATTATGTAATCTGCTGCAACAATTATGCTATTCTGTAAGTAGCTTCTGAATAGAAAATTCTTTTTGAGATTGATCCGGCAGCTTTCCAGTTTTATGTCCATCTCTTTTGATCTCAAGGTTGTTCAAAGAATTATGTAGCATTAATGGACATCAGAAGCAAGACCAGGACTTGAGCTTCCTTTCTGTATTAAATTCAATTAAGAAAGCTCATCCAATTACTACCTCTATTTGCTTAGAGGTTATCAGGTAACCACAGCTGTTTCTCCAGGGACAGCATCCTAAACTTTTGTAAAAAAAAAAAAAAAAACTTTTGTGGTTACTCTATATTTCTGACATTTCATTCTAGACTGAATTTATTTGAACTTCCTTCAAAGAAAGGATGAAGTTTTTAAAGGAAAACAGCAGCTGAATTATACTTCAAATTTTGAGCCTGTGAAATTAAGCAGAGACTTGGCTGAACTATATCTTTATAGGTCTGGTCCCAGTGTGTCACCCTTGGCACCATTAAAATGGACATTGGGAAAATTATAACGCAGTAAGAAATTTATTTTTTATTTAACAAAATATGTAAGCCCTTGGTTGCTGGTGTCACTGAGGTCAAATCCTGACTTTTCCACCAAGTACCTGAGTCTGACACAGGTTACTTCATTTCTGTAAACTTCACTGTCCTCATTTGTAAATGGAGATAATAAGTGCAAAAACCTTATGAAATTGTTAGGCCCATAGGAAACACTCAATGTTAACTATTCACTGTTCATTATAACTGCTAAGACAAACTCTAGTCAATTAGCATAAAGTCCCACAATATTTGTGATGAATATGAAATGTCTTTTAAAGATTTTTAAAAAGTAAGCAAGTAAGGAAGACCCAAGGAAATTTGAGATTGAATTAAAAAACAGTATTTTTAGAAGAGGCAACACCATGTATTGGCTAAGATTGTGGGTTTTTGAGCCTAAAAGCCTGGATTCAAATTCCAGCTCTTCCACTTATTAGTTCTTTTTAGCATTTAAGTGAGCTACTTAACTTCTCTATGCCTGTTTTCTCATTCAGGAATATGAAGTATTATAGAACTGACCTCAGACAGTTGTTAGGAAAGTTTCATTGTTCTTAAAGAGTGTCTTGCAGGGCTGGCTCAGTTGGGAGGTGTACAGGGTCTCATAATCTGAAAGGCTCCGTGCTGTTGTTGTCTTAAGACTATTAATAATTTATCTTTAAACTTGTGCTGTATAAGTAAACTATGATGGAAGACGGAGCATGTGTGCGAGTAGAGGGGATACTCCTAATATGCAGTATGCATGTTCACTCCATTCCTTGTGCTGCATTCCCATACAGCATTCGCTATATGTCTCATGAAATAGAATTCCAGTGAACCCAAATGTGTGGGAACTCAGCAAGACACAAAGCAAGTATGAGATGTATTACATATGTGACTGAGGAAGTGGGAGCATTGATATCCCCAAGAGACCACACTTTCTGTTCAAACCAGAACTTTTTCAAAGACCAAAAGAAGGCGATAGCATTCTAAGAAACAGGAATGACTAAGGGGCCCTGTCATAGTCTTTCTTACTCATGATGCTGCTTCCCTATATTAGCCAACCACTTACACTGAAATCGAGGACATAAAATGAAAGGGAAAGGCAGGGTATTCATTGTTCTTTTTCCATTAAAAAAAACCTCTCCTTTATTTCATCAGTGAACGGAATGTGTTAGTAGAATGTATGTGTATCAAGAAGTGAAATAAAAACTGTTGAGTTATTTTGGTGCAGTGTTTTTTCTGTTCTAGTAAGAAAAACTGTGAGAAACATGAATTATATAATTTCAGTGATTATGTACACGAGCTAAATGTGTATATATGTTCATCTAAAGCTGGCAATGTACAATGTAAACAGGGATGATAAATTTTGTGCTAAAATTTTTTAAATCAATTTTTCTTTCCTTATAACGACATTAAATAGCAAAGCAAAACCACCATGACAAGTGAAGAGAGTGACTGTGGAAGAAGGGAGAAAGGACTGTTAGTTCAGTTAATGGCTTTTTTTCTGCTTTTTGAGCAAAAGCCTTTGCATTTTCATTTTGTTTGGGCCCTGGAAATTTTATAGCCAGCTCTGGTGTCTAGCACGTTATAAGTACTATACCTGTATATGCATATACTTATATGTCTATATGTCAAAGGATCAGTCCTGGTCCCAAGTTTTAATACTAGAATGTTATATTCTTTCCTTATACAAAATCCAGAATTTCTATTCCTTGAAGAAAAATATTCAAAAAAGGAAGGATAACTTACTCACTGATCCAAATCTGATCCTATGAGTTTTTTCTTCTCTATAGGGCTGATACACACCCATTACTCCTAGTTGGGAATGTTTTTCTTCTATACACCCAAAAGAGTCACCAAATGGTTCCAAATAGCAAGGTAATAGCACATCTCAGTTTGTTCCTCTCATCATCTCCAAGGCACTTGTCAGTGATCCTCTTAAAAAAGTGTCAGTTTTCTAAGCATGTTCATGGACATTATCTCATCTAAACCTCACAACTCTTGAACTGGGTAGTGTAGAAGCTAAAATATAATGTGTGTGGCTGGTTAGTTACTGACAGCCTCTAGAGGGGCATCTCCTGCTGACTTCATCACAACCCAGGGTCTGACTGCTCAGTCTCACAGATCCAGAATTTAGACAGTGTCAGTTTCCCAGAGCTGTACTGAACTTGGGCATGCTGATTCACATCAACTAAATCCACAGGAGAATGGAGTATAAAATTGAGAATGCCAGTGCTGTAATTTGTAGTGAGAAATGTAACTTTCTGGCATAGCAGAGCATTCTCTTTCTGTAGAAAAACGTTTTGGGAAGCCAGATTATCAGAAGGTAGCTTGTGAGTATGGAATCAGGTCAGGGAGAGTTGGTTGGATAACATATATTTAACAGCATCAGACTCTAATGGTCTGATAGATCTATCTTGACAATAAGGAGCTCTGGTTCCTGGTTGGCGCTGGAGGCATACTGATAATTCATGCTTTCCTTCCTCTTATACTCCTTGTTCACTGATTCATTTTCTGATAGAATCATTCCTTCTTGAGATATGTGATTTTTATCGACATATTTGAAGCCAGATTCTTTCCTTTCCTGCTTCTGGCATAGGAAATATTTTTTCCTTCCCTAAGGTGCTTTTCATATAAGAGATTTCATATAACTTGTGCATGTTTTAGGAGCCCTGGTGGCACAGTGGTTAAGCACTCAGCTCCTAACCAAAAGGTCAGTTGTTCGAACTCCTAACTGTTCCATACTATAAAAGTCCTGGCAATCTGCTCCCATAAAGAGCACAGCCTAGGAAACCCTACAAGGAAGCTCTGCTCTGTACTGTAGGGTTGCTGTGAGTCAGAATTGACTCAACAGCACATAAAAACAACAAAATTGGCAGTAAATATTACTTTGGTGTCTGTATTCATGCATTCATTGGTTCATTCATTGAGCAACTTCTTCATCATTAAATATACATTGAATGAAAAGATGAATTAATGAATAATGAAGTGTTATGAGAGTTAAGAGGAGGGAAAAATCACTTCCTATTGGGTCAGAAATCAGGGGAGGATTCTAGAAGATAGCATTTGAACTGGGTTTTGAGGAATGAGTTTGATTTATTTCTTTGAGTATGGTGATAAAAGGCACTGATTACATATTTATTATATATTCCATAGCACCCTCCCTCTACTCTGCCATTGTAACATCCTAGAAAATAAGCTCTCTGAGGGCAGGAACTGTGTCTGTCTAGTTCAACTTGATATCTGTTGCTCCAAGCCAAACCCATTGCCATTGGGCTGATTCCTACTCATAGGGACCCTATAGGACAGAGTAGAACTTCCCCACAGGGTTTCCAAGGAGCAGCTAATGGACTCGAACTGTCCACCTCTGGTTAGCAGCTGTAGCTCACCATAGCTCTCAACCACTGCACCACCAGGGCTCCTTCTGCTCCAAGCCAGAGATCAACAAACATAGATGCTCAGTAAATATATAAAACCCATTGATATTGAATCAGTTCTCACTTATAGTGACCCTATAAACCAAACCCAGTGTCACTGAGTTGATTCCGACTCATAGCGACCCTATAGGACAAAGTAGAACTGCCTCATAGAGTTTCCAAGGAGAGCCTGGTAGATTCAAACTGCTGACCCTTTGGTTAGCAGCTGTAGCACTTAACCACTATGCCACCAGTGTTTCCAGTGACCCTATAAGACAGAGTAAAACATATTCTACTTGAGCACTCTCCCTAGGCTATAGTTTTAAATACCACCCCTTTGTTTTATCTCCATTCCTAAACTTTGCCTCATTCTTTGGGTTCATAATCTCTATCTACGTGTCATCATTTAAAGACTCAGTGTAATTAGAGAAGAGAATAGAGAAGAAAATGCTGGGATATTAACATTTAGAAGTAAGAAAAGTTGTGGAGGATGCAGTTAAGGAACATCAAGAAAGAGTGACAATTGAGTTAGGAGAAAAATCAAGGGTATAACATATCCAAACTGTATGCTGAGCTAATAATCTGAGAAGCTGGACTATATGAAGAAGAATGCAGCATCAGGATTGGAGAAAGAGTCATTAACAACCTGAAATATGCAGATGACACATTCTTGCTTGTTGAAAGTAATGACAAATTGAAACACTTACTGATGAAGATCAAAGACCACAGCCTTCAGTATGAATTACAACACAACATAAGTAAAACAAAAATCCTCGCAACTAGACCAATAAATAACGTCATGATAAACGGCGAGGAAATTGAAGTTGCCAAGAATCTCCTTCTTCTTGGATCAACAGTCAACACACATGGAAGGAGCAATCAAGAAATTAAATGGCATATTGCATTGGGCAAACTTGCTTCAAAAGATTTTTTTTTTAATGCCAAAAAACAAAAATGTCAGTTTGATGACTAAGGTGCACCTAACCCATGCCACAGTATTTTCAGTCACCTCATATTTACGGGAAAGATGGACAATGAAAAGGAAGACAGATGAATTGATGCATTTGAATCATGGTGTTGGTAAAGTATATTGAATATACCATGGACTGCCAGAAGAATGAACCAATGTGTCTTGGAAGAGGTATAGCCAGAATGCTCCTTAGTTTGGACATGTTATTAGGAGGCATCAGTCCCTGGAGAAGGCCATCATGCTTGGTAAAGTAGAGGGTCAATGAAAGAGAGGGAGACCCTCAACAAGATGAATTGACACAGTGGCTCCAACAATGAGCTCAAATATAGCAATGATTGTGAGACTGGCACAGTACCAGGCAGTGTTTCCTTCTGTAGTACCTAGGGTGCTATGAGTTGAAACTGACTCGATGGCACCTAACAACAACAACATTGCTGCAAAAGACCTCTTTAAAGTGTTAAAAACAAAGATGTCACCTTGAGGACTAAAGTGCGCCTGGCCCAAGCCATAGTATTTTCAATCACCTTCTATGCATTTGAAAGCTGGACTATGAATAAGGAAGACTGAAGAATTGATACTTTTGAATTATGGTGTTGGTGAAAAATATTGACTATACCACGGACTGCCAGAAGAATGAACAAAGCTGTCTTGGAAGAAGTATAGCCACAATTTTCCTTAGAAGCCGTGACGAGCCACGAGAAGCCATGGTGAGACTTCATCTCAGGTGCTTGAGACATGTTATCAGGAGGGACCAGTCCCCGTAGCAGGCAGGACATCATGTTTGGTAAAGTAGAGGGTCAGTGACAGAGAGGAAGGCTGTCAGCAAGATATATTATTACAGTGGCTGCAACAATGGGCTCAAGTATAGCAACGATTGTGAGGATGGCTCAGGACTGGGCAGTGTTTCTTTCTGTTGTACTGAGCCAGAACTGACTTGATGACACCTAACAACCTAACAGAGGTCTCTATTATAGAAAGTGCCTGACTCATTGCTGTTTTCCCAGACACAGCACAGTATAAACATGGATTAAACATTACAGATATAATAAACAAATACATAGTTTGTAATGGATTGAATTATATCCCCCCAATTTTTTTTAAAACATGTGTTGTAAATCCTAACCTCTATGCTTGTGGTTATAATCTGATTTGGGAATGGGTTGTTATGTTGATGAGACAGGATTAGTGTAGGGTGTATATTGAGTTAATCTTTTTTTCTTTTTTTTGTGCTTTAGGTGAAAGTTTATAGCTCAAGTTAATTTCTCACACAAAAATTTTAACACACATTGTTATGTGACACTAGTTGCAATCACTATAATGTGACACTCCACTTTCCACCTGGGTTTCCCGTGTCCCTCCAACCAACTCCTGTCCTTTCCTGCCTTCTCATCCTGCCTCTCTTTTGAGATATAAAAGAGATTAAACAAGCACGCAGAAGCAAAGATGGGGGAAGAGAGATGCCAAGCCACGTGAGGATTGCCCAGGAGCAGAAGTTCAAAGAGACAAGGACCTTCATCCAGAGCAGACAGAGAGAGAAAACCTTTCCCTAGAGCCAGCATCCTGAATTCAAACTTCTAGCCTTCTAAACTACGAGAAAATAAATTTCTGTTTGTTAAAGCCACCCACTTGTGGCATTTCTGTTATAGTAGCACTAGGTAACTAAGACATAGTGTCTTACAGATTTTAAAATTATATCACATATCAATCCCCACAATAGACTTAAAAATTAGGCACTACCCTATGTTTCTAGATTATGGATTATCAGTACCAGCTAAATGGCCTAGTATGACCTAGGCTCATTACATAATGTCACTTTTCTCATGGTCTCATACATACACAAAAAAAAAGTTGCCATGGAGTCAACCCAAACTCATAGTATAGTGACCCCGTATGTATCAGAGTAGAACTGTGCTCCATAGAGCTGACTTTTGGAATTAGATCATCAGGCCTTTCTTCCAAGTTGCCTCTGGGTGAACTCAAACCTCCAAACTTTTGTTTAGTAATCAAGCGAGTTAGCCATTTGCACAACCCAAGGACTCTGTATTATGGAGAGAGATGAAGTAAATTGGCCTTGCCACTCAGCTAGTAAGTGGCTGAAGGGGAACTTATAATAATATGATCATTATTTCACCTCATCAAAGCAGCCATGACAATGAAAGAAGTATTCAGCTTTTTCTTTTGAGATTTTTTTTTCCTCCTTACCTAGCCATCGAGTTATCAAAGGTCAGGTTTATACCCCTTTGCCTTGGGGATGAAGGCTACAATGGTCATTCCAACACAATGGCAGATGGACTCCCCAGCTCTAAACATTTCTTTATCAATTTACCTGACAGTATTTGAAATACAGTGAATGTTTGACTACTTTTTTACATAACTATTTCTTTCAGATCCTCCACTTAAAAAAAAAAAAAAAGACATATGGAGATACTTGATTTTAAAACCATATTATTGCTAGCATGAAATGCTTTAATCGTGGCTGATAAAATACAATTTTCCAGACTTAGTTGGGTCAGAAAGCATGATATTGTTAATTATTTGCACGGCTCCTCCAATGCCATTGTGTTAGATAAAAGGTAGTAGTATTAGAGGCACTGGATATCAAAAAATTCTATTTACTTTTTATCCAAGCAAATGATATTTATAAGACACACCTGGTGATTTGCTCCTATAAAGATTACAGCCTAGAAAACCCATATGGGGCAGTTCTGTTCTGTTCTATGGGGTCACCAGGAGTCAAAATCGAATCAACTGCACCTATCAACAACAACAGCAACAGGAGTGATGAGAGGCACTGGTGGCTCAGTGACAGAATTCTCAGCTTGCATATAGAAGCCCAGGTTTGATTCCTGACCAGTGTACCTCATGCTCAGTCACAGCTTGTCTTTCAGTGGAGGCTTGTGTGTTGCTATGATGCTAACGGGTTTAAAAAATGGAAAGCTTTTTTCATTTTTTCAGTTGCCTCTCTCTCTCTCTTGACTTATCATGGTGTCTTTTATTTATTTACTATCTAATATCATTCAAAGTAAAGAAATATTAAATTCTTAAATTATTAATGTGAATTTTACCATTTAAATTGTACAATGCAAATATAATAGCATTTGACTTATATGTTGTTGTTGATGTTGGGTGTCATAAAGCCAGTTTTGACTCATGTTGTTGTTAGGTGCCGTCCAGTCGATTGTGACTCACAGCAACACTATAGGACAGAGTAGAACTGCCCCATAGGGTTTTCAAAGAGCAGCTGATGGATTTGAACTGCTGGCCTTTTGGTTAGCAGCCAAGCTCTTAACCACTACACCACCAGGGCTCCTTTGACTCATAGGGACCCTATGTACAACAGTACGAAACACTATCTAGTCCTGGGCCATCCTCACAATCTTTTTTATGCTTGAGTCCTTTGTTGCAGCCACTGTGTCAGTCATCTCATTGAAGGTCTTTCTCTTTTTCACTGACCCTCTACTTTACAAGCATGATGTCCTTCTTCAGAGACTGGACGCTCCTGATAACATATCCAAGGTACGTGAGATGAAGTCTCACCATCCTCACTTCTAAGGAGCATTCTATCTCTACTCTTCCAAGAAAAACTTGTTCGTTCTTCTAGTAGTTCATGGTATATTCAATATTCCTCGCCAATACCGTAATTCAAAGGCACCAATTCTTCTTCAGTCTTCCTTATTCATTGTCCAGCTTCCACATGCATATGAGACGATCAAAAATAATAATAGCTTGGGTCAGGCACATCTTAGTCCTTGAAATGACATCTTTGCTTTTTAACACTGTAAAGAGGTCTTTTGTAGCACATTTGTCCAATGCAATACATTGTGTGATTTCTTCACTGCTGCTCCTATGGATGTTGATTATGGATCCAAGTAAAATGAAGTTCTAGACAACTTTAATCTTTCCTTCATTTATCATTATGTTGTTTATTGATCCAGTTGTGAGGATTTTTGTTTTTTTTTTTTGTTAAGGTGTAATCCATACTAAAGGCTGTAGTCACACAGTAATCTCCGAAATCGTTCATATTTTCCTGTACCTTCATATATATTTTGGTCTTACCAGAACAGAGGGAAGGCTGTACAAAAATAACTGTTTTATTTCACTTCCTGAGACATAGAGATTCTACCAGCACCCTCTATTTTTGGTTTACTGATGAGTAAGAAGGATTAAAAGGTAAAACAACTAAAGGTAAGTAACATGAATAAGAAAGAAATGATAGGGTTCCTTGGTTATTTGTGTTTCTTAGAACAATATTGTCTTCCTTCTGTGTTGAAATAAATTCTGGTTTGAACTGAAAGCATGGCTTCTTGGGGCTATCAGTGCCCCACTTCCTTAGTTGTAGATGTAACATGCTTATCTTTAACATGCTTTAAGTCTTCCTGAACTCACACCTTCGTGAGTCCAAAAGAATTCTGGCTAGTGGGGCATGTGAAGGCTATATGCAAAAGGACTGGCAAAGAACAGGGCAGACAAGCATATTTTATTTACCTCCTCTGCTCACACCCATGCTCCATTGTCCCATGGGACTTCACTTACAAGACACAAGTTCAAAGATAACATTATTGATAATTTCAAGACAGTGACAGTAGAGCATTAAACCAAACATGGAGCCCTCCTATGTTTTAGGCCCTGTGCAACTGCACAGGCCACAAGAGCATGAAGCTGGTCCTGTCTAGGCCAACCACAGGTATTTCCACTTTCAATGTCACCCAGTGATAATGACATTGCCCCGTGAAGAGAAAGGAGAAACTCTAAGGTGATAGAGAGCTCAGGGATGAAGAGGATAAAGCCACCAATGAACAATGTTATTAACTCCTCCACTGAGGTGTATGCTGATCCTACATTTTAATTATCTGGTGAGAGCAGAGGCATTGTAAGGTGCTAATGGCATTCAGGAGACCTGTGCTCTGGGTCCAGCTTTGCCATGCCACAGCATGCCACACCATCTCTGAGTGCAAATGTTCTCATCTGTAATATAGGGATAATATTGCCTACCTTAGAGAACAACCATTAAGATGGTGCAGGATCAGACAATGCTGTGTTATACATAAGGTCACTGTGAGTCATAGCCAACTAGACAGCAACTAACTGCAACAACCTTACAGGGCTACTGTGAGTATTAAATGATGCATGAGAAAAGTACATAGTAGCTACTCAATAAATTTAGCTTTCTATTCCCACTATGGAGATTTATTGATTTTTGTGATACAAGAATACTGATTCAATAGAAAGCCCCGCTCTGAAGAAAATCTGAAGGAGGGTTGTAGGTTTCCTTCTCTTGCATCCAGGGGCTCTGTCCCAAGGGTAGTAGCAGGCTGACTGTTAGGGATGTTTATGTCTTTTGATATTCGTTAAGCTTTAGAGTCTACTGCTTAATTAATTATTAAAATTGATCCTGTTGTTGGTATTCATCAATTATTAAATTGTTTGGAGCAAAATAAACAGTTTTTCACACAAATTACACCTTTGGATTAATTCCCTTCACTTCTGTTATAACCTACGGCTGGAGTTTTCCATTACATTGCCTAGGGTATGCATATACATACACACCTGTTCTTTCACCTGCTGCAAATGAATTTTATTCAATGTTCACCATTTTGTTCATGGCATTTCCTGGCAGACTAAAGAAACCAGCAAATATTGATCAGTCTGCCACTTAGATCCCCCATCGCTCTTCACCAATCTTGGCTGGTTTTGAACTGCACTTTTCTTTTTATTCTGTAAACCTGCAGTGTTGATAAATGACGCTGTGGGCCTGTAGGAACACATTTTTGACTGGGGGAATGATTCCATGGTCCATATTACACTTGGCATCTTACAGAAGTAAGTACAACTCTCCAAAGGACAGCATGGACAACGGAAAGGAGCGAAGAATAAGAAACAGAGACCTGGAGGGCACTTGGCCATTTCTGAAGCTCTGGAGAGTCTGGCAGTGTATCAGAGCCTCAGGCTGGGGGCTGAGATCAATAAAGGAGTTCCACACACAGAGAGCTTCAGATGACTTTGCCCTGGGCTGGAAATAGGAGATTTGTCCTGATGCTTCCTTTTCCTTCCCAAGTATTCTCCCTCTAAAGCACCAAGCTGGTTTTGAACTATGCTTAATTTCCGCATTGCCGGTAATACTTCTTAAACTTTACCCATTTTTCTACTTCTAGGTCCGGGAGAGTGGAACTGTGTATTTTAAAAAATGGAGTAATTCATGAGGCAACTCAACTTTTTTCTCCCCTGTAACTCCAAACTCCCTGACGGGCCTAGTTCTTTCCTGACATTGAATGAAAATGTGAGAGGTTTCCACAGTTTCTCCAGCCTCTCTAACATAATAGGTTAAAGAAAAAAAAAAAAAGAAAACAAGACCTGGGTCACAGCTGGTCACAAGAACAGTAATTAAAAAGTGTCCCCCAGTCGTAAAAATTCCTTGCTTAATTCAGATTTCATATATCTCCTTTCCTTCAGCTGGGGCCTGAAGAGGTGGTGGTGTTTTTTTCTTTTTCCCATCCCCATCATCTATTTTTCTTTTTTTTCCTGTTTCTTTCACTAGGCAACCTCTGACTACCAAGTTAGAATGGGAGGATGGAGGAGGGGTACATGGTAAAAAACGTCTTTCTTGGCTGATACTGTTTTGAACTGGTATGACTACCTTTCTGAACTCTACAGTTGCCCAAAGCTTCCCTGGTGGCGCAGTGGTTAAGAGCTCAGCCTCAGTTTGAATCCACCAGCCACTCCTTGGAAACCCTATGGGGCAGTTCTACCCTGTCCTATACGGTCTCTATGAGTTGGAATCAACTCGAAGGCAATGGGTTCATAGGTTTATTGAAAGCCTCCCTCCCCCAACAAGGACCCACTCCTTAGGAGGGGGAGGTATCTCCTTGGGCTGATGTAGTGAGTTCAGGGAAGTTTGAGGCTGATCAAGGAAAAAGATATGACCATGAGATAGCAGTGTTGCACAACAACCTATTTGTTGGGGCCAGCACCAGGGCAGACCACATGTATGGGGCAGTTCCCTGCAGCAGGAGACTGGCAGGTTAAAGTAAGCTCTTCAAACCACTCAGCAACTCTGAGAGAGAAAGACTTGGTGGTGATTTGCTTCCATAAAGATTACAACCAAGAAAACCCTATGGCCAGTTCTACTCCGTCACGTGGGGTTGCTATGAGTTGCAATCAATTGGAAGGCACCTAACAACGGAAGGCCAGCAGGGGCAAATGGTACAGAGAGCGACCAGAAGAAAAAAAGGCCAAGTGCACTCCTGGGAGAAGGGAGAAAGGGGAAGGATTTAATATATCTAGGAGATGTGGCTGGGCAGGAAGGTGTGGAGTCTCTGGGTCAGAGAACTCTGAAGGGCAGCAGCGGCATGGGGTCCTTGCAACTATGGGGTTTTATCTTACTTATGGCTAGCAGATGTTGGGTGCAGTTTTGCAAGATATGTAGAGCAGGCAGGCTTTAAGTGGCTAAAACTCTGCTTACTTGGTTTTTTTTTTTTTTTTTTAACAATTGGATATGTGAAAATTTGAGTTTTGTGGCTGCAGGCATATTGGGCTAAAGGGTCTCAGCTTGTTATGAAGAAATAAACAATCTGGGGCCAATAAAGAGAGGTCATCTTTGGCTCATTTATATAACAGCTGATCACCTGAGATTCCTTGCTCAATATGTAGTAATCTGGTGTACCCAAATGCAATTAATCCACCTAATTTGTCATCTTGGGTGGAAACCCCAATTACTCTAAGCCCAACCCCTGTGAATGGTTCATATTTAGTCCCTGGGCAGTATTATTTAACGTGATTTTACTGATGACCTTTCAGGTTCAATCCATTATTACATCCTGTTGCATTAAAATAGGAAAAACTAAGGCAGGATATAGCATAGTGGTTAAAAGCAAAGGCTTTGTCCTTTAGTCCTGGTTCAGGAATTCACTTAACTTCTCTGACCCTCAGTTCCCTTATCTGTAAACTGCGAAGTGTTAATATGATACCTAATTCAGAGACTTATTATGAGGATAAAATGACTAAAAGATCTAGCACATTCACACTCAACCGATGTGTTGTAGTACATCTGACCTGTAATTTCTAAGCAATGATATGGACCTAGCTTTAGCCTGTGCTATGGAGCCCCTGGGTTGTGAAAACAGTTAACAAGTTTGGTTGCAAACTAAAAGGCTGGAGGTCAGGTCTACCCAGAGGCACCTCAGAAGAAAGGCCTGCAATCCCTAAAAATCAGCCATTGAAAACCATATGGGGCAGAGTTCTACTCTGATGCACATAGTGTTGCCATGTGTTGGGATTAACTCGATGGTAAGTGTTTTTTTCCAAATGGGAAGAACGGGATGGTTCGATACCAGATTCACCATTACATGCTCTGAGACAATTATGAAACCAGTTTCAAAATACTCTAGCCAGTCGTTTTAAAAAAAAGGTCCTTACTTAATGGATAATATTTACAATTTTCAAACTGCCTTCATATACGATTTATCATGTCATCTTCATGACACCGCTGTAAAGCAGGCAAAATGTGTATTACATTCTCCACTTTACAGATGAGGTGTCTATGACGTAGCAGGGACAGAGGTTGTAGTAACTAAGAGCACTGGGCCCAGACCCAGGATTTGTGCCTTCCCAGTGCTTTTGGGACTTTCCTGAGCTTCCCCCACTCCCCCACCACCACCATTATAAAGTCGTTTTCCAAATGAGCTCTGAGCTCAGCATTAAGGTGAAAGAGATGTTAGCCCCTGTGGCAACAAGAGTCTGGTTGGAGGCTTTACAAGAGAGAACAGTTTCTTGCGAGCGTTTTCAACTGTGCAGGTGGCCTTTTGGAGCAGGCAGTAAAGCCCCTGGTGAGTTACAGACCTGCTCTGTTCTGTTAAGGTGCTGGTCTCTCCTTCCCATTAGACAACACCAGTTCCTTTAAAAATCACCTCGTTGATGTACCATTAACAGAGCAGAACATGTTGACATTCAACTGTTGGTTACATTACCAATTTGTTTTAATTGGTCTCTCACTGTTTTACCCTCACTTTTTTGTAATGTGTTGGTTTAACTGTGTCTGCAGCCAGCATGGCTTGAGCTATAAACCTTTTATGAGGGGAACTTGCTGATGTGTGCAAAGTCACAGGCAGCTGGTGGGGCCCAGCTGGCAAACCTGGAACATTTCAGCCCCAATTTTAACCAGTCATGATTTTGTTTACTTTTTCAGTGTCTTTTTTTTTAACTGCAATCCCTAAAAACCTTACAGAAGGTCTATTTCTCTGGCCAAACATAAAACCACAGTTATTCTTAATGTGCAGATAAAGAAAAATAACATACTGTTAAATATAGTAGCATTAGGTAGGAGCTTGGAATGAAGGATGTTTGGCAATTATTGCTGTTAAGGAAAAAGAAAAAAAAAAAGAAGCCATTCATAATTTAAATGATCATGAGTAGGATATTTTTGCTTCAGTCGGTGTCACTAATTAACAACTGAGCAGCGGCCCAGCATGGAGAATGCACTTGAAAGAGGACAGAAATCCAGATGGTGGGCTATGATCCAAAAATTTGGGCATCAGTCAAGAATGCAAGGTGATTACAAGGTGACTAAGAGGTGGCAGCAGACATTTGCAGAAGACAATCTTTGGTGGTACCTGCTGGTTATGAGCTCTCTCACTTTGCGTAGCAGTGTGTGACAAGGGTTTGATTTGTTTCTAAAGAACCATGAGGTGAAATTCATTCATATCCTGTGGCTTGGCTTTGGTTCTTTTATACTCAACCTGAGCTTTCACATATGGGGGAAAAACACACATACGTACACATACACACAGAGCAAAAGCTGGCTAGAGGACTTGAGGGATTGTTCCTTTAGAAGCCAACCATTCATTTATGTGTTTAACCAATATTTATTGGATAAGTACCATCTTCTAAGCACTGTTATAACTGTTCTATGATCATATAGAAATGAGGCTATTACTCTCAAGGAATTTATGATCTATTAGAGGACATAAACTAACATGAATAATTTTAATATAGGATGGAATGTGGTGTCACAAAGGTAAAAAAAAATAAAAGAAATATCACAGGAAAGAGTATTCCTCTGAAGGACTTATTTATTTACTTATTTTAAATATTATTGTGATTTAGGTAAAATTTTACAGCTCAAGTTAGTTTCTTGCTCAAAAATTTTTGCACATATTGTTTTGTGACATTGGTTGCAATCCCCACTATGTTTACTTTCTCCCTTTCCACACCAGGTTCCCTGTGTCCATTCATCCAGTTTCCTGTTCCATCCTAGCTTCTGTTCTTACTTTGGGCAGGATTTGCCCATTTAGTCTCCTATATTTGATCAAACTAAGATGCATGATTCTCATGTGTATTATTGTTTGTTTTGTAGGCCTGTCTAATCTTTGTCTGAAAAGTGGGCTTCGGGAGTGGTGTCAGTTCTGAGTTAGCAGGGTGTCCAGGGGCCACAGCCTCAGGAGTTCCTCCAGTCTCTGTCAGACAAGTAATTCTGTCTCTGTGTGTGTGTGTGTGTGAATTTGAATTTTGTTCTACATTTTTCTCCTGCTCTGTCAAGGACCCTGTATTGTGATTCCTGCCACAGCAGTTGGTGGTGGTAGCTGCTCACCATCTAGTTCTTCTGGGCTGGTGGAGGCTGTGGTTCATGTGGTCCTCTAGTGCTTTGGGCTAATATTTTCCTTGTGTCTTTGGTTTTCTTCATTCTCTTTGCTCCAGATGGCATGGGACCAATGGATGAATCTTAGATGGCCACTCATAAGCTTTTAAGACCCAGTAGCTACTCACTAAAATAGAATGTAGAACATTTTCTCTATGAACTATATTATGCCAGATGACTTAGGTGTCCCCCAAGACTGTGATCCCCAGCCTTCAGGCCCAGCAACTTGGTCCCTCAAGGTATTTAGATGTGTCTAGGAAACTTTTTTTTTTTTTTAGGAAACTTCTGTAACTTTACCTTGTTCAAGTTGTGCTGACTTCTTCTGTATTGTGTTGTCTTTCCCTTCACCAAACTTGACACTTGTCTACTTTATAGTTATTCGCTTTCGCCAGCCCTCCCCACCCTCATAGCCATCAAAGAATTTTTTTTCTATGGGTAAACCTTTTACTGAGTTTTTATAATAGTGATCTCATAATATTTGTCCTTTTGTGATTGACTTATTTCCCACAGCATGATGCCTTCCGGATTCATCCATGTTGTGAGATGTTTTGTAGATTCATCATTGTTCTTTATAGTTTCATAGTATTCCATTGTGTGTATGTACCATAATTTGTTTATCTATTCATCCATTGATGGGCACTTAGGTTGTTTCCATCTTTTTGCTACTGTGAATAATGCTGCAATGAACACAGATATGCATATGCCTATTCATGTGATGGCAGTTTTTTCTCTAAAATATGTTCCTAGGAGTGGGATTTCTGGATTGTATGGTATTTCTATTTTTAGCTTTTTGAGGAGGTGCCATATTATTTTCCAAAGGGGCTGCACTATTTTACATTTCCACCAGCAGTGCGTAAGAGTTCCATTCTCCCTGTAACGTCTCCAACATTTATTCTTTTCTTTTTTTTTTTTATTAGTGCCAGTTTTGTCAGAGTGAGATGGTATCTCATTGTAGTTCTGATTTGCATTTCTCTAATGGCTAATGATCCTGAGCATTTCCTCCTGTGTCTATTAGCTGCCTGAATGTTTTCTTTGGTGAAGTGTCTGTTCATATCCTTTGCCCATTTTTTAATTGTATTATTTGTCTTTTTGTTGTTGTGGTCTTGATGTATTTTGTAGATTTTAGTGGTTAGACCCTTGCCATAGCCAATTTTTTTTTCCCCAGTCTGTAGGTTCTCTTTTTACTCTTTTGGTGAAGTCTTTTGATGAGCATAACTGTTTAATTTTTAGGAGCTCCCAGTTATCTAGTTTATCTTCAGTGTTTGTGCATTGTTAGATGTGATTTATATTGTCTTTATGCCCCTAGCATTGTCCCATGGTCTTTATCTTTTTAGGTTTTATATTTAGGTCTTTGGTCCATTTTGAGTTAGTTTTTCTATTGGTATAAGGTATGGATCCTGTTTTATGTTTTTAAAGTTGGATATCCAGTTGTGCCAGCTTCATGTGTTAACGAGACTGTCTTTTCCCCATTTAATGGACTTAGGCCCTTTGTCAAATACCAGCTGCTTACCAACGGATGGATTTACCTTTGGATTCTCAATTCTGTCCCTGGTCTGTTTGTCTTCTGTTCTACCAGTACCAGGTTGTTTTGACTACCGTGGGTGTATAATAGGTTCTAAAATCAGGTAGTGTGAGGCCTCCCACTTTGTCCTTCTTCAGTAATACTTTATTTATCCGGGGCCTCTTCACTTTCCATATAAAGCTGGTGACTTGTTTCTCCATCTCATTAAAGGATACTGTTGGAATTTGGATTGGAATTGCATTGTATCTGTAGATCCCTTTGGATATTATTGACATTTTCACAATGTTGGGCCTTCCTACCCATGAGTATGGTATGTTATTCCATTTATGTAGGTCTCTTTGTTTTCTTGCAAGTGTTTTGTAGTTTTCTTTTTACAGGTCTTTTACATCCCTGGTTAGATTTATTCCTAAGTATTTATTTTCGGGGCGGGGGGGGCTATTTTAAATGACATTGATTTGCTGATTTCCTTTTCAAAGTTGTCTTTGTTGGTGTACAGAAATCCAACTGATTTCTGTATGTTAACCTTGTATGCTGCTACTTTGCTTAAATCTCCTATTACTTCCGGTAGCTTTCTTGTGGATTCTTTGGGGCTTTCTATTTATTTATTTATTTATTTATTTATAGGAGCATATCATCTTCAAGTCTTGGTGGCTAAGACCTACAGCTGCTAACCAAAAAGTCAGCAGTTTGAATCCACCAGCAACTCCTTGGACACCCTGTGGGGCAGTTCTACTCTGCCCTTATAGGGTTGCTATGAGTCAGAATTGACTCCACAACATTTTTTTTTTTAATATTATCTGTAAAGAGGGATAGTTTTATTCCTTCCTTACCAACTTGGATCCACTTTATTTCTTTTTCTTGCCTTATTACTCTAGCTAGGACTTCTAGCACGATGTTGAATAAGAGTGGTGATAAATGACATCCTTGTCTGGTTCTCTTTCTCATGGGAAATACTTTCAGTCTCTGTTGAGATTGATGTTGGATGTTGGTTTTACATAAGTGCCCTTAATTATGTTGAGGAATTTCCCTTCTGTTCCTATTGTGCTGAGAATTTTTATCAGGAATGGGTGTAGGACTTTTCTGTGTAAATTGGGATAATTACGTGATTCTTTTGTTCTATTTATGTGGTAGATTATGTTGATTGATTTTCTAATGTTGAACCATCCTTGCATACCTGGTGTGAATCCCACTTGATCATGATGTGTTGTTGAGTTCTAATGGCTAGAATTTTGTTGAGAATTTTTGCATCTATATTTACGAGGGAAATTGGCCTGTAGTTTCCTTTTTTCTAGTGTCTTTGTCTGGCTTTGGAATTAGGGTTATGCTGCCTTCATAGAATGAATTCGAGAGTATTCCTTCCTTTTCTATGCTCTGAAATACTTTGAGTAGCATTGGTGTAAGCCCTTCTCTAAAAACTTGGTAGAATTTTCCAGTGAAGCCATCCAGGCCAGGGCTTTTTTTGTTGCTATTTTTGATTTCTTTTCGTTTTTATTTTTTAATTACCTCTTCAATCTCTTCCTTTGTTATGGGTCTGTTTAGTTTTTCTACCTTAGTTTGTGTTAGTTTAGGTAGGTAATGTATTCCTAGAAATTTGTCCATTTCTTTTAAGTTTTCAAATTTGTTGGAGTACAGTTGTTCATAGTATTCTGTTACCCGTATGATCCTTTTTATTTCAGATGATTCAGTTGTGAGATCACCCATCTCATTTCTTACTAATGTTATTTGCTTCTTCTCCTGTTTCTTTTTTGTCAGTTTGGCCAATAGTTTGTCAATTTTGTTGAACTTTTTGAAGAAACACCATTTGCTCTAGTTGATTCCTTCTCTTGTTTTTCTATTCTCTATGTCATTTATTTCTTCTTAAACCTTATTATTTCCTCTCTTTGGGTGCCTGTAGGCTTTTGCTGTTCTCTTTCTATTTGTTTGAGTGGTAGGGTTAATGTTTTGATTTTGGCCCTTCCTTCTTTTGTGATGTGTGCATTTATTGCTATAAATTAACCTCTGATCACTGCTTTTGCTGTGTCCCAAAGGTTTTGGTAAGATGTGTTTTCATTTTTCTTTATCCTATGATTTTTTTTTATTCCAATCTTGATTTCTTCTATTGACCCATAGTTTTTAAGCAAGGTATTGTTCAGTTCCCATGTATTTGATTTTCTTTTCCTTGCTACTTCTGTTATTGATTTCTACTTTAATGGGGTTATGATCAGAAAAGATGTTTTGTATTATTTTGATATTTTGGATTTTGTTGAGGCTGGCTTTGTGGCCTAAGATGTGGCCTATTCTGGAGACTGTCCCATGTGTGTTGGACAAGAGTGTATACTTTACTGGTATGTGTGGGGCATTCCTTTTATGCCTATGAAGTCAAATCAGTTGATTGTGGCATTTAGATATCCTGTATCTTTACTGAATTTCTTTCTAGATGTTCTGTCTAGATGTAGTGTGTTGAAGTCTCCTACTATTATTGTGGAGCTGTCTATTTCTCTTTTCAATGCTGTTAATGTTTGTTTGGAGCTCTCTCATTGGGTGCGTTTATATTTATTATGTTATATTGTCTTGGTGTATTGTTGTATAGTGTCCTTCTTTATCCTTTATGGTGGGTAATGCTTTAAAGTCTATTTTTTTCAGAGATTAATATTGCTATGTCTGCTCTTTTTTTGGTCATTGCTTGATTTTTTTCCCCACTCTTTGAATTTTAGTTTGTTTATGTGTTTGTGTCTAAGGTGCATCTCTTGTAGACAGCATATAAATGGATCATGTTTTTTTAATCCATTCTGCCACTGTCTCTTTACTGGTGCATTTAGCCATTTATATTCAGTGTAATTATTGATAGGTGTGAGTTTACTCTGTAGTTGTTTTTTTTTATGGTTCCTTTATTCCACTTAATTTTCTTTGCTGAGTAATTTGTGTGTATGGGTTTCGTTTCATTTCTTTCATTATTGTCGATTTTGTGTTTACTGAGTCTTTATGTTTTTCTTCTTTTTTATTTTGATGGGAAGGTTTGTTGGCTTCCTTTGTGGTTACCTTGAAATTAACCTTTTTGTGTGTGTGTGAGTTTAAACCTGTGTTTTATTTCTTGATATTGCCTTGACTTCCTCCATACAGAAGTTCTATAACTACACTGTTTATTCCCTTCTTGTTGTTGTTTTTACATTGTCATCATTTACATATTGATGTCTCTTGTTCCCTCTTTTCAGTCTTTAAAAAAAAAGTCTTTTACCCCCCCAAAAAAACCAAACCCATTGTCTTCTAGTCAATTCTGACTCAAGGACAGAGTAGAACGTCCCCATAGGGTTTCCAAGGAGCACCTGGCGGATCTGAACTGCCAACCTTTTGGTTAACAGCCGTAGCTCTTAACTACTATACCACCAGGGTTTCCTTCTTTTAGCTTTGTTTTATTTTTAAGAATTCCTTTTCTGGGTTGGTATCTGGTTGATCTGTGTCCCAGTCTTGGAGTGTTCTCTGTTGTTGTTGATTCTCTAACCAGAGGACTCCCTTTAATATTTCTTGTAAGTTTGATCTGATTTTTACATATTCCCGTGGTTTATATTCGTCTGTATCTGTCCTAATTTCACCATTGTATTTGAGAGACAGTTATGCTGGATATGTAATTCTTGGCTGGCAGTTTTTTTCCTTCAAGGCTTTATATATGTCATACCATTTCCTTCTTGCCTGAATGGTTTCTACTGAGTAATCAAAGTTCAGTCTTACTGGTTCTCCTTTGTAGGTGACTTTTTGTTTTTTCCTAGCTGCTCAGAATTTTTTTGTTGTTGTTGTCTTTGGTGTTGGCAAGTTTGATTATGATATGTCTCGGTGAATTTCTTTTGGGGTGTATCCTGTATGGAGTTTGTTGAATTTCTGGGATGAATATCTTCTTATCTTTCATGATATTAGGGAAGTTTTCTGCCAGCAAATCCTCAACAATTCACACTGCGTTTTCCATTATCCCCCACTGTTCTGGACCTCTAATCACACATAAGTTTTTCCTTTTGATAGTGTCCCACGTAATTCTTAGGCGTTCTTCATTTTTTTTTTTTTTTTCTGATTTTTCCTCAAATAAATTGATATTGAGGGATTTGTCTTCAAAAGCACTAAGCCTGCCTTCCATGGTCTCAATTTTAGTCCTTTGTCCTTCTAATGAATTGTCTAATTCTGAAATTTACTGTTAATCTTTTGGATTTCTAGTTGCTGTTTTTGTATGGTTTCCTGTAGCTTATTTATTCCATTATTTGGTTCTTATATTGTTTTCCTGAATTCTTCTATTGCTTTGACAGTGTTTTCCTTGGTTTTGACTGTGTTTTCCCTGATCTCTTTCTTGATCTCTTGGAGAGCTCTGTATATTACTCTTTTAAATACTTTATCAGGTAGATCCATTGCCTTACCTTCCTCTGGAAGGTGTTTTGGCTCTTTATCTTGGTCACTTGCTGGGCCACCTCGTCTTGCTTCTTTATGTGATTTGATATTGACTGTTGTCTCCTAGGCATAAGTTATTATATGTATTTATTTATTGTATGTTTGTCTACTGCATCTTAAATTTTTGTTTTGTTTTGTTTTGATATATCTGAGTAGGTTAGGTGTGCGTGCTATACTCTGCTGGCTTATCCAGCCATGTTGAAGCTCTCACCTCCTATCTCCGAGTTGGTGGAGCAGGTACTGAGTGTGCAAGCATGGGTCTCTGTTTGCTGTTCTTGAGGGGCTGCTGAGGATGGTGATATTTTTGGTGAGGTGATGTATCTGTCCTGCTAGCCACCTGGCCATGAGTACCAAGGGTGTCCTCCTTGATCATTGTGTTGGGTGTTGGGTATGAGTTCCACCACTTTCTGGATGGCTGGGGCAAAGGCTCTTGGGTTGCGGTCACCAGGTGTGTGATGTGGACACTTTCACCTATAATCCTGGGTAGGCATGGCTGTGCGGGGGTGTTCGGAGCAGGCACAAGTATCTAGTTGCAGTGGTGGACAATATGGGGGGCAAGACAAGGGGTCATTAGCAGACCATGAGTGCCCAGTTGGACTGTGTGCACCTGTCTGCTAAAGCACATTGTGTGGGGGATTGTGCAGCCATTCCTTTGCATGCCCAATACAATTGGCTGGAGGGGTTGCGGGGTGCCACTCATCCACAGGCCCCTATTGTGGGAATGCTGGATGGTTGGGTAGTACCACTGGCCCTCAGGCCCCTGATGGAGGTGATTGAGAGCTCTTCTTAAGGGTGGGCTAGTGGTAAATGCCACAGGTTTGCAGCTTCTGCTTGGCTGCTGCAGGTGAACTGGGCTTCAGCTGGGAACCTTGCCTACCTTGTCCCAAGAAGGCCATGCTGTGCCAGCTCAGCCAGCAAGGTGCTGGTGTGGGTGACCAGAGGGGGTGGATGATGCTTCAAGTGCCACTGTGCCAGTGGCTTTCTGAAGGAGTGGACACCTCAGACCGGGACGAGAGCTACCGGCTTAGGGGGCAGGGTGGTGTTGAATGCCTCAGGTCTGCAGTTCCTGCTTAGCTACTGTAGGTAAAGTGGGCTTCACCTGGGAACACCAGCTGCCTTGTCTCAAATGTGGACAGGCTATGCCAGCTCAGCCAGCATGACGTTAGAGCAGGTGATTGGAGGGGATAGGGAGTATTGCAAGTCCATGGACACTCTTTACCAGTGACTGGCTGAAGGGGCTGGTGCCTTAGACTGGGCCAAGTGCTACAGGTGTAGGGGGTGAATCACTATCAAATGCCACAGGTCTGCAGCTCCACTTGGCTGCTGCAGGTGAAGTGGGCTTCAGCTGGGAACATTGCCCACCTTGTCCCAATATAGGTGTGCTGTGCTGGCTCAGTCAGCCAGGCACTGGTGCAGGTGATCAGAGGGGGTGGAGGGCACTGCAAACACATAGACCCCTGTACCAGTGGCTGGGCTAAGGGGCAAGTATATGTGGACCAGGGCTGTGAGTTCCCTGATTTGGGAGTGTAGTGGTATTGAATGCTGCTGGAGTAGTGTTGGAGTGGGGAGGTGGATGGAGTGCTCTTGGCCCATGGAACTTTAGTGGGGGAAGGCTGGGGTATGTGTGGTGGGTTGGGTGCGTGCACTTAACTTTAGCAGGTTATCACTCCTGGTTGACTCTGGAGGTGTGTGCAGTCTCTCTTGCTTAGCTATACCAGGTGAGCTGTGTTTCAGCTAGGGATGCTGCTGCTTGCCTCAATATGTCCATGCTGTGCAGGTATGGCCAGTGGAATGCTTGCAATCCGTAATTCTCCATTTCTGCTGTTTTTTAATTGTCTCCCCTTCCATCTGTCACTCAGTTCAATTCGTCAGCTCTGTCTTTGATCCTTAGGGTTCCTAGATTTTCATATATATCTGATTCATTTGTTTTTTTCAGGTCTTTGTTGTAAGAGGAATGACATGAAGTGTCTGACTATTCTGCCATCTTAGCCCACCACCTGGAAGAATTTATTTAAAACACCAACAAAATTATTGCAGTAAAAGAAAAAATAGGTTTTATTCTCTTAAGTGCAAACTATCTCAGCTGTCTCTAGCACCTAAATTCACAAAATTACATCCTACCCTTAACTGTGACAAGAGTCCTATTTTTACATTCATGACTTGAAAATTACATGATTAGTCTAGTTTGATGCTTAAGATACAAAAAAATGGACTCTGTAGAAAGAACACAATTTCTTTCTTTATCCTGCTTTGAAAGGTCAAAACTGGACAAGAGGATATGTTGTTAGTTGATTAGAATCTTGAATCTTGAGTTGTAAAGGGAATGTTTCCCTGAAAAGCATGTTCATATGAAGAAGAAATTAAAACTGGTCATTCATTTGACCAATATCGAGTACCTTTAATATGCCAACCTCTGTGCCAAACGTGGACAGCCACCAAACCTAGAGAACATATAGCCTAGTGTGCAAGTGATTCACAAGTGTATGGGAACAGATACTCAAGGGCCTGGGGAACCAGAGTTGCAGTCAGGCAAGTCTTAGTTAGCTAGTGCTACTGTAACAGAAATAACATAAGTAGGTAGCTTTAAAAAATGGAAATTTATTTTCTCATATTTTTGGAGGTTAGAAGTTCAAATTGGAGCAATGGTCAAGTGAATTCCTTCCTTATAGTTAGTCCTAGGCATTCCTTGGCTTGTAGACGATCCTTATGTGGTGGATGTCTTCCCCAGTTTGTTCATCTGTTTATTTACTCTTTTGATTACTCAGAAGTGATTAGATTTAGAACCTGCCTCATTCAGGTATGATCTAATTAACATAACAAAAGAAAATCACATTTCTAAACAGGATAACATTCTCAGATATAGGGCTTAGGATTCCAATATGCATTTTGGGAAGACAGAATTCACTCTATAACAGGCAGTAAGGAACGGAGACAAAGAAAAGAGGTAGGACTGAAGGCAGAGACATACTTTACTGAGTTTGTAAGTTGGTCTTGGTTTATACTTGTAATAATTCCCCACTTTAGTCTGGAAAAAATTATCTATGCACCATCTTTGACACCCTGACAGATGATGGTGGACAAGATTCTTCATGGGTTGGAGCACTGGTCACACTATAAATTGCAAGTGTGTGAGTCAGTGTATCTTATATTTGAAAGGTGTTCCAACAGAATGCAGAAATTATCAAACAATATCATTAATAACACGTGGAAGTAAAATTATGCTCAAGATAATTTGAAAACGATGGCAACAGTATAGGGAACTGCCACAAATTCAAGCCAGATTCAGAAAAGGATGTGGAATGAGGGATATTACTGCTGTTGTCAGACAAATCCTGGCAGAAAGTAGAGGATACCAGAAAGATGTTTACCTGTATTTTATTGACTATGTAAAGGAATTCAACTGTGTGGATCATAACAAATTATGAATAGCATTTTGAAGAAATGGGAATTCCAGAATACTTAATTGTGCTCATGCAGAACTTAATTGTGCTCACACATAGACCAAGAGGCAAGTCATTCAAACAGAACAAGGGAATACTGCCTAGTTTAAAATCAGGAAAGTTTTGTCTCAGGGTTGTGTCTTTTCACCAATATGTATGCTGAGCAAATAATCCAAGAAGCTGGATTAACGAAGAAGAATGTGGCATCAGGATTGGTGGAAGACTGATTAACAAACTTCATATGCAGATGACACAAGCTTGCTTGCTGAAAGTAAAGAGGACTTAAAAAACTCATTGGTGAAGATCAAAGACTATAGCCTTCTGTATGGATTACACCTCAACATAAAGAAAACTAAAATACTCTCAACTAGACCAATAAACAACATCATGATAGAGGTAGAAAATATTAAAGTTGTAGAGGATTTCATTTTACTTGGATTCACAATCAGTTGTCATGGAAGCAGCAATCAATAGATCAAATGACGTATTGCATTAGGCAAATATGCTGCAAAAGATATCTTTAAAGTGTTGAAAAATCAAAGCTGTCATTTTGAAGGCTAAGGTGCATCTGACCCAAGCCATGGTACTTTCGATTGCCTCATATGTGTGCAAAAGCTGGGCAATGAATAAGGAAGACAAAGAAGAATTAATGCTGTTGATTTATGTTGTTGGCAAAGAATATTGAATATACTATGAACTGCCAGAATTAACAAATCTGTCTTGAAAGAAGTACAGCCAGAACTCTCCTAAGTGAAATTAGTCAGTTGCAAAAGGACAAATATTGTATAAGACCACTATTTTAAGAACTGGAGAAATAGTTTAAACAGAGAAGAAAATATTCTTTGATGGTTACGAGAAGAGGGAGGGAGAGAAGAAGGGAGAGGGGCATTCAGTGATTAGGTAGTAGATAAGAACTACTTTAGGTGAAGGGAAAGACAACACACAATACAGGTGAGGTTAGCACAACTGACTAAACCAAAGCAAAACAGTTTCCCGAATAAACTGAGTACTTCGAAAGCCAGCGTAGCGTGGGCAAGGGTTTGGGGACCATGGGTTCAGGGGACATCTAAGTCAAATTGCAAAATAAAATCTCTTAAGAAAACATCCTGTATCCCACTTTGGAGAGCAGTGTCTGGGGCTTTAAAAGCTAGCAAGTGGCCATCTAAGATGCATCAGTTGCTCTCAATCCACCTGGGAGAATGAAGAGCACCGAGGACACAAGGTAATTACAAGCCCAAGAGACAGAACCCAAAAAAACCCAGACAGAAAGGGCCACATAAACCAGAAACTACATCAGCCTGAGGTCAGAAGAACCAGATGGTGCCCGGCTACAACCGATGACTGCCCTGACAGTGAACACAACCGAGAAGCCTTGAGGGAGCAGGAGAGCAGTGGGATGAAGACAGCACATTCTCGTAAAAAGACCAGACTTAAGGGCCTGACTGATATTAGAAGGAAACTAGTGGTCATGGCCCCCAGACCTTCTGTTAGCCCAGGACAGGAACAATTCCCAAAGCCAGCTCTTCAGACAGGGATTGGACTGGACAATGGGATAGAAAAAGATGCTGGTGAAGAATGAACTTCTTGGATCAAGTAGATACTTGAGACTATGTTGGCATCTCCTAACTGGAGAGGAGATGAGAGGGCAGAGGGGGTTAGAAGCTGGCATAATGGACACAATAAGAGAGAGTGGAGGGAAGGAGCAGGCTGTCTCATTACGGGGAGAGCAATTAGGAGTATTTTTTTAGCAAGGTATGTATAAATTTTTGTATGAAGAGACTAACTTGATTTGTAAACTTTCACTTAAAGCACAATAGAAATTAAAAAAAAAAAGTTTTTAGGTGGGAAAAAGGCATTATCTTTATTCATTAGATGGGTGGAGATTTCCAGGAGAAGGGGAGGGATTGTGAAAATCAAAATTGTTGGAACTAAGATGGAGTCTGTCACAAAGGCTGCTAAGATGTTGAACAGGACTTATTCTGGGATGTTTTGCATGTGTGATGCCTCTGGATCTTGTTTTGAGTCCCGGCAAGGGGTCCCTGCTCATGTTTGTCTTATGTGGAAGGTCATTCAGAGGCCACGTTGATCTTTACTGCGCATGCTCTGTACCTGGTGAGGCCTTGAAAAACAACTCAGGAGGATTATCAGTAATTTATAGCTGGTCAAGCACACGGGATCTTGAAACATAGCCCCTTATCTTGTCTAAGCACCTAGTTTGTTAATCACAAGTAGTTCTCGGGTGCCAGAAGTAAAAGTTATATATTAGCCTACACTTAGGTTTAGATTCCAAAAATACTGAATCAAAGGCTATTTAATTATAACTGGTCAAGCAAACAGGGCCTTGAAATGTAGCCTTTATTTAATTCAGCCAGCCCAGTTTCTTCCCTGTCTCACCAAGATGTGGGATAATAAACAGAAATTGACTAATTTTGGGAAATTAAAGTTCCTGTCTGAAATCAAATTTAGAATCATGTAAAAGGAATAGAAAAATTAATATTTGCAGAATGAACTTGGTAGGTGACAGAGGAAGTTTTTTCCTTCTTCCTTCCTTCCTTGGTGCTTGCCTGCCTCCTTCACCTCTGGAGTTATGGAATACATTGTTTTGCACTATAAAATGAAATTAAATATGACAACATCTGCAGTGTTAGCACAAACTATGGAATAGAGTAAATATTGCTATGTAAGTGTTCTTTCTTTTGTGATTGTTTGCTTGTTTGTTTTTTTCATGACTCAGTAGACACTCCTATGTTAGATGATACATAACTTGGAAATCTCAGCCCACCACTGGCTCAGGAAGATTCAAACCCTTGTCTAGAAATAATGCAAAAATATTGACCTTAGTACAAGCATCCCTACTGGACTTGTCTTTTTGGTAGTGGGTTGGCTCAACATCTGGACAAAATTATGTCTGTTTTTCATATTTTTCACTACAATATAATATCTTGATCCTCCTATGTATGATTGCTAAGGCTAATATTACTCATTTTAGTGCACAGTATAGAAAACTTGTCATAGTGTATTTGTGATATGTTTAAAATTATGATCTTACTCGATACATTCATCAGTTTTTAAAAGCTTCTTCAAGTAGCATAGGAAAAAGGAAGTTTATTAGATATGCTGATAATTTATCCATATTGTAAAAGTATATCGAGTGCCTAACATATGCCAAGCACTATAATGATACACCCTGGATATACAAAGCTAAACACAGCATGGTTCCTGATCCTGAGCTGCTTTAACATGCAAAGTAGTAAAGAAAATACAATGCTATAAATGTTGTATAGAAGGTATGTATGAAGTGCTAAAGGAACCTAGAGAAGTCAGAGTAATTACGTGGATAGCACGGCAAGGTTTCAAAAAAGAGAAGTCATTTAATCAGAGGCTTAAAAGGTGAGTTGGGGTTTAACATGCATTTACAATAGGATAGGGTATTCTAGATGGTATGAACAGCATGTGCAAAGACTTAAAAATTTAAAACAGTCTATTGCAGGAATAGAGAATGGTTTAGTTTGGCAAGAAGAATGGACCTGTGAAAGAAGACACAAGAGGTAAGGCTGGAAAGCTGGGCTGGGGCTAGATAATGAGAAGTACTTTATGTTGTGCCAAGGGATTTAGGTGGCACAGTGGTTAAGAGTTCAGCTGCTAACCAAAAGGTTGGCGGTTTGATTCCACCAGCTGCTCCTTGGAAAACCCATGGGGCAGTTCTACTCTGTCCTGTAGGGTCGCTATGAGTAGGAATCAACTGGAGGGCACACAAGAACAAAGAGGGATTTAGACTTGATCTTAAAGGACATAATCAGATGCCCAAAATTAAAACTTTCACATTTTTTTTCTCTACATCCAAATCATTCATTGTTTAGGAAAATGGGAATTGAGCAGCTGCACTTTGAAGGATATCATTTGGTGTAGAGTCAGGGCCCCAGCAATGAATAAGATACGATTTCTGTTTGCCCTTAACTCATAGTGCTTTAAACATCAGGCGTTATTCTACTCTTCTCCTTCTGGGTTACCGGTGGTGTTAACCATTCTCTGCAAATGCCCAAGCCTATTCCTATTTGCTTCCGTTCTCCATAACTTACCATACCACCTGCTTTAGTAAAAAAAAAAAAAAAATGAAGTGTCATGAACTACCTCTGATTTCCTCCTTCCTGTCTTAGATTTTCCAAGTATTATATTTTTATCAGGGAGCCCTGGTGGCATACCTGTAAAGCACTCAGCTGCTAACTGAAAGGTCGGTGGTTCAAACCCACCAGCCCTCTGTGGGAGAAAGATGTGGCAGTCTGCTCCCCTAAAGATATACAGCCTTGGGAAAACTATGGGGCAATTTTCTTTTTCACTCGGTCTCTACTCAATCTCTAGTCAGTAGGCCTTTCTTCTTCCAAATCTAATTTCAAACACTTTATGTCCTGAATCCTATCATCTAAATATTTTTTCATAATCAATGATTTTTCTTTTCTTCCTTGCATGTTCAATTCATTCCTTACCTCTTAAATCCTTGGATGTCTTCCTTTTCTTGTGAGCTAATTCATTTCTTATATCTCTATAATCCTGAGCCCCCTATCTCGACAGCTCTACTGAAATTGCGCTCTTAAAGACACAAGTGATTTTCTAATTACCAAACTAAGGAAGCTTAACTCCACCCAAGTCTTCACCTTTGTTGGGACTGTCCTGAACAGTTAGTGTTCTATGTTCAGCTGCTCTGGCTTTTTTGTCCTTCAAAGTCATCATGCTTATTCCTGCCTTTGTCGTTGCTACTTCTTTTGCCTTGAACACTCTGTCTCAAGATTTTCATTTGGCTATCCAAATATCTGTTCAATGTAGCTTCGTCTGTGCATTTTCTGTTTTTCAAACACCTCATAGATAGCTTATTTAACTCTAGGTATCTTTGTTTTCTTATTTTTATGCAAAATATTTCATTCTAAAAAATAAAGGACACAGTGAAAAAGAGATAGTTGAACCATTTAAGTGTTCACCCTGACCTTAGTTTTCTTCTAATTTTTCTTTACACTTGCTTCCTTAAGGGATGTTATCATGTTTGGGGCAAACCTCTGGCCTTGACCTTTCTCTGTTTATAATTTCTTTAACCTCATTTTGTTAGATAGCTACTCCTAAATGGTCCATTCAGCACTAATTATGCTGGAAACTTATATCAAATTGCCAGACACGGGCTCAATGAAGATGAATAAGACACAGTTCTTAGAAGAATGGCATTCATAGTCTTATAGTTCATAGTCTAATGAGGAGGAAATAGATATACAAAATTGAATTCAACTGGAAAAAGTGCTAGACTTGTGAGTTGTACAGCTTGAACTAGGAGCAGGAAACAAAAGACTCTGCTATTATTAATAGAGAGATATCAGCTGATAACATATCATATTTAACTTCTTTAGTAAGAAGTCCTTCCCAACCAGATCTAAGGTGGAAACACTTTCATTTAATTAATTAATACAGGTCCCACTAGAAATATTCCACTAAGTTCAACAGTGCAATAGTTACAACTATAGTCTCTTGGGTCAAACTAGGGGAGCTCTGGTGGTTCAGTGGTTAAGCGCTCAGCTGCTAACCAGGAGTCAATAGTTCAAACCCATCAGCCTCTCTGCTGGAGAGAGATGTGGTGGTCTGCTTCTGTAAAGATTTATAGCCTTGGAAACCTTATGGGATAGTTCTACTCTGCCTTATAGGGCCACTATGAGTCAGCATCAACTCAACAGCAGTGGTTTTTGTTGTTGTTGTTGAGTCAAACTACCTAGGTTCAAATCCTGGTATTTGCCATCTATGGTACAAGTTGCTCGGTCTTCTCAGTTTCCTCATCTGTAAAATGGGACTAATAATACCTACCTCAATAATACCTACCTCAATTAATTATTGTGAGTATTCCAAGAGCTAATATATGTAAAGGCTGAATACTGTGGGTAGCATATGGTGAGCACTCATAGTATTAGTTGTTCATAATTTATTCCTCACAACCAAACATATACCCATAAATTCCATATACATGAACACAGCGCATGTTGAATTTTATAAATTTATATTTTCATATGTTTCCATTTTTGAGTTTTTCCTTCTTCCCAGAAGTGAGATTTACCCTACTAGCTGGCTTTCATCTCAACACTGTTAAATTATCCATACTTCAGAGTCCCTGACATTCTGAGAGCCTTTATGTTTGTTATGGATTGGATTGTGTCCCTCAAAAATGTGTATCAATTTTGCTAGGCCATGGTTCCTAGTATTGTGTGATTGTCCACTATTTTGTGATCTGACATGATTTTCCTGTGTCTTGTAAATCCTATCTCATGATGTTAATGAGGTAGGACTCAATCTACAAGATTAGGTTGTATCTTGAGTCAATCTCTTTAGAGACATAAAGAGAGAAGCGAGCAGAGAGATGGGGGACCTCATACCACCAAGAAACAAGAGCCAGGAGAACAGCATGTCTTTTGGATCAGGGGTCCCTGCACTGAGAAACTCCTAGAACAGGGTAAAATTGATGACAAGGACCTTCTGCCAGAGCTGACAGAGAGAGAAAGCCCTCTCCTGGAGCTAACACCCTAATTCGGACTTCTAGCCTCCTAGACTGTGAGAGAATAAATTTCTCTTTGTTAATGCCCTCCTCTTGTGTATTCCTGTTATAGCAGCACTAGATAACTAAGAGAATGTCCAAAGTCCAAGACCATTGTATCTTTTCCTAAATAGCCACAGTCAAAGGGCTGTGATCTTTTATGTGTCAAGGTGGAAGCCACGGAATGCTGTTTCACCTCCTCCTTCCATTCTTCCTTTGGAGGGATGCTGTCTCTTCTACTAGCTTTTTTATTTTCAACCTGTTATGTAAATTTTTCCATGTGATACACCTGCTTGCCTCAAATTTTTTCTTTTATTTTTGTTTGCAGCCACTTAAAGGTAGTTCTTTTTGTAAGAGGCTGCCAAAAACTTGTCTTTGCTTCAAAGCCAAAATTTCAAGAGTGCTTCATCAATAAAGCACCAAGTAATCATTAAGGTTAAGAACAAAAAAGAAAAATGCAGACAAAAGCCAGAGATTCTACTTTGTCCACACCACACAGATTCCTCAGTTGATTTTTTTATGCTCTTACAAGACACTGTTTTAGGAGGTGAATTCTGAAGGAGGCAGCTTTAGAGGAACCCTCTTTAACAGTTGCATTTCACTCTGTCCTAGGTGAAAGAGTTGTTTGATGACTTTGGTAATAATAATACTCCATATTCTATAGCACTTGACAGACATTCACAGAAATTATCTCATTTGATTCTCACAATTAGCAGTGAGACAAACTTTATTATCACCTTCACTAACTCTTCTTTTTTTTTAATATTTTTTTCTCCTCAATGAAGAAACGAGGTTTTTCTCTGTGGGCAGATAGACACTAGACAGGGACTTCCTCTAGAGCTTCTTTTAAGCTTCTGCAGCAACCCAGTGGACTTCCCCTGCCTTTCCCAGTCAGCTCTGCTCAATGATCACGCCTTCCAAGGGTTTACTGGTTCTCAACATAGACTACATATTAGAACTACTTGAAGAGTTCTTTTGTGCTTGGACCCCCTTTTCGATGAATTGCACTAGAACAGCAGAGTGAGATAGGGGGTGGCCAGGCAACAGTAGTTTTGAAAGCCACTAAAGTGATGTTCCTGGGCAGCAAGGTTTGAGAACTAGTGCTACAAATGACTAGAACTGTTGCCTCCAGAAATGGAAAGCAATTTAATTTCAGGTTTCTATAGAGAAAACTTATAAATACTGATCATTATAACTCTTAGTGGCTTTTCTTTCTTTAAGATAAATAATTCCATATGCCTATTTATGCAAATAACAATGACAATGTATTTTGTTTATACATTGCTTTATAATTAAAGTATATTCATATGCATTATTCTTTGAGGATACTCATTTTATAGGAGACCCTGTGTGGTGCAAACAATTAAGGCACTTGGCTGCTAACTGAAAGGTTGAGAGCTCAAGCCCACCCAGAGGCTCCTAGAAAGAAAGGCCCGGTTATCTTCTTCTGAAAAATCAGCCACTGAAAATCCTATGGAGCATGGTTTTACTCTGACACACATGGGATCTCCATGAGTCAGAGTTGACTTAACGGCAACTGGTTTCTGGTTTCATTTTATACGAACAGAGGCCCAGAGAGGTCAGGTTCCTGGCTACGGATTAGATAATGTTTAAGTATAAGGCTGTGTGGAAGGAGCCCTGGTGGCATAGTGGTTAAAGCTTGACTGGTAACCCAAAAGGTTGGAGGTTCAAACCTACCAGCTGCCCCACAGGAGAAAGATGTGGCAACCTGCTTCCGTAAAGATCCACAGCCTTGGAAACCCAGTGGGGCCAGTTCTACTCTGTCCTTCCTATACGGTTGCTATTGGTTGGAATCAACTGGATGGCAGCGGGCTTGGTTTTTGGTTTGTTTTAACTCTGTGTGTGTGTATGGTGGGGGATAGGTGGTGGTGGTATACAATTCAGGTTTTCTGATCTCTAACCTGATGAATTTTCCTTCCCCTTTCTATTCATAGTGGGCCATGGGTCCACAACACCTGTAGCATCACCTGGGAGCTTGTTAAAAATGCAGACTCCCAGGACCCACCCCAAACCTACTGAATCAGAATCTGCGTTTTATCAAGATCCCCAGGGAATTCAGATACACATTAAGGTTTAAAAACTCAGTTTATTGCCTTTTGGAACTTTTAGTCCTATATTTTATGGTGTCTTAGTATAAATATGCTGCATATATTGATGTTGCAAGGGATAATTTTCCAGAGTTCTTTCCTATCATTTCCCCTCTGAAGTTTACTTTCCAGTCTTCGCACTGTGACTCAGGGCCACTTTCCCTAGCTATCCTACTGCTCTGAAAAGGAATTTATAATCATTTTCTGCTGCTTTGAATTTTGCAGCTACAAGAGCTATGGAGGACCCTGGGAGGGTTGATGTTACCTTTTCACTGTCATAATTTTCCTCCTTTTTCTGAGCCAGAGGGTATAACCTGGGAAAATGCCAGTCAGACTTCTATTAAAATTTAGATTCTCCATGGGTCTTGCTGAACTCTTGTTCCTTATTATCATCGCTCACAATCCATAAGAGGACTTCAGGGATCTCATGCAGTAACATCTGTCCTAATAGGTATTCTCTGTACCAAGTTAAACTGAAAATGTTCCTAGTGATATGCATTTCACTTTAGCGAGTTCTGCACTTCTCTCTGCTTCCCTAATGAGTTCTGAGCTGGGGAGACCTAACAGAAGACAGAAAGATCTACTGTGGGTGCCACAATTCAAAGATCAGAACTTGCCCCTGCTACTGCGTTGGAATAAACAAACAGGTTGTTTTCTGGATCTAGTGCTATGTTGAAATGTCACAGCAGCGTGGGAAGCAACCCTGACAGCTTCTCTTATGATCCACTGTGCAATTTCTGCAACACCTGACCACTCTGGGTTTCAATTACTTAACTGCTCCTCTGTATACCCCTCGACCCCAATATCTCCCAACACTCAGAGAAGTCAGTAGATGCGGGCTTCTCTTGGGGGAGTTTGTACACAAAACTCCAGCTATGATCCTAAAGTAAATATGTTGCTTTCTTTTGAGGAGGAAATAAATGAATGGCAATTGCATTTGATGTGTAAAAGGAAGCCCAGTTAGGAAAAAACAAAACAAAACAAATTCGCTGCCTCCAAGTCGATAGTGATTCATAGCCACCCCGGGTTCTTCAGAGTAGAACTGTGCTCCATAGGATTTTCTTGGCTATAATCTTAAAGAAAGGAGCTCTGGTGGCACAGTGGTTAAGGTGCTCAGCTGTTAACGGAAAGGCCAGTGGTTTAAACCCACCAACTGATTCATGGGAGAAAGATATGGCTGCTTCTGGAAAGATTTACAGCCTTGAAAACCCTATGCGGCAGTGATACTCTGTTCTATTGGTTTGCTGTGAGTTGGAACCGACTTGATGGCAACAAGTTTTTTTTTTTTTTTTTTTTTTTAATCTTCTGCAGCACTGCTAGGTGGATTGAAACTACCAACCTTTTGGCTAGCAGCTAATGGTAAACTCCTTGAACCACCCAGGGATCTTAAATTTCTAAGATACATGTCAGATCTTAGAAGAAAAAATTAAATAACACAAACTCTTTTATTTAAACACCTATAGTTCTTTGTTAATAGCTCTAAAGAATCAATTATATTTGTGTATTTCTTCCCTTTATTTGAGTATAAGCTGCTTGGAGTGTCTTACTCATCCTTCTGTCTCCTAAGGTGACAGCTCAGTGCCTTTCCCACAGAGTCTCATGAAGGTCAGTGCGTATGTTCAAGTAAATAATAAAGCAGAAAGAAGGAACATGAGTCAGGGGATCTGGATTCTATTCTCATTTTGGACACTGAGGACAAAGGCAAACATGGGGTTAACAATAAACATTTTTGGCTTTGTAAAATGTGGATATAGAAAGGGAAAACCTTTCATATATTTTGTGACACCACAATTTAAGCATTCTAGCTTTTAGTCTGTGAGCCAGCAAAGTAGAAAGGCCCAGCCACTGTGTCAAGTGAGGTATCAGGATTGGAGATATGCATTTGGGAGTCACTGTCATACATGGGTCTTAGTTGAACCATAAGAGTGAATGCAATTGCACAGAAAGAGTGTGTAAAGTAAGGATTAAGGTGTGACTCATAAAACAAATTGCAAAGGACAAATGGATGAAGAGAAGCCATGGTGGCCACTGATGGGTTGAAGGAGGACCAGGAAAGAGTGTAATCACAGATGACCAGCCTCCCAGCCCATGGAAGAGTGGCTTGTAAGTTTTGTGGCTGTGGTTTCGCTAGGAATTATGACTAAAGGGGAGGGACAACTCAATTCTACCTCCTCAGTGCTGCTTGATCCTCCACCTGTCTTCTCCTCCCCATCCCCTCTGCTGTGATTTTCAAACAGGGAGGAGGTCTCTAAATATGATGTGAGTATCCCACTGCTTGTTCACTCTTAATTATTTTTATGGATTAAACTTTTGCAACTGATTTTATTTTTAAAAATAGGGCTCTGTATTTCACCATCTGGGGCTTTAAATTCAGCCCTTTTCAGGCTTATGCTCTGCCAAGTCTAATTTCAATGTCTTCCTTTAGCCACAACAGATGACTGTCCATCCATAAAAATACCATTCTTTTCATCCCACTGTGCCTTTCATTCTGTTTTACTACCTAGCATTCTGTATTGGTTTCCTAGGGCTGCTGTGACAAAACACCACAAACTAGGTGGCTCAAAACAACAGAAATGTATTCTTTCACAGTTCTGGAGACCAGAAGTCTGAAACCAAGTTAACAGCAGGGCTGGCTCCTTCTGGAGATTCTGAGGGAGAAATCATCCTTTGCCTCTCTCTCAACTTCTGGTGTTGCCAGCAATCTTTGCCATTCTTGGCTTACATGCAAACCATTCCAATCTCTGCCTCTATCTTCACACATTTCTTCTCACTGTGTTTCTGTGTCTTTCCCTCTTCTTATAATGACACAAGTCATTGGATTTAAGGTCCATTCTAATCTCCTATGACCTCATCTTTATTACATTTGCAAAGACCCCATTTCCAAATAAGATTACAAGAAGGTTATAGTTGGACACGAGTTTTGGGGGAGAGAGTATTCCCCCAAACGATGACTTGCTCAGTATTCTTTTCTTGTTAAATATCTATTGGGTGTTAAAATACAGTTCAAGTATTTCCTTTTTGAACTACCCTCTTTCTGGTCCGTTTGTTGGCTCTAACATCTGCCTCAGCTGTTAGAATTACACACACTACCATTGTCCCTTTTATTTTATCTAATCATATGTAAGCATGCTTGCCTACCCACACTAGGCTGAGTTCTTGATGCAATTATTGTCATTAGGTCATGGGTCAAATTTGGGCTGAAATTTTTAGTAAGGGTTCATATTCATACATCTTGTTCTATTCTTGATTGAATGAGTCCACACATTTAGTAAACTCCTCTCATATTCCTGGCAATGTGAAATGTGCTGTGCTACAAAACCATATGAATGGGGTAACCAAAAAAAAAAAAAAAAAAGCCAACAAACCCATTGCCATCAATTCCAACTCACGAGTGGGTTAAATCTGGAAATCTGGGTAATTTCCAACAAGGTAAATGTAATGGTTAATATTACATTTTTTCCTGATCCATAGTTAGTAGTCCAAGGGTACATACACGTAAGAGGTATATCCCAGATAATGCACTTGAAATTTCTTTTATTTTTAAAATTCTTATACTGAACATATTAAGTCTTCTCTGTGGCATGTTCACTATTAGACTCTTCTACAGCCCTGAGAAGAGGTTGCCTTCATTAAATCCCCATAAGTTACTCAAAGAGATGCATAAATCTATACCATGTTTGAGTTGCTTTCAACTTCATAATTAACATATTGATGACACATAGACTCAACAAATATTAATTGAATGAATAACTTTCCACAAATTTATATTTTTCAACAAAATGTGAATCTTTTGCTGGAAGATTTCAGCAAAATAACTCAAGGAAGATAAAATGCAAATAATAGAGCTAAAATGATACATTTTGTACAAATTTGATCTCATCATTTAGAACTTAAGCTAACCTTGGTTTTTCTTTCAGTACCACTGACTCATCCCACATATTATTTGAAGAAGCTGTCTGGAAAAAAAATTCTTAGGCAAGTTGGTGACAAATGCCTCTGGCATCTTTTAATAGCTGTCTTCATTTTTCTGTCACAGCTGCTACCACAGTCTGGTCTAATATGCTTGTTTGGTTGTCAGTTAACCCAAATCAAATCAACAGCTACGATTTCCTCTAGCTTTTCTGTTTCTGCTGACATAATCTGCTGTCACAATACCTGGATTTATCTGAAGCTTAGATGACATTTCTACTGGAATAAAATAAGTCATACTGTAACTTCCTTTTGTCTAAATTCTAGGCTCTGCCTTAATTTCTCCCAATTCCAGGAGTAGTTTAATCATTACCTTCCTAGTATCCTGATTATCTCTCAAAGAGCTTGAGATCCTTTTATCTTTTCCTTCAACAACAGGAAGAGGAAGATGAAGGAAAACATGGCACAAATCACATCATTTTGAAATTACACATTCACATATATCCATCTCCAGAGTATAAATGTTCTCTTTTTCATATTTTTATCTGTGGTAGCAGTCATGGTAATTGGCAGTTGGTTGATTGCTAAAATATTTACTGCTTCAAGTTAGCTAGCGTATAAGTCTGGTTTTCCTTTGCTATGCAGTGAGCGAATTCTCAGCTATTTATTTCCCCAAGTTTTGTTTTCCTCTCTCTTTTGCTTCCTGTTCTTCCTGGTCAATACTGTGGATGAAAATTTACATTGGATTTATCAGTTCCCATTATAGTAACTATGCTACATAGGATCAGATATTTTTGCTTGCTGAGACAGATTTATTACTGTAAGAATCCCCAGTTGAAACATTCTAGCTGATGTTAGATCGTAATTTTGAAATGCATTTAAGAAGACCTTATTTTTTTTTTTTTTAGTACATGGGGCGGGGGGGTTGTGATTAACTTTACCCAAAGAATTTGGCCTTTGTTCTTGGTTCCTGAATTAGCCTCTAAAACCTTGAAATTTCCCCAGTGATTGAAGTATCTTTGCCAAAGCCTCCAGGGGACACTTGCAGTTTATGCTAATGAGTTGAATCTTGGATAGAGGTTGACCATGCCAGAAAAACCCACCTTTTTATATTAGCTGACCTCAGGAGAAAGGGCATGATTCAATCTATCATGACTACATAATGAATCCCTAATAAAGGCTCTGGACATAGAAGCTCCATGGGCTTCCTTGTGGGTAAAAGACACCAATGCACATAGGAGAGTAGTATGTCCTTTTTTGGGGATATGGAAGCTCTGCATTGCGAGCCCTCCCAGATCTCTCCCTATGCAGCCCTTCGTTTGTTCACTTTTTGGTGTAATAAAACAGTAATCATAATTATAAAGCTTTCCATGAGTTCTGTGAGTCATTCTAGCAAATTATCAAACCAAAGAGAGAGGGGCCCAGGATCCCTGAGCTTACAGCTGGTATCCTCAGTGAGAGAAATGAAAGCCCCAAATTTGTAGCCAGTATGTCAGAAGTGAGGATGTGACGAGGACCACCAAGCTTGTGGTTGGAATCTGAGGTCTCATGTAGACTTGGTAGTCTGGAGGATGGTGTCCTTTAACTTGTGAGACCTGACCTAGCTCCAGGTGATTAGAGCAGAGGAAGAAGTACTGTTTACTCAGTTGGTGTCAGAGAAGTGGAATAAATATACTGATTTGAGATTGATTTGATGGATTCCTCATGTTTGGTGTCAGAGATGGAATGGTCAAATAGTTCATGTTCTATGTTGTTATTGTTATTGTTAGGTTTTTTTATCTAGTCAGTTCTGACTCATGGCAACCCTATGTACAACTGAACAAAACACTGCCTGGTCTTTTACCATCCTCACAACAGTTGCTATGTTTGAACCCATTGTTGCAGCCACTGTGTTAATCCACTCATCGAGGGTCCTCCTCTTTTTTTGCTGACCCTCTACTTTACCAAGCATGGTGTCTTTCTATGGGGACTGATCCCTCCCTATAACGTGTCCAAAATACACGAGATGAAGTCTCACCATCCATGCTTCTGAGGAGCATTTGGCTGTACTTTTCCAAGACAGATTTGTTTGTTCTTCTGGCAGTGCGTGGTATATTCAACATTCTTTGCCAACACCATAATTCAAAGACATCAATTCTTAGGCTTTCCTTATTCATTGTCTAGCTCTTGCATGCATATGAGGTGACTGAAAATACTGTAGCTTGGATTAGGCCAACCTTAGCCCTCAAAGTGACATCATTGCTTTTTAACACTTGGGCAGCATATTTGCCCAAAACAATCCATCTGTTAATTTCTCGGGTGTTGATTGTGAATCCAAGTAAAATGAAATCCTTAATAACTTCAATCTTTTCTTGTTTTATCATGATGTTGCTTATTGGTCAGTTGTGAGAAATTTTGTTTTCTCTATGTTGAGGTGTAATCCGTACTGAAGGCTAGTCTGATCTTCACCAGTAAGTGCCTCAAATCCTCTTCACTTTCAGCAAGCAAGGTCGTGTCATGATAAGTCTTCCTCCAATCCTGATGCCCTGTTCTTCTTTGTGTAGTTCAGCTTCTTGGATTATTTACTCAGCATATACATTGAATAAGTATGATGAAAGGATACAACCTTGATGCACACCTTTCCTGAATTTAAACCACACAGTATTCCCTTGTTCTGTTTGAATGACTGCCTCTTGGTCTACAGGGCCTGCTTGAGCACAATTAAGCATTCTGGAGTTCCAATTCTTTGCAATGCTATCCATAAGTTGTTATGATCCACACAGTCAAATGCCTTTACACAGTCAATAAAACACAGGTAAACATCTTTCTGTTATTCTAAGCTTTTAGACAAGATCCGTCTGACATCAATGATGACGTTCCTTGTTTCACATCTTCTTCTGAATCCAGCTTGAATTTCTGGCAGTTCCCTGTCAATGTACTGCTGCAACCACCTTTGAATGATCTTTAGGGAAATTTTACTTGTGTGTGATATTAATGATATTGTTCGATAATTTCTGCATTCTATTGGAACACCTTTCTTTGGAATGGGCACAAACATGGATCTCTTTCAGCCTGTTGGCCAGGTAGCTGTCTTCAAAACTTCTTGGCATAGACAAATGAGTACTTACAGCATTGCATTTGTTTGTTGAAACATCTCTGTCAATTCCTGGAATCTTGTTTTTTGCCAGTACCTTCAGTGCAGATTGGACTTCTTCCTAGTTCTTTATCATATGCTACCTTGTGAAATGGTTGAATGTTGATTGATTCTTTTTGGTACAGTGACTCTGTGTATTCCTTCCATCTTCTTTCGATGCTTCCTACTTCATTCGATATTTGCCCATAAAATCCTTCAAAATCGCAAAACCTCAAGGCTTGAATTTTTCCCTCAATTCTTTAAGCTTGAGAAAGGCTGAGCATGTTCTTCCCTTTTGGTTTTCTAACTCAATGTCTTTGCATATTTCATTATAAGACTGTACTTGTTTTCTCCACCCTCCCTTTGAAATCTTCAGTTCAGCTCTTTCATATGTGATCAGTTCTTCAGTAGGCTTTAGCTACTCCACATTCAAAAGCAAGTTTCATAGTCTCTTTTGACATTCATTTTGGTCTTTTCTTTCTTTTCCCTCTTTTTAATGACCTTTTGCTTTCTTCATGTATGATGTCCTTGACGTCATCCCACAACTCGTCTGGCCTTCAGTCATTAGTGTTCCATGTATCAAATATGCTTTTTGTCTGTTTTTATTTTTTATTGTGATTTAACTGAAAGTGTACAGTTCAAGTTAGTTTCTTATTAAAAAATTTATATGCATATTGTTATATGACCCTACTTGCTTTCCCTATAATATGGCAGCACACTCCGCCTTTCCACCCCAGATTTCCTGTGTCCATTCAACCAGCTCCTGTCCCTTTTTGCCTTCTCATCTCACCTCTAGACAGGAGCTGCCCATTCATTCTCAGTATCTACTTGAGTTAAGAAACACTCTGTTCATGAGTCTCATCTTATGTCTTATAATTCAGTCTAAACTTTGTCTGAAGAGTTGGCTTTGGGAATGGTTTCAGTTCTGGGCTAACAGAGATTCGGGGGGCCATGTCTTCTGGAGCCCCTCTAGTCAGACCATTAAGTCTGGTGTTTCTTCTAGAATTTGAGTTCTGCACCCCACATTACTCCTGCTCCCTCAGGGATTCTCTTTTGTGTTTCCTGACATGGCGGTCATTGGTGGTAGCTGGGTACCATCTAGTTCTTCCAGTCTCAGGCTGATGGAATCTCTGGTTTATGTGGCCCTTTCTGTCTCTTGGGCTAATATTTTCCATGAGTCTTTGGTGTTCCTCATTCTCCTTTGCTCCAGGTGGGTTGGGACCAATTGATTCGTCTTAGATGGCTGCTCTCTAGCTTTTAAGACCTCAGGCACCACTCACCTAAGTGGGATGCAGAATATTTTCTTAATACAGTTTGTTATACCAATTGACCTAGATGTCACCTGCAATCATGCTCCCCAGACCCCCAGCCCTACTACTCTGTCTCTCGAAGTGTTTGGTTGTATTCAGAAAAGTTCTTAGCTTTTGGTTTAGTCCAGTTGTGCAGACTTCCCCTGTACTATTTTCCTTCCCTTCACCTAAAATCTTGTCTACTATCTAGTTCCACGTGGAACCAGGGATATCATTGCTGATGTCAGATGGATCCTGGCTGAAAGCAGAGAATACCAGAAGGATGTTTATCTGTGTTTTATAGATAACATTGCAAAGAATGAGAATTTCAGGACACTTAATTGTGCTCATGAGGAACCTGTACAGAGATCAAGAGGCAGTTGTTTGGACAGGACAAGTGGATACTGATTGGTTTAAAGTCAGGAAAGGTGTGCGTCAGGGTTGTATTTTTTCATGATACCTATTCAATCTGTATGCTGAGCAAATAATCCGAGAAACTGAGCTATATGAAGAAGAGTGGGGGATCAAGACTGGAGGAAGACTCATTAACAACCTGCGTTATGCAGATGACACAACGTTGCTTGCTGAAAGTGAAGAGGACTTGAAGCACTTACTAATGAAGATCAAAGACCACAGCTTCAGTATGGATTGCATCTCAACATAAAGAAAACAAACATCCTCACAACTGGACCAATGAGCAACATCATGATAAACGGAGAAAAGATTGAAGTTGCCGAGGATTTCATTTTACTTGGATCCACAATCAATGGTCATGGAAGCAGCAGTCAAGTAATCAAGAGATGCATTGCATTGGGCAAATCTGCTGCAAAGGACGTCTCTAAAGTGTTGAATAGCAAATATTTCACCTTGAGAACTAAGGTGCGCCTGACCCAAGCCATGGTATTTTCAATCACATCATATGCATGTGAAAACTGGACAATGAATAAGGAAGACCAAAGAAGAACTGATGCCTTTGAATTGTGGTCTTGGTGAAGTGCCGGGGGCCAGCCTCAGCAATGAACAGGGTTACCAGAGGAGGGGTAGAGTTCGGCGAAAAAAGAATGAGAGGTAGTGTGTCTTATATTTTCATTTTGCAGAAAAAGAAGCCTTCTCTCTTTATTTTTTACATGGTCTTTTATATCATAAGCTTACAAAAGCATAACATCGCATGATCAATAAAGGGGCAGTACAAAATATAATCATAAACATTATTTCCCAGAGACATAATTTTCCAAGTGACACATAGTACAGTTCCGCATACACACACAAGTACAATGAGTTTTTGTTTAATTGAAGAGAATATTTTGTTGATATATTTTTACACAAAGTAACAATTGACTTCATACTGCTTTACACTTTATGCTTAATCTTGCAATTCCTTCCACAGTTTTTATAATAATTAATCTTTTTGCAAAAACCATTGCCACATAGGCTTTGTCCATTTTGTCCAGGGTGGCCAAATTCTTGTAGTCCAGCCACTTTGGGTTACGTCATATTGTCCATGATTATGCCAAGGACAATTAGCCCAATCTCTATACCCAAAGACCAGTCAAGCGCAGCAGTGAGCGGGGTAGACGAGAAGGTTGATCTGTAATTGGCTGAGAAATTGGCTGAGAGAACTCACTGCCTTTTGTTTTTCCACTTTTATGGGGTCATGTGTGGGTGGTGGTTTAATCACAAAAAGGGCCTTGGTAAATACCAGGATTTCACCATCCTATTCTTATTTTCCATAGTCGAGCTATTTGTTTTTCCCCTAAGACAACTTCATGTTGACCCCCAAGTAATACACGGGCTGTCCCTACCCGGGATTTCACCAGGGGATTATGAGTAGGACGCCCCCCGTCCAAAGGTCCCTAAATCTATAATGGAATTTTATGCTTATACATTCTGCTATACACAGGCTGAAAATGAAATAGAAACATAACACAGATGACAGAGATATTCCTGACTTTTCAGGAATTCTTCGATGTTTATGCTAGGGGCAGTGGGTGCAGAGGGGCCGCCCTTGCAGCCTGGCTCTTCCTGACTTTTCAGGAATTCTTCAATGTTTATGCTGGGGGCAGTGGGTGCAGAGGGGGTGCCCTTGCAGCCTGGCTCCTCCTGACTTTTCAGGGATTCTTTGATGTTTATGCTGGGGGCAGTGGGTGCAGAGGGGCCGCCCTTGCAGCCTGGCTCCCAGCATCTCCCCCTTTTTTATTTTTTAATTTTGCTAGATGAAGATCTGAAGCCACCTTTTGGATAGCTTGATTTAAGATTCGGAAGATGACTGGAAGAAAGAACAACAAAATCAAGAATAAACATAAAGAAATACCCGTGTTTAACAGAATGTTTTTAAGACTATGTTTTTGAATAAAGGAATTTAAGGAATCAATAAATTGTTTGGCTGTTTGAGAAGAGGAAAAATCTTTTTCTGCATTTGTAATATCTTGTATTTCCATATGTAATTTGTCAATATTAAAACTCAAATCGGAATGATTCCATATGCCCTGGATATGATTTTTGATTTTTTCCCAATTATGTATGGTAGTATTTACAGGCAGTGGAGTAACACAAATCCATTTGAAACTTACATGGCATCTCAAAGTAAGTCGCACTTTGAGATTAGTGATTTCTTGTCCTATATATAGAATTGCTTCTTCAAGGGCATTAACTTCTTGTTGTAATTTTCTATCAATGGCTTCTTGTGTGGCTAAGGCTAAAGTAATATTTTTACTTAAATTATTTACATAGTTTGCAGTATGAATCTGTTGTGTTAACGCCATAGCAGAAAGTGAAAGAGAAGTTGCTAAAGCTATGAGAGCGGAAATCCCCAGTATTAAAGCTGCTACAAACCGTTTGGCTCGAGATAAAATAGCAGAAGCTTGTTTTAAGGCTTCTAGGCCTGAATCATCATACCAATCTTCTTGTAAATGTACAGGAAACATAATATATTTTGGCTGTTGTAAAATCATCATACTTTCGACAGGAATTGCAGGATTTATACAACTGGTCAGTATACAATTTTCACAAGAACTAACATAATGTGTTTTCTTGTTTTCTATAACAATACTAGAGTGATTGCTGCGGCTAATTAATAACACATATGAAACAGGTACACAAGCTTGAATATCAAAACTCTCATTATTAAAAGGACGGGACAAAGTGACATTGCCGGCAGCAGTTGCCAGTCTCCACAAAGATGGATGTATGTTACCCGTGAAGGTAGAAAGAATAGGGGGAACCCATCCATTTATATGCCAACGATTAACTTTTTGTGGGAGAGGGACTAAGGTATCTTGCCAATTAAAACGATATCGAGCTGATTGTAAAAATAGACGATAATCATCTTCAGGATTTAAAATACTACAATCAATAAGACGTGCAGACATTTCAGGCAAAGCATATACAACTTGTGAATTATACATACAATTTCTCCAAATAGGAAATCCTTTTGAAGGGTCAATCATAGCCCAATCTTGATTGCTCTTAGAATCCTCAGGAGGCGACTTATCACAGGTAGGAAAAAGAGGAGTGTGTACTTTTGGGATACCTTTAAGAAAATCAGTTTTTTCTGGAAGGATGAGGCGTAGAGCCCATAATAATCTGTAAGGCCGTTGGTTTTGATTTCCATTAGGTGAGTCAGTAATCATTGATTTGAAGCCAAAAGGAATACAGCCAGGGATAGTTTTTCGCAAATTTCTTAATTGAATACAAATAGGAGGATTATCTGACATACCAGAATAGGAATAATTAGAATTAAAGCCCTGAGGGTTCCAAAATATGGTTTCGCCACCCAGTAATGCAGAATTATTAGTAAATACAGAGGGGGAAGGATCTTCCCAGGTGACGGGATAAAATATAGGAGGTTTTGGGACATAAGCCCAATGTATATCAGCCGTAACAACACATACCTGACAGGAAATGATAGCGAGCATAGCCACAAAAAGAGTACCCGCATTTATGGGAATATGTTGATCCACGGTTAAGGTGTGAGCCAGATGAATAAGTTTTTTGAGTTGGCCCCAAGTTGGGGGCTCAGCCGCAATGGTTTGATGGGTTCTTGAATAGGGAGTATATCTCCGGCTTCTCCACCGCACTTTGTCTCGAGATGAAGAGTTGTTGAGGTTTGTAGAGGGTTGTATAAAGTCAGTGAGAGGGGGTGGAGTAGAAGATGAAGAGGAGGAACTAGAGACAGGCGAAGGTGGGGGTGTAGATGGAGCATTTTCAAGAGACAGGTTTCTCAGAAGAGTCGTGGGGGGTGTTAGATTTGTGAGCAATGAGGGAGGAAGTGTTGGAGGATTTTTGGTGGTTTTTGGGTGTTGCATGTCTGATGAGTCTGTCAGGTATCCACAAAGGGGAAGTTTTGTCCTGTGGGAAAACACAAGCATAGCCTCTTCCACAAGAGATTAATGGGTCAGGTCTTTTCCATTGTCCATAACAAGAAACTACCCCCTGGGAAGCAGGTTTTTGCCAGCTGATACCAATCATAAGGAGTCATCCAGCTGGTTGACAGAATATCTATTAACGACAATGTGTATGGAGACAGGGGTCCATATTCTTTGCAGGCATTTTTAACCTCCTTGAGGAATTTATAAGAAAGAGGAGTCCATTTTGCATCCTCATCAAATTCCCCACTGTAATGTACTGGAAAGCACAAAGGGAGGGTAACGTCTCCCTCAGACAAGCCTTGTTTTAAGGCTGCTTTGATTTTTGATTTTCCTGCCAGAGAAGGAGGTGGGGGAGGTAAAGGTACTCTATTTCGAGGAGTAAAGGTCAATGATTTAACCTCATACTTTGGAGGCTGTGACTCAATTTGCAACTTTCGTAAAGGAAGAACAATATCCTCATCTTGATGATATCTAGCAGCCTCCTCCTCTAGATCAACTTGCTCCTCCGGGCTCAGAGTGTCATTCGTGATTGGATTAGATAGACCAACAAAGGGAGGAGCCGAAGGGGTAGACACTACAGAAGGATGTTTCTGAAGCAGAGGTGTTTCTTCCTCCTCTAAAATGGGGTCAGAGTCAGGATTGTCTAGTACTTGGAATGCTTTAACAGAATCGGGAGTTGGGTCAAGAGTATCTCTGATAAGCATCCATAATGCAAAAGCATCAACAGGCACCCCCTCAGGACCACATCTAGTATAATATTTTTGTAGCTGTTCTCCCACAGCTTTCCATATGTCCAAATTAACCGAGCCTCCCTCTGGGAACCAGGGGCATTGTTCCTGAACAAAATGTAAAAACCGAGCTACTTGGCTTCTAGTCACTGCGGTTCCCCTTTTTTTGAGCATACACGTGATGATATCAATAAACAGTTTCCTTTCTGCAGAGGATGTTTATCCCATAGTGTTTTTCTAGTATTCTCCTGCTTATACAGGGGTCTAACAACTTCTCATATGTTTTGCCTATCTTTCCTTTCCTATCCCCGTCCTCTCTAACGACGGGGTGGCTAAAGGGAGCTTTTCTCCTTTCTTATTTAGCTCTAGGCAACAGCCCTATCTACCCCGAGACGACAATGCTTACCTTCAGGTCCCTGTTCGGGCGCCAGTTGCCGGGGGCCAGCCTCAGCAATGAACAGGGTTACCAGAGGAGGGGTAGAGTTCGGCGAAAAAAGAATGAGAGGTAGTGTGTCTTATATTTTCATTTTGCAGAAAAAGAAGCCTTCTCTCTTTATTTTTTACATGGTCTTTTATATCATAAGCTTACAAAAGCATAACATCGCATGATCAATAAAGGGGCAGTACAAAATATAATCATAAACATTATTTCCCAGAGACATAATTTTCCAAGTGACACATAGTACAGTTCCGCATACACACACAAGTACAATGAGTTTTTGTTTAATTGAAGAGAATATTTTGTTGATATATTTTTACACAAAGTAACAATTGACTTCATACTGCTTTACACTTTATGCTTAATCTTGCAATTCCTTCCACAGTTTTTATAATAATTAATCTTTTTGCAAAAACCATTGCCACATAGGCTTTGTCCATTTTGTCCAGGGTGGCCAAATTCTTGTAGTCCAGCCACTTTGGGTTACGTCATATTGTCCATGATTATGCCAAGGACAATTAGCCCAATCTCTATACCCAAAGACCAGTCAAGCGCAGCAGTGAGCGGGGTAGACGAGAAGGTTGATCTGTAATTGGCTGAGAAATTGGCTGAGAGAACTCACTGCCTTTTGTTTTTCCACTTTTATGGGGTCATGTGTGGGTGGTGGTTTAATCACAAAAAGGGCCTTGGTAAATACCAGGATTTCACCATCCTATTCTTATTTTCCATAGTCGAGCTATTTGTTTTTCCCCTAAGACAACTTCATGTTGACCCCCAAGTAATACACGGGCTGTCCCTACCCGGGATTTCACCAGGGGATTATGAGTAGGACGCCCCCCGTCCAAAGGTCCCTAAATCTATAATGGAATTTTATGCTTATACATTCTGCTATACACAGGCTGAAAATGAAATAGAAACATAACACAGATGACAGAGATATTCCTGACTTTTCAGGAATTCTTCGATGTTTATGCTAGGGGCAGTGGGTGCAGAGGGGCCGCCCTTGCAGCCTGGCTCTTCCTGACTTTTCAGGAATTCTTCAATGTTTATGCTGGGGGCAGTGGGTGCAGAGGGGCTGCCCTTGCAGCCTGGCTCCTCCTGACTTTTCAGGGATTCTTTGATGTTTATGCTGGGGGCAGTGGGTGCAGAGGGGCCGCCCTTGCAGCCTGGCTCCCAGCAGTGAAGAATATTGGAAATACCATGGACTGCCAAAAGAATGAACGAATCTGTCTTAGAAGAAGTACAACCAGAAAGCTCCTTAGAAGCAAGGATGGCGAGACTGCACCTCACATACTTTGGACAAGTTGTCAGGAGGGATCAATCCCCAGAGAAGCACATCATGCTTGGGAAAGTACAGGGTCAGTGGAAAATAGGAAGACCCTCAATGAGGTGGATTGACACAGTGGCTGCAACAATGAGCTCAAGCATAACAATGATTGTGAGGATGGTGCAGGACCGGAAGATGTTTCGTTTTGTTGTGCATAGGGTCGCTTTGAGTCACAACTCACTCGATGGTGCCTAACAACAATACTGTCTAGTTAGTGAATACCCCTCTTCCTCCCTCCCCACCCTTGTAACCATCAAAGAATATTTTTTTCTGTGTTTAAACCTTTTCGTTGGTTCTCATAATAGTGGTCTTGTACAATATTTGTCCTTTTGCAACTGACTAATTTCACTCAGCATAATGCCTTCCAGATTCATCCGTGTTATGAGATGTTTCGAGGAATCATCCTTGTTCTTTATCATTGCGTAGTATTCCATTGTATGAATACATCATAACTTTTTTATCCATTCTTCTGTTGATGGGCACCTAGGTTGTTTCAATCTTTTTGCTATTGTAAACAGTGCTGCAATGAACATGGGTGTGCATCTATCTATTCGTGAGATGGCTCTTATTTCTCTAGGATATATTCTAAGGAGTGGGGTTACTAGATCTATTTCTAGCTTTTTAAGGAAGCGCCAAATCAATTTCCAAAGAGATTGTACCATTTTCCATTCCCACCATCAGTGTATAAGTGTTCCATTCTCTCCACAACGTCTCCAACATTTATTATTTTGTGTTTTTTGGACTAAAGCTAACCTTTGTTGGGGTGTGATGGTATCTCATTGTAGTTTGGATTTTTGGTTTTTTGGTTTAATGGCTAATAATCACAGGCATTTCCTTTCATATCTGTTAGTTCCTGAATGTCTTCTTTGGTAAAGTGTCTGTTCATATCCTTTGCCCATTTTTTAATTGTGTTATTTGTCTTTTTGTTGTTGAGTTTTTGTAGTACCATGTGGATTTTAGACATTAGATGCTGATTGGATTTGTCATAGCCAAAATTTTTTTTCCCAGTCTGTAGGTTGTCTTTTTACTCTTTTGATGAGGTCTTTTGATGAGCATAAGTGTTTGATTTTTAGGCACTCCCAGTTGTCTAGTTTCTCTTCCAGTGTTAGGGCATTGTTAGTAATGTTTTGTATTCTGTTCATACCATGTATTAGAGCCCCTGATGTTGTCCCTACGTTTTCTTCCATGATTTTTATCGTTTTAGATGTTATATTTAGGTTTTGATCCATTTTGAGTTAGTTTTTGTCATGGTGTGAGGTATGGGCATTGTTTCATTTTTTGCAGCTGGATATCCAGTTATGCCACCACCATTTGTTAGAGATTGTCTTCCCCAATTAATAGATTTTGGGCCTTTGTCAAATATCAGCTGCTCATAATTTTTTTTTTTTTTTTCATAGGTGTATGAATTTACATTTGGATTCTCAATTCTACCCCACTGGTCTATATATCTGTTGTTGTACCAATACCAGGCTGTTTTGCACAGCATGGCAGTGTAATAGGTTCTAATTTTTTTTTTTTTTTTTAAATTAGGTAGTGTGGGGCCTCCCTCTTCATTTTACTTCTTCAGTAATACTTTACTTATCCAGGGTCTCTTCCCTTTCTATATGAAGTTGGTGATTTTTTTCTCCATCTCATTAAAAAAATGTTGTTGGAATTTGGTTTGGGATTGCATTGTATCTGTATATCGCTATGGGTAGAATAGACATTTTCACAATGTTGAATCTTCCTATCCATGAGCAGGGTATATTTTTCCACTTATGTAGGTCTGTTTTGGTTTCTTGCAGTAATGTTTTGCAGTTTTCCTTGTACAAGACTTTTACATCTCTGGTTAGATTTATTCCTAAGTATTTTATCTTCAAAAAAAATTATTATATTTATTTTATCTTCTTGGGGGCTTTTGTAAATGGTATTGATTTGGTGATTTCCCTTCGAAGTTCTCTTTGGTGTAGGGGAATACAACTAATTTTTGTATGTTTAACTTGTATCCTGATACTTTGATGGAATCTATTAGTTCCAGTAGTTTTCCTGTGGGTTCTTTGGGATTTTCTGTGTACAAGATCATATCATCTCCAAGTAGAGATACTTTTACTTATTCCTTACCAATTTGGATGCCCTTTATTTCTTTATCTAGCCTAATTGCTCTGGCTAGGACCTCCAGCACAATGTTGAGAAAGAGTGCTGATAAAAGGCACCCTTGTCTGTTTCCCATTCTCAAGGGGAATGCTTTCAGACACTCTCCATTTATGATGATGTTGGCTGTTGGCTTTGTATAAATGCCCTTTATTATGTTGAGGACTTTCCCTTCTATTCCTATTTTGCTGAGAGTTTTTATCAGGAATGCGTGTTGAACTTTGTCAAATGCCTTTTCTGCATCAGTTGATAAGATCATGTGGTTCTTGTCTTTTGTTTTATTTATGTGATGGATTACCCTGATTGTTTTTCTAATGTTGAACCATCCTTGCATACCTCATATGAATCCCACTTTTTTTCTAGTTATATGAATCCCACTTGGTCGTGGTGAATTACTGTTTTGATATGTTGTTGAATTCTATTGGCTAGAATTTTGTTGATATTTGCATCTAAGTTCATGAGGGATATTGGTCTGTAATTTTCTTTTTTTGTTGTTGTCTTTACCTGGTTTTGGTATCAGAGTTATGCTGGCTTCATGAATAAGTTTGTGACTATTCCGTCTTTCTCATGCTCTGAAATACCTTTCGTAGTAGTGGTGTTAACTCTTCTCTGAAATTTTGGTAAAATTCTCCAGTGATACCGTCTGGGCTCTGGCTTCTTTGTGTTGAGAGTTTTTTAATTACCTTTTCAATCTCTTCTTTTCTTATAGGTTTAGTTAGCTGTTCTACCTCTGTTTGTCTTAGTTTAAGTAGGTAGTGCATTTCTAGAATTTTGTCCATTTCCTCTAGGTTTTCAAATTTGTTGGAGTACAATTTTTCATAGTATTCTGTTATGATTCTTTTAATTGCTCTTGAGCCTGTTGTGATATAGCCCATCTCATTTCTTATTCCAGTGACTTTCTTACTCTCCTGTTTTTCTTTTGTCAGTTTGACCAGTGGCTTATCAATTTTGTTAATCTTTTCAAAAAACCAGCTTTTGGTGTTGTTAACTCTTTGAATTGTTTTTCTATTCTTTATTTCATTTATTTCTGCTCTAATATTTTTTTATTTGCTTTCTTTCTGGTGTCAAGGGCTCCTTTTGCTGCTCTCTATTTGTTCAAGTTGTAGAGCTAATGTTTTGATTCTGGACCTTTATTCTTTTTGGACGTGTGCATTTATTGCTAAAAATTGACCTCTGAGCACTGCCTTTGCTGTGTCACAAGGGTTCTGGTAGGATGTTTTCATTCTCATTTGATTCTATGAATTTCTTTATTCCGTCCTTAATTCCTTTTATAACTCAGTCATTTTTGAGCAAGGTGTTGTTGTTCAGTTTCCATGTATTTGCTGTTTTTTTTCTTACTTTTTGTTTTATTGATGTCTACTTTTTATGGCTTTATGGTCAGAAAAGATGCTTCATAATATTTTGATGCTTTGGATTCTGTTAAGGTTACTTCGCAGTCTAATAAAGGAGAATGTTCCATGTGTGTTGGAAAAGAAAGTATACTTGGTTGCTGTTGCTGTTAGGTGAAGTGTTCTATATATGTCTATGAGATCAAGTTGGTTGATTGTGGCATTTAGCTCTTCTGTGTCTTTACTGAGCTTCTTTCTGGATATTCTGTCCTTCACAGAAAGTGGTGTGTTCAAGTCTCCTACTGTTATTGTGGAGCTGTCTCTCTTTACAGTGCTGTTAGAGTTTGTTTTATGTATTTTGGAGCTCTGTCATTGGGTGTATAAGTATGTATTATGGTTATATCCTCCTGCAATATTGACCCTTTAACCATTACTTAGTGTCCTTCCTTATCTTTTGTTGTGGATTTTACTTTAAAGTCTGTTTTTCCAGAGATTAATATTGCCACTCCAGCCCTTTTTTAATTGTTGTTTGCTTGATATATATTTTTTCCATCTTCGAGTTTTAATTTGTTTGTGTCTTTAAGTCTAAGATATGTCTCTTGGAGGCAGCATATAGCAGAGTCATGTTTTTTATCCATTCCGCCACTTTCTGTCTCTTTTTTGATGCATTTAGTCCATTTATGTTCAGCATAATTATTGATAGGTATGAGTTTAGCACTGACATTTTGATGCCTTTTTGTGTGTGTTGTTACAGTTTCTTTGTTCCACTTAATTTTCTGTGCTGAGTCATTTCTCTTTATGTATTTTCTGTTCATCTTTTTCATTGTTGCTGATTTTGTATTTGCTGAGTCTTTATGTTTCTCTTGTTTTTTATTTTTATGTGTAGGATTGTTAGTTTCCTTTGTGGTTACCTTAATATTTACCCCCATTTTTCTAAGTTCAAACCAATCGTTTATTTCTTTATATTGCCTTGCCTTCCTCTCCATATGAAAGATCTATGGCTGCATTTTTTAGTCCTTCTTTTTTTATTTAATGTTGTCATCTTTTACATATTGACCGCTCTGTTTCCCTATTTTCAGCTTTGATTTATTTTTGTGACTTCCTGGTCTGGATTTTTATCTGGTTGCTTTGTCCTCTGTTCTAGTCTTGGGTTGTTATCTGATGTTATTGACATTCTAAATGAAGGGTTCCCTTTAGTATTTCTTGTAGTTTTGGTTTGGTTTTTGCAAATTCCCTAAGCTTCTATTTATCTGGAAATGCCCTAATTTGCCATCATATTTGAGCAACAGTTTTGCTGGATATGCAATTTTTGTCTGGCAATTTTTTTTTTCCTTCAAGGCCTTATATATGTCATCCCATTGCCATCTTGCCTGCATGGTTTCTCCTGATTAGTCCGAGCTTAGTCTTATTGACTCTCCTTTGTAGGTGACTTTTCATTTGTCCATGGCTGCTCTTGAAAATCTCTTTATCTTTCTTTTTTGGCAAGTTTGATTATAATATGTCTTGGTGACTTTCTTTTGGGATCTACCTTGTGTGGGGTTCGATGAGCATCTTGGATAGCTATCTTCTCATCTTTCAAGATATCAGGGAAGTTTTCTGCCAACAAATCTTCACCAGTTCTCTCTGTATTTTCTGTTTTCCCCTGCTATCCTGGTGCTTCAATTACTTGTGTGTTATTCCTCTTGATAGAGTCCTACGTAATTTTTAGATTTCTTCATTTAAAAAAAAATTCTTTTATCTGATTTTTCCTAAAATATGTTGATGTCAAGTGCTTTATCTTCAGTCTCACTAAATTCTGACTTCCATTGCCTCTATTCTGCTCCTGTGACTTTCTATTGAGTTGTCTAATTCTGAAATTTTATTGTTAATTTTCTAGCTTTCTGTTTGCTGTCTATGGATTCTTGAAGCCTATTAAATTTGCCCTCATATTCTTCTATAACCCACTTAGGTTGCTTTGTCTGTGTGTTCATTGGCTTGTTTTGCATTTTGCCTGATCTCCTTCCTGACCTCTTGAAGAGTTCTGTATATTTATCTTTTGTATCCTACCTCCAGTAATTCCAAGATATTATCTTCCTCTGGAAGATTCCTTGATTCTTTGTTTTGGGAGTTTGGGGAAGCCATCGTGGTCTGCCTTTTTATGTTATTTGATATTGACTGTTGTCTCCAAGCCATCAATAAGTTATTATATTTATTTATTTTATGTTTGCTTACTGTGTCCTACCTTCTTGTTTTATTTTGTTTTGATATGCTCAAATAGGCTGGTCTTGTGAGCTAGTTTGCTCATTGGCTTCTTCAAAGCTCTCATGTCCTGTCACCAGGTGGTTAGAGATGTTACTAGGTATGTGAACCCAGAAGTCTGTTTACTTTTCTTGTACAGATTTACCTCAGGTATCAAGACAGTAGGTCACCAAGTGTGTGGTGTAGGCTCTTACTGAAATACTAGATGGGCAGGGATGATTGAAGTAGGCACAGATATGTGGCCGCAGTAGGGGGTCACATGCTGAGCAAGGCAGGGCTCTGACAGCTTCCCCTAAGTGTCTGGGAAGAAAGTGTGTCCCTCTTCCTTACAGTGCGTAGGTGGGTGGGTTTTGCAGCCGTACTATGGGCACCCAGTGGTGTTGGTTGTAAGGACTGGGAGGCACCACTTATTCTGAACCCCTGTTGCAGGTGGCTAGGTGGTATGGGTGGAGCCACCAGTCCTCAGCCCCCTGATATGGGTAGGTGAGGACCCTACTAAATGGGCAGAGCTGTGTCAAATGTCACAAACCGCTCCAACATATAGCTGATACAATGAAGTTTGGCTTCAGGTATACACCCTGTTGTACTGTGCTAATGGGGCCTATACTATTGAAATGAGCCCACACAGGTTTATGGAGGGGTGAAAGGCCTTCAAAGTCCATGGACCCCTTATGCCTGTGCCTGGGCAAAGGAGTTATACCTGCCCTGAGTTCCCAGCTTAGGGGAGCTGGCAGATTATTTTTTCCTGTTGTTTAATTTGTTCCTTCTCTCAGGCCAGGAGAATGCCTTACGGTGCATGAGGGGCCCCATTTTCAGCCCAGGGGAAGCAGCAGTCTGCAATTGCTGAAGCCGGCCCAGGAGTGCAGAGCAGGTAGGGAGCAGAGAGATAGATTCTTCCCAAACGGTATTTTTCAATCTGTGTGGTAGTTTAGACGCATATACTTATCTTTTGCCAATTGAGGGCTGCTTCTCACTGGTTCTGGAGGGTTGAGCAGACTCTCTGTTGCTCGGTCTCTCCTGATGTGGGAAACATGCCCTGAATGCCACTGCTTAACTCACTGCACTTGTCAGCTGATCCAGTCTGCAGGGTGCTGGTTCCCACTGGGTCAGGCCTGGCAACTCCTCACTGTTTCTGAACCACGTCTCCCTCCCGCTGACACTCAGTCTAATTCCTTAACTTTGCCTTTGATGTTCAGGGCTCCTAGACTGTCATATAATTGATTCAATTGTTTTTCTGGGTCTTTGTTGTAAAAGGGACCACAAGAAGCATCTGACTACTCTGCCATCTTGGCCCTGCCTCCATGTTCAATATACTCTTGAGATGATCTCTAAATTCAGGTGGCATATACTCAAGGTCATACTTTGGCTCTGGTGGACTGGTTTAATGTTCTCACCTTCAGCTTGAACTTGCTTATGAGCAGTTGCTGGTCTCTTCTGAAGTCGGCCCCTGGTCTTGTTATGACTGATGATATTGAGGTTTTCCATCATCTCTTTCCACAGATGTAGTCAGTTTGATCCCTGTGTATTCCATCTGGCAAGGTTCATGTGTATAGTTGCCATTTATGTTGTTGAAGAAAGGCAAATATATAATAAATAATAATAATTTTTTTTTTTTTTTAATAAATAGGCCCTTGGAAGCCGGTTTGGTTTTGGTTGGTCTTACAAAAGTTTATCATGCAGTTTCTGGCATTGTTTTTATCACCAAAGACATATTTTTTGACTACAGGTTTTTCTTTGTTTTCATCTTTCACATTCTAATCACCCATAATTATCACTGCCTTTCGATCACAAGTTTGATCAATATCAAACTGCAGAAGTTAGTAAAAAAATCTTCAATTTCTTCATCTTTGGCATTATTTGTTAGTGGGAAAATATGAATAATAGTTGTATTAACTGGTGTTTCTTGTAGGCATATGTATATTATCCTATCACTGACAATATTGTACTTCAGGATAGACCTGGAAATGATCTTTCTGACAATGAATGTGATGCCATTCCTCTACAATTTTTCATTCCCAGCATAGTAGACTATATGATTGTCCAAATCAAAATGGCCAATACCAGTTCATATCAACTCATTAATTCCTAGGATATCAATCTTTGTACCTTCTGTTTCATTTTTGTTGCCTTCTAATTATCCTACATTCATACTTTGTACATTCTGTGTTCTGATTATTAATGGATATTTCCAATGATTTCTTCTCATTGTGAGTTGTGCCACATAAGCAAACGATGGTCCCCAGAGCTTTACACCATCCACATCATTAAGATCAACTGTACTTTGGGGTGCATCTCTTCCCCTGTCATATTTTGAGTGCCTTCCAACCTGAGGGGTTTATTTTCTGGCATGGTATCAATGTCCCACTGCTGTTCAGAAGGTTTTTACTGGCTAATTTTTTAGAAATAGATCACCAGGTCATTCTACCTAGTCTGTTTTACCCTGGAAGCTCTGCTGAAACCTGTCCACCATGGGTGACCCTACTGGTTTATGGAGTACCAGTGACATACCTTCTAATATCACAGCAGCATTCGAGCCACTGCAGCATGACAAGCTGATAACCAAGGTTTTGTAGAGCTCAGAGAAATCCTCTATTTTTAATCAAACATGAACCATCTTTATGCAATTTTTCCCCTGTAAGGGTTGTTTGAAGGACTGAGGAACTGAGCAGTAGCATCCACAGTCTCTCTTACTTGTATCACTTAACCACATATAACCTCTACGTAGTTATTAGGTAACATTTTTACCTATGGCTTCTTAATCCTAGCGCCATCTGCAAGATAAATTGCTTTCAAATCAATTTCTTTTCTAAATCCTGAAAAGTGAGTTTCTGGACAATTTTTTATAGTTAACGGTAGTCCTATCCTCATATAAATGGATGTTTAGGTCCCTGGCCCTTTTCCTTCCAGGTTGATATCAAAGAACAAAAGAAAATTGTTAGCTTGGACCCCAACATTCTCAGGAGTTTTACTCTTTCTTATTTCCAGAAAGAATACTATCCTGGTTTTCCTACTACTGTTGTGGCTCCATGTCTCCATTTTGCATCATGGATGTGGTCTTCTCACCTCAACCATTACATTTAGGAATTCCTCACATATTGGTTATATGCTCTCCTTGTTCTCTCTTGGTAAACTTTTACATACCTATAGTTTTACTAACTACCATGGGCACCTGGGTCACATATTTATATCTGTAGACAAGAGTTCTGTTCTGTGTTCTGGGCACAGATAGCCAATTGCTTACTTGCCATTTTTTGGATGTCTCAAAGATACCTCAATCTCAACTTGACAAAAGTAAACTCATGATCATTCTTCCTAAAGCTGTTCCAATTTATGTTTTCTGTTTCAATGACCAATACAATTACCCACAAAGTAGCACAAATAAGATACCTAGGACTCATTCTTTCCATGTCTTTCTCCTTTTCTCCGTATAAAATCTGTCAACAAGTGTTGTCAATCCAATCTCCTCAGTAGTTGGATCTTTCTACCTTTTCAATAGCAATGAAAAACCTTACTCTGAGCTATCAATCTCACTAAAGTATTATAAAAAGACCTTACTTTTCTACTTGCATCTCCTCTCATTTCCCTGTAATCTATTCTCCACGTGGTATAGAACATGTATCTGCTAACATTACCTAGAATAACTGCTCTCAAGGTGCCATTTGGGGACCTATTCAAGAGTTCTACAAGGTCAAAATTATTTTCAGAATAATACTAGAACATTCCCCTTGTCACTCTCATTCTTTATCATCAGAACAGAGTGTTCCAGGGTAATGTGACCTGTGATGTAATAACACGTATGCAGAAACATATGTGAAAATCCAGATATATCTTTGTTATTTTAAAGTAATTAATAAATACTTTTCAGATTTCTGAATTTTAGTTTATAAAATGGTAGGTATTAATAGATATAATGCCCATAAGTCAAAGGTCTTTGGGGTTCTCAGTAGCTTTTAAGAGTGTAAAGGATTTCTGATACTAAAATATTTGAGAACCATTGACTTAAAAGGCCATCCATGTCCTGGCCACTAAGTTTCTATTACTCCACACCCATCTCTCTTTTTACTCCATAAACACTGAGTTCTTTCAGTTCCTCGTTCATATCCCATTCCCTCCCAATATGGTCCCTCTGCCAGAAACTCTTTTTCCTATTCTCTTCATCTAATAAATTTAAAGTCATTCCTTGATCTTATAATCTCAGTTGTTTCTTTTTTAGTGAAACTCCTCTAATCTTCTTGACTTGCCCAAATATCCTATTACATGATCTCGTAGCATTAATATCTCCATTCATAGTTATGGTTACAATTTTGTGTTTGTTTCTGCAATTGTTTAGTTTAATGAAGTCCCACTAGCTATAGATGCCATGAGATCAGCAATCATTCATGTTTTTGTTCAAAACTGAAGCTCTGGTGTCTAGCACATTATCTAGCATGCAGTAGAAATTTATGGAATGAGTAATATGAATGAGATGGGTTTATGTCATAGGCAAAAAAAATTGTAACTAAAAGTACATAGATTTACAAAGAGTGGGTGTAAAATACAAAAATGATATCAAGAGAGTCTCAATGTAGGCAAGAATTTCGTAAGGATTTGGACAGAAAGAGGAATTCAATAGCTCATCCAGAAGTAAAATGAGGTCAGAAAAGTACCAACTGGAAAATAATGTTAGCAAAAAGTAAGAGTATGTTGAAGAGTGTAGGAGCAGATAAGATTAGAAGGATAAGCAAGACTCACATGTTCAGGACCTTGAATGTGAGCTTCAGGAGTTTGTGCTCCAAGCCATTAATGATGAACTCAGTAAGCGCTTGTGGAGAGGACTGGCAGGAAAAATATTGCATTTTGGGCAGATTCATCTACTAGTACTGTATAGATTAGAATAGAGGTGATGAGAGTAGTTTGTGATTTTTCTGGACTTCTACATAAAATTCCTCTGATGAACTTTTGGTCACATGGAATCTGTTTTCAGAGATCCAGGGCCCACTTAACATGGTGTTGAGTAAAGATTTAAAAATAATAAAGCAGCATTATAATGAGCTTCCCTTCTCACAGTCTTCCAAGTTACTTCCAGAAGGTAGACTGGTGGCTAAAAAGTATTTTTATAATACAGAGTGAATGAAGATAATGTATGCCAGTGTCTAGAGAAATGTTCTGGAAACTTCCATGTCTGTCATGGTAGGTCTGATGCATGCTACTCCCAACCCCCAAGGCCTGGCCCAGTGTGCAGTTATTGTGCATCTGGCCATGTGATATTTTATCCCTTTATGGTGTTTTACCAACTGCATTATAAACGTCTTCACTCCAGATTGAATTTTTATATTCTTGGAATCACATTGGAACCAAAACTTCAATACCTTGAACTGACAAGAAAGGTGAGACATTTTTTTTTCTCTCATTTTCTCTTAAACAAGTTAATAGTGAGTTTGCCTCAAGGAAACTCAATAACGGCAAGCTCTGTAAGTTGTTGTCATACAGCTAGAGTGTATGAGCTGAGAGTCTGTTTTAAAAATTGAACAAATGAAAACATGGATCCTTATGGCATGGAACTTTGCTAATCTTCAGTGCGGCATTTCCTAGAGCCTTAAGCAGTTACACAAATGGAGACCTTGAGAAGAGAAGCTTTCAACATTATGGGAAATATTTTTTTCTCCAGAATTGGAAAGGGAAAAACCTTAAAATTTGTCCTCTTTTAAGTTTCTGGAAGGCATTTTCTTCATCCAACATAGGGAAAAATTCATTGCTTACTCTGAGATAGTATGTAAAAGAAAAAAAAAAAAGTATGTAAGGTCCATTAAATGTGTTATCCAATTTAATCAGCATAAAGTCCTGGGTAGTAGTAGTTTTATTTTTATCTCCATTAAAGGAATGATGATTCTGACCCTTAGAAAATTTAGGTAACTACTCCAAGTTCACACAACTAGTAAGTGTTGGAACTGTGTTTTTCTGATCCATTGATGGCTTTAGAGACTCAGTAGCAAATAAGAGCCCTATCCTATGGAGCTTTTATTCTAGAAACAGGGAGAGATTCGTATAACAAGCAAGCCATTAAAAAAAAAAAAAAACTAAATAGTATGCTTTCATGGAGATATGAGTCTTTGATGAAAGCTAAAGCAAGGTAAAAGGTTAGAACATGGAAGGGGAACAAGGATAGGCTATTTCCCATAGAATGATGAAAAGAATGTTCCTTGGGACATTGACATTTAAATTTCACATTGAATGAAATGATGAAGCAATCAACGTGAATGTTTTGGGTGAAAAACGTTCTAGGTAAAGAGTCTAAGAACGGAAAGAAGTGACATAGTCCCAAAAATGCAAAAAGGTCAGAGAGGTGACAGAGCAAAATGGGCTCAAGCAGAGTGGTAGGAGATGAGTCTGGAAAGTTAGAAATAGATCACATAGTTCCTTCTTGACTGTAGTAATACGTTTGAATTTAATTTGTTAGAGTGATGGGAAGGCATTGGAGAATTTGATCAATGGCTAGAATTGCTGCATCATGTAAAGGTGTAAATTTAAATTGATAAGAAACTTTCAAATGGTTTCCCAAACTATATACATATAAGCAATATGTGATACTTCCAGTGGATCACAATCCTTGCCTGTGAAGTTGTATCTCATTGTGGTTTTAACTGGTAATTTCCTTGCTAGTAAATGATCTCGAGTGTGTTTTCATTTACATTTTTTAAAATTTAATTTAGATGAGGATTTCCAGAGCAAATTAGTTTCTTATGAACAATACACATATTGTTTTGTGACATTGGTTGCCAACCCCATGACATGTCAGCACTCTCCCCTTCTTAACCATATGTTCCTCATTACCAGCTTTCCTGTCCCTTCCTGCCTTCTGGTACTTGCCCCTGGGCTGGTGTGCCCATTTAGTCTTGTTTTGTTTATAGGCCTGTCTAATCTTGGGCTGAAGGGTGAATTTCAGGAATGACTTCAGTTCTGGGTTAAAAGGGAGTTTGGGGGCCATAGTCTCGGGGTTTCTCCAGTCTTTGTCAGACCAATAAGTCTGCTTGTGTGTGTGTGTGTGTGTCTGCGTGTGTTAGAATTGTGTTCTACATTTTTCTCCAGCTCTGTCCAGGACCCTCTATCGTGATCCTTGTCAGAGCAGTTTGTGGTGGTAGCCAGGCAACATCTAGTTGTGCTGGATTCAGTCTGTTGGAGCCTGTGGTACTTGTGGTCCGTTAGTCCTTTGGACTAATCTTTCCCTTGTGTCTTTGATATTCTTCATTCTTTCTTGTTACAGTTGGAGTGAGACCAGTGGAGTATCTTAGATGGCCACTCCCAAACTTTTAAGACCCCAGACACTACTCATCGAAGTAGGATGTAGAATATTTTCTTTTTAAATCATGTTATGTCAATTGAGCTAGATGTTCCCTGAGACCATGGTCCCCAGACCTCAGACCAGTAATTCGGTCCCTTAGGGAACTTCCATGACCTTGCCTTGGCAAAGTTGTGCTGGCTTCCCCAGTATTGTGTACTGTCTTACTCTTCACCATAGCTACCACTTATCTATTGTCTACTTAGAGTTTTTCCCTCCCCACACGTCTCCTCTCTCGTAACCATCAAAGATTGTTTCTTTTTGTGTGTAAACCTTTTTATAAGTTTTTATAATAGTGGTCTCATACAATATTTGTCCTTTCGTGATTGACTTATTTCACTCAGCATAATGCCTTCCAGAATCATCCATATGGTGAGATGTTTGGCAGATTCGTCATTGTTCTTTATCATTGCATAATACTCCATTGTGTGTATGAACCATAGTCTGTTTATCTAGTCATCTGTTGATGGACACTTAGGTTAAAAGGTTGTTTCCATTTATTTTCTATTGTGAATAATGCTGCTATGAACATGGATGTACATATGTCTATTCGCGTGATGGATCTTATTTCTCTAGGATATATCCCTAGGAGTGGGATTGCTGGATCATATGGCATTTTTATTTCTAGCTTTTTAAGGAAGTGCCATATCATTTTCCAAAATGAGTGTACCATTTTGCATACCAACCAGCAGTGCATAAGAGTTCGAATCTTCCCATAGCCTGTCCAACATTTGTTATTTTCTGTTTTATTGATTTGTGCCAGTAATATAGGGGTAAGTTGGTTTCTCATTGTAGTTTTGATTTGCATTTCTCTAAAGGCTAGTGATCTCAGTCATTTCCTCACATTGTCTGTTAGCTGCCTGAATATTTCCTTTGGTGAAGTGTCTGTTCATTTTCTTTGCCCATTATTCAATTGGATTATTTGTCTTTTTGTTGTAGAGGTGCTGGATTTTCCTGAGGATTTTAGAGATTAGGCTTTTGTTGGATTTGTCATAACCAAAATTTTTTCCAAGTCTCTAGGTTTTCTTTTGACTCTTTGGTGAAGTCTTTTGATAAGTGTTTATTTTTTAGAAGATCCCAGTTATCTAGCTTATCTTCTAGTGTTTGTGTATTATTAGTTATGGTTTGATTCCTGCTTATGCCACATATTAGAGTCTCTGGTGTTGACCCTATTTTTTCTTCTATGATCTTGATTTTTTTTTTCATTTTATATTTAGGCCTTTGATCTATTTTGAAATAGTTTTTGTGTATAGCGTGACGTATGGATCCTGTTTCATTATTTTGCAGATGGACATCCTGTTTTGCAGCGACCATTTGTTAAAAGGACTATCTTTTCCCCATTCGATGGATTTTGGGCCTTTGCCAAAGATCAGGTTACCATAAGTGGTTGGATTTACATCTGGGTTCTCAATTCTGTTCCATTGGTCAATGTGTCTGTTGTACCAATAACAGGCTGTTTTGACTACCTTAGCTATACAGTAGGTTCTGGGCTCTGGTAGTGTGAGGCCTCCTACTTTATTTTTCTTCGACAGTGTTTTATTTATCTGGGCCTCTTCCCTTTCCACTAAATTTAATGATAAGGTTTTCCTTCTCATTAAAGGATGCTGTTGGTACTGAATTCGTATTGCATAGTATTTGTAGATTGCTTTGTGTAGAACTGACATTTTCACAATGTTGAGTCTACCTATCCATGAGTGTGGTATGTTTTTCCATTTCTGTAACTCTCTGTTGGTTTCTTGGAATAGTGTTTTGCAGTATTCTTTGGACAGGTCTTTTACACCTCTTGTTAGATTTGTTCCTGAAGTATTTTATTGTATATGGTATTGTTTAAATGATCATTTAAACAGTATTGTTTTCCTGATTTGCTTTTCATAGGTCTCTTCATTGTTGTATAGGAAACCCTGGTGGTGTACTGGTTAAGTGCTATGGCTGCTAACCAAAGGGATGGCAGTTCGAATCTGCCAGGCGCTCCTCGGAAACTCTATCGGGGCAGTTCTACTCTGTCCTATAGGGTTGCTATGAGTTGGAATTGACTCGATGGCACTGGGTTTGGTTTTGTTTTTTTTTTTAGGAATCCAACTGATTTTTGTATGTTTATCTTGTATCCTTCTACTCTGCTGAATTTTTCTATTAGCTCCAGTAATTTTCTCCTACAGTCTTCTGGGTTTTCTATATACAATATCATATCATCCATAAATATAGTTTTATTTCTTCCTTACCAACTTGGATGCCCTTTATTTCTTTTCCTTGCCTTTTACCTAGGACTTCCAGCAAAATGTTAAATAGGAGTGGTGATAAAGGTCTAACCTGACTTGTTCCTGTTCTCAAGGGAAATGTTTTCAGCCTCTCTCCAGTAAGAATAATGCTGGCTATTGATTTTGTATAGATGCCCTTATAGACAGCATATTGGTAGGTCTTTTTTTTTAAATCCATTCTGTCTCTGTCTCTTTATGGGTGCACTTAAGCAACTTACATTCAGTTTGATTATTGATCGGTTTGAGCTGAGTTTATTGTTGTCATTTTGTGTGCTTTTTTTGTGGTGCTGTTATTTTCTTTGTTCTTACTCTTCTGTGCTGAATTCCTTTTGTTTGTGGACTTTTTCATTTCTTTGTAGAGGAATTTCTCTTTATACCTATTTTATTGAGAGCTTTTATCGGGAATAGGGTTTGGGCTTTGTCAAGTGCCTTTGCTGCTTCGATTGAGATGATCGTGAGGCTATTTTCTTTTACTTATGTGGCGGATTTTGTTGGTTGATTTTCTAATGTTGAATCATCCTTGCATACCCGGTATGAATCCTACCTGGTCACATGGCATTTTTTTTTATGATGATGAATTCTGTTGGCTAGAATTTTGTAGACTTGTGTTTACTGAGACTTTATGTTTTTCTTCTTTATTTCAACAAATAGATTTGTTAACTTTCTATGTGGTTACCTTGAAATTACCGCTTCTTCCTAAGTTTGAACCAGCCTTTTAATGCTTGATATTGCCTTGACTTCCTCTCCATTTGAAAGTTTTATACCTACACCATTTATTCCTTCTTTTATTTTTCTGGTGTTGTTGTCATTTACAGATTGACATCTCTAGTTCCCTGTTGTAAATATTTTAGTTTTGTTTTACCCTTTGCTTGTTCATTACCTAGGTTAATACCTGGCTGATGTAGTCTCACGTCATAGATTCAGGCTGTTGTTTATTCTCTAACAGAAGGACTCCCTTTAATAATTTAATAATTCTTATAAGTCTGGTTTGGTTTTTACATATTCCTTTAATTCCTGTTTATCTGGAAATGTCCTAATTTCACCATCATATTTGAGCTAGAGTTTTGCAGGGTATATTATTCTTGGTTGGCAATTTTTTTTTCTCAATGTTTTATATATGTCATCCTATTGTCTTCTTGCCTGCAGAGTTTCTGCCAAGTAATCAGAGCTTAGTCTTATTGTTTCCTCTCTGTATGTGACTTTTCATTTTTCTTGAGCTGCTTTCAGAATTCTTTCTTTGTCTTTGGTTTTAGAAAGCATGATTATGATATGTCTTGGTGTCTATCCTATATGGGGTTTGTTGAGTTTCTTGGATGGCCAACTTTTCATCTCTCATAATACTAGGGGTTTTCTCTCAGTAAATCTTCAGTGATCCTGTCTGTGTTTTTCATTTTCTTTCCCCGTTCTGGAACTCTGATCACATGCAAAATTTGCTTTTGATTCTTTTCCCACATTGCTCTCATGGTTTCTTCATTTTTCTTTGTTATTTTCTGTGATTTCTCCTCAAACAAAGTGATATCCAAGGATTTGTTATCAATTTCACTGATCTTATCTTCCATTATTTGAAATTTGTTCCTAAAACCTTCTATAGCACTATTTCTGAAATCTGATTGTTTAACTTTTGGATTTCTAATTTCTGTTTTTGGAGGATTTCTAGTTGTTTTTTTATTTTGACATTTTGTTTCTGTATTATTTTCTTGACTCTTTACATTGTTTTGTCTTTCTTTTCCATGATTTTATCTACCTTTTCCATGTTTTTCTCTATTTTTTCCTTATTTTTTGTCAGCATTTTCCTTCATCTCTTGAATAGCCCTGAATATTGGAGTTTTGTATTCCCTATCAGATAGTTCCAGTGCCTTTTCTTCTCCAGAAGGTCATCTGGTGTTTTATTTTGGATGCTTTCTGGAGCCATGCTGTTCTGTCTCTTTATATGTTTTGATACTGTCTACTGTCTTCAGGACATTCAAGAATTATTTCTTTCATTTATTGATTGCAGGTTTGTTTGTTTTGTCCTGCTTTTTTGTTTTATTTGGTTATGTCTGCGTAGGTAGGCTGGGCATTTTCTGTTGTTTGCTCATCTGTGGGCACTATACTTCTCACCACCTCATCTAGGTGGGCATATCTGGTCATTCAGGTATGGTGCAGCAGGGCAGGTCGAGCAGAGGAGGACGGATGGGGTGGGCTCTTTGTAGCATGTGCTGGAGCCAACAAGGCAGGGCCGGGGGTAGTACAGACTGGTGGTGTCTGATGGTCTGCACCTGTGCTGCTGAGAGGCATAGTGCTCAGTACATGGTGCAGTTAGAAGGGAAGGGAGAGTATGTAATGTGTGCAGCTAAGTGGGTATGGGAAAGAAGAGAATAAAGAGAGAAAAACAAAAGCCAAATAAATTAAATAAAAAAACTCCCTGAAGGGGCCCACCAGTGTGGCAGTGAAACCAGCAAAGATTCTTTCTGGCAGCTCCCTAAGTGATGTGTCACCACCCCTCAAAAAACAGCAAAGACAGCACACACAGCCAGGTGGTTGGGAGAAAGAAAGGAAGGAAGGTAGATAGAGATAAGAAACAAAAAAAGAAAAAAAAAGTGCCCCCAGGGAGCCCGCTGGTGTGGTGGTGTGGGCTGAGTAAGCGTGTGCCAGGGGTTCCCCAACCAAGCATTGAGGCATAGCCTGTCAAAAAGCAGCAGAGACAGCACCTGGAAAAAGTAAAGGAAGGAAAGTCAAGAGAGTCAAGATACCAAGAAAAAAATGCCCTGAGGGAGCCCACCAGCATGACAACGTGGACCAGGAAGTGGCTCCCCAGCCAAGTGGCACAGCACAGACTGTCAAAAAGTGGCAGAGACAGCACCTGGAGAAAGGAATGGAAGGAAAGTAGAGAGAGTCAAGAAATGAAGGGATAAAGAAAAAAAAGTAAAAGAAATGCCCTAAGGGTGCCCACTAGCATGGCCATGGGGGCAGGGAAAATGGCCCCTCAGCTGAGTGGTCTGGCATAGCCCATTAGAAAGCAGTGGAGATGGCAACTGGAGAAGAGAAAGGAAGGAAGGTAGAGAAAGTTAAGAAACTGACAAAAGGCTGGGGCCAAAATGGAAAACTAGCCAGAAGCTTCAGCCGATCCCTCTTACAACAAAGGCCTGAAAAAACAAGTGAATCAATTATATATATGACAAGCTAGAAACCTTGAGCACCAAAGGCAAAATTAAGGAATCACTCTGAGCAATGGGGAGGGAGAGAAAGGGCAGAAGCAGCGATGAGTTGCTGAGCCCACACAGCACCTCAGCTCGGATTCCTTGGTGCTCTTCTTTGGTGCAACTGCAGAGGGGCTGATGGTAGTTCCCTGAGACACGGCAGCTTCAGTGAAAGAAGGTAAGCAGAGTGGTACACTCCTGACCCAGTGGCGTGTCTACAACAGGGCTGGCTGTGGCCTTCAGGAAGCGGCTGCTTCAGTGAAAGAAGGCAACCAAAGTGCCGGCACTTGGTGTGACAGCTGTGGGACTCGTGATGGAGTTTAAGACAGAGTTGCTTCAGTGAAAGAAGGCAAGTGTGGGATGCAGCCCTAACCCCCAGGGGCAATCTCAGCGGGGACCTAGACAGCACACACAGGCTACAAATGCCTCTGGAATCTGAGATAAAACAGTGCTTTCAACACAAGATAAGTGCTTTTGTCTAATTTACTGTGTGCAGATCTAATAGCTCATTCTTTTGGAAGAACTGTCTGCTATCTATCTGATCCCTCCTGTCTCCCCCAGCCAGCTTCATTAACAGTTGATTTCCCTGGGCCTGAGACAGAACCTGCTGCACTCCATGAGCCATTCTCCTGACCTGGGAGAAGGAACAAATTAATAAATGGGGGGTAAAATACTCTGCAGTCTCCCCTAATCTGGAAGCTCAGAGCAGAAGCAGCTCCAGTCCAGGCATAAGTGATCCACAGACTTTGCCTCTCACCCCTACATATATCCAGGTGGCTATTATATTGCAAGTGCAAATCTGTTTGAAGTCCAACTAACTGTTTCAGCTGTGCAGTGGAGACGCAGGTTTTGGAGGCCTGATAACAGTCTGCCTATTAACAGGCTTTCACCTAACAACAGCAGGGACCTGAGGACTGTAGGCTCCATCCTTGCTACATAGCCAAGCGTGAAACGATAGTGGTGCCTATGAGTCCTTACAGGTATAAGCACTGGGTGCCTAAGGTACAGCTGCAGAGCCTACCCACTAGATCACTCTAAAGAACAGAGAGACTCCTTCCTCACTGACACTTGGGAAGGCTGTCAGCTCCCTGCCTTCCTTAGGGTGTGACCCCCTGCCGCTATCAGAAACTAGAGCATACACCCATCGCCACTGTGCCTCTAAGATAGTAGGTGAGAGCCTACACCACACACTAGGTGACCGACTATCAGGACACCTCAGCTGAATCAACACAAGAATAGTGAATGGACTCCTAAGCTCATATAACTGGTAAATACTCTAGCCATCTGTGTGCTTAAAAGGCTTTAATAGCCAAGTTAGCTCACTCTAATAGCCTATATAACTATATCGAAACAAAACAAAGCAAGAAACTAGGACACAGTGAGCAAACATAAAATAAATGCAATAACTTATAAATGGCTTGGAGACAACAGTCAATATCAAATCACATAAAGAAGCAGACCATGATTGCTTAAACAAACTCCCAAAACAGAGAATCAAGGACTCTCCGGGATGAAGATGTATTCCTGGAATAACCAGATGTAGAATACAAAAAATTAATATACAGATCTCTTCAAGACACCAGGGACAAATTCAGGAACAAGATCAGGCAACAAACATAAAAAGCCAAGGAACACACAGATAAAGCAGTTGAAGAAATTAAAAAGATTATTCAAGAACTTAATGAAAAATTTAATAAAATGCAAGAATCCATAGAGAGACAGCATTAGGAAATTCAGAAGATTAACAATAAAATTACAGAATTAGGCAACTCGATAGAAAGTCAGAGGAGCAGAATTGAGGAACAAGAATGCAGAATTTGTAAGATTGACAATAAATCACTAGGCACCAAGATATTTGGAGAAAAATCAGATAAAAGAATTAAAAAAAAAATGAAGAAACCCTAAGAACCATGTGGGACTCTATCAAGAATAGCTTACGAGTGATTGGAATATCAGAGCATGGAGGGAAACCAGATATCAACTCAGATAGGGAAAACATAAAAATAAATCAAGATAAAAAAAACTCAAAGCAGGGAATCAGTGATGTCATTATGTAAAAGATGACAATAATCAATAAAGTGGGACTAAATAAAGTAGGCATAGATCTTCCATAGGAAGAGGAAATCGAAGTGATATAAGGAGGTACAAGTTAGGTTTAAACTTAGAAAAATAGGGGTAAATATTAAGGTAACCAAAAAGAAGACTAACAATCCTACACTATAATATAAAATAACAAGATAAAGATAAAGACTAAGCAAAAACAAATTCACACACAAGAAAAAGAGGAACACACAATTTATAAAGAAAAACTTCTCAGCACAAAAAAGTAAGTGGAAAAATGAAATGTCAACAACACATACACACAAACATCAAAATGACAGCACCAAACTCATACCTATCTATAATCACGCTGAATGTAAATGGACTAAGTGCACCAATAAAGAGACAGAGAGTAGCAGAATGGATAAAAAACACAATCCGGCTATATGCTGCCTACAAGAGATGCACCTTAGACTTAAAGACACAAACAAACTAAAATTCAAAGGATGAAAAAATATATCAGGCAAACAACAATCAAAAAAGAGCAGGAGTAGCTATACTAATTTCTGACAAAACAGACTTCAAACTTAAATCTACCACAAAAGATAAGGAAGAACACTATATAATGATAAAAGAGACAATAAACCAGGAGGATATTGCCATATTAAATATTTATGCACCCAACCAAGAGCTTTGAGATACATGAAACAAACTCTAACAGCATCGAAAAGTGAGATAGACTGCTCCACAATTACAGTAGGAGACTTCAACACACCACTTTCAATGAAGGACAGAACATCCAAAAAGAAGCTCAGTAAAGACACGGAAGAGCTAAATGCTGCAATTAACCAACCTGACCTCGTATATATATACAGAACACTCCACCCAAGAGCAGTCAAGTATACTTTCTTTTCCAACACACATGGAACATTCTGTAGAATAGACAACATATTAGGCCATAAAGCAAGACTTAACACAATCCAAAACATTGAAATATTACAAAGCATGAAAGTAGAAGTCAATAACAGAAAAAAGCAGGGAAAAGAAATCAAACACTTGGAAACTGAACAATACCCTGCTCAAGAAAAGACTGGGTTATAGAAGACATCAAGGATGGAATAAAGAAATTCATAGAATCCAATGAGAATGAAAATGCTTCCTATTAGTACCTTTGGGACACAGCGAAAGTAGTGCTCAGAGGTCAATTTATATCAACAAATGCACACATCCAAAAAGAAGAAAGGGCTAAAATCAAAGAATTATCCCTACAACTTGAATAAATAGCACAACAAAAGAAACCCTCGGGCACCAGAAGAAAACAAATAACAAAACTTAGAGCAGAACTAAATGAAATAGCAAACATAAAATCAATTGAAAGAGTTAACAAAACCAAAAGCTCGTTCTTTGAAAAGGTTAAAAAAATTGATAAACCATTGGCAAGACTGACAAAAGCAAAACAGGAGACGAAGCAAATAACCCAAATAAGAAATGATATGGGCAGTATCACAACAGACCCAACTGAAATTAAAAGAAACATAACAGAGTACTATGAAAAGTTGTACTCTGAAAGATGTGAAAACCTAGAGGAAATGGACAAATTTCTAGAAACACACTACCTACCTAAACTAACACAAACAGAGACAGAACTAAATAAACCTATAACAAAAGCAGAGATTGAAAAAGAAACAAACAAAAAAAAAACTCCCAACAAAAAAATGCCCTGGACCTGATGGCTTCTCTGGAGAATTCTACCAAGCTTTCATAGAAGAGGTAACACCACTACTACTAAATGTATTTCAGAGCATAGAAAAGGATGGAATACTCCCAAACTCATTCTATGAAGCCAGCATAACCCTGATACCAAAACCAGGTAAAGACTACACGAAAAAAGAAAATTACAGGCCAATATCCCTCATGAACTTAGACGCAAAAGTCCTTAACAAAATTCTAGCCAATAGAATTCAACAACATATCAAAAAATAATTCACCACAGCCAAGTGGGATTAATACCTGGTATGCATGGATGGTTCATTATTAGAAAAACAATCATTGTAATCCATCACATAAGTAAAACAAAAGACAAGAATGACACGATCTTATCAGTTGGTGCATAAAAGACGTTTGACAAAGTCCAACACCTGTTCATGATAAAAACTCTCAGCAAAATAGGCATAAAAGGAAAATTCCTAAACATTGTAAAGGGCATTTATGCAAAGCCAACAGCCAACATCCTAAATGGAGAGAGGTTGAAACCATTTCCACTGAGAACAGGGACCACACAAGGATGCCCTTTATCACCACTCTTACTCAACATCATGCTGCAGGTCCTAGCCCTCTGGCTAGCTATAAGGCTAGATAAGGAAATAAAGGGCATCCAAATTGGCGAAGAAGAAGTATCTCTGTTTGCAGATAACATGATATTATACCCAGAAAAACCTAAAGAATCCTTAAGAAAACTACTGAAACTAATAGAAGAGTTCAGCAGATTTTCAGGGTACAAGTAAACATATATAAATCAGTTGGATTCTTCTACATCAAAAAAGACAGCGACGAAGAGGAAATCTCCAAATCAATACCATTTACAATAGCCCCTAAGAAGGTAAAGTACTTAGGAATAAATGTAACCAGAGACATAAAAGACCTATACAAAGAAAACTACAAGACGCTACTGCAAGAAACCAAAAGAGACCTTCATAAGTGGAAAAATATGCCTTGCTCATGGATAGGAAGACTCAGCATTGTAAAAGTGTCTATTCTGCCCAAAGCGATCTACAGATACAATGCAATCCTGATCCAAATACCAGATATATTTTTTAATGAGATGGAGAAATAAATTGTCAACTTCACATGGAAGGGAAAGAGGCCCCGGATAAAAAAAGCATTACTGAAAAAAGAACAAAGTGAGAGGTCTCCCACTACCTGACTTTAGAACACATTGTACCGCCACGGTAGTCAAAACAGCCTGGTACTGGTAAAACAACAGATACATAGACCTTTGGAACAGAATTGAGAATCCAGACATAAATCCATCCACATATGCACAACTGATATTTGGTAAGGGCCCAAAGTCTGTTAAATGGGGAAAAGACAGGCTCTTTAACAAATGGTGCTGGCATAACTGGATATCCATCTGCAAAAGAAATGAAGCAAGGCCCATACCTCACACCACGCACAAAAACCAAATCAAAATGGATCAAAGACCTAAATATAAAATCTAAAACAATACAGTTCATGGAGGAAAAAATAGGGACAATGTTAAGAGCCCTAATACATGGCATAAACAGTATACAAAACATTACTAGAACTGCAAAAACAGTAAAAGAGAAGAAATTAGGTAACTGGGAGGTCCTAAAAGTCAAACACCTATGCTCATCCAAAGACTTCACCAAAAGAGTAAAAAGATTACCTACAGTCTGGGAAAAAGTTTTTAGCTACATCTCCCATCAGTGGCTAATCTCTAAAATCTACGTTACCGCAAACACTCAAAAACAAAAAGACAAAAATAACCCAATTAAAAAATGGGCAAAGGATATGAACAGACACTTCACTAAAGACGACATTCACGTAGCTAAGAGATACATGAGGAATTGCTCATGTTCTTTAGGCATTAGAGAAATGCAAATCAAAACTACAATGAGATTCCATCTCACTTCAACAAGGCTGGCATTAATCCAAAAAACACAGAATAATAAATGTTGGAGAGGTTGTGGAGAGACTCGAACACTTATACACTGCTGGTGGGAGCGTAAAACGTACAGCCACTTTGGAAATTGATTTGGTGCTTCCTTAAAAAGCTAGAAATAGAACTACCATATGATCCAGCAATCCCACTCCTTGGAAGATATTCTAGAGAAGTAAGAGCCTTTACACAAACAGGTATAGGCACACCTATGTTCATTGCAGCACTGTTTACAATAGCAAAAAGTTGGAAACAACCAAGGTGCCCATCAACAAATGAATGGATAAATAAATTATGGTGTATTCACACAAGGGAATACTATGCATTGAAAAAGGACGACGAATCTGTGAAACATTTCATAACATGGAGGAACCTGGAAGACAGTATGCTGAGTGAAATTAGTCAATTGCAAAAGGACAAATATTATATGAGACCACTATTTATATGAGCTCGAGAAATAGTTTAAACAGAGAAAGAAATATTCTTTGATGGTTAAAAGAGGGTGGAGGGAGAAAGGGAGAGAGAGGAGGATTCACTAATTAGATAGATAGTAGGCAAGAACTAATTTAGGTGAAGGGATGGAGAGGTCAGCACAACTGGACTATACCAATTTCAAAGAAGTCTCCTGAATAAACCGAATGCTTCGAAGGCCAGAATGGCAGGGCCATGGGTTTGGGGACCATGGTTGCAGGGAACATCTAGGTCAACTGGCCTAATAAAAACTATTAAGAAAACATTCTGCATCCCGTCTTGGAGAGTGGCATCTGGGGTCTTAAGAACTAGCAAGCGGTCATCTAAGATGCAACAATTGGTCTCAACCCACCTGGAGCAAAGGAGAATGAAAGATCTCCAAAGACACAAGGTAAGTATGAGCTCAAGATTCAGAATGGGCCACATAAATCAAAGACTACATCAGCCTGAGACCAGAAGAAATAGATGGTGCCTGGCTACAGCCGATAACTACCATGACAGGGAGCACAACAGAGAATCCCTGTAGGAACAGGAGAGCAGTGGGATGCAGACCCCAAATTCTCATAAAAAGGCCTGACTTAATGGTCTACTGAAACCCAGATGTCACGGTCCCCAGACTTTCTGTTAGCCCAAGACAGGAACCATTCTCAAAGCCAACTGTTCAGACAGGGATTGGACTGGACTACAAGACAGAAAATGATACTGGTGAGGAGTGGGCTTCCTGGATCAAGCAGACACATGAGACTATCTGGGCAGCCCCTGTCTGGAAGGGAGGTGTGAAGGCTGAGGGGGACAGAAGCTGGCTGAATGGACACGGAAACACAGGGTGGAGAGAAGGAATGTGCTGTCTCAGAGGGAGAGCAACTAGGAATATATAACAAGGTGTAGATAAGGTTTTGTATGAGAGACTGACTTGGTTTGTAAACTTTCACTTAAAGCACAATAAAAAAAAAAAGAACCTGAGGAAAAAATGCCTCTAGGGAGCCCACCGGCGTGGTGGTACTGACAGAGGAAGTGGCTCCCCAGCCAAGCAGCATGGCACAGCCCATCAAAATCTGGCAGAGATGGCACATGGCAGCAGTTAGACATGAGAAAGGAAGAAAAGGAGGTGAGAGAGAGAGAGATGAAATAGAAGCCAAAAAACAACCACCACAAAAAATGGCACTGAAGGAATTGGCCAGTGAGGTCAGGGTGAATCCAAGCAGCAAGGTGTCAGCATCTCTTCGGCTGAGCAACCTGCAGCCCACTGGAAAGTGGCAGAGGCCATGCAGAAGGAAGCAGAGTTGGTGGTGGGAAAGCATGTATACCTGGTTATCTGGTGCCCTGTCGCCTGCTGGGAGCTCCAGGAAATTGCCTTCCCATGCTCCCTGTCCACCGTCCTTGGTGGCTAAGGGATCCAAGATGGCATGTCCATGACACATTAGAAGGTAGGGGACCTCCACTCCATAGCTCTCCTCATTCTCTGTTCTCTGTTCTCTGTCAGTTTCTTACTCCATTTGGTGCTTGGTTGAATTTTTTACTCCTTTGTTTGATGCTTATGATTCCAGGACTGATGAATGTAAATGTTTTTCTGGTCTTTGCTGTAGATGGGCAGTGTGGTTCTTCTGTCTATATCACCATGGTTTTTCCACCTTAGAATTTTCTTAACGTTAAGCCATAAGAGTTCATTATGTATATGTATGTATGTGTATGTGTACACAGCATGCACAATTATCTCACTGTGATTTGAAAAAATTAAATGATATCTTCTATAAAGCAGACGTTTTAATTTTAACAAAGTCCTTTTTTTATGGTAGGAGTGTTTTGTGTTTTTTTATAATAAATATCTGCCTACCAAAATCCTCACAACTGGACCAATAAGCAACAACATGATAAATGGAGAAAAGATCGAAGTTGTCAAGGATTTCATTTTACTTGGCTCCAAAATCAACACCCATGGAAGTAGCAATTAAGAAATCAAAAGATGCATTGCACTGGACAAATCTGCTGCAAAAGACCTCTTTAAAGTGTTGAAAAGCAAAGATGTGACCTTGAAGACTAAGATACGCCTGATCCAAGCTATGGTATTTTCAATTGCATCGTATGCATGCAAAAGCTGGACAATAAATAAGGAAGACAGAAGAATTCACACCTTTGAATTGTGATATTGGTGAAGAATACTGAATATACCATGGACTGCAAAGAGAACAAACAAATCTGTCTTGGAAGTAATACAACCAGAATGCTCCTTAGAAGCAAGGATGGCTTATGTACTTTGGACATCAACATCAGGAGAGATAAGTCCCTGAAGAAGGACATCATACTTGGTAAAGTACAGGGTCAATGAAGAAGAGGAAGACCCTCAAGGAGACAGATTGACACAGTGGTTGCAACAACGGGCTCAATAACAATTGTGGGCATGGCGCAGGACCGGGCAGTGTTTCGTTCTGTTGTACATAGGGTCGCTGTGAGTTGGAATTGACTCAATGGCATCTAACAACAATGACAATCCAAAATTGTGAAGATTTATTTTTTTTCTAAAAATTTTGAAGTTTTAGCTTTTATGTTTCAGTCCGTAATCCATTTTGAATTTCTTTAATATTCTTGTATGTCATGTGGTACACTTTGATGTTTGCTTGTTTCTTATATAAATATGTAGTTGTTTGAGCACCATTTTTCCAAATAACGAGCATACCCATTGAATTACCTTGGTATTAAAAAAAAAAAATTGATTTCTTCTGGTTTCAGCTCTGACATATAAAATGCTTGAAAATCACCACTCCTCTCCTTACAACAAGAAAAAAATGTTGAACAAACTAAAAGTCAATGACTGCCTAGGTTCATCAGGCAACTGAGGTCATAAAAATCTAGAGATACAGGCAAGTACAGTGAATCACAGCCGATCTGCTTGCATGAAGCAGAAGTCACTGGCATCAGAAACAAGTATGAATACTTAAATATTAATTTTGACAAATTGGTGGAAGTTGAGTGTGGACTAGCTTGCGAGTTGAAAATTCCTGGGGGCAGAGTTTTGGGGAGGAAGTACATTTTTTGTGAGTTTTATATCCAGGGATCTCAGTAGAGATCAGAGAAAAATTATTTTGTCTTCCTAGCAGCAGAAAAAGAAAGTGACCATATTTAAACAAATCCCAGGAGAAATGCAATTATTTTGTAATATATCTTGAGCATTCTCTGTAACAAAGACCGGCCCTCCAAGGGAAATTACTTCACTTAAGTTATCTGACCTGAGGGTAGGGCAAATAGACAATTATAGACCCCTCTAGCCTTTCCTCTAGCTGGTTCTTTAAAAAGATTAATAAAGTCGGTAAGCTTCTAGGCAGGCTAACCAAAAAAAAAAAAAAAAAGAGAGAGAGAGACAGAGAAGACACAAGTTACTAATACCAACTTTTTTATATCTGTTATTAATATTTGTGGTTTTTGTCTTTTTTGTCCTGTGATTATTCTAGCTAGGGGTCTATTAACTTTATTACTCTTTTCAGAGAAGTAGGTTTGCTTTTGCTAATTTTCTCTATTATATTTCTGCTCTTATTTTTGTTATTTCTGCCCTTAAACGCAGTTTGAGGTAAATTTATTTTAAGGTATATATTTAGATAACCTATGCAAAACTATTTTTCTTTTCTAACATGAGCTTTTAAAGCTATAAATTTCCCTTTAAGTACTCCCTTAGCTGCAACCCACAAGGTTTAATATACTCTATTTTCATCATCACTAAAAACAATTCTTGTCTTTTTTTCTTCTTTGGCTCATGGCTTATTTAGAAGTATCCACATATTTGCAGTTTTTTCAGATATCTATTATTGATTTCTATTTTTTTTTCCAGTTTGTGTTGGAGAGCAAACTCTGTGGAATTTTTTTTTTTTAACTTTTTGAAACTCAATTTCTTGCTCAGCATATGTTCTATCTTGCTGATATTCCCATGTTCACTTGTCTTCTGGAGTTATTGAGTAGGATGTTCCATAAAAATCAATTACATAAACCTGGTTGATAGCACTGCTTAGATCTTTCATATTCCAAATCGGTATGTTTGTCTTTCGATTTAATTACGGAGAGACTAAAAACGAAACTCCTCACTGTCAAGTTGATTCCAACTCATAACGACCCTATAGGACAGAATAGAACTGCCTCATAAAGTTTCCAAAGAGCACCTGGTGGATTCAAACTGACAAACTTTTGGTTAGCAGCCGAAGCACTTAGCCACTATGCCGCCAGAGTTTCCAATTACTGAGAGAAAGGTGTTAAACTCTCCAACTATGTCTATTTCTTCCTCTAATTTGGTTGGTTTTTATTTCATTAATTTGAATTTCTGTTATGAGGACATGCACATTTATGATTGTAATGACTTCCTAGTTTCCCTTCTTACCTTCATAAAAATGTCTCTTTTTATCTTTGGCAAAGTATGTTGTCTTCAAGTCTAGTTTTTCTGATATTAATACAGCCACGTTAGCCCTAACATGCTTAGTGTTTACATACATATATTTTGCCTCTGTTTACTTTCAACTTATTTTTGTCTATATATTTAAAATACCTTTATTTAAATAGAATATAGTTAGGTTTCCTTTTGCTATTGAGTCTTTGTCTTTATATTGGAGTGTTTAGTTCATTTAGTGTAATTGTTTTTTTTTTATTTCAAGTTTATCATTTTGCTGTTTGATTTCTTTTTCTCTGATTTTTTTTGATCCTCTGTACATTTACATTTATGCCTTCTTTTGAGATAATGAATTTCCTTAGTATTCCATTTCCTCCTTTAGTTCTTCATTATTATTAAATTTATTTGTTAATTTTTTTAATTACTTTAATGTTGATATATAAATATATATATATATAAACTTTTGTCCATTCAACAGTTTTTGTATGTATAATTCAGTGACATTGATTACGTACATCATGTTGTGCAACAATTACCACTAAATTTTTTGAAATCATTCTACCACCATTAACAGAAACTTAGCACCCCCTAAACAAGGACTCCACCTTCTTCCTCCTTCTCACTCCTGGTAACCGTTAATAAGCTTTGGTCTCTATACGTTAGCTTATTTCATACAAGTGGGATCATGCAATTTTGTCTTTTGTCCCTGACTACTTTTACTCAGCATATTGTTTTTCAAGGTTCGTCCATGTTGTAGCATTCATTAGGATTCCCTTTTTTATGACTGAGTAATATTCCATATTTTGCTTGGCCATTCATCTGTTGATTGACATTTAAGTAGTTTTCACCTTTTGGCTATTGTGAATAGTGCTGCAATGAATATCGGCATACAGTTTTCTGCTTGTATTCCTGTCTTCACTTCTGAGTATATACCTAGGATTTAAATTGGTGGGTCATATAGTAGTTCCATGTTTTATTTTTTGAGAAAACACCAAACTGCTTTCCATAGTCGCTGAACCATTTTGCATTCCCACCAGCAATGGATGAAAGTTGCAATTTTTCAACGTTCTGTTTTTTTTCTTTTTTTAAATAGCCACTTTAGTGGGGGGGGGGGAAGTGGTATCTCGTTGTGGTTTTTATTTGTGTTTCTCTAACAATTAATGACATTGAGTATCTTTTCATGTATATCCTCTTTTGTGAGATGTGTATTCAAGTCCTTTGTCCATTTTTTGATTGGGTTGTTTGTATTTTGTTGTTACGTTATAGATATTTTTTATATATTCTGAATATTAAACCCTTATCAGATATATGGCTCTACAAAACTTTCTCCCAATCCGTAGATTGAATCTTCACTTCATTGATAAAATCCTTTGGTATACAAAGTTTTTAATTTTGAAGAAGTCCAATTTATCTATCTGGTCTTTTACTGCTCATGCTTTTGGCATCCTAAGAACCCACTATTAAAAATTATGTTCCAAAGCAAAAACACTGTTTTCTTCTAAGAATTTTATGGCTTTAGCTCTCACATTAGGTTCTTGATCCATTTGAATTAATTTTTGTATATAGTGTGAGGTATGGATCCACTTTCATTCCTGCATGTAGAAACCTGGTATCCCAGCACCATTTATTAAAAAGACTCATCTTTTCCCATTGAATTGATTAAGCACCCTCGTAAAAAATCAGTTCCCCGTGAATGTATGGGTTGATATATTTATTACCTTTTTTTTTTTTTAAGCTTTTGCCCTGGGAATTAAATTCCTTTCTCTAGATCCGATATTCTAACTGGTATCATTTTGCTTCTCTAAAAGATCATCTATAAGTATTTATTACAGTACATATCTGCTGTTGACAATTTCCTTCATTTTTTATTAACTAAAAATGTCTTCATTTCATCCTTAATTTTGGAAGATATTTTTGTTGAATTTGTAGAGTTCTGCTTTGGTGTTTTTCCTTGTTTATTAAGCAAATCAAAGACAATCCTCCATTGGCCTCTGACTTCCATTTTTTAAATGAGAGGTCAGTTATTATTCATATACCTATATGTAAATATACATGTAATATGACTCATAACTTTGTCTCCTGTATGTAATATATAATGAGTTTGAGATCTTGCTAAATCCAATATCTGGGTTATCTTGGTTCAGTTTTTTTTTTTTTTTTTCTCTCTCTGCATTTTTCTTGACTATGGTTCTCATTGCTCTTTCTTTGAATATATAGTAATTTTTTATTGTTTACTGGATGTTGTGGGTAATACATTGAGGAGACTCTGTGTTCTATTATTTTCTGAGAATATTGATTTTTGTTCTAGCAACCTGAACTTGTGTAGTTTTAAATTTATTTATTTATTTTTTCCATTCAGTCACTGGATGAGTCACTGGAAAGTCCAAAGTATTTACTAAGAGCCTTTAAACATGTTAGAACATAAACTCCAAACATTGTCTTTTTTGTAGATTTTTTCAAGGCTTGTTTTTAGGTATTGCTAATGTGGGTCTAGAGAAGCTTTTACCCTACAGTGTGGTTTTCAATTATAAAACATAGAGTTTATGTGTTTTATCTGTATACCCATGGTGGGAATAAGGCCTTTCTACTTTGGCTGGTACAAAACTCCAGTGTCTCCCAGAATCCCTAAACCTCTATTAACTCTGTTCTGCTGTCAGCCTCATAACAGCTGTTTGCTGGTAAACCTCACAGAGTCTCGAACTGTGCGTGCGTATCCCAGAATTTGGCCAAAAATTCATGGAGACCTTCTGCACAGACTTCTGGACTCCACCCCATCTCCAACTCCATCTTTTCTGGTACTCTGCCCTTCAGATTTCTGGATCCCCCCAAACTCAAACTCTGATGTCTTTCTCCTCAGCTCAGGGGGACAATAGTGCCTTGCTTGGACTCCACTTATCTTTGCTCTTTTGGGGACATTGTCCTCATGCACAGAGCTGGGGAAAATGTAGAATTCCCTTATCCCACTCATTTTTATCTAGTTTTCCAATTGTTTATGGTAGGGCTACTCTAGTACCAGGTATTCTGTTATAATTGGAAGTTGAAGCTTCATGTTATCTTTCAATTGTGTGTATTTTGTGTCTTCAAGTAGATCGTAAGCCTCTTGCAAGTAAGCACTTGGTGTTTCTTATATTTTATTTGAAACTCCCAGAGCTTTGGCATTTGGTAAACATATGTTTGTCCTTTTGAATTCTTTGTTCATTCTTTGCTTATTCCACACATTTTTATTGAATACTTACCATGTCTTAGGCATTCTCCTAGGTACAACACTTACAGAAATAATAAATGCTGGGCTTCTGCCTATAATAGCTTATAGCCTATTTGGGAATATGTTGTACTTTGTGGAATAGACATGTAAAGGAATACTTAGAAACGATGTAGCCTGTATCTACAGAGTACAATAGAAGGAAAATAAAAAAAAGACATTTCTCTTGGAGAGTCAGAGAGGGCACTGCAATGTGGGAGATTAAAGATTCAGATTTAATTGAATTATATAACATATGAATACAGATCCATCAGTAGAGAATAAGTACCACTTGCAAGTTGCTGGCTAGCTGACCCTAATTCATGGAGACCCTGTGTGTGTTAGAGTAGAGCTGTGCTGTATAGGATTTCAAGGCTGATTTTTCAGAAGTAGATTGCCAGGCTTTTCTTCTGAGATACCTCTGGATGGACTTGAATCTCCAACCATTAGGCTAGCAGCCACAGCTGGAAAGATGGTAAATTCATTAATGATTAACCATAAATCATTACCTGTTTAAACCTCCTAGAGAATAAAGTGACATCAAGATAAATTTTGATGTTGATGGAGGAAAGGGATAGTTTCATATTCCTGAAGGAAATGGAGCATCTTTGAGTACCATCCTTTCAAATTCCTCATCTCTGCATGTGGTTTATAGGGGGCATCGTTCTCATAGTTTTCTGTCATATTGAAAAGACTGCTTAGTTATTAATTCTTCTCTGTGCTGCTCAGCTTCTTCCAAAGTCTTAGTAACATAGCAATTAATATTTTATTATCTCCAAAGTGCTTGTTTCTGTGACCAGATTTACAATGCTTCTGCCACTGGCTTACTGCATACTTGGCATTATTGCAATCACTGCTAGCCCTGATTGCTGCTGTAGGAGCTGAGGGCTTATGGCCAAAGGAAAGATAAAGGAGAATACAGGATAAAAATCTTGGACCAACATGCTGCATAACTCAGGTTTTATGAGGATGTTAGAACCCATTTCATGTATAATCAATTAATCATTAATGTTTATTAAGTGCAGGTTGTTTGGGAGAAATAAAAAGAGCATCAGACATGACTTTAACCTTCAATGAGGCTTTACTGAACTTCTAATATCAAGTATTAAGAAAGCAAGAAACCCACATGAAATAATCCTGAATTTCTTTCCCAAATATATTGAACAATTTCATTGAGCTAAGCATTATGGGAAGTTCTGAGAAGCTAACAGAGAGTGTTAAGATAGAACCCATGCCCTGAAGTTGCTTGCAGTCTGGAAGGGTAAACGATATGCAAAGAGATGGTTACAATACAAAGCAGAATTAAATAGGTGCTAAAGCAGAATATAAAATTTATTGGACACTTGTTACATCCCATATAATAACTCATTTAATTCTTACCACATCCTTTAATGTAAGTACATTATTATCCCTATTTCACAGATAGGAAAAGAGATAGATACATGTGAAATATAGAGGCATAAAGATGTGTGAAGTATCTTGCTCAAGATAACACAAATAGTAAGTGGCAAATGTACGTGCGATCTCAGTCAGTCTGGTTTCTATATCTTGCATGTGAAGTTAAGAAGGAATGTAGAGGAGGAAGCAATTTATTTTTACAGATAGTATAATGCGGAGATACTTGAAAACATTATAAACCAGATTATCTTTATGGGTTAATTGACAGCGATAAGGTGTAACTGAGGAATGCATAAATTCAGAAAATATAGCCATCTTCTGTTCTTGAAGCTAACATAAATTCCTATGCCACAGTGGGGTTGAATATCTGCAAAAAGGAGTCCACAACTCCTATCTCCATCACCTACTCATCACCCTGTAAAAGACCAAGAATTGATGCAAGCTGTCACTCAAAATCATTCAATCCCCTTAGCATCTATTTCTCCCAAAACCTTATAATTATTTACTCAGTTCCTCAGATCCTTTAATCCCAGTATGGTTTCATCTCAAAAGCACACACGTCTCTCCAGTCAGTGGAAATATTTATTCTTCTTTATAAATTATTAAATTAACTTTATGGCTTAGAACTAAGTATCTCATAAATTTTATTAGCTTGAATTAATAATAATTCTGTACATTTGTATAATATTTTACAATGTTCTTCCACATAAATTATCTTATTTGATTTCTCTAACAATGTAGTGTGTTGCAGAAGGTTGACATTAATATTCCAATTTTAACTTGAGGAATCTAATGCTCAGGGAAGTTTAAGTGGTTTTCTTAACTTCATATAGCTGAAGTTTGCTGGCCTGGACTTGGAATAATCCAGTTTTCTACTATTTTTTTTTTTTCCCCTTCTCTCCCACTTAGAGCCTGATCATACCTGGGTGATCAGAAGAATCTGAGTTCCTGAAAGTGCAAAGATGGATATCACAGCTGGAAAGATGGTAAATTCACTAAGTGCAGACACCTGATGAGACCTGGCCTAAAAGTTTCATCCAGGCAGCCTTAGCCATGTAATAGTATTGTGCCAAATGGCTTAGTGCTTCAGTTTTTTAGGATGTTAGAGATGGGAGAGATCAGCGTGTGTGTGAACTTAGAGGCAAGGAACTTTGATGGACTTTGAAGGAGGAGCAGAATTTGAAAAGATGGAAAAAAGAATTAAGTCTTCTTGGATAGAGGATCAGCATGAGAAGATATTAAAAGAAAGATCAACAAGAAAATGTTTGGGAAGAGGGGACTACTGGATTACAAACTATAAAACGGGGATTAGTCAGACATCAGGTTGGATTAATAAAGTGGGGAAAATATCAAATTGGAAGTAGGAGATGGAAAATAGGGAACTAGATCATGTTCTTGATATAGGATCTAGCATGCTTAATGGGATATTTTGGGATGATTAGTCCATTTTTGTTTGGCAGGAGGTGTAATGATGAGGCAATATTCAGGACAGGGTATCACCTGGGAGCTGTATAAACCAAAAACCAAACCCACTGCTTTCAAGTTGATTCTGATTCATAGTGACCCTATAGGACAGAGTAGAACTGCCCCATGGGATTCCCAAGGATGTAAATCTCTACAGAAGCAGACTGCCACATCTTTCTCCCATGCAGCAGCTGGTGATTTCAAACCACTGACCTTTCAGCTAGCAGTCAAATACTTTAACCACTGCACCACCAGGGCTCCTTGGAAGCTGTATAATTGATGGTAATTAAGGCTGTAGTTATGTGACTGGTTGTAGGAATGGGGAGAAAGGAGACATTTTGAATGAGAAAATATTTTGGTACGGTGACAGACTAGATTTAGATAATGAGGAAAAGGAAGAATTTAAAGATAACTTCAAGTTTTCTAGCCTAAGAGGTTAAAAGAATGCTGCAGCCACTAGGAGTAAGAGATGGTAAAGAGAAGGGACTAAATTTTAGAAAAAGAAGAAGTTCATTTTCAGCAAGTTCAATGTGACACGATGTTTTGATATGCACAAGAAGAAATTCTATGAGCAGATCTAAAAAAATCGAGGTCGAAGAGTTTTATCTGGGAGACACAGCCAAGGAGTGGCATTTGATGCTACATATTTGGACAGGGACTCTACAAAATCATGAAAGAGAGAAATAAAAGCAAAAGGTCAAGATTTGAAGCTTATGGAATTGCATCACTTTGGGGCTGAATGAGGAGGCATAGGAAAGAGAATGAAGAATGGCTAGAGACAGAGAAGGGAAACCAGGAGAGAGGAATTTCAGAGTTCCAGGTGAAGGAGAAAGTAAGTGTCTATTAAAGTATGGTAAACAAGAATTTAGAAAAAAAGTTACTAAAAATAATAATTCATCATTTTTGGGGGATAAAGAGTTGAGATTAAAGGCATTAATCACAGTGTGCCTACCACCACCAGGTGGCAGGTATATTACATCTACTTATGGCTTATCAGCTATCTCATTATCCAACGTTTTACATTTACAACAATAATAAAAAATCTACTATTTTTTGCATTAATGATATACATCTGGTAGTAACATTTCCATGACCAATGGGACATACACTGCCTCTTGGGTCCAGATAGACATGTGTCCCACATAATGTTTTGTAATCTGATGTGGCCATCCTCCATTTTCCCATAATGCCAATTTTTCCATAATGACCTGTTCTTTTGAACTTAACCATGTTGCTAGGTGAGGAGTGGGTACATTGACAACGTTTTGCTGTTATTTAATTCAGTGTTAGAAATTCAATGACCTACAGAGAAATTTGTAGAATGTATCCTGAAAGCTGCTGACATAAATATATCTTTTAGAAATTTCACCCATTTGGATAAAATTAGAGCTTGAAAAGTTTTTTTTTTTTTTTTTTTTAATTACAGGAGGAGTGAAATTTAAGAATTAAATAGGGTAAAAATTTTGCACAATGTTGAAAGTACCCCAAATCAAGTGGGAAAAAAGTTACTTGCAGAGGTAGCACTTGCAGTCACCTTAAATGAGCTGTGTACTTCTCCAGCACCTGGCGCTGAGAAAGTTTTAGAAACAGTATATTTAGCCACAAAATCATCAGCTATCATGCATTTTCTAAACTCTCACTTTATTTCTAAAGGTATTTGCATGAAAAATGATACTTTTAAAAGTTTCATCCGTTTCTCCCCTTTGTTCCTTTACCTAAAGTCATAATCATGTTTCCACAGGAATAAATTACAAATTCACAAAGGATTATAGCTTTGAAAAGATAATTAGATGCCAGAAAATAAGGTACTTAAAATGAGGTTCTTGTTTATAATAGCATGTGTTTGTCACATAAACAACGGGTAGTGATGAAAACGTGCCATAAAACTTGACATGTCATATGGGTGATTGTCTAAATTCTGATGAAAGGATTCCTGACATCTTTAAAACTTTTCTGCTATGGTGTGGATTTAAAAAATAATAGGGTAGCTCAGCCTAGCACTGTCATAGAGATTTCATCTGAGGAGATATTTCTTTTCTGACTTAAATTGCTTCTGTAATTTTATGTGGCTACTATCATTATTTCTATGGAAACTTCATTTGGATTATAAGAACCCAGGAGGCCAAATGTTAGCAAAAGAAATGTGCCTGTGTGGTACTAATCCCTATAATAATCAGAGCTAAACAATGATCCAGAGACTTCAACCTGTAGTCCAGAGTCAAGAATTCTATAAAGCGGTGGGGAAAACAATTCTTCAGTGTTTCCCAAGGAACTCAATTTTCCCACCCCAACATCTCATACCCACTTGGGAACAGAAATTTGCTATGTGTGCACAGTCCGGTCAATAGGGAACATAAGCTCTAGGGTGGTATAGATGAAATGCAGGTTTGTTCACTGTTGTGTCTGTAGTGCTTAGCACCAGTGTCTGGAACACTGAAGGTTGTGTGTGTGTGTGTGTGTATGCTTTGAATGAATGAATGAAAAGGTGGGTCACAGTCTCTGCTGATTAGGAGTGATCCTGAGAGCAAGTTCTTTGCCCTGTGCCTATAGGGAAAGCCTTCTTTCTGCTACACATTCTCAGGCTAGGGAGAAATGATGTAGGCTATGGTTCTTTTATGGTTGGGTGGCATGAATGTGTTCCCGTGTAGCTGTGTGTAGTTATGGGTAGTTGGTTACGTGGAAAGTAGTCTCCTAAGCTGGAGTGGCTCAGAAATTTCTCTCAGGAAACCTGATTAGGAATGTGTGCTCCCTCGACCCCTAAGTGTAGTAATACTCTTCCTACCTATTATGCCTACTCATCTTAACACAAAGGTGGAGGCCAGAGGCAGTACTGGAAATTGAGCATGTCTTAAGTTTGGATCCCAAAATTTATGAACGGTGAAGGAAAAACATGCCAGAGGAAAGACTGAATCACCTTTTTACTTTCTCTACTGAAAATATGACAATATCCTTGTAACATGAGCAAGCAGTCAAAGAATATTCAGCTAAAAAATGTAGGAAAATAGTATTTTAGAGATGTGCTAATTAATAAATAACATGTTAGATGTCTAGATTTTGTGATATTTGTCAGTTTTTAAATTTGTAATTGGTTAGGATTTCTTTACTCATTTTAAATAAACATTTGCTTTCATTCCTAATTTTGTATTGTTTTTATTTAAATGGTAATCCCAAATTGTATACATTTTCAGAGCGACCCTATAGGTCAGAGTAGAACTGCCCCATAGAGTTTCCAAGGAGCGCCAGGTGGTTTGAACTGCCAACCTTTTGGTTAGCAGCTGTAGATTTCAGGCAACACAAAATCTGTTTCCTGCCCCATTTGGCCTCATGTTTCATTCCTCTAGTGAAAAGAACCCACATAGCACAATTTTAGGTGACTGGATAGGAAAATGAAAAAAAAATGTACTGACATTCCACTTGGTATCCATCTAAAAGAGGTAACAGTTACTTTATACAGTACTTCCAGGGCAATGAGCTCATGATTGCCTCTAGTGAGAGGACAGAAGAAGCAAAGAAAATTTTAAGGGAAAATTTCCAGACTCTCTGGTCTTGCAGGTGTGGCTCAAAGAGTGATGAACTTGGAGTCAAAATCTGTGAATTATTATTCCTGACCTTCCTTTTATGAGCTGAGGGACTTGAGAAAATCAGTTCACCCAGGCTTAGTGGTCTCTCTCTCAAATGTAGCATTTATTTTGGCCAATTTCACAAAAGACCTCTCAGGATCACATGAAACAATAAAAAACAAAATGCATTGATATGAGTAAATGTGTACTGGTTTAAGCAGTTACTGATATTTACTACTTCTTAGTAGAATGCGACCTTGAGTATAACCCACCTGAATTTAGAGAACATCTCAAGAGTAGATTTGATGCATTGAACAATAATGACCTAAGACCTAACAAGATGTGGGATGACATCAAGAACATTATACATGAGGAAAGCAAAAGGTCTTTAAAATGGCAAAAAAGGAAAAAAAAGAGAGAGAGAGACCAAAATAGATGTAAGAAGAGACTCTGAAACTTGCTCTCGAATATAGAGTAGCTAAAACAAAATGAAGAAATGATGAGGTAAAAGAGCTGAACAGAAGATTTCAAATGGTGGCTCAAAAAGAAAAAGTAAAGCATTAGAATGAAATGTACAAATACCTAGAGCAAAAAAACAAAAAGGGAAGAACATACTCAGCATTTGTCAAGTTGAAAGACCAGAACAAAAAACTCAAGCCTCATTACAATATCAGAGGATTTTATGGGCAAAATATTGAACTATGAAAGAATCATCAAAAAAGATGGGAGAGGGGGCCAAGATGGCTGACTAGGTAGAAGCTACCACAGATCCCTCTTGCAACAGACTCAGAAAAACAAGTGAATCGATCACATACATGACAATCTACAAACCCTGACCATCAAACACAGATCTAAAGAGTTGACCTGAGTGACAGAGACTGAGAACAAACAACCACGGGGAAACAGTGACTGTTTTCAGAGCCTGGAGCCAGCATCCCAGTCAGGAAACCTTGGCGCCGGGCTTTGGACTGGGCGCAGGGGAGCTGAGCACAGCATCCTGAGACGGTGCAAACATGGGGTGCAGCCCTAGCCCCCTAAACTGACCTGGGGGGAAGCCTAGCCAGTGCACGCAGGCAGCACAGCGACACAGCTGACAGGAGGAGAAGTCACCGGGAGGCAGTGACTGGTTTTGGAGCCGGGAGTGGGGCGTCCCAGCCGGGGAACCTTGGCACGGGGCTTTGGACTGGGAGCGGAAGAACTAACCGTGGCTTCTGAGACAGTGCAAGCACGGGATGTGGGCCTGACACTTGGGGGCAATCTCTACCCAGCCAGCACACACAGTCGACGCGCCCCCCCCTCGGGAATCTCAGATAAAACAGTCATCCCAAGCAAGATAAGTAACTTTGTTTATATTCCGGGGTGCTACTCTCTCCTATTTATCTGAACCCTCACCTCCCCTTCCCAGGCGGCTTCATGAACATTGGAATTTCCTGAGCCAGAGAGAGAACTGCCTCGCGGTTTTTCTTTCCTTTTTTTTTTTTTTTTTTGCTTTTTGGTCTTTTCCTAACCCATTCTCCTGGCCTGAGAGAAGCAGCTACAAAAAACCCGGCGACCAAAAATCCTTCCCTAACTGGACTAAAAATACAGAACCAGCTCCAGCCAAGCATATGTGATCCACAGTCTTGGGCTTTCATCCCTATAGGGAACAAGGTGGCTATTATAATGCAAAGGCATTTCTGATAGGGATCTGACCGTAATGTTTTAGCTGATTACTGGAAAGACAAGTTTCCCAGGTCTGATATCTCTGCCTATTCAACAGAGCCCTCACTGACCCACAACAGGGGACTGAGGGCTGAAGCTCTCCCCAGACCACCTAGCCTCCTGCCTTAGGGGTCTAAGGAGGGTGACACCTACCAATCTGTAGATGTACCTGCATTGGGGGCCTAAGGTACAGCTGCAGAGCCCACCCACCAAGTGCTTTAGGAATAGAGACACACCTACCTCACTGGCACGTGGGGGAAGCCTGTCAGCATCCTGCCCCCCCCCACAGTGTGAACCCCTGCTGCTACTAGAATCTGGTGCACGCAATTATCACCACTACTTCTCTAGGTGGATAGGTGACAGTCTGCACCACACACTTGATGACCCAAAATCAAATTCTACTCAAGAATAGTGAATGGACTCTTAGGCTTATAAATCTGGTAACAGCCCGAACCAGCTGATAATAGGACATAGGTGACTCAAGGGCTACAACAATCAACACAGCACAATCTAGTAGCCCATCTACATATATTGAAAGAAAACAAAACAAGATAAGTCTCAGTGAGCAAATATAGAATAAATCACAACAATATCTTAGTGATGGCTCGGAGGCAACAGTCGATATCAAACCACATAAAGTAGCAGACCATGATTGCTTCTACAAATCCCCAAACTAAAGAACCAAAATCTTTCCCAAATGAAGATACAATCCTGGAATTGCCAGATACAGAATATAAAAAACTAATTTACAGAATGCTTCAAGACATCAGGGATGACCTCAGAAATGAAATAAGGCAATCTACAGAAAAAGCCAAGGAACACACTGATAAAGCAGTTGAAGAAATCAAAAAGATTATTCAAGAACATAGTGGAAAAATGAATAAGTTGCAAGAATCCATAGAGAGACAGCATTCAGAAATCCAAAAGATTAGCAATAAAATTACAGAATTAGACAACACAATAGGAAGTCAGAGGAGTAGACTCGAGCAATTGGAATGCAGAGTGGGAAATCTGGAGGACCAGGGAATTAACACCAATATAGCTGAAAAAATATCACATAAAAGAATTAAAAAAGAGAAGAAACCCTAAGAATCATGTGGGACTCTATCAAGAAGAATAACTTGCGTGTGATTGGAGTCCCAGAACAGGAAGGGATAACAGAAAACACAGAGAGAATAGTTGAAGATCTGTTGGCAGAAAACTTCCCTGACATCATGAAAGAAAAAAAGATATCTATCCAAGATGCTCATCGAACCCCATTTAGCATTGATCCCAAAAGAAAATCACCAAGACATATTATCATCAAACTTGCCAAAACCAAAGATAAAGAGAAAATTTTAAAAGCAGCCAGGGATAAAAGAAAGATCTCCTACAAAGGAGAATCAATAAGAATAAGTTCAGACTACTCAGCAGAAACTATGCAGGCAAGAAGGCAATGGGATGACATATACAGAGCACTGAAGGAGAAAAACTGCCAGCCAAGGATCATATATCCAGCAAAACTCTCTCTCAAATATGAAGGTGAAATTAAGATATTTACAGATAAACACGAGCTTAGAGAATTTGCAAAAACCAAACCAAAGCTACAAGAAATACTAAAGGAAATTCTTTGGTCAGAAGAAAAATAATATCAGATACCAGCACAACACAAGGTCAAAGAACAGAACATCATGATACCAACTCAAATAGGGAAATCACAAAAACAAATTGAGATTAATTTTAAAAGAAAAAAAATGCTCAAAACAGGGAATCATTGCAGTCAATACGTAAAAGATCACAATAATCAAAAAGAGGGACTAAATATAGTGGCATAGAACTGCCATAAGGAGAGGGATACAAGGTGATATAGGGCAATACAAGTTAGGTTTTTACTTAGAAAAATAGGGGTAAATGATTAGGTAACCAAAAAGAGCTGTAACAATTCCATAACTCAAAATAAAAACCAAGAAAAACATAACGACTCAGCAAACATAAAGTCAAATACTACGAAAATGAGGAACAGAATTTGCAAAGAAAAACGTCTCAGCACAAAAAAGTAAGTGGAAAAATGAAATTGTCAACAACACACACAAAAAGGCATCAAAATGACAACACTAAACACATACTTATCTATAATTACGCTGAATGTAAATGGACTAAACGCACCAATAAAGAGACAGAGAGTTTCAGACTGGATAAAGAAACACGATCCGTCTATATGCTGCCTCCAAGAGACACACCTTAGACTTAGAGACACAAACAAATTAAAACTCGAAGGATGGAAAAAAATATATCAAGTAAACAATAAGCAAAAAAGAGCAGGAGTAGGGATGTTAATTTCTGACAATAGACTTCAAAGTTAAATCCACCACAAAGGATAAAGAAGGACACTACATAATGATAAAAGGGACAATTGATCAGGAAGATATAACCATATTAAATATTTATGCACCCCATGACAGGGCTGCAAGACACATAAAACAAACTTTAACAGAACTGAAAAGTGAGATAGGCACCACCACAATAATAGTAGGAGACTTCAACACACCACTTTTGGAGAAGGACAGGACATCCAGTAAGAAGCTCAATAGAGACACGGAAGACCTAATGGCTACAATCAACCAACTTGACCTCATAGACTTATACAGAACACTCCACCCAACAGCTGCAAAGTATACTTTTTTTCTAGTGTACATGGAACATTCTCCAGAATAGATCACATATTAAGTCATAAAACAAACGTTTGCAGAATCCAAAACATCGAAATATTACAAAGCATCTTCTCAGACCATAAGGCCATAAAAGTGGAAATCAATAACAGAAAAATTTGGGAAAAGAAATCAAATACTTGGAAACTGAACAATACCCTGATGAAAAAAAATTGGGTTATAGAAGACATTAAGGAGGGAATAAAGAAATTCATAGAATGCAATGAGAATGAAAACACTTCCCATCAAAACCTCTGGGACACAGCAAAAGCAGTGCTCAGAGGCCGATTTATTTCGATAAATGCACTCATACAAAAAGAAGAAAGAGCCAAAATCAGAGAACTGTCCCTACAACTTGAACAAATAGAAAGTGAGCAACAAAACAATCCATCAGGTACTAGAAGAAAACAAATAATAAAAATTAGAGCTGAACTAAATGAATTAGAGAACAGGAAAACAATGGAAAGAATTAATAAAGCCAAAAGCTAGTTCTTTGAAAAAATTAACAAAATTGATAAACCATTGGCCAGACTGACTAAAGAAATACAGGAAAGGAAACAAATAACCCAAATAAGAAACAAGATGGGCCACATCACAACAGACCCAACTGAAATTAAAAGAATCATATCAGATTATTACGAAAAATTGTACTCTAACAAATTTGCAAACCTAGAAGAAATGGATGAATTCCTGGAAAAACTCTACCTACCTAAACTAACACAATCAGAAGTAGAACAACTAAATAGACCCATAACAAAAAAAGAGATTGAAACGGTAATCAAAAAACTCCCAACAAAAAAAAGCCCTGGCCCGGATGGCTTTACTGCAGAGTTCTACCAAACTTTCAGAGAAGAGTTAACACCACTACTACTAAAGGTATTTCAAAGCATAGAAAATGACGGAATACTACCTAACTCATTCTATGAAGCCACCATATCCCTGATACCAAAACCAGGTAAAGACACCACAAAAAAAGAAAATTACAGACTTATATCCCTCATGAACATAGATGTAAAAATCCTCAACAAAATTCTAGCCAATAGATTTCAACAACATATCAAAAAATAATCCACGGCAACCATGTGGGATTTATACCAGGTATGCAAGGTTGGTTTAATATTAGAAAAACCATTATTGTAATCCACCATATAAATAAAAAAAAAGACAAAAACCGCATGATCTTATCAATTGATGCAGAAAAGGCATTTGACAAAGTCCAACACCCATTCATGATAAAAACTGTCAGCAAAATAGGAATTGAAGGAAAATTCCTCAACATAATAAAGGGCATCTATACAAAGCCAACATCACTCTAAATGGAGAGAACCTGAAAGTATTTCCCTTGAGAACGGGAGCCAGACAAGGATGCCCTTTATCACCGCTCTTATTCCACATTGGGGTAGAGGTCCTAGCCAGAGCAATTAGGCTAGACAAAGAAATAAAGGGCATCCGGATTGGCAAAGAGGTAGTAAAATTATCCCTATTTGCAGATGACATGATCTTATACACAGAAAACCCTAAGAAATCTTCCAGAAAACTACTGAAACTAATAGAAGAGTTTGGCACAGTCTCAGGTTGTAAGATAAACATACAAAAATCACTTGGATTCCTCTACATCAACAAAAAGAACATCGAAGAGGAAATAACCAAATCAATACCATTCACAGTAGCCCCCGAGAAGATAAAATACTTAGAAATAAATCTTACCAAAGATGTAAAAGACTATACAAAGAAAGCTACAAAGTACTACTGCAAGATACTAAAAAGGACCTACTTAAGTGGAAAAACATACCTTCCTCATGGATAGGAAGACTTAATTAATATAGTAAAAATGTCTATTCTACCAAAAGCCATCTATACATACAATGCGCTTCCGATCCAAATTCCAATGACATTTTTTAATGTGATGGAGAAACAAATCACCAACTTCATATGGAAGGGAAAGAAGCCTCAGATAAGTAAAGCATTACTGAAAAAGAAGAAGAAAGTGGGAGGCCTCACTCTACCTGATTTTAGAACCTATTATACAGCCACAGTAGTCAAAACAGCCTGGTACTGGTACAACAACAGGGACATAGACCAATGGAACAGAATTGAGAACCCAGATATAAATCCATCCACATATGAGCAGCTGATATTTGACAAAGGCCCAGTGTCAGTTAATTGGGGAAAAGAAAGTCTTTTTAACAAATGATGCTGGCATAACTGGATATCCATTTTCAAAACAATGAAACAGGACCCATACCTCACACCATGCACAAAAACTAACTCCAAGTGGATCAAAGACCTAAACATAAAGACTAAAATGATAAAGATCATGGAAGAAAAAATAGGGACAAGGTTAGGAGCCCTAATTCAAGGCATAAACAGAATACAAAATATTACCAAAAATGACAAAGAGAATCCAGATAACTGGGAGCTCCTAAAAATCAAACATGGATGCTCATCCAAAGACCACCAAAAGAGTAAAAAGACCACCTACAGATTGCAAAAGAATTTTCAGCTATGACATCTCCGACCAGTGCCTGATCTCTAAAATCTATACGATTCTGTTAAAACTCTACTTTAAAAGACAAACAACCCAATCAAGAAGTGGGCAAAGGATATGAACACGCACTTCACTAAAGAAGATATTCAGGCAGCTAACACATACATGAGAAAATGCTCTTGATCATTAGCCATTAGAGAAATGCAAATTAAAACTACGATGAGATTCCATCTCACTCCAACAAGGCTGGCATTAATCCAAAAAACACAAAAGAATAAATGTTGGAGAGGCTGTGGAGAGATTGGAACTCTTATACACTGCTGGTGGGAAAGTAAAATGGTACAACCACTTTGGAAATCTATCTGGCATTTCCTTAAAAAGTTAGAAATAGAACTACCATACAACCCAGAAATCCCACTCCTCAGAATATACCCTAGAGAAATAAGAGCCTTCACATGAATGGATATATGCACACCCATGTTTATTGCAGCTCTGTTTACAATAGCAAAAAGCTGGAAGCAACCAAGGTGTCCATCAACAGATGAATGTTTAAATAAATTGTGGTATATTCACACAATGGAATACTATGCATCGATAAAGAACAGTGACCAATCTGTGAAACATTTCATTACATGGAGGAACCTGGAAGGCATTACGCTCAGTGCAATTAGTCAGAGGCAAAAGGACAAATATTGTATAAGACCACTATTATAAGATCTTGAGAAATAGTATAAACTGAGAAGAACACATACTTTTGTGGTTACGAGGTGGGGAGGGAGGGAGGGTGGAAGAGGAGTATTTACTGATTAGTTAGTAGTTAAGAACTACTTTAGGTGAAGGGAAGGACAATACTCAATACAGGTAAGGTCAGCTCAAATGGACTGGACCAAAAGCAGAGAAGTTTCCAGGATAAACTGAGTGCTTCAAAGGTCAGTGGAAGAAAGGCGGGGGTTTGGGGACTATGGTTTAAGGGGACTTCTAAGTCAATTGGCAAAATAATACTGTTATGAGAACATTCTGCATCCCACTTTGAAATGTGGCATCTGGGGTCTTAAATGCTAACAAGCGGCCATCTGAGATGCATCAATTGGTCTCAACTCACTTGGATCAAAGGAGAATGAAAACACCAAGATCACACAACAACTATGAGCCCAAGAATCAGAAAGGGCCACATTACCAGAGACTTACATCATCCTGAGACCAGAAGTACTAGATGGTGCCCGGCCACAACCGATGACTGCCCTGACAGGGAGCACAATAGAGAACCCCTGAGGGAGAAGGAGAACAGTGGAATGGAGACCCCAAATTCTCATAAAAAGACCATACCTAATGGACTGACTGAGACTAGAGGAATGCCGGTGGTCATGGTCCCCAAACCTTCAGTTGGCCCAGGACAGGAACCATTCCCGAAAACAACTCATCAGACATGGAAGGGACTGGACAATGTGTTGGAGAGAGATGTTGATGAAGAGTGAGCTACGTGTATCAGGTGGACACTTGAGACTGTGTTGGCATCTCCTGTGTGGAGGGGAGATAGGAGGGTAGAGAGGGTTAGAAACTGACCAAATTGTCATGAAAGGAGAGACTGGAAGGGCTGACTCATTAGGGCGAGAGTATATGGGAGTATGGAGTAAGGTGTATATAAGCTTATATGTGAGAGACTGACTTGATTTGTAAACTTTCACTTAAAGCTCAATAAAAATTATTAAGAAAAAAAAAGATGGGAGAAATACACAGAGTCACTATAGCAAAAAGAATTGGTTGATGTTCAACGATTTTTGGAAGTAGCATGTAATCAAGAATTGATGGTATTGAAAGAAGAAGACCAAGCTGCACTGAAGGCATTGGTGAAAAACAAGGCTCAGGGAATTGACAGATGCCAGTTGAGATGTTTCAAGAAATGGATGCAGAGCTGGAGATGCTCACTCATCTATGCCAAGAAATTTGGAAGACAGCTGGCTACCTGACCAACTGATTGGAAGAGACACTATAAGTGCCTATTGCAAAAAAAAGAGATCCGACAGAATGCAGAAATTATCAAATATCATTAATATCACATGAAAGTAAAATTTTGCTGAAGATAATTAAAAATTTGTTGCAGCAATGCATCAACAGGGTGCTGCCAGAAATTCAAACCAGATTCTGAAGACGATGGAAAGAGGGATATCATTGTTGATATTAGGTAGATCTGGGCTGAAGCACAGAATACCAGAAAGATGTTTACCTGTGTTTTATGAACTATGCAAAGGCATTCAACTGTGTGGTTCATAACAAATTATGGATAACATTGTGAAGAATAGGAATTCCAGAACACTGATTTGTGCTCATGAAGAACCTGTACATAGATCAGCTCTCTCCAGGACCCTGTCTTGTGATCCCTATCAGAGCAGTCGGTGGTGGTAGCCAGGCACCATCTAGTTGTGCTGGACTCAGTCTGGTGGAGGTTGTGGTAGTTGTGGTCCATTAGTCCACTGGGTGAATCTTTCCATTGTGTCTTTGGTTTTCTTCATTCCCCCTTGCTCCAGACTGGGTGAGACCAGTGGAGTGTCTTAGATGGCAGTTCACAACCTTTTAGACCCCAGATGTTAGACATTTTCTTTATAAACTTTGTTATGCCAATTGAGCCAGATGTCCCCCGAGGCCATGGTCCCCAGAGCCCTCAGCCCAGTAACTCAGTCCCTCAGGGAGTTTGGATGTGTCTGTGAAGCTTCCATGACCTTGCCTTGGTCAAGTTGTGCTGACTTCCTCAGTATTGTGTACTGTCTTACCCTTCACCAAAACTTGTCTTTTGGTGTTTGTGCATTGTTAGTTATGGTTTCTATCTTATTCATTCCTTGTATTAGGGCCTTTAGCATTGACCCTATTTTTTCTTTTATGACCTTTATAGTCTTTGTATTCTTTGTATGTCTTTGATCCATTTTGAATTAGTTTTTGTGTATGGTGTGGGGTATGAGTCCTCTTTCATTTTTTTTATAGATGGACATCCAGTTTTGCCAGTACCATTTGTTAAAAAGACTGTCTTTTCCCCACTTAATGGACTTTGGGCCTTTGTCAAAGATCAGGTGACCATAGGTGGATGGATTTACATCTGCGATCTTGATTCTGTTCCATTGTTCAACGTGTCTGCTGTTGTACCAGTACCAGGCTGTTTTGACTACCATAGCTGAAGTAGGTTCTGAGGTCAGGTAGTACAAGTCTTCCTACTTTATTTTACTTCAATAGTGCCTTACTTATACAGGGTCTCTTTCATTTCTATATAAAGTTAATGATTAGTTTTTCCATCTCATTATAGAATGCTGTTGGTATTTGGATCAAGGTTGCTGTTGGTATTTGTAGATTGCTTTGGGGAGAATTGACATTTTCACAATGTTGAGTGTACATATCTATGAGCATGGTATGTTTTTCCATTTATGTAGGTTATCATTTGCTTTCTTGCAATAGCGTTTTATAGTTTTCTTTGCATAGGCCTTTTATGTCCCTGGTTAGATTTTTTTCCTAAGTATTTTATTTTTTAGGGGCTATTATAAATGATATTACTTTCCTGATTTCCTTTTTGTAGTTCTCTTTATTGACGTATAGGAATCCAACTGAGTTTTGTATGTTTATCTTGTATCCTGCAACTCTGTTGAATGTTTCTATTAGCTCTAGTATTTTTCACATGGAGTCTTTTGGGTTTTCTGTATATAGTATCATACCACACACAAATAGGGATAGCTTTACTTCTTCATTAACAATTTGGATGCCCTTTATTTCTTTTTCTTGCCTTATTGCTCTAATTAGGACTTCCAGCACAATGTTAAGTAGGAGTGGTGATAAAAGGCATCCTTGTCTTTTTCCTGTTCTTTTTTTTTTTTGTCTTTTTCCTGTTCTGAGGGGGAATGTTTTCAGCTTCTCTCTGTCATGAATAATGTTGGCTGTTGATTTTGTATAGATTCCCTCTATTTGTATAGATTCCCTTTATTATGTTGAGGAATTTCTCTTCTTACCTATTTTACTGAGAGTTTTTATCAGGAATGTGTATTGGACTTTATGGAATGCCTTTTCTGCATCAATTGAGATGGTCATGTAATTCTTTTGTTTTAATTATGTGGTGGAATTTGTTGATTGATTTTCTAATGTTGAACCATCCTTGCATAACTGGTATGAATCCCACTTCATCCAGGTGTATTATTATTTTTTTATATGACGTTGAATTCTATTGACCAGAATTTTTGTTATCTATATTCATGAGAGATATCTGTCTGTAATTTCCTTTTTCTGTGGTGTCTTTGCATGGTTTTGGTATGTTATGCTGGCTTCATACAATAAATTTGGAAGTAACCCTTTCTTTTCTATGTTGTGAAATAGTTTGAATAGTACTGGTCCAAGCTGTTCTCTGAATGTGTGGTGTAATTCCCCAGTGAAGCCATCTGGACCAGGGCTTTTTGTTGTTGGAAGTTTCTTTCTTTTTTTTTTTTTTTAATTACCTTCTAAATCTCTTCGTTTGTTATGGGTCTGTTCAGATTTTCGATCTCAATTTGTGTTAGTTATGTAAGTGCTCTTGTGTTTTTGCTTGCCTTCAGGACAAATTATTCAATTCATGAAGGTGGAGCTCCTGGGTGGTGCAAACAGTTAACTGTTTGCTCACTGAAAGTTTGGTTATTCAAGAGGCACATGGAAGAAAGACCTTGGTATCTACTTTAGAAAAATCAGCTTTTGAATACCACATTAGGCACAGCTCTACTCTGACATACTTTGGGTCACTGTAAGTCGGGATTGGCTTGATGGCAACTCTTTTTTTCAATGTGGTAGAATATGAAAATCGTATCAATAGGAATGAGGAAATACTATTTTGCTCTAGCTTTGAGAAAGAGTATACTCAAGGCAAGTCACATACCTTTCCTGAGCTCTAGGTTCTTTATTAGGAAATAATATCAGCCCAATGTAGCCAACAGTATTGTGAAGATCAAATAATAGTGAGTAAATTTTGAAGGATTTTGCCATTCTTAAAAGACCTTCTCATTTAAAGGGTGCTATTTTTTTTTATTATTTGCTAAGAACTCCTAATGAGGAGGCAGCTAAATAAATTAACTATGAGACTGAGAAACAGAGAAATCAGCAGATGCAAAATCTACTAATTTGGTAATTCCTAGGGCCATTAGTTTGTCATACATACACATGCACACACATAATAAAAACAAACACATAGCACTCATTTCATCTAAAAATGCTTTTTCCTCCTCTGGATAGCCTCCATCTGACAATCTGGCAGCTACCAATTCCATCTAAGAGGATTGCCTGAGGCACTTAATCTATCTTTTTAAAAAAATGTTCACATCTGCTACTTTTATAATTGAGGCTAAAACATGGAGTTGCTCAATATGTTTTGCCCCTTATCTGACTCTCAGAGCCACTGACAAGGATTCTGGACCACAATGCCCCAGAATGCTGGTAATAACTTTTCTTCCAAACAAATATCAGCTAACCACAGTATATAATCAGTTGCTCACATTGGAAGAAACAAATCAGAAAACCGCTGCTCCATAATTGCAAAATTGAAAGAACTGCATACGTAAAATGACAGCCTATTAATTCTGGTTTGGAAAGCATGAATAGGAGTTTCGATGAAGCTTAATTTTCTTTTGGATCTTCAGAAATGGACAAATCATTTAAAATAAAATAAAATAAATGTATTATAGAATACTCACTTATCTCAATATTTATTATTTCGGGAGAAAGCGATTTTTTTAATGATGAGAAATAGTGAAGTGCTTACATGAATACTTCGAAATAGCGTATGGTTCATTCTCTGATGTTTCACTAAGCTTATGATTTGAAAATTATTTGAAGTGTAATTTAAGTAAACCTTCAGTATATAAAATTTTAATTGAAGAGATATGACATTTCATTAAATGCAGTCACCCATCACTATTGTTGCCAAAGGAGGCTTGAAGGTACCGCCAGGACAGTTTTCTGCTGACTGAATTTGGTCTCCAACCTGAGCCGAATACATTGTTCAAGGTATATCAGAGACTATATTCCAAATAAGACAGATTTCATCTATATAGATATGCATACTATACGTTTATATATTTTACATCATTTATATGACTTACATGTACATGTATATCTCATCAGCAATTTCATTGTAAAGTTTCAGTGATGTTGGACTAAATATCAATTTTTAAAAGCGTTGCACCTGGGGAAGTATTTATAGTTCCATGAATTAATCTATATAGAATGCTGTGACAATGGGATACAAAAAGGAAAAAAAAAAAAAGAGGAGAAAGCATTTTGGAAGTAAATATACCCTGAGACTCAGTCTAGAATGTATAAACAAGAAAGTTAAACAGAGTTTTCTTGTTTTTCCAAACTCTTTTTCCCATTTTTGAGTTAATGAGCTTTATTTTCTATTTTTCCTGGGGTTGGCAAATTCACCTTGAATAAATTGCAGGGGATAACAGTGGGAAAGGCATATACAAACTACCTCTGTATTTTAATTAGGATCCATTCTCCTACAAAATCACATCCAACTTGACTTATGTTTCCTGCAGTGTATGTTAGGGCCAAGGAGTCGATATGACTGCTCCACCTCACTTAATTACTCTGAGTCTTACTGAAGTAGTTAGCAAGCATACCAGTAACAACCGCTGATTTAGAAAGTAACTTACTTAGTTCACCTAGATAAAGCTACTAATGTAAATCTAACAATTTTCTATATTTGCACCCAAACTGGGCATTTACCTTGGGGTGCTGAATTTATGTAACAATTCATCTTCAACTATCCCTTCTTCCCCAAAGCCTCTAGGATTGTGCCTATTAGCACCAACTCCATCACAGTGTTACAGAAGTGACCAGTTTCCAGATCTTGCTGTATAAAGCAGCTACCACACTAGAATCTTCAGATATCACTCTTGCCCATATCCGCAAGGATTCATGTATAGTAAGACTCCCTAAGACCAGAAACTCAAATTTACACAAACACCTAGACTCTATCCTTTATTTTGCATGTTTTAATACTTTCGGGTAAATATTGAAAGATAGAATCAGATCACTGTCCAAGGAGGGTCCTAAAGAGTATCTTATTGAGCTTTCTAATTTTTCAGTCCTGGCTGAAATTTGGCCCTAAGATTTTGTTTTGTTTTAATTATTGTTCTTTACGTGCTGAAAGCAGTTTCTGATTTGCAAGAGATTGATAGTTGACTTTACATTTGGAACAGACTGTTCCTTTTCTTTTTTTGGAAAACAAAACTAAAAGGTGAATGTATCCATTAAGGCTCATCTTATAATGCAGATGTGGGGGTACTCCTAAATTTTCCTTAAGAAAAAAATGTTTTTAAAAATGGAAAGCTTATACCCTAAGATTCTAAATGAAAATTGGTAAGGTAAGTTCTGTGGGTGGTCTAGGCAGAGCTGTGGCTCTAAGGCTGTTTTTTTTGTTTGTTTTTTTATGTTATACGTCTTTATTTTATGTTTATGTTAATCCATTTTTTAAAAAATAATTTTTATTGTGCTTTAGATGAAAGTTTACAAATCAAGTCAGTCTGTCACATATAAACTTATATACACCTTACTACATACTCCCATTTACTCTCCCCCTAATGAATCAGCCCACTCCCTCCTTCCAGTCTCTCCTTTCGTGATTCTTTTGCCAGTTTCTGACCCTCTTTACCCTCCCATCTCCCCTCCAGACAGGAGATGCCAACACAGTCTCAAGTGTCCACCTGATACAAGTAGCTCACTCCTCATCAGCATCTCTCTCCAACCCATTGTCCAGTCCCTTCCATGTCTGATGAGTTGTCTTCAGGAATGGTTCCTGTCCTGGGCCAACAGAAGGTTTGGGGTCCATGACCGCCAGGATTCCTCTAGTCACAGTCAGACCATTAAGTCTGGTCTTTTTATGAGAATTTAGAGTCTGCATTCCACTGTTCTCTTGCTCCCTCAGGGGTTCTCTATTGTGCTCCCTGTCAGGGCAGTCATAGTTTGTGGTCAGGCACCATCTAGTTCTTCTGGTCTCAGGATGACGTAAGTCTCTAGTTCATGTGGCCCTTTCTGTCTCTTGGGCTCATAGTTATCGTGTGACCTTAGTGTTCTTCATTCTCCTTTGATCCAGGTGGGTTGAGACCAGTTGATGCATCTTAGATGGCCGCTTGTTGGCATTTAAGACCCCAGACACCACACTTCAAAGTGGGATGCAGAATGTTTTCTTAATAACATTCTGACTGGGACGCTGGCTCCAGGCTCCGAAAACAGTCACTGCTTTCCCGTGGTTGTTCGTTCTCAGTCTCTGCCACTCAGGTCAACTCTTTAGATCTGTGTTTGATGGTCAGGGTTCATAGATTGTCATGTATGTGATCGATTCACTTGTTTTTCTGGTCTTTGTTGCAAGAGGGATCCGAGTTAGCTTCTACCTAGTCAGCCATCTTGGCTCCATCCTTCTAAGGCTCTTTTGGTACTGTGTGGGGAGCTTTCCCTTTCTTGATACACCTGAATATCATGCTTTGTAAAACTCTTTGAGATACACATGTCCATACAAGTGAGAATATGTGAGTGTGAGAGAGAGAACCTTGATTGTCTGTGATAGGAAGGCAAGAGATGGGACATAACAAGACTATATGAAAAGACCAACCTGGACTTGGCTTAGCTCAACCAGGATGACCACCTGATGATCTACTCATCCTGCCATGGAAGAAGAAATAAATATACTAAAATATTCTGACATAATTGTTCTTTGGTACCAAAAAGTAAGTCTGAGATAGACTAGGACAACAGGAAAGGTCTGTGGAAATAGCCTTGACAAAAATGTATCTGTATGTAAAGGCCACATCCTGGAAGAAATTTTAAGCATGTAGAGGAAACCCTGGTGGCGTAGTGGTTAAGTGGTGTGGCTGCTAACCAAAGAGTCAGCAGTTCGAATCCACCAGGCGTTCCTTGGAAACTCTATGGGGCAGTTCTATTCTGTCGTATAGGGTCGCTATAAGTCGAAATCAACTCGATTGCACTGGGTTTTGTTTTAGAGACAGTCTCACCACAGAGCCCATAATCTGCAGAAGCAATCTAGAAATTGCTTCACTTGCTTAGCCTAATTTAAGCATGCAAAAAAAAGGTAGCCACATCTGCCAGATGACCTTCTCTCAGAAGCCGCAGTGATATCCAACCCACTGGTGGGATTCGAACCGGCAGAGTTAGGAAACTGTGCAGGTACCACATCCCTTAATGAGTGATGCTAACAGAACCAGAGCCCTTTGCCGCAGACTCCATCTTGGCCGAGGGCTGCGCATGCACCTCATCTCCATAGCTACACCAATTCCTGGAAACTTCCACCTTTTCTCAGAAGCTGCATGAAGAAAGAAAGGCCACTTAACATAACCTGGTACATAAAAGCAGTAACCTCCCTGACTCAAGGGAGTCAGTCTTTTGGAGAGGCTTGGTCCCCCAGCTGACTCCTTTTGCTTGACTCAAGGAAAATAAAGCTTGCTGAAGATAAAGTTTGTCTTTTGTGGGTATTCTTACTGAGGAAAAGACAAGGACCTTTTCTGTCAGACTGGCTATTGATAACAAGCCCACATTGTGGTGGATATTAATGATCAAAATAGTTAACTTAGTACCAATCAATATTCTAAATTCTTTATATGTGTTAATTATTATCCTCACAACAACCTTCTGAGTTAGGAACTTTTAATATTCTCATTTTACAGACAAGGAAACTGAAGAGCAGGAAGAGAAAGTAACTTTTTCACGGTTCCAGAGAGAGAAGGCTGCAGGCTGGGAGGGAGCTGCAGTTCTTAGGGCTGGCAGAGCAGAGTTTTCTGTTTGTGTCCTCTCCGAGATACCAAGAAAGGTAACCATTTATGAATGGACTTGAAAAAGCCTCTCTCAGAGAAGCAGCAAAGTTGGCTGACTAGGTAGACACTACCTCGGATCCCTCTTGCAACAAAAACTCGGAAAAATAAGTGAATCGATCACATACATGTAAATCTATGAACCCTGAACAACAAACACAGTTTTAAAGAGATGACCTGAGTGACAGAGACAGAGAACGAACAACTACGGGGAAGCAGAGACTGTTTTTGGAGCCTGGAGCCAGTGTCCCAGTCAGGTAACTTTGGCACCGGGCTTAAGACTGGGCTCAGGGGAGCTGAACACAACATCCTGTGAAGGCGAAAACATGGGGCCCAGCCCTACCCCCGTGAACTGACCCCGGGAGGGTACCCAGCCTGTCCGTGTGGGCGGCACAGTGACGCGGCTGGTGGGAGGAGAAGTCCCCGGGAGGCAGCGACTGGTTTTGGAGCCGGGAGAGCAGCGTCGCAGCCGGGCAACCTTGGCGCGGGGCTTGGGACTGGCAACGGAAGAACTGACCACGGCTTCTGCAGGCCCGATCCTAGGGGGCAATCTCTACCCAGCCAGCACACATAGGCGACACGCCCCTCGGGAATCTCAGATAAAATAGTCACCCAAGCAAGATAAGTAACTTTGTCTATATTCCGGGGTGCTACTCTCTCCTGTTTTTCTGAACCCTCCCCTCCCCTTCCCAGGCAGCTTCATTAACATTGGAACTTCCTGAGCCAGAGGGAGAACTGCTCCGCGGCTTTTCTTCCCCCCTTTTTTTTTTTTTGGTCTTTTCCTATCCCATTCTTCTGGCCTGAGAAAAGCAACCACAAAAAACCCAGGGACCAAAAATCCTTCCCTAATTGGACTAAAAACACAGAACCAGCTCCAGCCAAGCATATGTGATCCAAAACTCGGGCTTTCATCCGTACAGAGAACAAGGTAGCTATTATAATGCAAAGGCATTTCTGATAGGGATCTGACTGCATTTTTTTTAGCAGATTTACTGGAAAAACAAGTTTCCCAGGTCTGATATCTCTGCATATTCAACAGAGCCCTCACTGACCCAAACAGGGAACTGAGGGCTGAAGGTCCCCCCCAGACCACGTAGCCTCCTGCCTTAGGGGTCTAAGGAGGGTGACACCTACCAATCTGTAGAGGTACTTGCATTGGGGGCCTAAGGTACATGTGCAGAGCCCTCGCACCAAAGTGCTTTAGGAATAGAGACACACCTACCTCACTGACACTTGGGGGAAGCCTGTGAGCATCCTGCCCTGCCTGGAGTAAGAAGACCAGCTGCTACTAGAATCTGGTGCACACAACTATCACCACTACTTCTCAAGGTGGATATTTGTTAGGGTGCACCACACACTTGATGACCCAAAATCAAATTCTACTCAAGAATAGTGAATGGACTCAGGCATATATATCTGGTAACAGCCCAAACCAGCTGGTAATACGTCATAAGTAAGTCAAGGGCTACAATAATCAAGACAGCACAATCTAGTAGCCCATCCATGTATATTGAAAGAAAACAAAACAAGATAAGACTCAGTGAGCAAATATAGAATAAATCACTACAATATCTTAGTGATAGCTCGGAGACAGCAGTCGATATCAAACCACATAAAGAAGCAGACCATGACAGCTTCTACAACCCCCCAAACAAAAGAATCAAAATCTTTCCCAAATGAAGATACAATCCTGGAATTATCAGATACAGAATATAAAAAACTAATTTACAGAATGCTTCAAGACATCAGGGATGACCTCAGAAAGGAAATAAGGCAAACTGCAGAAAAAGCCAAGGAACACACTGATAAAACTGTTGAAGAACTCAAAAAGATTATTCAAGAACATAGTGGAAAAATGAATAAGTTGCAAGAATCCATAGAGAGACAGCATTCAGAAATCCAAAAGATTAACAATAAAATTACAGAATTAGACAACGCAATAGGAAGTCAGAGGAGCAGACTCGAGCAATTACAATGCAGACTGGGAAATCTGGAGGACAAGGGAATTAACAACAACATAGCTGAAAAAAATCAGATAAAAGAATTAAAAAAAATGAAGAAACCTAAGAATCATGTGGGACTCTATCAAGAAGAATAACTTGCGTGTGATTGGAGTCCCAGAACAGGGAGGGGGGACAGAAAACACAGAGAAAATAGTTGAAGAACTCCTGACACAAAACTTCCCTGACATCATGAAAGATGAAAAGATATCTATCCAAGATGCTCTTTGAACCCCATTTAAGATTGATCCAAAAAAGAAAACACCAAGACATATTATCATCAAACTTGCCAAAACCAAAGATAAACAGAACATTTTAAAAGCAACCAGGGATAAAAAAAAAAAAAAAAGATCTCCTACAAGGGAGAATCAATAAGTTCAGACTACTCAGCAGAAACCAAGCAGGCAAGAAGGCAATGGGATGACATATACAGAGCACTGAAGGGGAAAAACTGCCAACCAAGGATCATATATCCAGCAAAACTCTCTCGGAAATATGAAGGCGAAATTAAGATATTTACAGATAAACACAAGCTTAGAGAATTTGCAAAAACCAAACCAAAGCTACAAGAAATACTAAAGGAAATTGGTCAGAAAACCAATAATATCAGATACCAGCACAACACAAGGTCACAGAACAGAACATCCTGATATCAACTCAAATAGGGAAATCACAAAAACAAATTAAGATAATTAAAAAAAAAAGCTCAAAACAGGGAATCATTGAAGTCAATATGTAAAAGATCACAATTATCAAAAAGAGGGACGAAACACCGGTGGCATAGAACTGCCATATGCAGAGGGATACAAGGCGATATAGGACAATACAAGTTAGGTTTTTACTTAGAAAAATAGGGGTAAATATTAAGGTAACCACAAAGAGGTATAGCAACTCCAAAACTCAAAACAAAAAACCAAGAAAAACGTAACAACTCAGCAAACATATAGTCAAAGACTATGAAAATGAGGATCACACAATTTACAAAGAAAAATGTCTCAGCACAAAAAAGTAAGTGGAAAAATGAAATTGTCAACAATACACATAAAAAGGCATCAAAATGACAACACTAAACACTTAATTATCTATAATTACCCTGAATGTAAATGGACTAAATGCACCAATAAAGAGACAGAGAGTTTCAGACTGGATAAAGAAACACGATCCGTCTATATGCTGCCTCCAAGAGACACACCTTAGACTTAGAGACACAAACTAAAACTCAAAGGATGGAAAAAAATATATCAGGCAAACAATAAGCAGAAAAGAGGAGTAGCCATATTAATTTCTGACAAAATAGACTTTAGACTTAAATCCACCACAAAGGATAAAGAAGGACACTACATAATGACAAAAGGGACAATTGACCAGGAAGATAAAAAAAAAAAAATTTGTTTCTTTTTTTTTTTTTCCATATTAAATACTTATGCACCCCATGACAGGGCTGCAAGATACATAAATCAAATTTTAACAGAACGGAAAAGTGAGATAGACACCTCCACAATTGTAGTAGGAGATTTCAACACACCACTTTCGGAGAAGGACAGGACATCCAGTAAGAAGCTCAATAGAGACACGGAAGACCTAATTACAACAATCAACCAACTTGACCTCATTGACTTATACAGAACTCTCCACCCAACTGCTGCAAAGTATACTTTTTTTTTTTCTAGTGCACATGGAACATTCTCTAGAATAGACCACATATTAGGTCATAAAACAAACCTTTGCAGAATCCAAAACATTGAAATATTACAAAGCATCTTCTCAGACCACAAGGCCATAAAAGTGGAAATCAATAACAGAAAGATTAGGGAAAAGAAAAATACTTGGAAACTGAACGATACCCTCCTGAAAAAAGACTGGGTTATAGAAGACATTAAGGAAGGAATAAGGAAATTCATAGAATGAAAATACTTCCTATCAAAACCTCTGGGACACAGCAAAAGCAGTACTCAGAGGCCGATTTATTTCGATAAATGCACACATACAAAAAGAAGAAAAAGCCAAAATCAGAGAATGGTCCCTACAACTTGAACAAATAGAAAGTAAGCAACAAAAGAATCCATCAGGCACCAGAAGAAAACAAATAATAAAAATTAGAGCTGAACTAAATGAATTAGAGAACAGAAAAACAATTGAAAGAATTAACAAAGCCAAAAGCTGGTTCTTTGAAAAAATTAACAAAATTGATAAACCGTTGGCCAGTCTGACTAAAGAAATACAGGAAAGGAAACAAATAACCCGAATAAGAAACAAGATGGGCCACATCACAACAGACCCAACTGAAATTAAAAGAATCATATCAGATTATTACAAAAAATTGTACTCTAACAAATTTGCAAACGTAGAAGAAATGGATGAATTCCTGGAAAAACTCTACCTACCTAAACTAACACAATCAGAAGTAGAACAACTAAATAGACCCATAACAAAAAAAGAGGTTGAAACAGTAATCAAAAAACTCCCAACAGAAAAAAAGCCCTGGCCCGGATGGCTTTACTGCAGAGTTCTACCAAACTTTTAGAGAAGAGTTAACACCACTACTAAAGGTATTTCAAAGCATAGAAAATGACGGAATACTACCTAACTCATTCTATGAAGCCACCATATCCCTGATACCAAAACCAGGTAAAGACATCACAAAAAAAGGAAATTACAGACCTATATCCCTCATGAACATAGATGCAAAAATCCTCAACAAAATTCTAGCGAATAGAATTCAACAACATATCAAAAAATTAATCCATCATGACCAAGTGGGATTTATACCAGGTATGCAGGGCTGGTTTAATATTAGAAAAACCATTAATGTAATCCACCATATAAATAAAACAAAAGACAAAAACCACATGATCTTATCAATTGATGCAGAAAAGGCATTTGACAAAGTCCAACACCCATTCATGATAAAAACTCTCAGCAAAATAGGAATTGAAGGAAAATTCCTCAACATGATAAAGGGCATCTATACAAAGCCAACAGCCAACATCACTCTAAATGGAGAGAGCCTGAAAGCATTTCCCTTGAGAACAGGAACCAGACAAGGATGCCCTTTATCACCGTTCTTATTCAACATTGGTCTAGAGGTCCTAGCCAGAGCAATTAGGCTAGACAAAGAAATAAAGGGCATCCGGATTGGCAAGGAGGAAGTCAATTTATCTCTATTTGCAGATGACACGATCTTATACACAGAAAACCCTAAGGAATCCTCCAGAAAACTACTGCAACTAATAGAAGAGTTCGGCAGAGTCTCAGGTTATAAGATAAACATACAAAAATCACTTGGATTCCTCTACATCAACAAAAAGAATATCGAAGAGGAAATAACCAAATCAATACCATTCACAGTAGCCCCCAAGAAGATAAAACACTTAGGAATAAATCTTACCAAAGATGTAAAACACCTATACAAAGAAAACTATAAAGCACTACTACAAGAAATTAAAAAGGACATACTTAAGTGGAAAAACATACCTTGCTCATGGACAGGAAGACTTAACATAGTAAAAATGTGTATTCTACCAAAAGCCATCTATACATACAATGCACTTCCGATGCAAATTCCAACGACATTTTTTAATGTTGTAGAGAAACAAATCACCAACTTCATATGGAAGGGAAAGAAGCCTCGGATAAGCAAAGCATTACTGAAAAACAAGAAGAAAGTGGGAGGCCTCACTCTACCTGATTTCAGAACCTATTATACAGCCACAGTAGTCAAAACAGCCTGGTACTGGTACAACAACAGGGACATAGACCAATGGAACAGAATTGAGAACCCAGATATAAATCCATCCACATATGAGCAGCTGATATTTGACAAAGGCCCAGTGTCACTTAATTGGGGAAAAGATAGTCTTTTTAACACATGGTGCTGGCATAACTGGATATCCATTTTCAAAAAAATGAAACAGGACCCATACCTCACACCATGCACAAAAACTAACTCCAAGTGGATCAAAGACTTAAACATAAAGACTAAAATGATAAAGATCATGGAAGAAAAAATAGGGACAACCTTAGGAGCCCTAACACAAGGCAGAAACAGAATACAAAACATTACGAAAAATGACAAAGAAAAACCAGATAACTGGGAGCTCCTAAAAATCAAACACCTATGCTCATCTAAAGACCACCAAAAGAGTAAAAAGTCCACCTACAGATTGCGAAAGAATTTTCAGCTATGACATCTCCGACCAGCGCCTGATCTCTAAAATCTATATGATTCTGTCAAAACTCAACTTTAAAAGACAAACAACCCAATCAAGAAGTGGGCAAAGGATATGAACACGCACTTCACTAAAGAAGATATTCAGGCAGCTAACAGATACATGAGAAAATGCTCTCGAGCATTAGCCATTAAAAAAAAATTTTTTTTTAATGGAATGGAAATTAAAACTATGAAGAGATACCATCTCACTACAAGGCTGGCATTAATCCAAAAAACACAAAATAATAAATGTTGGAGAGGCTGCGGAGAGATTGGAACTCTTATACACTGCTGGTGGGAATGTAAAATGGTACAACCACTTTGGAAATCTATCTGGCGTTATCTTAAACAGTTAGAACTACCATATAACCCAGAAATCCCACTCCTCGGAATATACACTAGAGAAATAAGAGCCTTCACACAAACAGATATGTGCACACCCATGTTTATTGCAGCTCTGTTTACAATAGCAAAAAGTTGGAAGCAACCAAGGTGTCCATCAACAGATGAATGGATAAATAAATTGTGGTATATTCACACAATGGAATACTACGCATCGATGAAGAACAGTGACGAATCTGTGAAACATTTCATAACATGGAGGAACCTGGAAGGCATTACGCTGAGCGAAATTAGTCAGAGGCAAGAGGACAAATATTGTATAAGACCACTATTATAAGATCTTGAGAAATAGTATAAACTGATAAGAACACATACTTTTGTGGTTACAAGGAGGGGAGGGAGGGAGGGTGGGAGAGGGTTATTTACTGTATTAGTTAGTAGATAAGAACTACTTTAGGTGAAGGGAAGGACAATACTCAATACAGGAAAGGTCAGCTCAACTGGACTGGACCAAAAGGAAAGAAGTTTCCGGGATAAACTGAATGCTTCAAAGGTCAGCGGAGCAAGGGCGGGGGTTTGGAGACCATGGTTTAAGGGGACTTCTAAGTTAACTGGCAAAATAATTCTATTATGAAATCATTCTGCATCCCACTTTGAAATGTGGTGTCTGGGGTCTTAAATGCTAACAAGCGGCCATCTGAGATGCATCAATTGGTCTCAACCCACCTGGATCAGAGGAGAATGAAGAATACCAACGTCACACGATAACTAAGAGCCCAGGGGACAGAAAGGGCCACATGAACAAGAGACCTACATCATCCTGAGACCAGAAGAACTAGTTGGTGCCCGGCCACAACCAATGACTGCCCTGGCAGGGAGCACAACAGAGAACCCCTGAGGGAGCAGGAGATCAGTGGGATGCAGACCCCAAATTCTCATAAAAAGACCATACTTAATGGTCTGACTGTGACTAGAGGAATCCTGGCGGTCATGGTCCCCAAACCTTCTGTTGGCCCAGGACAGGAACCATTCCCGAAGACAACTCATCAGACATGAAAGGGACTGGTCAGCTGGTGGGAGAGAGATGCTGATGAAGAGTGAGCTATTTATATCAGGTAGACACTTGAGACTGTGTTGACATCTCCTGTCTGGAGGGGGGATGGGAGGATAGAGAGAGTTGGAAGCTGGCAAAATCGTCACAAAAGGAGAGACTGGAAGGGCTGACTCATTAGGGGGAGAGCAAGTGGGAGTACGGAGTAAGGTGTATATAAACTTATATGTGACAGTCTGACTTGATTTGTAAACGTTCACTTGAAGCTCAATAAAAGTTAATTAAAAAAAAAAAAAAGGAGTAGCCGCTGAAGCTTCTTATGTGTAGCTAAACACCTGACGGGATTTGGTTTTTTGGTTTGTAGGTTTAAGGTCATGGTTTCATGGGACATCCCGGTTAACTGGCCTAATAATGTGTTTAGTGCTTCTGTTATATTGCCCAGTTTGTTGCATAGTGCCTAGGGTCTTAAAAGCTTGCAAGTCCCATCCAAGATACAACAATTGGTCTCTGTTTGCCTGGGGCAACAGAGGAAAAAAGAAAGTCAGGAATAGGAAGAAGAAATGGAAAGTGTGGTTTATTACCTCCATGAAAAACTGCCTCCTTTGCCATGAGACTAGAAGAACTGGATGGTGCCTGGCCACTATTACTGAATAAACACTGTGATCAAAGAGTCTGTGGAAGAATCCTGATCAAAAGGGAGAAAATGTAGAACGGAACTTAAAATTCTCATGGAATCTACACTTTCTGGAGCCATGAAGGCTGGCTGAATCCCCAAAACTATTTCCTTGTGATAATCATTAAACCTTAAACCAAAATTATCCCCTGTAGTCTTCTTAAAACCAAACAATAATAATAATAATAAAAAACAATAGTTTAGCTTAACTAGTAAATAATGTCTGCCTTAAGAATTCTGCTATTTTAAGATCTATCTATACGGGATCAACTTGACAACAGTAACTTGGAAGATTAGATAGGAAACTTAGGGGTCAGTGGATTTATGTTAATGGGGGTGTGATTATTCAGAAAATGAGTGTGAGACTGCACAACCTTAAGAGTGTAATCAGTGTCACTGAATTGCTCATGTACAAATTGTTGAATTGATCTATGTTCTGCTGTGTATATTATCAACAACATCAAAGAATAACATAAATTATTAAAAAAACAAAAACCTATGGAACGGTTCTACTCTGCCACATGAGGTTCCCACGAGTCAGAATCGACTCGACAGAAACAAACAAAAACATAAGATTGTAAGTGTGGTCAGAAAGTAACAGGGTGAAGAGAGACTGGGGTGGAGCTGGGGAAAATACCTTGGAATCTCCAATCCCCTTTCTGAAAGATGTCTAGGCCTACTATAACTCCAACAAAGACTTCTGTGTCCTCTTCTCCTGCTAACCCTGGGAGGTTCCTGAGAGAAAGACTTCCTCTCTCAGTTTGTTCCTAATTGCACTGGGAAATTTTTGACTTGAGCCCCATCACCTCAGCAAGACACTTCTTTGTGACACCAAGTGCCTGAAGCTGAAAGGGAGCACAGAGATCACTCTGTTGGTGGGAGTGGAAACCATATGAGCCCAAAGATAAAATTAAGACTTGAGTCGGAATCAACTCGACAGCAATGGGTTTTTTTTTTTTTTTTTGGTCCAGATAGATTTTCTAATGTTAAATCAAAATTGCATTTCTGAAATAAATACTACTTGGTCATGATATATCGTATTAGTATTGAAATTGTTTTGCTAATATTTTATTAGAATTTTCCACTGATGCTCATAAATGGGCTTGGCCTGTATATTTTCCTTTCCTTTACTGTGTTTTCAGGATTTGCTGGTGGTCACGATGGCTTCAAAAAGAGTTGAAAGTACCTGCTTTGTCTTTTCTCTGTAAGAGTGATCGGAAGACTGACATTATTTATTCTTTAAATATTTGACAGAATTTCTTGTTGAAGCCATATCTATCTGAAGTTGTCTTTCTGGAATGATAATATTGCTCAACTTTCTCATTTACAAAGGGATAAAAAGGCCAAGGAAAAGAGTGAGAAATTTAATACCTGGCAGCCATTCATACTTTGCTTACCCCATTTTCCTAAAATTATCACTTCACTGTCATTAATAGTTAAAATAAGTTGTGTTTTCTAGGAGTGATTTGAGTTCATCCAAATTTGCAACCTTTTCAATAGAGTTGTTTACATTATTCTATTATCTTTTTAATGCCTGATCTATGGTATTATTTACATTTAATTCCTGATATTGGTTATTTGGGATTTCTCCTTTATTTTGATCAATCTCTCTCTCTCACACACACACACACAAAAAGTTTTTGACATTTATTATTTTTTCAGATTCAGTTTTTGGCTTTGTTGATATTCTAGTACATGTTTGTTTTCCATTTTGCTCATTTCACTCTTTGTTATTTCCGTCTACAGCCTTTCAGTTTACTTTGCTATTATATCTTAACTTCTTGAGATGGATGCTTAGTTCAGTGATTTTCAGCCTTTTTTTGTTTGTTTGTTTGTTTTTGAATATGCATTTAAAGTCCTAAATTCCCTTTTACGACTTGCTTTAGCTGTATCCACATATTTGGTTATATTTTACTGTGTTGTCATTTAAACTATTTTCTAATTTTAATTGTAATTTCTTGTCTAGCCCGTCATTTTTTAAAAGAATATGTTATTCATTTTTGTTATTAATGTATAGCTTAATTACACTATGGGTCAGAGATCATTCCAGTAATTTGGAATTTTTTGAGTCTGGTTTAATGCCCAGTATATGGTTAACTTTTGTAAATATTCTCGGACTAGGTTTATTTCATTTCTGTAATGATACAATTAAAACAATAACAACTATACAGGTTTTAAGGTCTGATAGACCTGGGTTAAATCTCGGCTTTGCATTTGCAGCGTATTTTGTGTCTTACTTGATCTTCTGAGTCTGAGCATAAAAAAAAAAAATTTTTTTTTTTTTTTTTTTTTTTAGTATACTCACCTATAAAATGTAGATAAAAATCACTCAGATTTTATTTCTGGCATTTTCTCTTTACCAAGCCATTTATAGATTCATTCTCAAAAAAAAAAAAAAAATTGAATATTTACTTAACACTCTTGTGTATGGGTTGGAAAACTATAACCCCTGGACCAAATCTGGCCTGCTGTCTGGTTTTGTAAACACAGTCACATTGGAGCATGGCCACCTTCATTTGTTTACATATTGTCTATGACTGCTTTCCTTGTATAACTGCACAGTTGAGTAGTTGAGAAAGAGCCCACATGCCTTGCAGAGCCTAAAATATTTACTGTCTGAACCTTTACAGAAAAAAAATTGTCAACCAGTACCAACTCTAGGGTACGGTAAGCCAGGTGAGTAGTGTGCCAAATGTATGGAGGCACTTACTCTTAGGTTCATACAAATGCCAGTTCTGCATATGCAGGCATTTCAGAACAAGGACTTCTTTAAGTTTGCTCCTTGAGTGCCTCACTTACTTCACCGTAGTTCTCCTCTTTTGCCAACCCTTACTATTGAACAATGTGTTATTCACTAGGAAAAAAAAAAAAAATCAAACAAGATGCTGTCTTTGCCTTCAAAAAACCCACGGTCCAGTTTTTCTCTTCTTCATCATCAATATTTTGTGATATTATTTTATATTTTCCCTGCATTTTTCCTTACTCCCTTCAAGCAGGTACATATGCACCACCCTTTCTTAGCCCAGGTTACGTTTCTGGCAGACGGAAGCAATAATTTTCTGAAATATATTTCTTTTCCAGAGTTTTCTTTTTTCAAAATCTAAGACCCAATCAAGAGACCATATAGGTGATCATATTTGTTACCCAGGATTAGTTGGGAATTTTCCAAGCCTGGTAAAGAACAAAGACCTGTGATTGCCTCTGTGGGGACCCAAGTCCCTTCTACAGAATTACCCTCGTGAAGTGACCAGACCTTAGAGGCACTGGCTTCCTAATGTGGTCAGGGAGGCAGCATACTGGCACAGGACACAAAAGAAGAGAGTCCCTCATCAGTGAGGATGGTAGGGGTAACTCTGAGACACTAAGCATTAGCGATCATTTTTCCAAATAGCATGTAGCCTTTGGGATTCTAATGCAATACTAAAACAGAGTAGAAACCTCCATGAAGACTGAGATGGAATTTTTCTTCCATTCCAGAAGGGTGCAAGCTTGAAGTTAGAATTGTATTGGTATAATCAAATAGAGTGACATTTTCATGGACACTCATTTTTGTTTTACCATATAGGTGAATCACTTCAAAGAGAAAGCCCAGATTCTCACATGTCCTACCGCCATGCTGGCTTCAGCAGCTGGCTGCCATTTTTTCTCCATCAGCCACTGCAGAAAAGCTGCATTTTCAGAGCCTGGGAGGGATTATTTTGTAAGTAAGTTTTCCTTATAGTGTGTGTGTATACGTGTGTGTGTTTGCAAGCACACGTGAGAGAGAGTGAAAGAGAGAGAGAAGGATGGGGATTTGGTTATAATTTTTAATTAGTACAATTTCAGGTTTACATGTCTCAAAGGAACACTGTGGGTATTTGGCAATTAATGTTTGTAAATCACCTTGAGATCCTTGAGGGAGAGACATGCTATATAAATGAATAATATAGTAATGAAAATAATAATACGTGCACTTACATTCCCAGGCCAGTTGCCTGAATTAAGTCTGGGTATCTAAGGAGGGCAGTACAAAATCTACCGATCTAAATAAGAAAATATTGTCATGCTTCCCCCACCTTTAAATTAAATAGAAAATATCTACAAAATACAGGATATAAATATAACCCATGACTATGAATACATTTATGAATGCTTACTTTTGGATAAGTAACCATTCCTAACCATTTCACTATTTGTATATAGTTATTAGATGAAGAACTAAAGACTGTAATCATATTCCTGGGATGATATTATATGGAAGCTAATTGGCAGTTGTTTTAACATAATTGCTTAAGGTTGCTTAATAGTAAATTGTGATTCCATCACTGATTCAAGTCTTGTCAAGTGTTTAATGAATATTTCTGTGAAAGATTTTTAGAAATCATTCTTTAAAAAGAAAAAAAAGCCTAAAGTGGCCTTAAATCATAAAAGAAAGGACTCTTCTCTCATTTGACCATCTTTCATTTCCTTTCTATCTTAAAGGTCAATGATCACATGCTTCTGACAACTTCCCTTTCCTTTGCCATTAGAGTGAGGGAATGGGGAGGAAGAATATATATGTTTACTTTATGTATGCCATTGAATTCCATCATTGTGTTCAAGGTCAGTTGAATTCTGAAAGTTTTAAAAATGGCATTGAACCGAACAAGTAAAAATTAGTTGTTTCCAGAAATATATGAAGTAAGTTAGATCATTAAAAAAAAAAAAATGATTTTTTTTTGATCATTAGTTCTTTAATAAATAAGACCTTGGGTACTAAGAAAAAGGACAAAAGAACTATTCTGTTGGATATGAATGCCTATCACTCTCTAATCATACAATTCTATTTATTTCCTACATAGCCTATTTTACTATGAGAAACTACTTTGCTTATTTTGTTGTTTTTTTTTGTTTGTTGTCTGCCTCACCCAACAAGAATACAAATTCTTTGAAGCAAAATTTTGTCTGTCTTCCATAGGTATATTCTGAGCACTGTAAGTTTACTTACTACATAATGTAGTTCTTGTGTGATGTCAATTAGATTTTGACTCATAGTGACCTTATGTGACAGAGAAGAACTGCCCCAATAGGGTTTCCAAGGCTGTAAATCTTTACAAAAGCAGACTGCTACATCTTTCTCTCATGGAGCAGCTGGTGGATTTGAATTGCCAACCTTTCCGTTAGCAGCTGAGCACTTAGTCACTGCACCACCAAGGCTACTTAACTACCTAATAAATAATAAATATTTTTGAATAAATAATTAAATGAATAAGAATCCCACCATTTTTCCCACCAAAACAAAACAATTATTATCTGGGGGCATTTTTTACTGTTATAAGAAATCATAACAATTTAATTGCTGCTATTAAATTCTTAATGCCCTGAAAACAAATACCCAAAAGGAAAAGATAAAATTATAGAACATGCTTAGTTGGCCTCAGTGCTATACTGGACCTAGTTCATACCAGCTTATGAGAGTAGATTGTGTGCAACTCTTCTCAAGTCTGTGTTCAATGATGTCCCTTTGGTGGCTTTAAATTGGCCATGGTGGCATATGTACACCTTGAAAATAGGCATATGCTATGTATCAGGACACTTCTCCAAACTCCCACTCACAGAGAATTTGTTATTAAATATTTACCAGCATACCACTGTTGGAGTAGAGAAGGAAAGAAGACTAACTTGATAACAGATGTCAAGTTATGAGATATCATGACATAGAATAGCTATGTTCTTTCTATGAGTCCCTGGGTGGTGCAAACGGTTAATGTATTCAGCAGTTAAGTGAACAGTTGGAAGTTTGAATCCATGCAGGGGCTCCTTAGAAGAAAGGCCTGGCATTTACTGATGAAATACCAGCCATTGAAAGCACAGGTCTCCTTTGACACTCACAGGATCACCATCAATAGGAACAGACTCTGTGGCAAACGACAGTGCTGATGGCAGCTTCTTCTACATTGATATAAGAAAAGGAAGAGGAAACATATCTTAAAAATTAGAAAACTTATAAACCTAAATAGTCATGAAATATTCTTATGGTCTTTAAAGCACTGTCCCACAGATAATATATTTTACCTCAGTTCCTGACAATATGTGCCTCAATTCCAGCAGGGTAACAGAGTGAAAAGAAAAGTTTGAACCATTGAAAATGAATGATGTTAGAAAAAGAAAATCTAGGTTCTACTTCCACTTAGTAATGATAGTTTGCAGACTAAAATGGCTTAGTTTGATTGAGATTAAGTTTTATAGAACCACATAATTGAAGAATTCTCTCAACAGTTTTAAATGTGCCTGGATTTGGGTAGAATTGCAAAGTCCAAAAGTAAGGATTTAGAAAAATCTATATAATTTATGGTCAAGCTTTAGGAGTAGGTGTGATCACAAATTTAGAGAGAAAGACCGTCCAATTCATAGAGTTGGGAGAAATGCCATCATTTTGAGGATTGGGGAGAATAGAAAATTTCAAAAAAGTTAACTAAGGCAAAAGAATTGAAATTGGTGGGGATCTTGGAGAGTTCAGAGCCACGAAAACTAATGGTGAAGAGGGGAATATTAGTAGTGAAATCTTGAAGAAAAGGTCAAAGGTAGATGATTATGCAAGTACAGCTGATTTGGAAATTCAGTCTTGAGAGACCAGTTTCCACTGAATCCTAAGAATAGAATGTAAAATCTAAACGGTTTACCAGTGGATGAGCGCTTTGGGGCAGTAATTGAGAATTTTTTTTTTTAAAATCTAGATATAAAAAGGAGCGAAATAGAAGAGTTTCATGAAGGAGTGAATTTATTATTTATTTTTTAATTTTTATTGTGCTTTAAGTGAGTTTACAAACCAAGTCAGTCTTCCGTACAAAAACTTATATATACCTTGCTATATACTCCTAATTGCTCTCCCTCTAATGAGACAGCACACTCCTTCCCTCCACTCTCTATTTTCAAGCCCATTCAGCCAGCTTCTGACCCCTTCTGACCTCTCATCTCTTCTCCAGACAGGAGCTGCCCATGTAGTCTTATGTGTCCACTTGATCCAAGAAGCTCACTCTTCACCGATATCATTTTCTATCCCAAAGTCTAGTCTAATCCCTGTCTGAAGAGTTGGCTTTGGGAATGATTCCTGTCTTGGGCTAACAGAAGGTCTGAGGACCATGACCTCTGGGGCCCTGCTAGTCTCAGTCAGACCATTAGGTCTGGTCTTTTTAAGAGAATTTGGGGTCTGCATCCCACTACTCTCCTGCTCCCTCAAGGGTTCTGTGTTGAGTTCTCTGTCAGGGCAGTCATCAGTTGTAGCCCGGCACCATCTAGCTCTTCTGGTCTCAGGATGATGTAGTCTCTGGTTCATGCAGCCCTTTCTGTCTCTTGGGCTCATAATTACCTAGTGTCTTTGGTGTTCTTCATTCTCTTTTGCTCCAGGAGGGTTGAGACCAACTGATGCATCTTAGATGGCCGCTTGCTAGCATTTAAGACCCCAGGCGCCACTCTCCAAAGTAGAATGCAGGATGTTTTCTTAATAGATTTTATTATGCCAATTGACCCAGATGACCCCTGAAACCATGGTCGCCAAACCCCTCCCCTGTTACCCTGGTCTTCAAAGTGTTCAGTTATTCAGGAAACTGCTTTTGGTTTAGTCCAGTTGTGCTGACCTCTCCTGTATTGTGTGTTGTCTTTCCTTTCACCTAAAATAGTTCTTAAAAAACAAAGAAAAATTTTTAACTACTATCTAATTGGTGAAAGCCCCTCTCCCTCCCTCCCCCCTCTCCTAACCATCAAAGAATATTTTCTCCTCTGTTAAAACTATTTTTTGAGTTCTTATAGTAGTGGTATCATACAACATTTGTCCTTCTGCAACTGACTAGTTTCACCCAGTGTAATGCCTTCCAGATTCCTCCATGTTATGAAATGTTTCCCGGATTCATCATTGTTTTTTATTGATGCATAGTATTCCATTGTGTGAATATACCATAATTTATCCATTCATCCATTGATGGCCACCTTGGTTGCTTCCATCTTTTTGCTATTGTAAACAATGCTGCAATGAACGTGGGTGTGCATATATCTGTTCATGTAAAGGCTCTTATTTCTCTAGGATATATTCCAAAAAGTGGGAGTGCTAGATCCTATGGTAGTTCTATATCTAGCTTTTTAATGGAGCACCAAATCGATTTTCAAAGTGGTTGTACCATCTTACATGCCCAACAGTGTATAAGTGTTCCAGTCTTTCAACAACCTCTCCAAAATTTATTATTTTGTGTTTTTTTTTTTTTAATTAATGCTGGAGTGAGTTTATTTTTATGTGTATTTTGTTGTTTGATTGTTTTGGAAAAGAGAAAATGAGTATATTTATGAGAAGGGGAATCCAAAGGAGAAGAAGAAATAAAAACCAAGACATATAATTTAGTTGAGGAAATAATGAGACAAGGGTAAAGGAAAAAAATTATGCAGAGATATTTGGATGAAAGGGAAAGGAATTTGATATATAATTTGATATTTGTCTTGACCTCAGTAAAATAGAATATGAGGACATATGGTGAGATAAAACAGGGCCACTGTCATGAAGTGAATATACTATAAATTTGGAATTTGATAAATTCAGGTTGATTTCTAGGCTCTGCCACCTACTTTGTGACTTTGGGCAGGTTGCATAGTATCACAAGGTCTATTCCACTGAAAAATGAAGATAATAGATAATAACAAGAATCTTGCAGGGTTGTTTTAAGTTGAGAGATAACAATAGCTTACATTTATTAAGCGCTTTATACCTACCAGGCCCTGATTTAAATTTTTTATGTAAATGAAATCATTTAGTTGTTAAATCTACTTTTTGAAGTAGATGCTATTGTTATTCCCATTTTACAGGGAAGGAAACTGAGGTATACAATGATTAAGCAAATTTCACAAGAAGCAGAGCTAGGTTTTGAACCCAGGAGTCTCTGGGTGGTACAAAATGTTAACATGCTTGATGGCTGAGTCCATCCAGAGGTGCCTTTGAAGAAAGGCCTGGTGATCTACTTCTGAAAAATCAGACTTTGAAAATCTTGTGAAGCACAGTTGTATTCTGACACACATGGGGTCACCATGAGTTGGAATTAATTAAACAGCAAGTGATTTTTTAGGGAGATTATTTTGCCTCACTAATACATTTAAAAGAGTTCATTTAGCACAAGTCTTGTCATATATAAGTTTTAATGACTAGTACTTATTGCTAAACTTATTAGATTAATGATTTGTGAAAAAAATGTCTCCAATATTGGTTGGTGGTTTCAAACCACTGACTTTTCAGTTAACTGCTGAGTGCTTAATCACTGCATCATCGGGACTCCTTTCTAATATTTATACCAAATTAAACCTGATAGAAAATCATCCAGAAAGGAATTCAAAGATTTCTGAACAACATGGGTGAATTCTGAGTAACAACATATATATACATAACAGACATTACACATATACATAATAGACAATAGTGCCCAGGTATACCCACTATTCCCTCAAATGTCAACGTGCAAAAATCTAACAGATTTTTAACAGATTTTTCCAGCTTACTTACTTGCACTAGGCAGTCATAAATAGTACAAGAAATCAAGCTGGAAAAATCTGTTAAAAGCAAACAAACATGGATTGAATATTTAGAAAGCTGATTGTAACGAAGTCCTAGGTTCAAATTTATAGACAATATGTAAATCCAAGCTGGTGGTAAGCCTGGACTCTAGAGATGCCTTTCTCACGGGAGCATTTTCCAATTCTAAAAGAAGTGACTGAGAAGCTAAACAAATCTTTGGTAGTCTTGTATGGCTAAGTGTCTTAGCTTTCTAGTGCTGCTACAACAGAAATAGCTCAACTGGATGGCTTTAACAAAGAAAAATTTATTTTCTCACAGTCTAGAATGCTAGAAGTCCAAAATCAGGGTGCCAGCTCCAGGGGAAGGCTTTCTCTCTCTGTTGGCTCTGGAGGAAGGTTGTTGTCATCAATCTTCCCCTGCTCCAGGAACATCACAGTGCAGGGACCCTAATTTCAAAGGATGCATGCTCCTGACTCTACTTTCTTAGTTGTAGGAGGTCTCCCTGTCTCTCTTCTGGCTTCTCTCCTTTATATCTCAAAAGGGATTGACTCAAGATACCCAATCTTGAAAATTAAGTCCCATGTCATTAACATAACTACCTCTAATCCTGCCTCGTTAACATCATACGAAAATCACATCAGATGTCAAAATGGTGGATAATCACACAATACTGGGAATCATGGCATAGCTAAGTTGATACACATTTTTGAGGGACACAATTCAATCCGTAGCACTAAGGGAATAAGAGTTGAAGTTTTGAGCCTCTAAAATATAGGAAATTACCTGATAAACTCTAAGTATAACTCATTTTATTGTGCTTTGCTTTATTGTGCTTTGCAGATACTGTGTTTTTCACAAATTGAAGGTTTGTGGCAACCCTACGTTGAGCGAGTCTATCCCTGACATTGTTCCAACAGTGTGTGCTCACTTCTTGTCTCTGTGCCACATTTTGGTTATTCTCATAATATTTCAAAACTTTTCATTATTATTTTATCTGTTATGGTGATCAATGATCTTTGATGTTAACTATTGTAATTGTTTTGGGGCACCATGAATCCCACCCATATGAGATGGCAAACTTAATAAATGTTGTGTGTGTTCTGACTGCCACTGACTGGCCTTTCCCCCATCTCTCTACCTCTCCTTGGCATCCCTATTCCCTGAGACGTGACAACATTGAAATTAGGCCAATTAATAAGCCTATAATGGCCTCTAAGTGTTCAAGTGAAAGGAAGAATTGCACATCTCTCACTTTAAATCAAAAGCTAGAAATGATTAAGCTTAGTGAGGAAGGCATGTTGAAAGCCAAAAAAGGCCAAAAGCTAAGCTCTTGTGTCAAACAGTTAGCCAAGTTTTGAATGCAAAGGAAAAGTTCTTGAAGGAAATTAAAAGTGCTACTCCAGTGAGCACACAAATGATAAGAAAGTAAAGCAAATTTATTGCTGATAAGGAGAAAGTTTTAGTGGTCTGGATAGAAGATCAAACCAGCCACAACATTTTCTTAAGCCAAAGCCTAATATGGAGCAAGGCCCTAACTTTCTTCAATTCTGTAAAGGCTGAGATAGATGAGGAAGCTGTAGAAGAGAAGTATGAAGCTAGCAGAGGTTGGTTCATGAGGTTTAAGGAAGAAGCTATCTCCATAACATAAAAGCGCAAGGTGAAACAGCAAGTGCTGATATAGAAGCTACAGCAAGTTATACAGAAGATGTAGCTTAGATAATTGATGAAGGTGGCTACACTAAACAACAGATTTTCAATGTAGATGAAACAACCTTATGTTGGAAGAAAATACCATCTAGGACTTCCACAGATAGAGAGGTAAAGTTAATGCCTGGCTTCAAAACTTCAAAAGATAGGCTGATTCTCTTATTAGGGGCTAATGCAACTCGCAACTTTAAGTTGAAGCCAGTGCTCATTTACCATTCCAAAAATCCTAGAGCTCTTAAGAAATATGCTAAATCTACTTTTCCTGTGCTCCATAAATGAAACAACTAAGACTGGATGACAGCACCTCTGTTTACAACATGGCTTACTGAACACTCTAAGCCCACTGTTGAGACCTGCTGCTCAGAAAAAAGATTCCTTTTAAAATATCACTGGTCATTGACAATCTACCTGGTGCCCAAGAGCTCTAATGGAGATGTACAAGGAGATTAATGCTGTTTTCATGCCTGCTAACATAACATCCTTTCTGCAGCCCATGAATAAAACAGTAATTTTGATTTTCAAATCATATTATTTGTAAGGCTACAGCTGCCATAGATAGTGATTTCTCTAATGGACCTGGGCAAAGTAATTGAAAACCTTCTGGAAAGTGTTCACCATTCTAAATGCCATTAAGAACTTTTGTGATTCATGGGAGGAGGTCAAAATATCCATATTAGCAGGAGTTCAGAAGAAGTCAATTTAAACCCACACCAATGACTTTGAGGGGTTCAAAATTTCAGTGGAGGAAGTAACTGTAGATATGGTGGAAATAGCATGAAAATTAAAGTGGAGCCTGAAGATGTGACTGAATTTCTGCAATCTCATGATAAAATTTTAACGGATGAGGAGTTGCTTCTTAAGGATGAGCAAAGAGAGTGGTTTCTTCAGATGGAGTCTATTGCTGGTGAAGATGCTGTGAACATTGTTGAAATGACAACAAAAGATTTAGGGTCTGAGAGGATTGACTCCAACTTAGAAAGAAGTTCTACTGTGGGTTAAATGCTATCAAACAGCATTGCATGTTACAGAGAAATCTTTCGCGAGAGGAAGAGTCAATTGATGCAGCAAACGTCATTGTTGTTGTATTTTAAGAAATTCCACAGCCATCCAGCCTTCAGTAACCACCACCCTGATCAGTCAGAAGCCATAAACGTGGAGACAAGATCCTCCACCAGCAAAAAGATTATGACTTGCTGAAGGCTCAGATGAGGGTTAGCATTTTTTAGCAATAACCAAAAAACAAAAGCCAAACCCGCTGTCATCAAGTTGATTTCGCCTCGTAGCGACCCTATATTACACAGTAGAACTGCCCCATAGGGTTTCTAAGGAGCAACTTGGTGGACTTGAATTATTGACCTTTTAGTTAGCAGCCGAGTTCTTAAGGCACGTACCTTGGTTTTTTAGACATAATGCCATTGCACATTGTGATGGTTAAGATTGTGTGTCCACTTGATTGGGCCGTGATTCTCAGTGTTTATATGTGATCACTCCCGTGATGGCATCTGGTGGGAGTAGGAAAATCAGTTGGAAGGGAGTTTCTTTGGGGGTGTGGCCTGCATCCACATATAAGCTGACATTCTGGCGTTTTGCTTGCTCTGGATCCTGCAGCTGCCTTCTGTTCATCTGACCTCTAGTTCTTGGGACTTGAGCTATAAGCTTATCTGCCAATCTTGGCATTCGTAGATCTTCACAGCCTGTGAGCAGAGCCCTGCTCTCCAACCTACCGATCTTGGGTTTGCCAGCCCCTGCAGCTACGTGAATCGGGAGAAGCCTTGTGGTCTTGTCTGCCAATCTTGGGATTCATCAATATTCACAGCCTGTAAGCAAGAGCCCTGCAATCCAACCTGCCAATCTTGGGTTCACCAGCCCCTGCAGCTACATAAATTGGGAGAAGCCTCTACCCTAATCCATGGACTTGGGATGTTCCAGCCTCTACAATCACGTGAGCCCTTTCTTTGATATAAATCTCTCTGTATATATATTTATACACTTTACTGGTTTTGCTTCTCTAGAGAACCCAGCCTAAGACACACACTTAATAGACTACAGTATATTGTAAATATAACTTTTATATGCACTGGCAAACCAAAAAAAATTGTGTGACTCACTTTTTTGCAATATGTGCTTTATTGCGGTGATCTGGAACCAAACCCGCAATATCTCCAAGGCATGCCTGTATTCACTTGGTGTCCCAAAAATCTGCTTCCTAAGAATAAGGATGAACTGGAAATAGAATTACCTTCATGGGGACTGAAACTTAGCACTGACTCATCTGACAGGAGAAATTGTATTATGGTTATCCCATATTGTTAGTGTTTTCAGGAACCTGGCAGAAGCAAATAAAAATTATCTCTGGAGGAATACACCACTGTTCTAGACTCAAATCATTTCTAGAAGCAGCTTTTCATATACAATGTCTGACACAAAATAACATACACTATGAGATAATGTGAATAAGAATTAGCTGAAACAACAGAAAATAAGAAGAGACTCTTAGGGGATAGAGATATTGTAAGTATCAGAAAGAGATTTTAAAATAAGTATGTTAACGTGTTCAAAGAAGAAAGTGAAGATACAAGATAGTGAATTTCAGTAGACATCTAAATGTTATTTTAAAAAGGAACATGGTAGAGTTGAAATAAGTTAAAGATATCTTAGAACTTAAATACATTAAAATTAAGATCTGGATGGACGTGTTTACTTAAAAGTAGATTAAGGCCAACCGAAAATAGAATTAGTTAAGTGATATATAAATGAAAAAAAGCACATCTAGAATGAAAAACAGAGAGACACAAAATGAAAAACACGTAAGTGAAAGCAAGTGACAAAGAGGATACAGTGAGAAACTTGAATTTAGTATAAATAAGGTCCCAGAAGGAAAGAAGTGATATAATGGAACAGAAAGGATACTTAAATTGATAATGGCTAGTTTTCATCAAAATGATAAAATACATCAAGCCAGAGACGTAATAAACCCTATGAACCTAAAAAAAAAAGTAAAAAGAAATCCATTTTTAAACTGGATTTCAAAATTCCAGAAAATTAATGACAAAAAACATATATTAAGCACAGTGAGAGAATAAACAGATTACATTCAAATAAGGGCAAATTAGACTGACTCCTTATTTTTTAATAGAAACAAGCAATAGAAGCCAAAAAAACATCAGAATGTTATCTTTAAAGTTCTAAAAAAAAGAAAGAAAAATCCAACCTAGAATTTATAGTGAGAAAAAAGTCTGTCAACAACGAAGATGTTGTTAGTTATTGTTTAGTTGTCATCAAGTCAATTCCAACTCATGGTGACTCCATGTGTGCAGAGTAGAACTTCTCCATAGGGTGTTCAAGGCTGTAACCTGTCAGAAGTAGATCACCAGATACATTTTTCAAGGTGCCTCTGGGTGGGTTTCAACCACCAACCTTTTGGTTAGTAGTACAGAGCTTAAGCATTTGTACCATCTTTCAGGAAAAAAAAAAAGAGAGAGAGAATTCCTCACCAGTAGATTCACTATAGATAAGATTCTGATCACACAAGGGAAGTCAAAGCTTCAGGAGTAATAAAGATACATGAAAATGATAAATACGAGAGAAATCAAACTGAATATCGATTGTATTAGACAATAACGATAACATGTAATGCGATCTAGAATATACATGTAGAATTAAGACATAGATACAAATCACTAAGTCAAGGAGGAAGGTAAATAGTTAAAATGTTCTAAATTCTTTGCTATAACATTAAACTTGATAATTCAAAAAAGCATTTTCTAATCTTCAGAACATCCATAAAAAAAAAAGTGCATATGGACTAGAATGAATCCATATTATCCAATCTAACAAAGAAAAAATAGAGAATAATAAAATTTCTAAATCAATCCAAACATAAGAGCATAAGCCAAGGAAGAATGGAGGGGGGAAAAAAAACTTAGAATGAGAAGGGCAAATAGAAAGCCATATTGAGATGGTAGATATAAACCTATAATCTTTCATTATTTACATTAAATGAACTATATCTCCAGTTAAAAGACTATGTTGGCATCTCCTGACTGGAGGGGAGATGAGAGGGTGGAGGGGGTTAGAAGCTGGTGAAATGGACACGAAAAGAGAGAGTGGAGGGAGAGAGCAGGCTGCCTCATTACGGGGAGAATAATTGGGAGTGTGTAGCAAGGTCTCTATGGGTTTTTGTGTGAGAGACTGACTTGATTTATAAACTTACACTTAAAGCACAATAAAAATTATTTTAAAAAAAAGTCTTGTCCAACTTGAGGAAAAAAAATATAAATCTATTTTGCATAGAAGAGATAGACCTCAAATAAAGATTTCATAAGGTTAAAGGCAACATAGTATTCAAGCACTATTTCTTTCACTATTGCTATGTAATGTACCACCCCCAAACTTCAGTGGAATGAAGGAACAATTTTATTTTATTCACAGATTTTGTAGAGCCAGAATTGTCACTTGTCTTAATCATCTAGTGCTGCCATAACAGAAATACCACAAGTGGGTGACTCTAACAAAGAGAAATTTATTTTCACACAGTCTAGAAGGTTACAAGTCCAAATTCTGGGTGTCAGCTCCAGGGGAAGGCTTTCTCTCTCTGTTGGCTCTGGAGGAAGGTCCTTGTCCTCAATCTTCCCCTGGTCCAGGAGCTTCTCAGGTGCAGGGACCCATGTCCAAAGGACAAGCTATGCTCCTGGTGCTGCTTTGTTTGGTTGTATGAGGTCCCCAACTCTCTGCTTGCTCCCGTTTCCTTTTATCTCTTGAGGGAAAAAAGGTGGTGTAGGCCACACCAACTCCTTTTACCTTGGATCAGGGAGGTGGCCTGAGTGAGGGTGGTGCTACAATCCCACCCTAATCCCCTCAACATAAAATTACAATCACAAAATGGAGGACAACCGTACAATACTGGGAATCATGGCCTAACCAAGTTGATATACACATTTTGGGGGACATAATTCAATCTATGACATCACTGTTCCATTATATCTGGGGCTTCAGTTGGGAAGACTCAAAGGAGTTCAATTCTCTTGGATTAATATAATAAATGATGTTGTGAAGTTAGAAATCTACAGGCAGTCCCTGGGTTACAAATGTCTGACTTATGGAGGATTGGTACTTACTCTTTAATGTTATATAAATTTGCCCTCACCTTGAAAGATTGGATCGACCTCTACCCACAACAAATTCTTCATCTCAATCACATTCACTTGCTGCACGTGCAGCTTTTAAATCATTGAAAAGGCACTGAGCCTTTTCTTGCACTAAAGTAAGGCTAAATAAGAGCCATATGCACCTGTTACCAACTTACAAATTTGACTTAAAGGCACAGTTAGGAACAGATCTCGTTTGTAACTCAGAGGCTGCCTGTATATAGAAAAAAAAAAAATTTGAAGTTAACCCTTACATTATAAAAATACAATAAAAACAATTCAAGGTGCATTGTAGATCTTAATTTGCAAAGGAAATTAACAATGCTTCTGGAAGATAATAGAGGAAAATACCTCATAACCTTGGATTAGGAAATAATTTCTTAAATAGGGTACTAAGAGAACTAACTGTAACATGAGATATTGATAACTTTGAGTGCATTAAAATTTATGCCTATTATTTATCAAAATAAAAATGGTCCATGTACCATATTTGCACCACTTGGTCACATAGCAAGAATTTTACTGCATTCTACACCATACTGGGTCATATGGGGCCGCTCTCTGCCTGCTTCATGTTTTGCGGCAGGGTTTCTCAAAAAGTACATGCCACCTACCCATACTTCTCCTGGAAAATAAAAGTCATAAGTACCTTACAGTCCAGGATTCCCAACCTTGTTTCTGGAGTGTTTAGTTTTTCCTTTTCACCCCTACCTTGATATTCACCCATGGTTAGGGTATGCTGTAAAGCCCTTTTTGGTGCCACTCACCAGTGTGTATCTTGGATCCATTCTGACATCTCCTTCTAGCTATCCTTTCTTGTCTCTCTTTATAGATTTCATCATCTGTGAGGTTGGAAACTTTTACATCATCCTTCATGTTCCCAAATCAGCTAGAAAAGACATAATTATTACACCATGGCTGAAATTCCTTAGGACCACAGCATTTCAGTGAGAATCAGTAGCCCAACACTGAAAAACTTTTTTTTTTTCTAATTGATTGCCTCTGCTATGCATTTCAATTACACTATTTTAAACTCAAAAGTTGAAATTATCTTCTATCCTTTTACTACATTATCCTTTCCCTGAGCTATAAGTCTGGATCATGCTGCTGCTTCCTAAATTCGTAGAATGTTTATTGGCTAATGGGAATTATGTAGAAAGCAAAATCTATCAGATAACTAATTAATTAAATAAAAAATTTTAAATTTACATGTGATGATACTATGCCTAGATTGGCATTTTGTGAAAACTCTGGTGGCGTAGTGGTTGAGAGCTACAGAATTGACTCAAGGGCAATGAGTTTGGCTTCGTGTTTGTTTTGCATTTCTTATTGTAATAATATGGAAAGGTAAAAATAAAAAAATAATATATCAGTCAATTTGCATAGGAGGACTTAAGGAGAATATAGAAAATCAAGGCTATAGAAAGTAAAACAATGTTGTTTCTTCAAATCTTCATTCACTTATTCAACAAATATTTACTGGGTACCTATTATGTGTCTGGAGTCCCAGGTTGGTACAAGCAGTTAACACACTTGACTGCTAACAGAAAGGTTGGTGGTTTGAGTCCACCCAGAGGCACCTTGGAAGAAAGGCCTGGAGATATATTTCCATAAAAATTAACCAGTGAAAACTCTATGGAGATCAGTTCTACTTAGGTACAGGGTGGTAATGAGTTGGAATTTACTCTGTGGCAACTGATATTGGTAACTAGTGCTATGTGTTTTGCATAGAAAATAGTCAAAATCCACAGTCTTGTGGAGCTTATATACTTGTGGTGAGAGACAGCAACAGTAATAACAGCAACAACAAATTCCACAAATATGTAAAATTAAACATAAGGTAATAAAATAAAAATGATAGGAGGTCTCGTTTTTTACAGGACGGACATAAGAAGCCTATCTGTTCAGACGACGTTTAAACAGAAACCTAAATGAAGAGAGAAAGTAAGCAATAGCGGTATCTTTTATAGGTATTAGGTGCTCCTTGGAAACTCTATGGGGCAGTTCTACTCTGTCCAATGGGGTCGCTATAAGTCGGAATGGACTCACAGCAATGGGTTTGGTTTTTTGGTTTATTATAGGTATTAGAGTGTAAGAGTGTATTTGAGGACCGTGATGGAGGCAGTCCATCCAAAGCATTGCAAGAGAAGAAAAGTATTAGAAGAGGGGCCAGATCATACAGGCCATCCGGGTCTTTGGATTTATTTTAAATGTCATTGTGGGGGAGGGGTCATTGGAAGATTTTGTGCAGGAGAGTGCCATGCCAATTAAAAAAAAAAAAAAAAACCCGTTGCCACTGAGTGGATTCCGACTCATAGTGATCCTATAGGGCAGAGTAGAACTGCCCCATAGGGTTTCCAAATAGCGCCTGGTGGATTCAAACTGCCAACCTTTTGGTTAGCAGCAGTAGCTCAATACTTCCATTTTAAAGAGATCGCTTTGGTTGTTGTTTGGAGACGAGGCAGGTGCTGAAGAAGGGAGGGATGTATAGAAGAAGAGGATTTTCGAAATTTTTGTGTGAGATGCTGGCGGTTTGGGCTGGAGAGGGAGGGCTGTATATGGTGAAAGTCAAAATGTATATTTTGACTCTCTGCAGAAGATTAATTTAGACAGTATTTTGGTCAAATGTTTTCATCTCACCTGGAGGATTTATTTACAAAGTAGAGATTGAATTGAAGTGAGAAAGCTTAAAGTAGAGATTGAATTGAAGCAAGAAAGCTTAGGGGAAACTTTAATAAAATCGTATTTAGGTGAGCCATAGGAGTTCTAAAACTGTTATCTTAATTTAGTGGCTTCAGATTATTTATTTTGTTTAGCAAGGAACAACAGGTCACTTCTTCAGGTATGAAATAGGAATTGCCTCATTCAACACATATGTCAATGATATATTTCCAATATAGTATTTGCTTTGAATTATGCTCTATTCTAAACAAGCCAGTATTAGAGGTTTCACTGCATAAGAAATATTTTTCCCAAAGAGGAAAAAAAAGAAAAGTGTTCTGAAGACATCAGGCTTCTGATTCTATGAACTCAAAAATATTGGCCTTGCTCTAGAATAAATTCAGGTTACTAAGTGGATAGTGTGCTCTTTCGTTTCAGTTAGAAAATTATTACCAGAAGACGTCTTTTTAAAAAAATTAAAAAACCCATTGCTGTCGAGTCAATTCTGACTCATAGCGACCCCATAGGACAGAGTAGAACCATCCCGTAGTTTCCAAGGAGCACCTGGTGGATTCGAACTGCCAACCTTTGGTTAGCAGCCGTAGCACTTAACCACTACACCACCAGGGTTTCCAATGTCTGTATAGAGCTACTCTTTTTAGAGTAATATAATCACCAACTGTCTTTGTACGATTCTTTCTCACCACAGCATTGGTGTAGACACTCTTGGAATTTCTTTAATTTTTGAATCTTAAATTTTAAAGTAAACTTTGGATGGGTCTACAGTAGCATCCCAGGCCTGACAGGAGAATCACAAACCAGGCTATAATTAAATTTCAGTAAATTGCTGCAGTGAGAGATTATTTAAACAAACATAAAAACAGCATTTAATCTTTCCCTTCAAATAATGAAATTACATACATAACTCTTAAAATACATAATCCTAGGATTAACCTCTAACTTTGATATTAGTTTGCTCTTTGTGTCTCAACTTAGTTTCTCATTTCACTTTCAAATCCTGTAGAGCTTAAAAAATGATTTTTAAACTCAATCCTCTGAGTTCATTATTAAATCTCATTCTAATCCTATAATAGTATTAATTAAGTCATGGGGAATTCAGTTCTTAAAACTGAAAAACACATTATCAGATATTGTTTTCAATAAAAGGATTAATAGGTAATCTATGAATCCCAAGTATACCTAACTTTGAGTACATGCGTGGACTTATATTATTAATGTTTTGAGTACATGTGTGGACTTATACTATTAATGTTTTCAATAAAAGGGTTAATAGGTAATCTATGAATCCCAGGTGTACCTAACTTTGAGTACATGTGTGGACTTACATTATTAATGGAGAACACATTGAATATCATCAATAATGCATCCATGCTTTCATAGGGCAATCTTCAATGAATATTATATGAAACTACAACCAACAGGCATGTTTGGATTTGATATTTTTTCCAAGGCAAGTGTTTTTGTTGTTGTTGCTGATTTATAAAAACAATGCACATTTGTTGTTAGATATTTTAACAATATAGAAGTACATAAAGTAGAAAATGCAAGTCTCCTCCTACTTCCAGTGCTTTTCCCTGGCCTACCACCTCTCTGCTCCCTGAGATAACCATTGCTGATTGTCAGATATGTATTTTTTATGATGTGATATTTAATATATGGTTTGGCATAAGATATAAATATAATGTATCTATACTGGACTTGGTTGTTTTCACTTAACAATGTATCATGAACATTTTCCATGCCAGTACATAGATTTATGTCATTTGTTTGAAGACCCATAATATTCCATTGACTCAATGCATATATATATATATATAAAATATATACACACACATATACAAACACACATATGCACACATATATAACTGTGCATTTGCTATATTCCAGTAATGGCTAAAGTATGTTACATACTAATTTAACTTTTGTAACACCCTAATATCTAATCTAATATCTAATCTAATATTAGGATTTGTTACCGAATGACTAAGACTTAAGGAAGTTATCACCTAGAATCTCAGAATTCAGTGCAGCTGGGTTGTCCTGATTCCAAAGCATTTTTTTTTAACTGTGCTTCAAATCCTCCCATACATAATTGTTAATGGATTTTTCTCATTAAAAAAAAAAAAAAGCTGTAATGCATATGGAGATATTGTCTTGCATATGTCCAATTCTTTGCTTTGGATAAATGCTAGGGGTGGAATTATTGGGCTGAAAGAATAATTTAAATTCTGATACATATTGAGAGAGGAAGTCACTCCTACCAATAGTGTATTTGAGGGGTGGCTATTACAAAAAAAAGAATTTTTTTTTTTTTTGCCCCAAGGAGTTTTTGGTTTGTGCAAATAGATTGCATTTGGCTATTGTTCTAAAATTTGGTGGTTCAAAACCACCCCGCAGCACTGTGGAAGAAAGACTTGGAGGCCTGCTTCTGTAAAGATTGCTGCCAAGAAAACCCTATGAAGCAGTCCTACTCGATGACTTTTTTTTTTTTTTTTCTGGTAATTTCCCCAAGGAGTCCCGGGTGGTACAAATGATTAATGTACTCCATTGTTAACTGAGAGTTTGGAGGTTTGAGTCCACCTAGAGACACCTCAGAAGAAAGGTCTGGCTATCCACTTCTGAAAAATCAGCCATTGAAAACTCTGTGGAGCGCAGTTCTGCTCTGACACACATGGGGTGTTCATGAGTCAGAACTGACTCAATAGGAATTGGTATTTCCCCAAACACTTGTTAATTCTGAGAATTATTGTTCTTGTTAAGTTAATTTTGAAAATTTCTGGACACGAATTAAAAGATTTCAAGCCTCCTTTCAAAAGTGTAAGAATTATTTGTTATTTCCGTTTTTAAGGAAAACCATGGATTTGAATTTATACTGAATGTAAAAACACTCTGTAAGTTAAATGCATAACCATTTGTCATATACATTACAGGCATTTTTCAAAGATTGCTCTTTCTCCTTAAATTACTCTTTTGTGATTTTTTCCTTGTAATTTTATTTTTTTTCTAGCTTTTTTTAAATTATTGTTTTTATTGTACTTTAGATGAAGATTTACATAACAAACGAATTTCTCACTAAACAGTTAATACACATTGTTTTGTGAGGTTGGTTATCCACCCACAACATGTCAACACTCTCCCTTCTCAACCTTAGGTTCCCTGTTACCAGGATACCTGTCTGCTCCTGCCTTCTAGTTCTGGCCCCAGGGCTAGTGTGCCCCTTTAGTCTCATTTTGTTTTATGGGCTTGTCTAATCTTTGGCTGAAGGGTGAACCTCAGGAGTGACTTCATTACTGAGCTGAAAGGGTATCCAGAGGACATACTCTCGGAATTTCTCCAGTCTCAGTCAGGACAGCAAGTCTGGTCTTTCCTTATGAGTTAGAATTTTGTTCTGCATTTTTCTCCAGCTCTGTCCAGGACCCTCTATTGTGATCCCTGTCAGAGCAGTTACTGGTGGTAGCTGGGCACCATCTAGTTGTACTGGATTCAATCTGGTGGAAGCCATGGTAGATGTGGTCCATCAGTCCTTTGGAGTAATCTTTCCCTTGTGTCTTTATTTTTCTTGATTCTTCCTTGCTCTCGAAGGGGTGAGACCAGTAGAGTATGCTAGATGGCTGCTTGAAGGCTTTTAAGACCCCAGATGCTACTCACCAAAGTAGAACGCAGAACATTTTCTTTATAAACTATGTTATGCAAGTTGAGCTAGATGTTCCCCAAGACCATAGTCCCACAGCCCTCAGCCCAGAAATTCAGTCCCTTAGGGAGTTTGGATGTATCTATGGAGATTCTATGACCTTGCCTTGTACAAGTTGTGCTGGCTTCCCCAGTATTGCATAGTGTCTTACCCTTAACCAAAGTTACCACTTATCTATTGTCTATTTTGTGTTTTTCCATCCCCACCCTCATAACCATCAAAGATCATCCTTTTTGTGTGTAAAACTTTTCATGAGTTTTTACAGTAGTGGTCTCATAAAATATTTGTCCTTTTGTGATTGAGTTTTTTCACTCAGCATAATGCCCTCCAGATGCATCCATGTAATGAAATGCTTCACAGATTCATTGTTGTTCTTTATTGTTGCATAATACTCCATTGTGTGTATGTACCAGAGTTTATCCATTCGTCTATTTTTGGGCATCTAGGTTGTTTCCATTTTTTGCTATTGTGAACAATGCTGTTATGAACATGGGTGTGCATATGTCTATTCATGTGACAACTATTATTTCTTTCTGGGATATATTCCTAGAAGTGGGATTGCTGGATCATGTGGTATTTCTACTTCTAGCTTTCTAAGGCAGCACCATATTGTTTTGCAAAGTGATTGTATCATTTTGCATTCCCGCCAGCAATGCGGAACAGTTCCAGTCTCCCTGCAGCCTCTCCAATTTTTGTTACGTCCTGTTTTATTGATTTGTGCCAGTAATGCCGGGGCAAGATGGTATCTCGTTTTGGTTTTGATTTGCAGTTCTCTTTTTTTTTTTTAATGGCTAGTGGGAAACCCTGGTAGCATAGTGGTTAAGTGCTATGGCTGCTAACCAAAGGGCCAGCAGTTTGAATCCACCAGGTGCTCCTCGGAAACTCTACGGGCAGTTCTACTCTGTCCTATAGGGCTGCTATGAGTCGGATTGACTCGAGGGGACTGGTTTTTTTTTTTTTTTTTTGTAATGGCTAGTCACATTTCCTCATGTGTCTGTTGGCCGCTTGAATGTCTTCCTTGGTGAAGGGTCTGTTCATTTTCTTTGCCCATTTTTTAATTGGATTACTTGTCTTTGTTGTAGAGGTATTAGATTTTCTTGTAGAGTTTAGAGATTAGATCTTTGATTTGTAATAGCCAAAAATTATTTACCAGTCTGTAGGTTCTCTTTTTATTCTTTTGATGAGCATAAGTGTTTAATTTTTGGAAGATCCAAGTTATCTAGCTTATCTTCTAAAGTTTGTATGTTGTTGGTTGTGATTTGTATCCTGTTAATGCCATGCAGTGGGCCTCCAGTGTTGGTCCTATTTTTCTTCTATGAACTTCATAATTTTTGACTTTATATTCAGGTCTTTGATCCATTTTTAATTAGACTTGTATATGGTGTGAGGTATGGGTTCTGTTTCATTTTTTTGCAGAAGGACATCCAGTTTTGCCAGCACCATTTGTTAAAAAGACTGTCTTTTCCCCATTTGATGGACTTTGGGCCCTTGTCGAAGATCAGGTGACCATAGGTGGGCTCTCAATTGCTGTATTGATTACTGTAGCTGTGTAGTAGGTTCTGAGGTCAGGTAGTGCAAGTCCTCCTACTTTATTCTTCTGCAATAGTGCTTTACTTATCTGGGGCTTCTTCCATTCCCACATAAAGTTAATGATATTTTTTTTTTCCATCGCTTGACAAAATGTTGTTGGCATTTGGATTGGGATTCCATTGAACTTGTAAATCGCTTTGGGTAGAATTATCATTTTCACAATGTTGAGTCTACCTATCCATGAGCGTGGTATACTTTTCCATTTATGTACATCTTTTTTGGTTTCTTGAAGTAGTGTTCCGTAGTTTTCTTTGTGCAGGCCTTTTACATCCCTGGTTAAATTTATTCCTAAGTATTTTATCTTTTGGGGGGGGGCTGTTATAAATGGTATTGTTTTCCTGATTTCATTTTCATTATTCTCTTTATTGGTTTGTAGAAATCCAACTGATATTTGTACGCTTATCTTACATCCTGCTATTCTGCTGAATCTTTCCATTAGTTTCAGGAGTTTTCTCATGGAGTCTTTTGGGTTTTCTATGTGTAGAATCATATCATTCACAAATAGGGAGAGTTTAACTTCTTCATTACTAATTTGGATGCCCTTTATTTCTTTTTCTTGCCTGATTGCTCTAGCTACGGCTTCCAGTACAGTGTTAAATAGTAGTGGTAATAATGGGCATCCTTGTCCTCTTCCTGTTCTCAATGGAAATGTTTCCAGCCTCTCTCTGTTAAGAATGATGTTGGCCATTGGTTTTGCACAGATGCCCTTTCTTATGTTGAGAAATTTCTTTTTTTTTTTTTTATACCTATTCTATTGAGAGTTTTTATCAGGAATGGGTGTTGGACTTTGTCAAATGCCTTTCTTGCATAGATTGAGCTGGTCATGTGATTCTTTTCATTTGTATAATGGATTACATTGATTTTCTTATGTTGAAACATTTTTGTATACCTGGTATGAATCCTACTTGGTTGTGGTGTATTATGTTTTTGATATGATGCTGAATTCTATTGGCTAGAATTTTGTTGAGAATTTTTGCATCTGTATTCATGAGATATATTGGTCTGTAATTTTCCTTTTTTTTTTTTTTGTGGTGTCTTTGCCTGGTTTTTGTATCAGAGTTATGCTGGCTTCATAGAATGAATTGGAAGTATCACTGCCTTTTCTATGTTCTGAAATAGCTTGACTAGTACTGGAGTAAATTCTTTTCAGAATGTTTAGTAGAATTCTCTAGCGAAGCCATTTGGGCCAGGGTTTTTTTTTTTTTTTTTTCCAGAGTTTTTTTTGTTTTGTTTTAGTTACCTTTTCAATCTCTGCTCTTTTTATGGGTCTGTTCAGATTTTCAACATCATTTTGTGATAGTTTGAATAGGTAGTGTTTCTAGGAATTTGTCCATTTCCTCTTGGTTTTCAAATTCATTGGAGTATAGTTTTTCATAGTACTCTGTTATGATCCCTCTTATTTCAGCTGGATCTCTTATAATATCCCCCATTTCACTTATTATTTGGGTTATTTGTGCCCTTTCCTGTTTTTCTTCCCTCAGCTGGGCCAGAGTTTGTTGATTTTGTTGATCCTTTCAAAGAACAAACGTTTGGTTTTGTTGATTCTTTCTATTGCTTTTCTCTTCTCTATTTCATTTCTTTCTACTCTGATTTTTATTATTTTCTTTCTTCTGGTAGGTTTGAGCTTCTTTTGGTGTTCTCTTTCTATTTGTTTAAGCTGTGTAGCTAATATTTTGATTTTGTCCCTTTCTTTTTTTTTAATGTGTGCATCTATTGCTATAATTGACCTCTGAGGACTGCCTTTGCTATGTCCCAGCAGTATTGGTATGATGTGTTTTCTTTCTCATTTGATTCTAGGAACTTTTGATTCCAACTTTGATTTCTTCTATTACCCAGTGGTTTTTAAGCACGCTGTTACTCAGTTTCCACGTAATAGATTTTTTTTTTCCTTGCTCTTCCTGTTCGTATTTTCTACTTTGATGGCATTGGGGTCAGAGAAGATACTTTGTATTATTTCAATGTTTTGGATTTTCTTGTGGGTTGCTTTGTGGCCTAAGATGTGGTCTGTTCTGGAAAATGTCCCATGTGCATTGGAAAAGAATGTGTACTTTGCAGCTATTGGGTGGAGTGTTCTATATATGTCTGTGAGGTCAGGTTGGCTGATTGTGCCCTTTAGCATTTCTGTATCTCTGTTGAGGTTCTTTCTAGATGTCCTGTCCTTTACTGAGAGTGGTGTGTTGAAGTCTCCAACTACTATTGTGGAACGGCCAATTTCTCTTTTCAGTGTTGTTAAAGTTTGTATTATGTATTTTGGGGCCCTTCATTGGGTGAGTAGATGTTTATTATGGTTAAGTCTTCATGATGGATTGTCCCTTTAATCATTAACCTTTGTCTCCTGTGGTGGATTTTGTTTTAAACGCTATTTTATCTGAGATTAGCATTGCCACTCTTGGTCTTTTTTGGCAGTTATTTACTTGATATATTTTTTTTCCATCCTTTGCTTTTTAATAAATTTACTCCTTTGTTTCTAAGGTGTGTCTCTTGTAGACAGCATGTTGATTGTTCCTGTTTTTGTTTTGTTTTGTTTTTCTTTTTTAAAATCCATTCTGTCACCTCAGGTCTCTTTATGGGTGCATTTAGGCCATTAACATTCAGTGTAATATGGATAGGTGCAAGTTTATTGTTATCACTTTGTAGTTCTTTTTTGTGGTGCTTACGTTTTCTTTGTTCCTCTTACTCTCCTGTATTGAATTACTTTTGTTTGTGGTTTTCTTTTTCATTTCTTTTGTTTTTGTAGATTTTGTTTTTATTGAGACTTTAAGTTTTTCTCCTTTATTTTGATGGGTAGGTCTGTTAACTTTCTCTGTGGGTACTTTGGTCCCCAAACCCCCGCCCTTGCTCCGCTGACCTTTGAAGCATTCAGTTTATCCCAGAAACTTCTTTGCTTTTGGTCCAGTCCAGTTGAGCTGACCTTCCATGTATTGAGTATTGTCCTTCCCTTCACCTAAAGCAGTTCACCTAAAGCAGTTCTTAGCTACTACTTAATCAGTAAAAAACCCTCTCCCACCCTCCCTCCCTCTCCCCCTCGTAACCACAAAAGTATGTGTTCTTCTCAGTTTATACTATTTCTCAAGATCTTATAATAGTGGTCTTATACAATATTTGTCGTTTTGCCTCTGACTAATTTCGCTCAGCATAATGCCTTCCAGGTTCCTCCATGTTATGAAATGTTTCACAGATTCGTCACTGTTCTTCATCGATGCGTAGTATTCCATTGTGTGAATATACCACAATTTATTTACCCATTCATCTGTTGACGGACACCTTGGTTGCTTCTGGCTTTTTGCTATTGTAAACAGAACTGCAATAAACATGGGTGTGCATATATCTGTTTGTGTGAAGGCTCTTATTTCTCTAGGTATGTTCCGAGGAGTGGGATTTCTGGGTTGTATGGTAGTTCTATTTCTAACTGTCTAAGATAACGCCAGATAGATTTCCAAAGTGGTGGTACCATTTTACATTCCCACCAGCAGTGTATAAGAGTTCCAATTTCTCCGCAGCCTCTCCAACATTTATTATTTTGTGTTTTTTGGATTAATGCCAGCCTCGTTGGAGTGAGATGGAATCTCATCGTAGTTTTAATTTGCATTTCTCTAATGGCTAATGATCGAGAGCATTTTCTCGTGTATCTGTTAGCTGCCTGAATATCTTTTTTAGTGAAGTGTGTGTTCATATCCTTTGCCCACTTCTTGATTGGGTTGTTTGTCTTTTTGTGGTTGAGTTTTGACAGAATCATATAGATTTTAGAGATCAGGTGCTGGTCGGAGATGTCATAGCTGAAAATTCTTTCCCAGTCTGTAGGTGGTCTTTTTACTCTTTCGGTGGTCTTTAGATGAGCACAGGTGTTTGATTTTTAGGAGCTCTCAGTTATCTGGTTTCTCTTTGTCATTTTTGGTAATGTTTTGTATTCTGATTATGCATTGTATTAGGGCTCCTAACGTTGTCCCTATTTTTTCTTCCATGATCTTTATCATTTTAGTCTTTATGTTTAGGTCTTTGATCCACTTGGAGTTAGTTTCTGTGCATGGTGTGAGGTATGGATCCTGTTTCATTTTTTTGCAAATGGATATCCAGTTATGCCAGCACCATTTGTTAAAAAGACTATCTTTTCCCCAATTAAGTGACACTGGGCCTTTGTCAAATATCAGCTGCTCATATGTGGATGGATTTATATCTGGGTTCTCAATTCTGTTCCACTGGTCTATGTGTCTGTTGTTGTACCAGTACCAGGCTGTTTTGACTACTGTGGCTGTATAATAGGTTCTGAAATCAGGTAGAGTGAGGCCTCCCACTTTCTTCTTCTTTTTCAGTAATGCTTTGCTTATCCGAGGCTTCTTTCCCTTCCATATGAAGTTGGTGATTTATTTCTCTATCACCTTAAAAAATGACATTGGAATTTGGATCAGAAGTGCATTGTATGTATGGATGGCTTTTGGTAGAATACACATTTTTACTATGTTAAGTCTTCCTATCCATGAGGAAGGTATGTTTTTCCACTTAAGTACGTCCTTTTTAATTTCTTGTAGTAGAGCTTTGTAGTTTTCTTTGTATAGATTTTTTACATCCTTGGTAGGATTTATTCCTAAGTATTTTATCTTTTTGGGGGCTACTGTGAATGGTATTGATTTGGTGATTTCCTCTTCGATGTTCTTTTTGTTGATGTAGAGGAATCCAAGTGATTTTTGTATGTTTATCTTATAACTTGAGACTCTTCGAAACTCTTCTATTAGTTTCAGTAGTTTTCTGGAGGATTCCATAGGGTTTTCTGCATATAAGATCATGTCGTCTGCAAATAGAGATAATTTGACTTCCTCCTTGCCAATCCGGATGCCCTTTATTTCTTTGTCTAGCCTAATTGCTCTGGCTAGGATCTCTAGCACAATGTTGAATAAGAGGGGTGATAAAGGGCATCCTTGTCTGGTTCCCGTTCTCAAGGGAAATGCTTTCAGGCTCTCTCCATTTAGAGTGATGTTGGCTGTTGGCTTTGCATAAAAAAAAAATAGATGCAGTTTATTATGTTGAGGAATTATCCTTCAATTCCTATTTTGCTGACAGTTTTTATCATAAATGGGTGTTGGACTTTGTCAAATGCCTTTTCTGCATCAATTGATAAGATCATGTGGTTTTTGTCTTTTGTTTTATTTATATGGTGGATTACATTGATGGTTTTTCTAATATTAAACCAGACTTGCATACCTGGTATAAATCCCACTTGGTCGTGGTGAATTATTTTTTTGATATGTTGTTGAATTCTATTGGCTAGAATTTTGTTGAGGATTTTTGTATCTATGTTCACGAAGGTTATAGGTCTGTAATTTTCTTTTTTTGTAATGTCTTTACCTGGTTTTGGTATCAGGGAGATGGAGGCTTCATAGAATGAGTTAGGTAGTATTCCGTCATTTTCTATGCTTTGAAATACCTTTAATAGTAGTGGTGTTATCTCTTCTCTGAAAGTTTGGTAGAACTCTGCAGTATAGCCATCCGGGCCGGGGCTTTTTTTTGTTGGGAGTTTTTGGATTACCGTTTCAATCTCTTTTTTTGTTATGGGTCTATTTAGTTGTTCTACTTCTGATTGTGTTCGTGTTCGTTTAGGTAGGTAGTGTTTTTCCAGGAATTCATGCATTTCTTCTAGGTTTTCAAATTTGTTAGAGTACAATTTTTCATAATAATCTGATATGATTCTTTTAATTTCAGTTGGGTCTGTTGTGATATGGCCCATCTCGTTTCTTATACAGGTTATTTGTTTCCTTTCCTGTATTTCTTTAGTCAGCCTAGCCAACGGTTTATCGACTTTGTTAATTTTTTCGAAGAACCAGCTTTTGACTTTGTTAATTCTTTCAATTGTTTTTCTGTTCTCTAATTTTTTTTAATTCATTTAGTTCAGCTCTAATTTTTCTTTTTTGTTTTCTTCTGGTGCCTGATGGATTCTTTTGTTGCTCACTTTCTATTTGTTCAAGTTGTAACGACAGTTCTCTGATTTTGGCTCTTTCTTCTTTTTGTATGTGTGCATTTACCGATATAAATTAGCCTCTGAGCACTGCTTTTGCTGTGTCCCAGAGGTTTTGATAGGAAGTATTTTCATTCTCGTTGCATTCTATGAATTTCCTTATTCCCTCCTTGATGTCTTCTATAACCCAGTCTTTTTTCAGGAGGGTATTGCTCAGTTTCCAAGTATTTGATTTCTTTTCCCTAGTTTTTCTGTTATTGATTTCTAGTTTTATTGCCTTGTGGTCTGAGAAGATGCTTTGTAATATTTCAATGTTTTGGATTCTGGAAAGGTTTGTTTTATGACCTAATATGTGGTCTATTCTAGAGAATGTTCCATGTGCGCTAGAAAAAAAAGTATAGTTTGTAGCAGCTGGGTGGAGAGTTCTGTATAAGTCAATGAGGTCAAGTTGGTTGATTGTTGTAATTAGGTCTTCCTTGTCTCTCTTGAGCTTCTTACTGGATGCCCTGTCCTTCTCCGAAAGTGGTGTGTTGAAGTCTCCTACTATAATTGTGGAAGTGTGTATCTCACTTTTCAGTTCTGTTAAAATTTGATTTATGTATCTTGCAGCCCTGTCATTGGGTGCATAAATATTTAATATGGTTATATCTTCCTGATCAATTGTCCCTTTCATCATTATGTAGTGTCCTTCTTTATCCTTTGTGGTGGATTTAAGTTTAAAGTCTATTTTGTCAGAAATTAATATTGCTACTTCTGCTCTTTTTTGCTTATTGTTTGCTTGATATATTTTTTTCCATCCTTTGTGTTTTAGTTTGTTTGTGTCTCTAAGTCTAAGGTGTGTCTCTTGTAGGCAGCATATTGACAGATAGTGTTTCTTTATCCAGTCTGAGACTCTCTGTCTCTTAATTGGTGCATTTAGTCCATTTACATTCAGCACAATTATAGATAAGTGTTTAGTGTTGTCATTTTGATGCCTTTTTATGTGTGTTGTTGACAATTTCATTTTTCCACTTACTTTTTTGTGCTGAGACATTTTTCTTTGTAAATTGTGAGATCCTCATTTTCATAGTATTAGACTTTATGTTTGTTGCGTTGTTACGTTTTTTTTGGCTTTTATTTTGAGTTATGGAGTTGTTATACCTCTTTATGGTTACCTTAATATTTACCCCTATTTTTCTAAGTAAAAACCTAACTTGTTTTGTCCTATATCGCCTTGTATCCCTCTCCATATGGCAGTTCTATGCCACCTGTATTTAGTCCCTCTTTTTGATTATTGTGGTCTTTTACATATTGACTTCAATGATTCCCTGTTTTGAGCATTTTTTTTTAATTAATCTTAATTTGTTTTTGTGATTTCCCTATTTGAGTTGATATCAGAATGTTCTGTTCTGTGACCTTGTGTTGTGCTGGTATCTGATATTATTGGATTTCTGACCAAAGAATTTCCTTTAGTATTTCTTGTAGCTTTGGTTTGGCTTTTGCAAATTCTCTAAGCTCGTGTTTATCTGTAAATATCTTAATTTCACCTTCATATTTGAGAGAGAGTTTTGCTGGATATATGATCCTTGGCTGGCAGTTTTTCTCCTTCAGTGCTCTGTATATGTCATCCCATTGCCTTCTTGACTGCATGTTTCTGCTGAGTAGTCTGAACTTATTCTTATTGATTCTCCTTTGTAGGAGACCTTTGTTTTATCCCTGGCTGCTTTTAAAATTTTCTCTTTATCTTTGGTTTTGGCAAGTTTGATGATAATATTTCTTGGTGTTTTTCTTTTTGGATCAATCTTAAATGGGGTTCGATGAGCATCTTGGATAGATATCCTTTCATCTTTCATGATGTCAGGGAAGTTTTCTGTCAGGAGTTCTTCAACTATTTTCTCTGTGTTTTCTGTCCTCCCTCCCTGCTCTGGGACTCCAATCACACGCAAGTTATTCTTCTCGATAGAGTCCCACATGATTCTTAGGGTTTCTTCATTTTTTTTAATTCTTTTATCTGATTTTTTTTCAGCTATGTTGGTGTTAATTCCCTGGTCCTCCAGATTTCCCACTCTGCATTCTAATTGCTCGAGTCTGCTCCTCTGACTTCCTATTGCATTGTCTAATTTTGTAATTTTATAGTTAATCTTTTGGATTTCTGCATGCTGTCTATGGGTTCTTGCACCTTATTAATTTTTCCACTATGTTCTTGAATAATCTTTTTGAGTTCTTCAACTGTTTTATCAGTGTGTTCCTTGGCTTTTTCTGCACTTTGCCTTATTTCCTTTCTGAGGTCATCTGTGATGTCTTGAAGCATTCTGTAAATTAGTTTTTTTATATTCTGTACCTGATAATTCCAGGATTGTATCTTCATTTGGGAAAGATTTTGATTCTTTTGTTTGGGGGGTTGTAGAAGCTGTGATGGTCTGCTTCTTTATGTGGTTTGATATCGACTGCAGTCTCTGAGCCATCACTAAGATATAAAAAAAAAAAAATAGTGATTTATTCTATATTTGCTCACTGAGCCTTATCTTGTTTTGTTTTCTTTCAATATATGTGGATGGGCTACTAGATTGTGCTGTCTTGTTTGTTGTAGCCCTTGACTTACTTATAACCTATTACCATCTGGTTTGTGCTGTTGCTATATGTATATGCCTTAGTCTATTCACTATTCTTGAGTAGAATCTGATTTTGGGTCAAGTGTGTGCTACACCCTTACACCTATCCACCTCGAGAAGTAGTGGTGATAGTTGTGTGCACCAGATTCTATTAGCAGCTGGGGTTCACACTCCAGGGTGGGCAGGATGCTGACAGGCTTCCCCCAAGTGTCAGTGAGGTAGGTGTGTCTCTATTCCTGTAGCACCTTGGTGGGAGGGCTCTGCAGCTGTACCTTAGGCCCCCAATGCAAGTACCTCTACTGATTGGTAGGTGTCACCCTCCTTAGACCCCTAGGGCAAGAGGCTAGGTGGTCTGGGGGGAGCTTCAACCCTCAGTTCCCTGTTGTGGGTCAGTTAGGGCTCTGTTGAATAAGCAGAGATATCAGACCAGGGGATCTTGTTTTTCCAGTAAATCCTCTAAAAAAATGCAGTCAGATCCCTATCAGAACTGCCTTTGCATTATAATAGCCACCTTGTTCCCTGTAAGAATGAAAGCCTGAAATTTGGATCATATATGCTTGGCTGGAGCTGGTTCTGTGTTTTTAGTCCAATTAGGGAAGGATTTTTGGTCCCTGGGTTTTTTGTGGTTGCTTCTCTCAGGCCAGAAGAATGGGTTAGGAAAAGACCAAAAAAAAAAGGGAAAAGCAAAGCTGCGGAGTCAGAGCCATTCTCCCTCTGGCTCAGGAAATTCCAATGTCAATGAAGCCGCCTGGGAAGGGGAGGGGAGGGTTCAGAAAAACAGCAGAGAGTAGCACCCCGGAATATAGCCAAAGTTGCTTATCTTGCTTGGGATGACTGTTTTATCTGAGATTCCCAAGGGGCGTGTCGCCTATGTGTGCTGGCTGTGTGGAGATTGTCCCCGAGGGTCTGGCCCACTGAAGCCGTGGTCAGATCCTTCGCTGCCAATCCAAAGCCCAGCATCAAGGTTCCCCTCCTGGGACACTGCACTCCCTGCTCCTAAATCAGTCGCTGCCTCCCGGGGACTTCTGGTCCTTCCAGCCGCGTCTCCACGCTGCCCCCGCGGACCGGCTGGGCCCCCGCCTGGGGTTAGTTCAGGGGAGTAGGGATGCGCCCCATGTTTGCGCCGTAACCGGATGCCGCGTTCAGCTCCCCTGTGCCCAGTCCAAAGCCCCGCGCCAAGGTTCCCCGCCTGGGACGCTGCACTCCCGGCTCCAAAACCTGTCACTGCCTGCCGGGGACTTCTCCTCCCACCAGCCGCGTGGCCGTGCTGCCTGCGTGGACTGGCTGGGGCCCCTCCCAGGGTCAGTTCAGGGGGCTAGAGCTGTGCCCCGTGTTTGCGCAGTCACAGATGTCGTGTTCAGCTTCCCTGCGCCCAGTCCTAAGTCCGGCGCCAAGGTTACCTGACTGGGATGCTGGCTCCAGGCTCCGAAAACAGTCGCTGCTTCCCCGTAGTTGTTCGTTCTCCGTCTCTGTCACTCATGTCAACTCTTTAAATCTGAGTCTGTTGTTCAGGGTTCGTAGATTGACATGTATGTGATCGATTCACTTGTTTTTCTGAGTCTTTTTTGCAAGAGGGATCCGAGGTAGCGTCTACCTAGTAAGCCATCTTGGCCCCGACCAAGTCTGGTATTTTTATGAGAATTTGGGGTATGCATCCCACTGCTCTCCTGCTCCCTCAGGGATTCTCTGTTGTGTTCCCTGTCAGGGCAGTCATCGGTTGTAGCCGGGCACCATCTAGTTCTTCTGGTCTCAGGATTAAGTAGTCTCGGGTTCATGTGACCCTTTCTGTCTCTTGGGCTTATAATCACCTTGTGTCCTTGGTGTTCTTCATTCTCCTTTGCTCCAGGTGGGTTGAGACCAATTGATGCAACTGAGATGGCTGCTTGCTAGTCTTTAAGACCCCAGACACCACTCTTCAAAGTGGCATGCAGAATGTTTTCTTAATAGATTTTATTATGCCAATTGACTTAGATGTCCCCTGAAACCATAATCCCCAGACCCCTGCCCCTGCTACGCTGGCCTTCGAAGCATTCAGTTTATTCAAGAAAATCCTTTGCTTTTGGTTTAGTCCAATTGTGGTGACCTCCCCTGTAGTGTGTGCTGTCCTTCCCTTCACCTAAAGTAGTTCCTATCTACTATCTAATTAGTGAATACCCGTCTCCCACCCTCCCTCACTCCCCCCTCTCGTAACCCCAAAATAATGTTTTCTTCTCAGTGTAAACTATTTCTCAAGTTCTTATAACAGTGGTCTTATACAATATTTGTCCTTTTGCAACCGACTAATTTCACTAAGCATAATGCCTTCCAGGTTCCTCCATGTTATGAAATGTTTCACAGATTCCTCACTGTTCTTTATTGATGCGTAGTATTCCATTGTGGGAATATACCATAATTTATTTATCCATTCATCTGTTGATGGGAACCTTGGTTGCTTCCATCTTTTTGCTATTGTAAACAGTGCCACAATAAACGTGGGTGTGCATATATCTGTTCATGTAAAGGCTCTTATTTCTCTAGGATATATTCCTAGTAGTGGATTGCTGGATCCTATGGTAGTTCTATTTCTAGCTTTTTAAGGAAGTGCCAAATCGATTTCCAAAGTGGTTGTACCATTTGACATTCCCACCAGCAGTGTAGAAGTGTTCCAATCTCACCACAGCCTCTCCAACATTTATTATTTGAGTTTTTTAGATTAATGCCAGCCTTGTTGGAGTGAGAAGAAATCTCATTGTAGTTTTCATCTGCATTTCTCTAATGGCTAATGATCATGAACATTTCCTCGTGTATGTGTTAGCTATCTGAATGTCTTCTTTAGTGAAGTGTCTATTCATATCTTTTGACCATTTCATAATTGGGTTGTCTTTTCATAGTTGAGTTTTTGCAGTATCATATAGATTTTAGAGATCAGGTGCTGATCAGAAATATCATAGCTAAAAAGTTTTTCCCAGCCTGTAGGTAGTCTTTTTACTCTTTTGGTGAAGTCTTTGGATGAGCATAGGTGTTTGATTTTTAGGAGCTCCCAGTTATCTAGTTTTTCTTCTGCATTCTTAATAATATTTTGTATAATATTTATGCCATGCATTAGGGCTCTTGACATTCTCTTTTTTTTTTCCATGATCTTTATCATTATAGATTTTAAATTTAGGTCTTTGATCCATTTTGAGTTCGTTTTTGTGCATGGTGTGAGGTATGGGTCGTGTTTCGTTTTTTTGCAGATGGATATCCAGTTTTGCCATAACCATTTGTTAAAAAGACTGCCTTTTCCCCATTCCACTGTTTTGGGGTCTTTGTCAAATATCAGCTGCTCATATGTGGATGGATTTATGTCTGGATTCTCAATTCTGTTCCGTTGGTCCATGTATCTGCTGTTGTACCAGTACGAGGCTGTTTTGACTACTGTGGCGCTATAATAGGTTCTAAAATCAGGTAAAGTAAGGCCTCCCACTTTGTTCTTCTTTTTCAGTAGTGCCTTATTTATCTGGGGTGTGTTTTCCTTCCATATGAAGTAGGTGATTTGTTTCTCCATCTCATTAAAGAATGTCGTTGGGATTTGGATCAGAATTGCATTAAATGTATAGATTGCTTTTGGTAGAGTAGACATTTTTATAATGTTAAGTCTTCCTACCCATGAGCAAGGTAAGTTTTTACACTTATGTAAGTCTCTTGTTTTCTTGCAGAAGTGTACTGTAGTTTTCTTTGTATAAGTCTTTTACATCTCTGGTAAGATTTATTCCTAAGTATTTTATCTTCCTCGGGGCTACTGTAAATGGCATGGATTTGGTGATTTCCTTTTATATGTTCTTTTTGTTGGTGTAGAGGAATCCAACTGATTTTTGTATGTTTGTCTTGTATCCTGATACTCTGCTGAACTCTTCTGTTAGTTTCAGTAGTTTTCTTGAGGATTGCTTAGGGTATTCTGTGTATAAGATCATGTCATCTGCAAATAGAGATATTTTACTTCTTCCTTGCCAATCTGGATGCCCTTTATTTCTTTATCTAGACTAATTGCTCTGGCTAGGACCTCCAACACAATCTTGAATAAGAGCGGTGATAAAGGGCATCCTTGTCTGGTTCCCGATCTCAATGGGAATGCTTTCAGGCTCTCTCCATTTAAGGTGATGTTGGCTGTTGGCTGTTGGCTTTGTATAAATACCCTTTATTATGTTGGTAAATTTTCCTTCTATTCGTATTTTGCTGAGGGTTTTTATCATGAATGAGTGTTGAACTTTGTCAAGTCCCTTTTCTGCATCAATTGATAAAATCATGTGAATTTTGTCTTGTGTTTTATTTATGCTGTGGATTACATTAATTGTTTTTCTAATGTTGAACCATCCCTGCACACCTGGTATGAATCCCACTTGGTCATGGTGAATTATTTTTTTGATATGTTGTTGAATTCTATTGGCTAGAATTTTGTTGAGGATTTTTGTATCTACATTCATGAGGGATATAGGTCTATAATTTTGTTTTCTTGTGGTGTCTTTACCTGGTTTTGGTATCAGGGATATGGTGGCTTCATAGAATGAGTTTGGGAGTACCCTCTCCATTTCTGTGCTCTGAAATACCTTTAGTAGTAGTGGTGTTAACTCTTCTCTGAAAGTTTCGTAGAACTCTGCAGTGAAGCCGTCCAGAACACGGCTTTTTTTGTTGGGAGTTTTTTGATTACCTTTTCAATCTCTTCTTTTTTTATGGGCCTATTTAGTCGTTCTACATCTGTTTCTGTTAGTTTGCATAGGTAGTGTGTTTCTACGAATTTGTCCATTTCTTCTAGGTTTTCAAATTTGTTGGAGTACAGATGATGATGCATGCAACACCATTCCTCTTCAAGTTGTCATTCCCAGCATAGTAGACTCTATGAGTGTCCCATTCAAAATGGCCGATACCAGACCTTCTCAGCTCACTAATGCCTAGGATATCGATTTTTATGCATTCCATTTCATTGACGATTTTCAATTTTCCTAAATTCATACTTTACACATTCCAGGTTGTGATTATAATGGATGTTTGCAGCTGTTTCTTTTCATTTTAAATTGTGCCACATCAGTAAATGAAGGTCCCGAAAGATTTACTCCATCCATGTCATTAAGGTCAACTCTTCTTTGAGGAGGCAGCTCTTCCCCCATCATGTTTTGAATGTCTTCCAACCTGGGGGCTCATCTTCTGGCACTATATCAAAAAATGTCCTGCTGCTATTCATAAGGTTTTCACTAGCTGATTCTTTTCAGAAGTAGACTCCCAGGTCCTTCTTCCTAGTCTGTCTTAGTCTGGAAGCTCAGCTGAAACCTGTCCTCCATGGATGACTCTGCTGGTATCTGAATACCGGTGCCGTAGCTTCAAGCATCACAACATCACAGCAACACGCAAGCCCCCAAGTACAACAAACTGACAGTTGATAGGAATCCACAATACGACATTTTAACTCTCATTTATCAGTATGCAGATGTTGTAAGTTGTGACCACAGTTGGGTAAAACAATGTGAAATACATAAAATTTGCTGGGAATTAATTTAAATACACTAAAGTGTTGTCTAGTGCTAATGACACAAAGAAATGAAGGTTTCCAATACTCAATCAAGGTTTATAAGTAATAGAAAAAGAAAACATGTACATAGACTAGGATGCTATCAAATTCAAAGGCATTTAAGAGTTAGGCAGGAAGATGTTTATTTATTTCTAAACCCAAGGAATGCAAAATCCAGTCAAAAGACCAGCCTGGGTGAGAGTTGAATAACAGAAGTAGGCTGTATGAGCTACAACACTAAATAGTTTTGAAGTATTGAAGCCAACAATACAGTGACCATTGAAATGGGCTCAGTTTGGTTGTCCAGTCTTTGAGAAAAAGTCTCTCTGGAGGGTTACAGCTCTATGTCTCATGTTCAAGGTGTTACATAATCTCAATTAACTGAGGTAATAATTGTCTCCCTTAGTGGTTATACAAAATTAAACTCAAGAACATTTAGAATTAAATTCAAAGATTTAAGAAAATAAAAATGTCAGTAATAATATTTTTAATTTAAGAATATATGTATGAATATTTGGCATTTTATCTACCTGTAAATTTTAAGAGAATTTGATATATTAGTTGATAGCTTTTATACATACATATATATATATATATATATGCTTGTTTGTTTTGGCAGATACCACACCTGAGAGTACTAGACCACGGAGCACAGAATATAAATCTGGCAGGGAAGAGTTTGTTGACATAGGACTTAACACCCTGACAGACCCCTAAGAGCTAGTTGTATTATGTTGCTGTGAGAGCTCATAGAGACTTGAAAGAGACTCCGGAACTGCTGTCAGGCTGTGGAGGATGGAATAAAAAAAAAATCAGGGAAGCCCACGTGATACCATGTTCTACTACATAAGAAAAACCTGGAAGCTGACTGTGTATATGGGGAGGCCTCATTGACATTCCATTTACAAAGCAATGTGTGGTGAGGAGCACCAATGTTATTGAGATGCTCAGTTCTAGCTAGACTCTGTAGGCCAGGGCTGATGGTAGGAGATGCTAGGATCTTATAATAGCAGAGACCAGTCAGCAGCTCTTAACTGTCTAAAGCAAGTTGGACATCATAATAGTAATATAATAATAATTATGGGTAGAAAGTTTGGAATGACATCCAGGGGCTCCTGATCCACAAAGATCTTTGGAGATGGAAATTAAAGTGTGGCATTTTTAGGAAAAAGAATAGCTGAGTAAAGTAATTAATATATATAATCAAAAGACTTTAAAGAATGTATGAATAGAAGACAGGTCAGCTCACCCAATGGAAAATCACTATCTCTTGTCCAGTTTTCAAACCTGAGTCTGATTTCAGACCAAAAGACCATCAACTGAAGGAGAGGCCAAGAACCATAAAGAAGGACCCTCTAATAAAAAGGCAAGTACATACACCAATAATTTCCCTAGCCTTTCCCTAAAAGACCTATAACTATTTACTTTGGAGATCATACCCTGGGGAAAGACGAGTAATTAGACCTTTCAAGCACCATCGTATACAGTGGTACTCAGTTGACTTCGATACTCAGGGATCCAAAGCACCATCATCAAGTCTCCTCTGATTGAGCAGGCACAGGTAAGAATCAGGTAATAGAGTTCTCACCCAAGCCCGAAACACTCTATTTCCACAGATGTGTGTGCCCTTCCAGTGTTCACCTCCTTGGCTTTCCAATATATAATGTACTTAGCATTGGCATAACCTTTGCATTGGTTTCTTGACCTATAGAGTAAGAACTATTAGAGTTCAGAGTCTCTTGTGGATCAAGTGAATACTAGATTTTACTGGAAATCATAACTTTTTCCTTTTTTTTTAAATTGCACTTTAGGTGAAGGTTTACAGAACAAACTAGTTTCATACTAAGCAGTTAGTGCCAATATTGTTTTATGACCCTGGGTAACAACTCCATGACATGTCAACACTCTCCCTTCTCAACCTTGGGTTCCCTATTACCAGATTTCCTGTTCTCCCCTGCCTTCTAGTCCTGGCCCCTGGGCTGGTGTACCCCTTTAGTCTCATTTTGTTTTATGGGCCTGTCCAATGTTTGGCTGAAGGGTGAGCCTCAGGAGTGACTTCATTACTGAGCTGAAAGGGTGTCTGGGGTCCATACTCTCAGGATTTCTCCAGTCTCTGTCAGGCCAGCAAGTCTGGTCTTTCTTTTTGAGTTAGAATTTTGTTCTACATTTTTCTTCAGCTCTGTCCGGGACACTTTATTGTGATTCCTGTCAGAGCAGTCAGTGGTGGTAGCCAGGAACTATCTAGTTGTACTAGACTCAGTCTGGTGGAGGCCATGGTAGATGTGGTCCCTTAGTCCTTTGGGCTAATCTTTCCCTTGTATCTTTTATTTTCTTCATTCTTCCTTGCTCCTAAAGGAGTGAGACCAGTGGAGAATCCTAGATGGCTGGTCACAGGCTTTTAAGGCCCAAGATGCTACTTGCCAAGGTGGAATGCAGAACATTTTCTTTATAAACTATGTTATGTCAATTGAGCTAGATGTTCCCGGAGACCATGGTCCCCATAAACCTCAGCCCAGCAATTCAGTCACTCAGGGAGTTTGGATTTTTATGAAGCTTCCATGACCTTGCCCTTTACAAGTTGTGCTGGCTTCCCAGTGTTGTGTACTGTCTTACCTTTACCACTTATTTATTGTCTATTTTGTGTTGGAAATCACAAATTTTTTCATGGGGGAAAAAAAAACAAGACACCTTTCAGCACCATTTTAGGTTAATTATCATTATTATTATTTTTTATTGTAATAGGCTCTTCCTAAGTGTTCAAAGTACTTGGAGTATGTTCCCCATACTTTGGTGTGCAAACTTAGAGTGGTGGTTAAACCCTGGTTCTCTAGGCATATTTTCCTGGCCATTTATTAAAAATTACAGACCCATATTTATTTAAGTTTGAAGAAATTATAAACATGGACATTTTTATAGCTATCTCTCTCATATCTTACAACAAATGGGCTGAAAGAATGACCAACATCATTAGGAATAAAAAGAAGAGAATGGGAATGGAGAAATTTTTAGACTTCTCATCACTTAACATTTTACTTTAAGGTAACTCCAGAGCTCATGCCAGGCTTTTGGATTACTAATGGTCAAGGGTTCTCTAACTATTTATTTATTTTTAATTTCTATATTATGACACAGTGGTTAAGCACTACAGCTGCTGAGCAAGAGGTTGCCAGTTCAAATCTGCCAGATGCTCCTTGGAAACTCTATGGGGCAGTTCTACTCTGTCCTATAGGGTCGCTATGAGTCGGAATCGACTCGATGGCACTGGGTTTTATTTTTGGTTATTCAAAGTTACTGGATAATATAAAATTGAGAACTGCAACTATTCCCATTTAACAGATCTTGTGTGTGTATGTGTGTGAAGGTTGTAAGAGGAAAGAAAGTAATTTTTATAGATTGACTTGTGTCCTTCAAAAAGATCTGTTGAAGTTCTAACCCCTGATACCTGTGAATATTACCTTGTTTGGAAATAGGCTCTTTTTTTGAGTACTTTATGTTTTAGGTTAACATGAGGTTGTTCAATAGTAAGGAGTGACCTACATCCTTCAAGTGGAGTGTTATAAAAGAGAAGAACAAACACAGACATAGAGGAAGACGCAATGTGAAGATATTCTGCCAGCCAAGGAACACCAAACATTGCCAGGAGCCACCAGAGGCTAGGAGAGTGGCATGGAAGTTTCTCAGAACCCTCAGAAAGAATCAACACAGATGGTACCCTGATTTGGACTTCTAGCCTCCAGGACTGTGAGACAATCAATTTCGGCTTTTTAAAGCCACCCACTTCATGGTATTTCATTGTTGCAGCCCTACAATACGAAGGCAATAACTTAATGGAAAAAACTCCAGTAAGCAAACAAGTAGACCATGACGACCACAGTTAATGCCTCAGGAATAGGAAACAACTGTCTTCCTTTCCTGAAAGCCATAAAGAACCAGATAATTCCGATCCACATAAAAGTGAATAAGAAAAATACGAAATGGCAGCTTTTGGGGTCAAAGCAAGGTGGTGGTTTTCTGGAGTACTCTAGGTAATTAGAAAGCAGATCAATGATTACTGATAAGTTAATAATAAGAGCACCCACTAGGAGCAGATGTCTTAGCAGTGAATGAATGACTCAAGGTCCCACCTTCCTGAGGAGTAGAAATTTTCAGGTCACACTTCTATTTGGGCTTCCTCTACATCACCTTTGAATTTTAGGAAATAAGAAATACATATGCACACAAACAACTTTCTAGTGAGAATAGAAATTGACAGAGGCTGACAGTTGTCTGCCAATATCTATCCTCCCCTTCTCTCTTACAGGAACAGAATTATTTCTTTTAACTCTCACATGACTGACCAGACACCTATACTAAAACCACTGCCTTCACCAGCAGGTGTGCCTCTGGACAATAGATTGCTAGCAGAAGTAAAGTATGGGACTTCTAATTTATGCCTCCATTCTATTGCTTGGAACATGATGATGATGGCAAAACATCCTGAATTATAGGACAAGAACATATCTCAGAAAAGGCAGAACGACAATGCTCTTAAATGACCACATGTGGCTCAGCTCTTATACCAGCCCTGGGTTGCCTGCCTTTATACTGCTGCATGAGAGTGTATAATACTTCTAAATTGTTTAAAACACTGTTGTTTTGAATTGATGTTACAGTCAGCTATAATAATATCCTAATTAATATATAAACTTTTAAGTTAGATATACTGTCTGCAATTCCCTAAGTTTGTGCATTTTCTGTGATAATTAAATCTTTATTTTCTGTGTTCTTAATAGTGAAAGCAAGGTGAGTGTGTAAGATGTATTTCATATAAAAGATTTTTCTTCAAAGGAATACAGACAGGAAAATGTAGCTACAAATTACTAATCTGAGGACCTTGCTGATCAGGTAAACCTGACAACAATAAAAATAATTGAGCTGTGAAATTGGACCATGATTGCTTTCGCTCCTAATATAATGATTGATATTACAGAGTTTGGGTTAGAAAAGGCTCAGAAAAATGATAGCATCATGTGGTATCATCCATGTGGATTAGAATTAAGTTGATCCAAGGCAAATTAACGGGAACAGAATCTTTAAAAATATCTCACTTAGATCCATTCTTATGTTAAACTTTTGGTAAACCTATTGAGAGCCTATCTGAACAAAAAGAACACAACAATAATTACATATCTAGAAAAATTGCTGAATTGGAGCCATACGTTTTCTCTATGGAAACCCTGTGACGTGGTGGTTAAGAGCTATGGCTGCTAACCAAAAGATCAGCAGTTCAAATCCACCAGGCGCTCCTTGAAAACCCTATGGGGCAGTTCTACTCTGTCTCTTAGGGTCAATATGAGTTGGAATCAACTCGATGACAAGGGTTTTGGTTTCTCTGTACCTGCTAATACATTACAGATTCATCATCTCATGATAATGGACTCTGGATATTAAGTAATTTTGAAAGCTAAAGCAGAAAAAGGGTTGGATGCTGAGGTCCCACTTTAAAGTTTTCTTCCTATGTTGTTGCTGGTGCCATCGAGTCAGTTCCCACTTATAGTGACCCTATGTACAACAGAATGAAACACTGTCCAGTCCTGTGCCAACCTCACAATCATTGCAATGCTTCAGCCACTGTGTTAATCCATCTTGTTGAGGGTCTTCCTCTCTTTCCCTGACCCTCTACTTTACCAAACATGATGTTCTATAAAATACTTGTATTTGAATGGCTGAAGAATTTTGGTTGGGGTTTTTTCTAAGTAGTATTTTGACCCAAGAAAGATGTTTGTTTATTGAAAACCTTCCCCCTAATCTGCTTTGCTGCTATTACTACCACCTTCTTAAATGGTGTTGGCAGGTCAAATGAGAAAAGAGAAATGTGCAGGAAAGGAAAGAGGAAAAGGAAGAATGAAGAATGAAAAAAGAAAAAATGAGGAAAGAGAAAGAACAATAGGAATGTTACTACTTGAAGGAAAAATGAAGTTACAGCTCCACCTTCAGCAGAAAGAGGTTCACTTCCATAAAATCCTTTGTTATAGAAATGAGCCAGACTGGAACCAGACTTGCGTCATCCATGTCTTGAAGTGAGTGACCAAAAGGTTAGCTATTCATAAAAATGCCAACTAAATACCAGCTCTGAGTTTCGGAGCTAAATGCTTCTTTCCTTTGTGTGTAACTTCTGCTAGAAATTGCTAAGGATTTCCTTTGGTTATTTCTGGCATTTTTTTTTTCCCCTTAAAACTCCTTGATAAATATGATTGTAATAGAAAAAAAAGATTGTAGCCATAACGTTATCCTATTTGATTTTGATCATTTTTACATGATAAAGATTGTTTTTGATAGATTTTTACACTGAATTTATCCAGGTAGACTTGATCTCTTTAGTATAAAATGAAAGACCTTGATTCACTGAAGAAAAAAATACCTGGGGTATATATTTAGAGATAATCCTAAATGAATTTGGTTGTCATGGAAACTGAAATGTTAAATGATGATGACATGATTGACCCTCCTCCTAGAAATAAATAATTAAATATAAAACCTTTGCCTGCAGTTGTTATGGTAACTACTCAATTTGAAGAGTATTTTTTCCTATTTGTCTAAATCAGCCAACTGAAATACTACCTTTACAAAATTATTGCTATGATGCATTTCATATAAAACATTCCTCACACTAAGAACAGACATGATAGCTTGAAAATATCTTACATTTATGTGAAGTAACACAAGCATAGGCAAGTGTGTGCATCTGTGTTTATGTGTGATCTGTGTGTTTATGCCTAGATTGTAAGTAACGAGAGTGACTGTTCCAGGCCAGTGTTTTTGAAGCTTCCACAGTTGGTAGAAGATGGCAGTGATTCAGGGAGACAACTGACAGGAAAGAAGTAGGGAGCTCTGCTAAATGGTGATAAAGAGAAGAGGAATGGAAAACAACTTGTATTTATTGAGTATGTATAGTGCTAGAAATAGGGCTTTTATATCTGTTTTCTCATTTAGACCTAATAATAACCATAGGAAGTTAGTAGTGTTTTCATTTTACAAGTGACTAAACTGAGTCTCAGAGATGCTAAATAACTTCCCAAGGTCGTAGTCAAATAACTGTGGAAGCAGGATTTGAATCCATATTTCTTTGTCTTCAAACTCCATTCTACTCCTTACGACTGGTAAAGGAAATATATAAGATGAGCATGGAGCATCTTGTAGTGACTAAGTAATGAAGTGCTAAAAAATCACTTCGATCAGCGTATGTTAAAGGGACATAGAACCAATGGAAAGAGTTCCCAAAGGCCAAAGCTGAAACAATTTGATCAACAAAATAAATAAACCTTGCTGCCATCAAGTCAATTCTGACTCACAGCAACTCTGTAGGACACAGTAGAACTGCCACATAGGGTTTCCAAGGAGCAGTTGGTGGATTCTAACTGCCAATCTTTTGCTCCCCGCAAAAAGTAAATACAATAGTATTAAATTATAACACAAATTATAAAATAAAAGAGGAGCAGGGCCAAGATGGCTGACTAGGTAAAAGCTACCACGGATCCCTCTTGCAACAAAGACTCGGAAAAACAAGTGAATCGATCACATACATGACAACCTACGAACCCTGATGATCAAACACAGACCTAAAGAGTTGACCTGAGTGACAGGGGAGCAAAAAGCCGTGCTCTGAAGCAGCAACTGCTTCTGGAACCAGCATCCTGCTCCACACTCTTAAGCCCTCGCAGTTCCCTCGTGGCAAGTGGCAGGGCTGAATGCAGCTTACTGAGACAGGGAAAGCACAGGACACAACCCTAACTCCTAACCCCTTGGGATAACCTCGGTAGAGACTCAGCCAGCACGAGCAGGCTGCACACTGACCCGGCTAACGAGAGAACGAGCAACCACGGGGAGGCAGCGACTGTTTTCGGAGCCTGGAGCCAGCATCCCCGTCAGAAAACCTTGGCACCGGGCTTTGGACTAAGAGCAGAGGAGCTGAGCAGGGCTTCCTGAGAGGGTGCAAGCAAGGGACACAGCCCTAGCCCACTGAAGTAACCTCGGGGAAACACAGCCGGCATATGCAGGCAACACAATGATGCAGCTGACAGGAGGAGAAATCACCGGGTAGCAGCGACTGGTTTTGGAGCCTGAAGTGCAGCATCCCAGCCAGGAAACCTTGGTGCTGGGCTTTGGAATAGGAGCAGAGGAGCTCACCAAGGATTCTGAGATGGCACAAGCACAGGACACAGACCTGACCCTCTGGGGCAATCTCTACCCAGCCAGTGCACACAGGCTAGTAGCACCTCAGGAATCTCAGATAAAACAGTCATCACCAAGCAAGATAACTAACTTTGTCTATATTGCCCAGTGCTACTCTCTCCTATCTATCTGATCCCTACCCTCCTTGCCCCAGGCAGCTTCATTAACATTGGAATTTCCTGGGCCAGGGAGTGAAGTGCTCTGCCGGTTTTTTTTTTCCTAACCCATTCTCCTGGCCTGAGAGAAGCAGCTGCTAACAACCCAGGGACAAAAAATCCTTCCCTGACTTCCCTAAACTGGAGTAAAAATACAGAAACAGCTCCAGCCAAGCATATGAGATCCACAGTCTTTGGCTTTCATCCCCACAGGGAACAAGGTGGCTATTATAATGCAAAGACAATTCTGATAGAGATCTGACTGTAATTCTTTTAGTACAGCACTGGAAAGACAAGTTTTCCAGGTCTGATACCTCTACCCACTAAACAGAGCCCTCCTTGATCCACAGCAGGGAACTGAAGGCTGAAGCTCCACCTAAACCACCTAGCCACCTGCCAAAGGGGCCTGAGGATACTGACTCCTGCCAATCTTTAGAGGTACAAGCATTGGGTGCCTAAGGTACAGCTGTAGAGCCCACCCCCCAAAGTGTTTTAGGAATACAGACACACCTACCTCACTGGCACATGGGGGAAGGTTGTCAGCATCCTGACCCCCTTGGAGTGTGACCCCCTGCCGCTACTAGAATCTGGTGCACACAACTGTCACCACTACTCCTCTAAGTTAATAGGTGACAGTCTACACCACACACTTGGTCACCAAAAATCAGAACACCTAAGCTGATTCTATTCAAGAACAGTGAATGGACTCTTAGGCTTATATATCTGGTAACAGCCCAAACCAGCTGGTAATAGGACATAAGTGATTCAAAGGCTACAACAATCAAGACAGTGCAGTCTAGTAGCCCACCTACATATACTGAAAGAAAATCAAAATAAATCATTACAGTATCTTATAAATGGCTCGGAGACAGCAGTCGATATCAAACCCGTAAAGAAGCAGACCATGATTGCTTCTACAACTTCCCAAATTAAAGAATCAAAATCTTTCCCAAATGAAGATACAATCCTGGAATTGCCAGATGCAGAATATAAAAAATTAACATACAGAATGCTTCAAGACATCAGGGATGACCTCAGAAATGAAATAAGGCAATCTACAGAAAAAGCCAAGGAACACACTGATAAAGCAGTTGAAGAAATCAAAAAGATTATTCAAGAACATAGTGGAAAAATAAACTGCAAGAATCCATAGAGAGACAGCATTCAGAAATCCAAAAGATTAATAGTAAAATTACAGAATTAGACAACTCAATAGGAAGTCAGAGGAGCAGAATCGAGGAATTGGAATGCAGAGTGGGGGAGTTGTAGGATAAGGCAATTGACACCAATATAGTTGAAGAAAAATCAAATAAAAGAATTAAAAAAAAATAAAGAAACCCTAAGAATCATGTGTGACTCTATCGAGAAGAATAACTTGCGTGTGATTGGAGTTCCAGAACAAGAAGGGATAACAGAAAACACAGACAGAATAGTTGAAGATCTGTAGGCAGAAAACTTCCCAGGCATCATGAAAGATGAAAGGATATCTATCCAAGATGCTCATCGAATCCCATGTAGAATTGATCCAAAAAGAAAATCACCAAGGCATATTATCATCAAACTTGCCAAAACCAAAGATAAAGAGGAAATTTTAAAAGCAGCCAGGGATAAATGAAAAGACATCTAAAACGGAGAATCAATAAGTTCAGACTACTCAGCAGAAACCATGCAGTCAAGAAGGCAATGGGATGACATATACAGAGCACTGAAGGAGAAAAACTCCCAGCCAAGGATCATCTCTCCAGTAAAACTTTCTCTCATATATGAAGGCGAAATTAAAACACTTACAAATAAACACAAGCTTAGAGAATTTGCAAAAACCAAACCAAAGCTACAAGAATTACTAAAGGAAATTCTTTGGTCAGAAAATCAATAATATCAGATAACAACACAACACAAGGTCACAGAACAGAACATCCTGATATCAACTCAAATACGGAAATCACAAAAACAAAATAAGATTAATTTAGAAAAGAAAAAAATGCACCAAACAAGGAATCATTGAAGTCATTATATAAAATATTACAATAATCAAAAAGAGGGACTAAATACAGGAGGTATACATCTTCCATATGGAGAGGAAAACAAGGCAATATAGGACAGTACAAGTTAGGTTTTTACTTAGAAAAATAGGGGTAAATATTAAGGTAACCACAAACAGGTCTTACAATTTCATAATTCAAAATAAAAACCAAGAAAAACATAACAACTCCTCAAACATAAATTCAACTACTATTAAAATGAGGAACAATTTACAAAGAAAAACTTTCAAGCACAAAGGAAGTGGAAAAATGAAATTGTCAACAACACACACAAAAAGGCATCAAAATGACAGCACTAAACTCATACTTATCTATAATTACACTGAATGTAAATGGACTAAATGTACCAATAAAGAGACAGAGAGTCTCAGACTGGGTAAAGAAACATGATCCATCTATATGCTGCCTACAAGAGACACACCTTAGACTTAGAGACACAAACAAACTAAAACTCAAAGGATGGAAAAAAACATATCAAGCAAACAACAATCAAAAAAGAGTAGCAGTGGCAATATTAATTTCTGACAAAATAGAATTTAAAGTTAAATCCACCACAAAGGATAAAGAAGGACACTACATAATGATTGAAGGGACAATTTAGCAGGAAGATATAACCATGTTAAATATTTATGCACCCAATGACAGGGCTGCAAGAAACATAAAACAAACTTTAACAGAACTGAAAAGTGAGATAGACACCTCCACAATTATACTAGGTGACTTCAACACACTACTTTCGGAGAAGGATAGGACTTCTGGTAAGAAGCTCAATAGAGACACGGAAGATCTAATTGCTACAATCAACCAACTTGACATCATAAACTTACACAGAACACTCCACCCAACAGCTGCAAAGTATACTTTTTTTTCTAGCGCACATGGAACATTCTCTAGAATAGATCATATATTAGGTCATAAAACAAACTTTGCAGAATCCAAAACATTGAAATATTACAAAGCATCTTCTCAGACCACAAGGCAATAAAACTAGAAATCAATAACAGAAAAATCAGAGAAAAGAAATCAAATAGTTGAAAACTGAACAATACCCTGCTCAAAAAAGACTGGGTTATAGAAGACATTAAGGAAGCAATAAAGAAATTCATACAATGCAACAAGACTGAAAACACTTCCTATCAAAACCTTTGGGACACAGCAAAAGCAGCGCTCAGAGGTCAATTTATATCGATAAATGCACATATACATAAAGAAGAAAGAGCCAAAAGCAGAGAACTGTCGTTACAACTTGAACAAAGAGAAACCGAGCAACAAAGAATCCATCAGGCACCAGAAGAAAACAAATAATAAAAATTAGAGCTGAATTAAATGAATTAGAGAAGAGAAAAACAATTGAAAGAATTAACAAAGCCAAAAGCTGGTTCTTTGAAAAAATTAACAAAATTGATAAACCATTGGCCAGACTGACTAAAGAAATACAGGAAACAAACAAACCAAATAAGAAATGAGATGGGCCATATCACAACAGACCCAACTGAAATTAAAAGAATCATATCAGATTATTACGAAAAATTGTATTCTAACAAATTTGAAAACCTAGAAGAAATGGATGAATTCCTAGAAACACACTACCTACCTAAACTAACACAATCAGAAGTAGAACAACTAAATAGACCCATAACAAAAAAAGAGATTGAGAAGGTAATCAAAAAACTCTCAACAAAAAAAAGCCCTGGCCCGGACGGCTTCACTGCAGAGTTCTACCAAACTTTCAGAGAAGAGTTCACACCGCTGCTACTAAAGGTATTTCAAAGCATAGAAAATGACGGAATACTACCTAACTCATTCTGTGAAGCCACCATATCCCTATTACCAAAACCAGGTAAAGACACCACCAAAAAAAGAAAATTATAGACCTATATCCCTCATGAACATAGATGCAAAAATCCTCAACAAAATTCTAGCCCACAGAATTCAACAACAGATCAAAAAAATAATCCACCACGACCAAATGGGATTTATACCAGGTATGCAAGGTTGGTTTAATATTAGAAAAACCATTAACGTAATCCACCATATAAATACTACAGAAGACAAAAACCACACGATCTTATCAATTGATGCAGAAAAGGCATTTGACAAAGTCCAACACCCATTCATGATAAAAACTCTCAGCAAAATAGGAATTGAAGGAAAATTCCTCAACATGATAAAGGGCATCTATACAAAGCCAACAGCCAACATCATTCTAAATGAAGAGAGCCTGAAAGCATTTCCCTTGAGAACGGGAACCAGACAAGGATGCCCTTTATCACCCCTCTTATTCAACATTGTGCTAGAGGTCCTAGCCAGAGCAATTAGGCTAGACGAAGAAATAAAGGGCATCTGGATTGGCAAGGAGGAAGTCAAATTATCTCTATTTGCAGATGACATGATCTTGTACACAGAAAACCCTAAGGAATCCTCCAGAAAACTACTGAAACTAACAGAAGAGTTTGGCAGAGTCTCAGGTTATAAGATAAATATATAAAAATCACTTGGATTCCTCTACATCAACAAAAAGAACATCAAAGAGGAAATAACCAAATCAATACCATTCACAGTAGCCCCCAAGAAGATAAAATACTTAGGAATAAATCTTATCAAAGATGTAAAAGACCTATACAAAGAAAGCTACAAAGTACTATTACAAGAAAACTAAAAAGGACCTACCTAAGTGGAAAAACATAACTTGCTTATGGATAGGAAGACTTAACATAGTAAAAATGTCTATTCTACCAAAAGCCATCTATACATACAATGTACTTCCGATCCAAATTCCAATGACATTTTTTAATGTGATGGAGAAACAAATCACCAACTTCATATGGAAGGGAAAGAAGCCCTGGATAAGTAAAACATTACTGAAAAAGAAGAAAGTGGGAGGCCTCACTCTACCTGATTTCAGAACCTATTATACAGCCACAGTAGTCAAAACAGCCTGGTACTGGGTACGACAACAGGCACACAGACCAATGGAACAGAATTGAGAACCCAGATATAAATCCATCCATATATGAGCAGCTGATATTTGTCAGTTAATTGGGGAAAAGATAGTCTTTTTAACAAATGATGCTAGCATAACTGGATATCCATTTGCAAATAAATGAAACAGGACCCATACCTCACACCATGCACAAAAACTAACTCCAAGTGGATCATAAAGAATAAAACAATAAAGATCATGGAAGAAAAAATGGGGACAACGTTAGGAGCCCTAATACAAGGCATAAACAGAATGCAAAACATTACCAAAAATGACAAAGAGAAACCAGATAACTGGGAGCTCCTAAAAATCAAACACCTATGCTCATCTAAAGACTTCACCAAAAGAGTAAAAAGACCACCTACAGACTGGAAAAAAAAATTTTCAGCTATGACATCTCCGACCAGCCCCTGATCTCTAAAATCTATATGATTCTGTTAAAACTCAACCACAAAAGACAAACAACCCAATCAAAAACTGGGCAAAGGATACGAACACACACTTCACTAAAGAAGATATTCAGGCAGCTAACAGATACATGAAAAAATGCTCTCAATCATTAGCCATCAGAGAAATACAAATTAAAACTACAATGAGATTCCATCTCACTCCAACAAGGCTGGTATTAATCCAAACAACACAAAATAATTAATGTTGGAGAGGCTGTGGAGAGATTGGAACTTTTATACACTGCTGGTGGGAATGTCAAATGGTACAACCACTTTGGAAATCTCTCTGGCATTTCCTTAAAAAGTTAGAAATAGAACTACCGTACAACCCAGAAATCCCATTGCTCGTAATATATCCTAGAGAAATAAGAGCCTTTACATGAACAGATATACGCACACCCATGTTTATTGCAGCACTGTTTACAATAGCAAAAAGCTGGAAGCAAACAAGGTGTCCATCAATGGAAGAATGGATAAATAAATTATGGTATATTCACACAATGGGATACTACACATCCATAAAGAACAGTGATGAATCTGTGAAACATTTCATTACATGGAGGAACCTGGAAGGCATTATGCTGAGTGAAATTAGTCAGAGGCAAAAGGACAAATATTGTATAAGACCACTATTATAAGATCTTGAGAAATAGTATAAACTGAGAAGAACACATCCTTTTGTGGTTACAGGAGAGGGGAGGGAGGGAGGGTGGGAGAGGGTTATTTACTGATTAGATAGTAGATAAAAACTACTTTAGGTGAAGGGAAGGACAATATTCAATACAGGGTAGGCCAGCTCAACTGGACTGGACCAAAAGCAAAGAAGTTTCTGGGATAAACTGAACGCTTCGAAGGTGAGCGGAGCAAGGGCGGGGCTTTGGGGACCATGGTTTCAGGGGTCATCTAATTCAATTGGCAAAATTGAAGTCTGGGGTCTGGGGTCTTAAATGCTAACAAGCGACCATCTAAACGCATCAATTGGTCTCAACCACGTGGATCAAAGGAGAATGAAGAACACCAAGGTCCCAAGGTAATTGCGAGCCCAAAAGACAGAAAGGGCCACATGAACTAGAGACTGACATCATCCTGAGACCAGAAGAACTAGATGGTGCGTGGCCACAACCGATGACTGCCCTGGCAGAGAGCATAACAGAGAACCCCTGACGGAGCAGGAGAACAGTGGAATGCAGACCCCAAATTCTCATAAAAAGACCAGACTTAATGGTCTGACTGAGACTAGAAGAATCTTGGCTGTCATGGTCCCCAAACCTTCTGTTGGCCCAGGACAGGAACCATTCCAGAAGACAACTCATCAGACATGGAAGGCACTGGACAGTGGGTTGGAGAGAGATGCTGATGAGGATTGAGCTACATGTATCAGGTGGACACTTGAGACTGTGTTGGCATCTCCTGTCTGGAGGGGAGACGGGAGGGTAGAGGGGTTTAGAAACTGGCAAAACGGTCACGAAAGGAGAGACTGGAAGGAGGGAGTGGGCTGACTCATTAGGGGGAGAGTAAATGGGAGTATGTAGTAAGGTGTATATAAGTTTATATTTGAGAGACTGACTTGATTTGTAAACTTTCACTTAAAGCACAATAAAAATTATTTTCAAAAAAGTATAAAATAAGTATCTATGAGTCCATACTGATATAAATAAATGCATTGGAGAGAATAGACAAATTTCTCGTGCTGGAGAATTCTAAATAATTTTTGTAGATCTTCTCAAGGTTTCTCCAGTCTCTGTCAGGTTAGTAAGTTTGGTCTTTATGTATGTGTGTGTGTGTGTGCGTGTGTGTGTTAGATTTTTGTTCTACATTTTTCACCAGCTTGATCTAGAACCCTCTATTGTGATCCCTGTCAGAGCAGCTGGTGTGGTAACTGGGCACCATCTAGTTGTGCTGGGCTCAGTGTGGTGGAGGCTGTGGTAGTTGGATTCCGTTAGTCCTTTACTAACTTTTCCCTTGTGTCTTTTGTTTTCTTCATTCTCCCTTGCTCCAGATAGGGTGGGCCAAGTGAACTGTCTTAGATGGCCACTCACAAGCTTTTAAGACTCCAGACACTACTCAACAAAGTGGGATGTAGAACATTTTCTTTATAAACTATGTTATGCCAATTAAGCTAGATGTCCCCTGAGACCATGGTTCCCAGCCCTCAGCCCAGTAATTCGGTCCCTAAGGGAGTTTGAATGTGTCTATGGAGCTTCCATGACCTTGCCTTGGTGAAGTTGTGCTGACTTCCCCAGTATTGTGTACTGTCTTACCCTTCACCATAGTTACCACTTATCTGTTTTCTAGTTAGTGGTTTTCTCTCCCCGTCTCTTTCAGTCCTCATAACCATCAAAGATCATTTCCTTCTGTGTATAGACCTATTCATGAGTTTTTATAATATTGGTCTCACACAGTGTTTGTCCTTTCATGATTGGCTTATTTCACTCAGCATAGTGCCCTCCAGATTCATTCATGTTGTGAGATGTTTCACAGATTCATCATTGTTCTTTATTGTTGTATAGTATTCCATTGTGTGTTTGTGCCATATTTGTTTATCCATTCATCTGTTGATGAGCCCCTAGGTTGTTTCTATTTTTTGTTATTGTGAACAAGACTGCAATGAACATGGATGTGCATATGTCTATTCCTGTGATGGCTTTTATTTCTCCAGGATATATTCCTAGGATAGGGATAGGTAGATCGTTTGGTCTTTCTATTTCTAGCTTTTTAAGGAAATGTCGTAAAGTTTTCCAAAATGGTTGTACCATTTTGCATTCGAACCAGCTGTGCATAAGAGTTTCAATCTCCCCATAGCCTCTCTAACATTTGTTTATTTTCTGTTTTTATGATTTGTGGCAGAAACGTATGGGTGAGATAGTATATCATTGTAGTTTTGATTTGCGTTTCTCTAATGGCTAGAGATCACAAGCATTTTCTCATGTCTGTTAGCTGCCTGAATGTTTCCTTTGGTGAAGTGTCTGTTCATATCCTTTGCCCGTTTTTTAATTAAATTGTTTTGTTGTTGTTGTAGAAGTGTGGATTTTATTGTAGATTTAGAGATGAGAACTTTGTTGGATTTGTCATAGCCAATTTTTTTTCCAGTCAGTAGGTTGTCATTTTACTCTTTTAGTGAAGCCTTTTGATGAGCATAAGTGTTTAATTTTTAGACGATCCCAGTTATCTAGATTATCTTCCGGTGTTTGTGTATTGTTAGCTTTGTTTTGTATCTTATTTATCCCAAGTATTAGGGCCTCTAGCATTGACCCTATTTTTTCTTCTATAATCTTTAGAGTTTTTTGTGTATTATGTTTAGGTCTCTGGTCCATTTTGAATTAGTTTTTGTGTATGGTGTTAGGTATGAGTCCTGTTTCATTTTTTTACAGATGGACATCTGGTTTTGCCAGCACCATTTATTAAAAAGACTGTCTTTTCCCCTTTAATGGACTTTGGGCCCTTGTCAAAAATCAGTTGACCATAGGTGGATGGATTTACAATTGGATTCTCAATTCTGTTCCATTGTTCAATGTGTCTGTTGTATCAGTACGAGGCTGTTCTAACTATCATAGCTGTATAGCAGGTTCTGAGGTCAGGTAGTACAAGCCTTCCTACTTTATTCTACTTCTTCTGTAGTGCTTAACATATCCAGGGCCTCTTTCATTTCTATATAAAGTTAATGATTAGTTTTTCTATCTCATTATAGAATGCAGTTGGCATTTGGATCAAGATTGCATTGTATTTGTAGATTGCTTTAGGGAGAATTGGCATTTTCACATTGTTGAGTCTACCTATCTATGAGCATGGTATGTTTTTCCATTTATGTAGGTATCATTTGATTTCTTTCAAGAGTGTTCTGTAGTTTTCTTTGCACAGGTCTTTTATGTCCCTGGTTAGATTTTTTTTCCTAAATATTTTATTTTTAGGGGCTATTATAAATGATATTGCTTTCCCGATTTCCTTTTTGTAGTTCTCTTTACTGGTGTATAGGAATCCAGCTGGTTTTTGTGTGTTTATCTTGTATCCTGTTACTGTCCTGAATCTTTCTATTAGTTCTAGTAGTTTTCTTGTGGAGTCTTTTGGTTTTCTCTATGTATAGTATCATCTCATCCACAAACAGGGACAATTTTACTTCTTCCTTACCAATTTGGGTGTCCTTTATTTCTTTTTCTTTCCTTATTGCTCTACCTAGGGTTTCCAGCATAATGTTAAATAGGAGTGTTCCTGTTCTCAGGGGAAATGTTTTCAGCCTCTCTCCATACAGAATGATGTTGACTGTTGGTTTCTTATAGACATCCTTTATCATGTTGAGAAAATTCCCTTCTATACCTATTTTTATACCTATTTTATTAAGAGTTTTTATCAGGAATGTGTGTTGGACTTTATTGAATGCCATTTCTGCACCGATTGAGATGATTGTGCAATTCTTTTCTTTTGCTTTATTTGTGTAGCAGATTTCATTGATTAATTTTCTAACATTGAACCATCCTTGCATACCAGATATGAATCTCACTTGGTTGAGTATATTATTTTTTTATATGATGCTGAATTCTATTGGACAGAATTTTGTTGAGGTTATTTTCATCTACATTCATGACAGATATTGCTCTGTAATTCCCCCACCCCCCGCTCCGTGGTGTCTTTGCCTGGTTTTGGTATCAGGGTTGTGGTGGCTGCATAGAATGAATTTAGAAGTATCTGTTTCCTTCTATGTTCTGAAATAGTTTGAGTAGTACTGGTGCAAGCTCTTCTCTGAATATTTGGAAGACTTCTCCAGTGAAGCCATCTGGACAAGGGCTTTTGTTGTTGTTGTTGTTGGGAGTTTTTGTTTATCTGTTTGTTTTTTCACTTTTTCAATCTCTTCTGTTCTTTTGAGTCTGTTCAGATTTTCCACCTCAGTTTGTGTTAGCTTAGGTAAGTAGTGTGTTTCTAGAAATTTATCTATTTCCTCTAGGTTTTCAAATTAATTGAAGTGTGGTTTTTCATAGTACTCTGTTATGATGCTTTTTATTTCAGCAGCTGGGTCTGTTGTAATGTCTTCCATTTCATTTCTTATTTGGGTTATTTACATCCTCTCCTGATTTACTTTTGTCCATTTGACAATGGTTTGTTGATTTTGTCGATCCTTTCAAAGAACCAACTTTTGGTTTTGTGGATTTTTTCCATAGCGTTTCTATTCTCTTTTCATTTATTTATGCTCAGATCTTTATTATTCCCTTTCTTCTGGTGGATGTGGACTTCTTGTGCTGTTTTTATTTGTTTGAATTGTATAGCTAATTCTTTGATTTTGTCCCTCTCTTCTTTTTTTAAGGTGTGCATCTATTGCTATAAATTGACCTCTGAGTACTGCCTTTGCTGTGTCCCAAAGGTTTTGACATGATGTGTTTTCATTCTCATTTGATTCTAGGAAATTTTTTTTTTTTTTCTTCTATTGCCGAGTGATTTTTAAGGAAGGTGTTATTCAGTTTCTATGTATTTGATTTTTTTTCCCTTTGCTCTTCCTGCTATTAATTTCTACTTTTATGGTGTTGCAGTCAGTGAAGATGCTTTGTATTATCTCAGTGTTTTGAATTTTGTTGAGGGTTGCTTTGTGGCCTAAGATGTGGTCTCTTCTGGAGAACTTACCATGTGCATTGGAAAAGAATATATACTTTACTGCTGTTGGCCGGAGTGTTCTATACATGTCTATGAGGTCAAGGTGGTTGATTGTGTCCTTTAGATCTTCTGTATCTTTGTTGAGTTTCTTTCTAGATATCCTGTCCTTTACCAAGAGTGGTGTGTTGAAGTCTCCTACATATTGTGAAATGTCAGTTTCTCTTTTCAGTGCTGTTAGAGTTTTTTTTTTAATGTATTTTGGATCCATGTCATTGGGTGTATAGATATTTATTATGGTTATATCCTCATGCTGGATTGTCCTTGTCTTTTATAGTGGATTTTGTTTTAAAGTCTATTTTATCTGAGATTAATGTCATGGATTGAATTTTGTTCCTCAAACATATGTGTATCAATTTGGCTAGGCCATGATTCCAAGTATTGTGTGGTTATCCACCATTTTGTCATCTACTGTGATTTTCCTATGAGTTGTAAATCCTACCTCTATAACGTTAATGAGGTAGGATAGGTGGCATTTATGTCATTGAGGCAGGACTCAATCTACACGTTTGGATTGTGTCTAGAACCAATTTTTTTTTTTTTTTTTTTTAAGATATTGAAGAGAGCAGAGAGACGGGAGACCTCATACCACCAAGAAACCAGCACTTGGAGCAGAGCATGTCCTTAGGACCTGGGGCTCCTGCATGGAGAAGCTCCTAGTCCGGGGAAAGACCTTCCCCTAGAGCTGAGAGAGAAAGGTTTTCCCTGGAGCTGACACCCTGAATTTGGACTTCTAGCCTACTAGACTCTGAGAGAATAAATTTCTGTTTGTTAAAGCCATCCACTTATGGTACTTCTGTTACAGCAGCACTAGATGACTAAGACAATTGGTATTGCCTCTTTTGCTCTTCTTTGGTAGCTGTTTCCTTGATGTATACATTTTTCCATCCTTTGGTGCTTCTGTCTATAGCCCTATGTTGACTCCACTTCTATGTGGAACTTTCTGGGATAATTGCACTATTTTTCTCTAAATCTAAAACTATTCCAAAATAGAAAGTTTATTAAAGAATAATAACATTCTGTATTCATTATACAACAATATAGGCCTTTCCTTTTGTAATAGCTTTTTCTCTTAACATCCACTTTATCAGAATTTAACCTGGACAATCAAAGGTGCTCAGTGGGAATTGTGATTTATGATTTGTCTTTAACCCAACTTTGCATATCCTAGGGATTCATGTCTATCTATCCCAGGATTAAAAAAAAAAAAAAAAGTTATAGAGTGAGGAATACTGCATAAACTATAAAATGTTTCTTATACCCATTCTCAGTTTTGGCTACCTTTTCTATCTGCACCAGTGTGTGAAGTTGCTTTGCCTTTGTGTAGACATGTGAGAAAATCATATATTGTTACTAATGTTTTCCAAAATTAATGCAAATATTAATTATTTGCCATGAAATCATTATTGTAGAAAGCATTTGTTTCTCCTAGTAATAGCTGCTTTTAAAAATCTCAGGTATCCAGGCTTAGAATAACCACATTCAGTGATGTGAATGAAACACATAATATAACAATTACATTTTAAACAAGACAGATGAACATGAAAAAAATCTTGTGGGTACAAAGGAGCTCTCAGGGTTTCTGTGAATCTTGATAGTATTCCTTGTATTTTTTTTTTTTTAACTTCTGTCAATGCCAGTAATCCATGGAACAACAACAATAAAATAATTGTGAGCCATATAGATCTCTAATGACTGTAAGATGGTGCAAGGTGTCAGGGTCAAGTTTCTCTGATGTTTGCTACAGGATTCTAAAACTCAAGGCTCTGTGGAAGTGTCTAGGATATCAGTTGAACTTTCACTTGTGTTTTATTTTATGTTTTAGTATATTTCTTGTGTTTTGGAGTTTTTCAAAGGTGCTTATGTTTTCTTTCCCTCTAGAATAAAACATCCTTCTAAGTAGAATTTCTTTCATAACTGAGTTCCACGGAACAGAAGAGAATGTAGCTGTCAAGACCAGACTGAGGTGACAGAAGGCTTCATTTTTAGGCTTACTTCTATCACTTATTGATTCTCAGTTTCCTTATCTAACACATAAGAAAAAAAAAACACATAGGGACAATAATACTTGGCCTGACTTTTTGAAAATTTTTTGGTATATCAAAGGAAATAAATAACTGTTGTAATAAAATTTTATCTAAACTGTCTACATAAATTAATGAATTATCCCAATTACTGTTGATGAAAGGAAAGGATACATAAAGGAGCAAAACTAGTTGTTTGGCACATAGGATGTCTCACTAAGAATAAAGACGTTTTACGTAAGTGTCTGTGAGACCCACATTGTCACAAAATCATCTTTCCCATGAAACACAGATGTGCTCTCTATGAATGTAACTTAACAATGGCCCACACTTGACTTGCACCTTTAAAAACTCTTCAACTTCTATTAAGAAAGGATGTTTTAGTGATACTATTCTAGCTGTGCAAACACAGTCTGGCCAGATATGAAGGCCATGAACAGGCAAGACCCCAAATGGCTACTACTATTTAGGAAGAAAATTAAGTGACAATCAAGGCAAAAATGCAGGAATAGACCAATGTACAATGTGGATTGTGTAATGTTAAGGGTATTGCTATTTTGTTTTATAGAATTAGCCAGTTATAGATTCAGCATTTCCTCTGCCTCGCTAGAAAATGATTGGTTTTTCTTTCTTTCTGTTTTTGGTTGACAGCATTCTCAAATAAGTAACTCCTGTTTCTATTTCTCCTGTAACTTAAATCCCACTCCAAGAAGTTTCTAGTCATGCTCCCTACTGATGGAGAAGTTAGAAACACAAAAATAAAGTAGTGAGAATATTCCTAGATATGTCTGATGTCCTGAGTGTAGTGCCACTCTCCTCTGAGGAGAGGAAGAGATTGAGCGGAAAGGGAGGTGAACAGAGAAGGTCAAGGCTTAGATTCGGAGAAATGTCTACAAGTAGGAAGTAAGAAGGCCAGCTGATGAAATAAGCAGAGACAAGTCCTGAGGGACAAGGAGAGAGTGAGGATACAGCAAAGATAGAGCGATCTCATGGAAGGTTATGTATCAACTAGAGCAGCTTTTATTTTACAGGATTTATTTCTTAAGATTGCTTTTGAATAAAGGATTTTGCCAATTAAAAAAAAATGTTTGAGAATCAATGGACTGGAAAATCTTCTACCTCTCAATTCTGATTCAAGCATCATTTCCTCTGTGAAATAAAAAAATAAATAACACATTGGCTAAACCACTACATTTTAAAATCTAATTTAAATATCTCTTCTTTCATTTAACTGAATCATACGGTCTGTTTATGGCCTTATTCAAAATACATTATACTTAAAATTCTTTGCTGATGGATTGGAAAATGTAATTAAATGTATATTCAGAAAAGACTATTTTCAGAAGTGTAATGAAAAGTATTTCTCACTAAAATAATGCTGGAGGACATATGGGTATTTTATTAGCAGCCGCTCCTTCACTCCCAACTATTGAGCAGCTTTGGTAGTTCTTACATCACATTCATATTGACCAGCATAGCAACACACCCAGGCTATCACGGTACTTCTGCTTTTGATTTTTCCACTTGATAGAATAGATGATGGCTAGAGGAACATGGGCTAACATTGGCCTAAAAATGTTTCCCAATTAACTATATCTTCACCTCATCTCTTAAATCTTTCAGATTTTATTAAAGACACCAACATACGTGAAGAGCTGTACTCCTGTCTGCATTATCTTCCTTCCCCTCTGGAAATCGCATGGAATTTTTACTTTTCATGAACCAGTGAGGTGAATAGTGAGGAATAGGAAATCCCACCTAGCTATGAAATGGCATGACAAGGATAATAATATTAGGCTCCAAATATTTTTGAATTCATGGGACCCTCTTTCTTTTTGAAATGAGAAATAAGAGCAGCCATAGTGCCGTTGTTAAAGCACTCGACTATTAATGAAGAGGATGGTGGTTGTAGCCCACCAGCCACTCCAAGGGAAAAAGATGTGGCAGTCTGCTTCTGTGAATATTTACAGCCTTGGAAACCCTATGGGGCAGTTCCACCCTGTATTATAGAGTTGCTATGAGTCAGAAATGACTCTACGGCAGTTGGTTTGGTTTTGGTTTATAATTGTTACACTTAATATTTTTCTTTATCCAAAGACCTCTACTTCAATTTCACTTGTACTATTTTCAGTTTATTTCATGTTCTCATTACCTGGAAAGGGCTTATTCACATTAAAAAAAAAAAGTCATTTATTAAAAAAATAAAATAGGTCAGTATTTACAAATTCAGGGCATATTTGAACTCAAGTTGGGAAACATTCACAAGCTGACCTAAAACCAATCCCTGGAGTATCTCCAATTGAAAATTTTTCTCTATTCCTTCTTTTAAAAAATGATGCAATTAGATATCCTAGTACTTTAGATGTCACAGGTGCTATAAGTCATGAATCAATCTTTTCATGTAAGTGAAGATATAAAAACCAAAGTGGCTCTGGTCATGGTCCAAGAATATTTCAGTGTTCCTCAACGCCACTTAGAAATGGACTTCAGTATAGCAAATGCCATTTTAGGAGGTAGCATATAATCAAGAACTAATGGTATTGAAGGACAAATTCCAAGCTGTACTGAAGGCATTGGAGAAAAATGACTCCAGGAATTGATGGAATACCAATTGAGATGTTTCAGCATGTGGATGTAATGCTGGAAGTGCTCACTTGCCTATGCCAAGAAATTTGGAAGACAGCTAACTGGCCAACCAACTGGAAGAGACACATATTTGTGTCCATTCCAAATAAAGGTGATCCAGCAAAATGTGAAAATTATCAAATGATATCATTAATATCACATGTAAGTAAAATTTTGCTGAAGATAATTCAAACATGGTTGTAGTAGTGCATAGACAGGGAACTGCAAGAAATTCAAGCCAGATTCAGAAGAGGATGTGGAACAAGGATATTGTTATTGATGTCAGATGGATCTTGTCTGCAAAAGACATTTTTAAAGTGTTAAAAAGCAAAGGTGTCACTTTGAGGAAAAAGGTGCATCTGACACAAGCCATGGTATTTTCAATAGCCCCATATACGTGTGAAAGCTTGACTATGAATAAGGAAGATTGAAGAAGAATTGATGCCTTTGAATTATGGTGTTATCAAGGAATATTGAATATACTTTGTAATGCCAGAATAATGGAGCCTTGGTGGTATAGTGGTTAAGCATTCAGCTGCTAACCAAAAAGTCAACAGTTTGAATCCACCAGCAGCCCCTTGGGAACCATATGGGGCAGTTCTACTGTGTCCTGTAGGGTCACTATGAGTCAGAATTGACTTGGTGGCAAAGAGTTTGGGCCAGAAGAACAAACAAATCTGTCCTGGAAGAAGTACAGCCAGAATGCTCCTTAGAAATGAAGATGGCGAGACTTTGTCTCACGTACTTTGGACACGTTATCGGAAGGGACCAGTTCCTGGAGAAGGACATCATATACGGTAAAGTAGAGGGATGGACTGACACAGTGGCTGCAACAGTGGGATCAAATATAGCAAGGATTGTGAAGATGGTGCAGAACTGGACAATATTTTGTTCTGTTGTACATAGGGTTGCTCTGAGTCAGAACCAACTTGATGGCACCTAACAACAACACCGTAAATGTCCCTTTATCTGTGACTAGAACTAAGCAAGATAAATTCACCCTTTAAACAGCAATTAAACAAACAGCTCCCTTTTCCTTTCTACTTTATGAAAGGCCTATTCTCAAAGGTTGCATAGATTCCAATTACCTTGGTCTTTTTTTTTTTTTTTTTCAGGACTGTTTTAAATACTTAAATTTCCCTTAATATGACATTAAATTGTGCTCTAAATGGTGTGTCCATCTAGCAAATCCTTCTTCCTAATATGAAAGCCCCCCAAGATTGAGGGACATGTTTTTTTAACTTTTGTATTTCCAGAATGAAGAACAATGTCTGGAGCAAGAGGATAATAAAAGCTTATTAGACAAATGAGTGGATGTTGTACTGATAGATAGGCTGTAATCTATGGATCTACAGGTGTATATTACAGTAGCTCTCACAGATGCATCACTCATTCTTCTGAATTTTTTTTTCTAAAATCTGGCTTTTCATCATTTTGTTCTGTTCTTCCCATTGAGCCTTTCAGTCAGCCAAACCAGGGCCCTGATGTCTAGTGCTATGCATAAACCTCCATTCTGCTCTTAATCCTTCTCTCAAAATCTCTATCCTCCCAACTCTCATACAGTAATTTTTGGTGTTTATCTTCCACAACAAACTCATATTTTGGTTCATATAGACTTAAAAAACTTATATCATCCCTGTATCTGTTCCTTTCTGTCAACTCCTCTGTGACTAGCACAGGTCAGAAGACAACCTGTCTGTTTTATGACTAGTTAACCCATTTGAAATGGATTCTGACTCATGGCAACCCCATGTGTGTCATAGTACAATTGTGCCCCATAGGAATTTCAGTAGCTGAAATTTTGGAAGCAGATCACCAGGCTTTTCTTCTGAGGTGCCTGTGGGTGGATTCAAACCTTCAGCCTTTCATTTAGCAGCTGAGAGTGTCAACTGTACCACCCAGGCACTCATTATGACTGGTAGAAGAGGTGAAAAAGGTTTAACCTGCCTTCTCATCTGTCTCCAGGACAAAGAGTAGTTTACTTCACACGAAAACGACTATTTTCTTTTTTTAACTCTACATATCATATGGATTAAAGGAGGGGGGCAAGGAAGTTTGGCAGTTTGAGAAACAACTAATTACAAAAAGGAGACAACCTAATAAATGTATCTTTAATTTCTGGAAATGAGTATTGGTAATAAAATACATAGAACTTGGAAGGGGCTTTTGAAGACATGGAGAAATCTTCACATTCAAAGAGATTAGCTACCTCTCCGTTTTCTCTGAGGATTGGCAAGGGCAAATATCACAGAGATATTATGGTATAAAAGATATTAAAATTGTGAATAGAAATAATTGGCAAATATTTTGTGATCTACAGAACTTTAAAAAATTTTAATGTAATATTTCATTTCATTTTACACAAAGTACCTTAAACATGTCCAGTATTTACAGATATACTTCCCCATGAGATCTTCACATGTTGTTGCCATTATGATGAAATAGGAAGAAAACAATGCTGGCACACCACAGCCTGCTATATTCATGAAGAAGGTATAATTCTTTTTTTATTATTTAATTTTTTACTTATTTTATTGTACTTTAGATGAAGGTTTACAGAGATAGTTTCTCATTAAACAGTTGGTACACATATTGCTTTACGACATTGGTTAACAAGTCCATGACACATCAACACTCTCCCTTATCAACCTTGGGTTCCCTATTACCAGCTTTCCTGTCCCCTCCTGCCTTCTATTCCTTGCCTCTGGGCTGGTGTGCCCCTTTAGTTTCATTTTGTTTCATGGGCCTGCCCAGTCTTTGGCTGAAGTGTAAGCCTCAGGAGTGACTTCATTACTGAGCTAAAAGTGTATCCTGGGGGCCATACTCTCAGGGTTTCTCCAGTTTTTGTCAGGCCAGTAAATCTGGTCTTTTTTCTGTAAGAATTTTGTTCTACATTATTTTCTAGATTTGTCTGGGACCCTCTGTTGTGATCCCTGTCAGAGCAGTCAGTGTTGGTAGCTGGGCACCATCTAGTTGTTCTGGACTCAGTCTGGTGGAGGCCATGGCAGTTGTGGTCCATTAGTCCTTTGGGCTGATCTTTTCCATGAATATTTAGTTTTCTTCATTCTCCCTTGTTCCTGAAGGGGTGAGACCAGTGGAGTGTCTTAGATGGGGGCTCACAGGTTTTTAAGGCCCCAGACACTATGCACCAAAGTAGAATGTAGAACAACTTCTTTACAAACTATGTTATGCCAGTTGAGCTAGAAGTTCCCAGAGACCATGGTCTCCAGAGTCCTCACTCCAGCAATTCAGTCCCTCAGGGAGTTTGAATGTGTCTGTGGAACTTCCCCCCTGCCACGTGTCTGTCAGTTTATCGTACTGTGGGAGCTTGCATGTTGCCGTGATGCTGGAAGCTACGCCACCGGTATTCAGGTACCAGCAGGGTCACACATGGAGGACAGGTTTCAGCTGAGCTTCCAGACTAAGACAGACTAGGAAGAAGGACCCAGCAGCCTACTTCTGAAAAGTATTAGCCAGTGAAAACCTTATGAATAGCCACAGAACATTGTCTGATATAATGCTGGAAGATGAGCCCCTCAGGTTGGAAGGCACTCAAAAGATGATGGGGGAAGAGCTGCCTCCTCAAAGTAGAGTCAATTTTAATGACATGGATGGAGTAAAGCTTTTGGGACCTTCATCTGCTGATGTGGCATGACTCAAAATGAGAAGAAACAGCTGCAAACATCTATTAATAATGAGAACCTGGAATGTGCAAAGTGTGAATCTAGGAAAATTAGAAATTGTCAAAAATGAAATGGAATGCATAAACATCAATATCGTAGGCATTAGTGAACTGAAATGGACTGGTATTGGCCATTTTGAATCGGACAATCATATAGCCTACTATGCTGGGAATGACAACTTGAAAAGGACTGGTGTTGCATTCATCGTCAAAAAGAACACTTCAAGATCTATCTTGAAGTACAATGCTGTCAGTGATAGGATTTTATCCATACGCCTACAAGGAAGATGAGTTAATACCACCATTATTCAAATTTATGCGCTAACCACTAGGGCCAAAGATGAAGAAATAGATTTTTATCAGCTGCTGCACTCTGAAATTGATCAAACATGCAATCAAGATGCATTGATAATTACTGGTGATTTTAATGGGAAAGTTGGAGACAAAGAAGAATCGGTAGTTGGAAAATATGGCCTTGGTGATAGAAACCATGCTGGAGATCGAATGATAGAATTTTGCAAGACCAATGACTTCTTCATTGAAAATACCTTCTTTCACCAACATAAACGGTGACTATACACATGGACCTCACCAGATGGAACACCCAGAAATCAAATTGACTACATCTGTGGAAAGATATGATGGAAAAGCTCAATATCATCAGTCAGAACAAGGCCAGCGGCCAACTGTGGAACAAACCATCAATTGCTCATATGCAAGTTCAAGCTGAAACTGAAGAAAATCAGAGCAAGTCCACAAGAGCCAAAATATGACATTGAGTTTATCCCACCTGAATTTAGAGACCATCTCAAGAATAGATATGACGCATAGAACACTGGTGACCAAAGACCGGACGAGTTGAGCAATGACATCAAGGACATCATCCATGAAGAAAGCAAGAGGTCGTTGAAAAGACAGGAAAGAAAGAAAAGACCAAGATGGATGTCGGAGGAGACTCTGAAACTTGCTCTTGAACGTCGAGCAACTAAAGGAAAAGGAAGTATTGGTGAAGTAAAAGAACTGAACAGAAGATTTCAAAGGGTGGCTCGAGAAGACAAAGTAAAGTATTATAATGACATGTGCAAAGAGCTGGAAATGGAAAACCAAAAGGGAAGAACACGCTTGGTGTTTCTCAAGCTGAAAGAACTGAAGAAAAAAATTAAGCCTCAAGTCCAATAGTGAAGGATTCTATGAGGAAAATGTTAAACGATGCAGAAAGTATCAAAAGAAGACAGAAGGAATACAAACAGTCATTATACCAAAAAGAATTAGTTGATATTCAACCATTGTAAGAGGTAGCATATGATCAGGAACAGATGGTACTGAAGGAAGAAGTCCAACCTTCTGTGAAGGCATTGGCAAAAACAAGGCTCCAGTAATTGATGGAATATCAGTTGAGATGTTTCAACAAATGGATACGTGCTGGAGGTGCTCACTCTTCTATGCCAAGAAATATGGAAGACAGCTTCTTGGCCAACTCGCTGGAAGATATCTATATTTATACCTATTCCCAAGAAAGGTGATCCAACCAAATGTGGAAACTTTAGAACAATATCATTAATATCACACACAAGCAAAATTTTGCTGAAGATCATTCAAAAATGGCTGCAACAGATATCAACAGGGAACTGCCAGAAATTCAGGCTGGTTTCAGAACAGGACGTGGAACCAGGGATATCATTTGCTGATGTCAGATGGATCCTGGCCGAAAGCAGAGAATACCAGAAGGATGTTTAACTGTGTTGTATTGACTATGCAAAGGCATTCGACTGTGTGGATCATAACAAATTATGGATAACCTTGAGAAGAATGGGAATTCTGGAACACTTAATTGTGCTCATGAGGAACCTTTACATAGATCAAGAGGCAGTTGTTCAGACAGAATAAGGGGATACTGATTGGTTTAGAGTCAGGAAAGCTGTAAGCCAGGGTTGTATTCTTTCACCATACCTATTCAATCTGCATGCTGAGCAAATAATCTGAGAAGCTGGACTATATGAAAAAAGGGCATCAGGATTGGAGGAAGACTCATTAACAACCTGCATTATGCAGATGACACAACCTTGCTTGCTGAAAGTGAAGAGGGCTTGAAGCACTTACTAATGAAGATCAAAGACCACAGCTTCAGTATGGATTGCACATCAACATAAAGAAAACAAAAATACAACTGGACCAATGAGTAACATCGTGATAAACTAAACAGAGAAAAGATTGGAGTTGTGAAGGATCTCATTTTACTTGGATCCACAATCAACAGTCATTGAAGCAGAAGTCAAGAAATCAAAAGACACATTGCATTGGGTAAATCTCCTGCAAAGGACCTCTTTAAAGTGTTGAAGAGCAAAGATGTCACCTTGAAGACTAAGGTACGCCTGACCCAAGCCATGATATTTTCAATCACATCATATGTATGTGAAAGCTGGACAAGGAATAGGAAGGCCAAAGAAGAATTGATGCCTTTGAATTGTGGTGTTGGCGAAGAATACTGAATATACCATGGACCACCAAAGAACGAACAAATCTCTCTTAGGAGAAGTACAACCAGAATGCTCCTTAGAAGCAAGGATGACGAGACTGCATCTTACATACTTTGGACATGTTGTCAGGAGGGATCAGTCTCTGGAGAAGGACATCATGCTTGGCAACGTACAGGGTCAGCAGAAAAGAGGAAGACCCTCAGTGAGGTGGATTGGCACAGTGGCTGCAACAAAGAGCTCAAGCATAACGATTGTGAGGACGGCTCAGGACCGGGCAGTGTTTCATTCTGTTGTGCATAGGGTTGCTATTAGTCGGAACCGACTCGATGGCACCTAACAACAACAACAACATGGAGCTTCTATGACCTTGCCTTGGTCAAGTTGTGCTGGCTTCCCCAGTATTGTGTACTATTTTTTGCTTCACCAAAGTTACCACTTATCTATTGTCTATTTAATGTTTTTCTATCCCCACCCAAGAAGGCATAATTGTAGTAGCCACTGAATATATAGAAAATAGCCACAGACACTTCATCAAAGATGGAATAATAGATTTTCTTTTAGATGAAAACTCATTTGAGTAGAAACCCTGGCACCCAACTTTATAAAATTACGAGTAAAATTTAGTTTATAAATTTAACTTTATAAGAGTTAGCTCAGGTTATTTTCATGTTGGGAAAATAAAACACAAAGAGGTCACTCTTACGATTCACAAAATGAGATTCTAGGTGGGGTTTAATGCATACGAAGGCAGTAGTCTTTGATCTTCATCAGTAAATGTTTCAAATCCTCTTCTCTTTCAGCAAGCAAGGTTGTGTCATCTGCTTATCACAGGTTGTTAATGAGTCTTCCTCCAATCCTGATGCCTTGTACTTCAAGTAGTCCAGCTTCTCAGATTATTTGCACAGTTTACAGATTGAATAAGTATGGTGAAAGGATAATTTGTTATGGATAACTCAACTAGGAAGAAGTTAAAGAATATGAAACAAAATGATTAAGAGAAAGACGTGAAAATTTATATAAAATAGTTGCCTTTAGAAGGAAAACTTAATGACTAGAACTTCCTCTAATAGGAAAACAGAAGTTAAGATATGTAATTTTAGAAAGGTAAAGAGGCTCTTAATTTTTTCTTTAATAACTAAAAAAGTAAATCTTTGATGATCGTTTGGTGTTAAGGATAACCCTTCTTGAAGTTCAAAAGAAGTTTATTTATACCACATAATCTAATTTATAACCTGGACACGATGCATTTTAAAATAATAATTTCAAATGGATCTAGCTAAATTTCTGGAAAATGTAATACATATGGAAATTATCATGGGATGCATATTATTTGCAAAATGAACATGAAGTTTTGCTAATAATTCAAGTAGGGTATAAGACTCCTATGCACATAACAAGGAGTACTGGTGGAGCAGTGGCTAAGTACTTGGCTGCTTTGAACCCAATCAGCTACTATAAGAGGGAAAGATGTGGTAGTCTGCTTCTGTAAAGATTAAACAAAACCTGTTGCCGTTGGGTTGATTCCAACTCATAGCGATCCTATAGACAGAGTAGAACTGCTTGATATGATTTACAAGGTTTTTTTTAATCTTTATGGAAGCAGATTGCCACGTCTTTCTTCCTCAGAGCAGCTGGTGGGTTCCAGCCACCAACCTTTTGTTTAGCAGCCGGGCACTTAACCATTCTACCACCAGGGCTCCTGGTTTCATCAAGATTACATGCTTATTTCTTGGCCTTTGGGTATGCGCTCTGGTCAACTGTACTTTCTTGTCCCTTACCTCATAGTGCTACATAGACTGTGAGCTCCTTGAGGGTAGAGATGGTGTTATATGTTCAGCACAGCTTGGCAAAGAGGTGGATATACACTAAGGCTCCATTAAGACACACTTTCATCCTTGGGACATTAGGTTAATCACATTGCCAGGTGCTTTCAATTCCTACCGCTGCTTTTGATCCATGTTGCCATGGACACTGGTCCCTGCAACCCTGTTATTTCTAGGAACTCAGGGTTTGGGTCTTCCCACCAGTTGATCCATTGCTCTTCATCTGAGTCTTTACCTCAATGACTGAATATTTGGATTCCAGGCTCTACATGGAAACCCTGGTGACATAGTGGTTAAGTGCTATGGCTGCTAACCAAAGGGTTGGCAGTTTGAGTCCACCAGGTGCTCCTTGGAAACTCCATGGTGCAGTTCTACTCTGTACTATAGGGTCGCTATGAGTCGGAATTGACTTGACGGTACTGGCTTTGTATTTTTTCTAGTTTGTTTTTAGGCTGTATATCTCCATCCATTTCCCCAAAGATATTCTTGACTCACACAGTGCAATTAAAATAAAAATGGACTTATCAGTTTGTTTCTTGAAGGACATTGTTCTTTTGTTAATTTAATAGCAGGATTTTTAATATTTGCTCTTTCATCATCATAAGAGAGCAAATAGTAAGAATTCATCCGAGAGTAAAGCAGGAAAGCCCTTTGTCTTCCCTCCACATCTTTGCAGCACAGGTTCCTTCCCTTCCCTCAGACTGTTTATCTGTGTCTCAGATCCAGCTATTTCTTCTATTTCCTAGAGGCCAAATTCTACCTGACTGCCTCAACTTCCATCTGGAAGTCTGTACCATGTTTCTAAATTGCACTGAGTTACTTCCCGGTGATGAAGATTAGGGTCAAGCTTTAGGGAGTGTTTCTAATTTTCACTAGAGACAAAAACTTCCAGGGTATTGACATCTGGCAGTTCACATACAACATCAGAATCTGTTTTAGTGGGTCCAGGACCCAATTCGGTATTTAGAATCTAGACTTAGCTCCTTTGTCACCACACATCCTGCTTCCACACCCTCACCTCCACTTTTCTGAGACACATGTACAAGTTCACAAAGTGAATTAGAAGTACAGTTAAGGATCAGCTTTCTGGAATCTTTTTGACATATCACAGTCTCCCTCCATTCTCTTAGACATTTCATCTTTGTCTCAGGCTCTATTATTATTTCTACTTCTCAGATGCCAAAACCCACCCAACTGTCTCAACTGCCATGTATAAGTTCATCTCTTGAATATTGCTTGAATATACCTGTTTCTCTATATATACTCTTTCTGTCCCTACTCTCACTGCCTTAATACAAGCTCTCAAATTTATATCTAATCTATAATCATTGTCCTTCTAGCCTTGATCTACTCAAATTCATTCTCAACAAGCTGTCAGAATGCAAACCTGGCCATATCACTCTGCTGAAAATACTTCAGTGTTACTTCTCACTTGAAGCAGAGATTCTAAATATTTTTTTTTTAAGTATTTCACAAACAAACCCTCACAAAGCAGAAGTTGTGCTTTTAGTGCGTTTGATGCTTGAAAAAAAAACAGAAGACAAAAATACTATTACGAATTCATTTAACCTTTTAAATAAATTTGCAGTTGACTAATAAACATGACTTACAAAATACTGAAAAATTAAAATTTACATAGATGTAAAATGTTACTTTTTTCAAGTATGGATTTTTAGATTCATTATAGGAACCCATGGCCCTCTGAGGAGCCTCAGCCTAGTTCGGAAAACTTTTGTCCCCTTATTAGCATGATCAAAGCTCTCCATAATCAGGTGGCTGCCAATATCAGCATATTCCCTTTTCTCCCCTATTCAGCTAACACTTTCTAAAAAAAAAAAAAAAAAATTCTAGGTAGAGGTAATTGCAAATAGCTAGCTCAGTGAAAGGAAAAATGCAATTTATCCCACTGAGGTTTTTGTCTTTGGTCTTCTTGCCTCTCTTGTCTTCTCATTCAAGGCCTTCTAGACTCCTTCCCCTGACTGCCTTTCTAAAACCCTGCTGTCATTATGTAGTGGGAACATACAATGATTTCCTGTTTCCTCCCATGTGAACTCTGTTTGCTGCTGTCCACTCTCTGGCACTCAAGTCCCCTCAACAATGGCTCCTTGTACCCATCTGTCTTATATCATGGTATTTCCCAGCATATGCTTATTTGCTCCAGCCCGGAAGTTCTGCATGTGTCCCTGGGTCATCATATTTGCATTCCTGCCATACTGGCTTTGCACTTTTGGGCCTCTCTCCTCTAGGTCTGGACAACCTTCCTGACAGTTCTCCACTTTAAAAAAAATTGAGTTGTTTCTTCAAGAACCAACTCAAGTTACTTCTGCTTCAGAAAGCTCACCTGAGAACTTAAAGCCAAATTAATCCTCCTCTCTCTGAACTCCCATAAATATTTAGTGAGTCAGAAGGCTTTTTGTAGATGGAAAGAGCATAAAACTTAAGCCAGAGATTCTTGCAGTTAAATGCCATCGCTAACACATTAGCTGTGGCCAGCTTATTCTATGCTTCCCAACCCTCAAAATCTTGGCTTTACAATGAAAAATAAAGTACTTTATTCTCTAAACTACTTTTCTGTCTCTCACAGATGTTTTGAGTACAGGAAACATTTTTTACTTCCCAGCTCTGTGGTCAGATCCAGTGAGTTCTCAGTGGACAACTTGTTGATTAATTAATTTTTATGCATACAAAATCTAAGCCACCTAAAGTTCTGTAAGGGAAATCCAACCCAATCACCAATAGTACTAAATTCACCTTCTCTTTATAAACTCTGACCTCTGTGATTCTTTTTATTAATTATGCATATCCTATCTCCAACACTATCCTCCTTCTTCACATTACATATTCCTATTACCAAGTTTAACTGTTTTTCTCATTCTAATACGTTGAGTATTACCATGCTGAGTGAAAAATAATTTGATATTTGAATCCTACAAAAATTTTTCTATCTTATGGAAAGAATGAAAGACATAAATAGCAAATGTCCACCAATATCATAGTCACATATAAAAACTAAACCCATTGCAGTTAAGTCAATTCCAACTCATTGTGACCCTACAGGGCAGAGGAGAGCTGCCCCACAGGGTTTCTAAGGAGCAGCTGGAAGATTCAAAATGCTGACCTTTTAGTTAGCAGCTGAACATGTAACCACTGCACCACCAGGGTTCCTTGTCACATATAAACCCATTGCCGCCAATCTTCTAAATCAAATCACATTTAGCATTTTTTACTGAACTTTATTTAGGGCAATTGTTAGGAAAGAAATACTAAGAAAAAATATAACTGTTTAGAAGTTAACTTTTTTTGGTAGCAGTGGGAACTCTGGTTTTCTGTGTCAGTGTTTATAAGGACACTATAATCCATCACCATGACAATTCTGTAAAACAGGTGACTCCAGATAAGAGCTTATTGCTATACAGCTATGACTGAGTGGGAGAACGAGTGGGGGTCGCCTGCTTTTGGTGTTCACAAGTGTGTGGGTTTTCTTTGACATGAAATTGTTGTCAAGGAAATAAGAATCTGCTTCAGGAAACAGTAAAATCTTGCATCAATGAAAGAACGAAAAGAGATTGTAGCAGATAAAAGGAAACAGCAGCCTAAATCTTTGTGATTAAAAAAATGATAATGATAAAACAAACATCCCAGATTCCCTGTTCTAGTTTCTGGGACTTCTCCCAGGAGATGCAATTATTAATTATATTGATTTTAGTTTTCAAGTTCTCTCTCTAATGTGCCAACAATGAATAGCCCCAAACTAGTAAATAATTAAATATTATACAAAAATACTGTTTGTCTTTTTACTGTAATCTTCACAGTCCCAAAGCAAATTAATCTTCTGATTTTGCTTCATTGCCCACAATAAACATATCATGAAATATAGTAGGAAAGCAAAATAAAAGCTTTTTGATTATAAAAGGAAATGGTAGACAAACCATTCTAATTACTGTTAAGTGCTGAGGTATGTCTATGTTCCCATATCTAGAAAACACTGCAGAAAGTGAGCTTAAGTTTACCTTTGCCTGCATTTTTCCTTCCATAAAGAACTTTTTTAGCAATTATGGAATTTTAATAAAACACTAAAATACAAAATCTATATTATTTTTTCTATTTTCATCAGCAATAATAGTTGGCGTAAATGGCTCCATTTTTTCAGCACAAAACCTAAAACTCTAACTTCTCTGTGCTCATTTTCTTTATCTTCCTTTCCATTACAAAATAAGATTTCTCCTTTTATTCAAGACCATTTTATTCTGTCCTCCATCCAGTCTCATGTTCTTAAGACTGTTTTCCTCTTTGTTCTTCACCATCAGTTGTCTTCTCCTCTCCCCATCTACTTGTTTCTTTCTCAATCTTCTCCATCTCAGCAAATGGCACCAAAGTCCACCCACCCACCCAAGCTCAGACCCAAGAGTCATTAATTTCCGTCATCTCCCAACACCCAACCCATCCTGACAGCTTTGCTTCCAAAGAACATCACAAAACTGTCCATTTCCCTAGACCAAACCACAAATATTTCTCACATGGATCCTCCTTTGCTCTTAAAATATAAGTTTTACATCACAGCCAGTCTAAGAAATCTTTTAGAAATGTACATCAGATCACTTTATTCTCCTGCTCAAACCCTTCTTAAATGCTTTCCAATACAATTCAAACTTCTTTTTTAAAAAGTTTTATTTGTCCTTTAAGTGAAAGTTTACAAATCAAGTCAGTCTCTCACACAAAAACTTATATACACCTTGATATATGCTCCCAATTGCTCTCCCCCTAATGAGACAACATGCTCCCTCCCTTCACTCTCTCTTTTTGTGTCCATTTCGCAAGCTTCTAACCCCCTCTACCCTCTCATCTCCCCTCCAGGGAGGAGATGCCAACATAGTCTCAAGAGTCCACCTGATCCAAGAAGCTCACCCCTCACCAGCATCCCTCTCCAACCATTGTCCAGTCCAATCCATGTCTGAAGAGTTGGCTTCGGGAATGGTTCCTGTCCTGGGCTAACAGAAGGTCTGGAGGCCATGAGCACCGGGGTCCTTCTAGTCTCAGTCAGACCATTAAGTCTGGTCATTTTATGAGAATTTGGGGTCTACATCGCACTGCTCTCCTGCTCCCTCAAGGGTTCTCTGTTGCATTTCCTGTCAGGGCTGTCATCAGTTGTAGCTGGGCACCATCTAGCTCTTCTGGTCTCAGGCTGATGTAGTCTCCAGTTTATGTGGCCCTTTCTGCCTCTTGGGCTCCTAATTACCTTGTGTCCTTGGTGTTCCTCATTCTCCTTTGATCCAGGTGGGTTGAGACCAGTTGATGCACCTTAGATGGCCGCTTGCTAACGTTTAAGACCCTAGACGCCTCGCTCCAAGGTGGAATGCAGAATGTTCCCTTAATAGATTTTATTATGCCAATTGACTTAGATGTCTCCTGAAACAATGGTCCCCAAACCCCTGCCCCTGCTATGCTGTCCTTTGAAGCATTCAGTTTATTCAGGAAACTTCTTTGCATTTCGTTTAGTCCAGTTGTGCTAACCTCACTTGTATTGTGTGTTGTCTTTCTCGTCACCTAAACTAGTTCTTATCTACTATCTAACAAGTGAATACCCCTCTTCCACCCTCCCCCACCCCATAACCATCAAAGAATATTTTCTTCTCTGTTTAAACTATTACTTGAGTTCTTATAATAGTGATCTTACACAATATTTGTCTTTTTGCAACTGACTAATTTCACTCAGCATAATGCCTTCCAGATTCCTCCAAGTTATGAAATGTTTCAAAGATTCATCACTGTTCTTTATTGATGTGTAGTATTCCATTGTGTGAATAGGCCATAATTTATTTATCCATTCTTCCGTTGATGGGCACCTTGGTTGCTTCCATCTTTTTGCTATTGTAAACAGTGTTGCAATAAACATGGGTGTGCATGTATCTGTTCGTGTAAAGGCTCATATTTCCCTGGGATATATTCCAATGAGTGGGATTGCTGGATCCTATGGTAGTTCTATTTCTAGCTTTTTAAGGAAGTGCCAGAATGATTTTCAAAGTGGTTGTACCATTTTACATTCCCACCAGCAGTGTATAAGTATTCCAATCTCTCCACAACCTCTCCAACATTTATTATTTTGTGTTTTTTGGATGGATGCCAGCCTTGATGGAGTGAGATGGAATTTCATTGTAGTTTTGGTTTGCATTTCTATAATGGCTAATGATCATGAATATTTCCTCATGTATCTCTTAGCTACCTGAATGTCTTCTTTAGTGAAGTGTCTGTTCGTACTTTTTGTCCATTTATTAATTCGGTTATTTGTCTCTTTGCAGCTGAGTTTTTGCACTACCATGTAGATTTTAGAGATCAGGTGCTGATAGGAAATGTCATAGCTAAAAATTTTTTCCCAGTCTGTAGGTAATCTTTTTACTCTTTTGGTGAAGTCTTTGGATGAGCATAGGTGTTTGATTTTTAGGAGCTTCCAGTTATCTAGTTTTTCTTCTGCATTGTTAGTAATGTTTTGTATACTGTTTTTGCCATGTATTAAGACTCCTAACATTGTCCCTATTTTTTCTTCCATGATCTTCATCGTTTTAGATTTTATATTTAGGTCTTTGATCCATTTTGAGCTCGATTTTGTGCATGGAGTGAGGTATGGGTCTTGTTTCAATTTTTTGCAGATGGATATCCAGTTATGCCAGCAGCATTTGTTAAAAAGACTGTCTTTTCCCCATTTAACTGTTCTGGGGCAGTTGTCAAATATCAACTGCTTTTATGTGGATGGGTTTATGTCTGGATTCTCAGTTCTGTTCCATTGGTCTATGCATCTGTTGTTGTACAAGTACCAGGCTGTTTTGACCTTTGTGGTGGTATAACAGTTTCTAAAATCAGGTAAAGTAAGGCCTCCCACTTCGTTCTTCTTTTTCAGTAATGCTTTATTTACCCAGAGCCTCTTTCCCTTCCATATGAAGTTGGTGATTTTGTTCTCCATCTCATTAAAGAATGCCGTTGGTGTTTGGATCGGAATTGCATTAAACGTATAGACCGCTTTTGGTAGAATAGACATTTTTATAATGTTAAGTCTTCCTATCCATGAGCAACGTATGTTTTTCCACTTATGTAGGTCTCTTTTGGTTTCCTGCGGAAGTATATTGCAGTTTTCTTTGTATAAGTCTTTTACATCTTTGGTAAGATTTACTCCTAAGCATTTTATGTTCATGGGGCTACTACAAATGGTATTGATTTGGTGATTTCCTCTTCGATGTTCTTTTGTTGGTGTAAAGGGATCCAGCTGATTTTTGTATGTTTATCTTGTATCCCAATACTCTGCTGAACTCTTCTATTAGTTCCAGTAGTTTTCTGGAGGATTCTTTGGAGTTTTCTCTGTATAAGGTCATGTTGTCTGCAAATAGAGATAATTTTACTTCTTCCTTGCCAATCTGGATGCCCTTTATTTCTTTATCTAGCCAAATTGCTCTGGCTAGGACCTCCAGCACAACGTTGAATAAACCCACCCCACAACCCACTGCTGTCGAGTTGAATAAGAGTGGTGATAAAGGGCATCTTTGTCTGTTTCCCATTCTAAAAGGGAATGCTTTCAGGTTCTCTCCATTTAAGATGATGTTGGCTGTTGGCTTTGTATAAATGCCCTTTATTATGTTGAGGACTTTCCCTTCTGTTCCCATTTTGCTCAGAGTTTTTATCATGAACGAGTGTTGAACTTTGTCAAATGCCTTTTCTGCATCAATTGATAGAATCATGTGATTCTTGTCTTTTGTTTTATTTATGTGGTGGATTACATTAATTGTTTTTCTAATGTTGAACCATCCCTGCATACCTGGTACGAATCCCACTTAGTCATGGGGAATTATTTTCTTGATATGTTGTTGAATTCTACTGACTAGAATTTTGTTGAGGATTTTTGCATCTAAGTTCATGAGGGATATAGGTCTGTAATTTTCTTTTTTTGTGATGTCTTTAGCTGGTTTTGGTATCAGGGAAATGCTGACTTCATTGAATGAGTTTAGGAATATTCCATCTTTTTCTACACTCTGAAATATCTTTAGTATTAGTGTAGTGGTGTTAACTCTTCTCTGAAAGTTTCGTAGAACTCTACAGTGAAACCATCCGGGCCTGGGGTTTTTGTTTTTTTTTTGGAAATTTTTTGATTACCTTTTCAATCTCTTCTTTTGTTATGGGTCTATTTAGTTGTTCTACCTCTGTTTTTGTTAGTTTAGGTAGGAAGTGTGTTCTCGGGAGTTATACATTTCTTCTAGGTTTTCAAAATTCTTAGAGTACAATTTTTCATTGTAATCTGATATGACTCTTCATTTCAGCTGGGTTCTTGTAATATCACCCATCTCATTTCTTATTCTGGTTATTTGTTTTCTCTCTTGTTTTTCTCTGTTAGTTTGGCCAATGGCTTATCAATTTTGTTGATTTTTTCAAAGAACCAGCTTTTAGTCTTGTTAATTCTATTGTTTTTCTGTTTTCTATTTCATTTAGTTCTGTTCTAATTTTTATTATTTGTTTTCTTCTAGTGCCTGTGGGTTTTTTTGTTGTTGTTGTTGTTGCTGTCTTTCTATTTGTTCAAACTGTAGGGATAATTCTTTGATTTGGGCCCTTTTTCTTTTTGGATGTGTGCATTTATTGATATAAATTCACCTCTGAGCACTGCTTTCACTGTGTCCCAAAGGTTCTGATACGAAGTGTTTTCATTCTCTTTGGATTCTATGAATTTCTTTATTCCAACTTTAATGTCTTCTGTAATCCAGTCTTTTTTGAGCAGGGTACTGTTGAGTTTCCAAGTGTTTGATTTCTTTTCTCTGCTTTTTCTACGATTGATTTCCCCTTTTATTGCCTTATGGTCAGAGAAGATGCTTTGTAATATTTCAATGCTTTGGATTCTGCTAAGGCTTGCTTTAGGACCTAATATGTGGTCTATTCTAGGGAATGTTCCATGTGCACTAGAAAAGAAAGTATACTTGGTTGCTGTTGGGTGGAGTGTTCTGTTTATGTGTATGAGGTCAAGTTGGTTGTGGCATTTAGATTTTCTGTGTCTTTATTGAGCTTGTTTCTGGATGTCCTGTCCTTCATCGAAAGTGGTGAGTTGAATTCTCCTACTGTGATTATGGACCTGTCTGTCTCACTTTTCAATGCTGATAGAGTTTGTTTTATGTATCTTGCAGCCCTGTCATTGGGTGCATAAATATTTAATATGGTTATATTTTCTTGGTATATTGTCCCTTTAATTATTATGTAGTGTCTTTCCTTATCCTTTGTGATGAATTTAACTTTAAAGTCTATTTTGTCAGAAATTAATATTGCCATTCCTGCTCTTTTTTGATTGTTGTTTGCTTGATCTATTTTTTTCCATCCTTTGAGTTTTAGTTTGTTTGTGTCTCTAAGTCTAAGGTGTGTCTCTTGTAGGTGGCATAGAGACGGATAGTGTTTTTTTAGTCTATTCTGCCCCTTCTGTGTCTTTATAGGTGCATTTAGTGCATTCACATTCAGAGTAATTACGGATAGGTATGAGTTTAGTGCTGTCATTTTGATGCCTTTTTTTGTGTGCTGTTGACAGTTTCTTTTTCCTACTTAATTTTGTGTGCTGAGTAGATTATCTTTCTATATTGTCCTTTCCTCATATTTGTTGTTGTTGATTTTATTTCTGCTGAGTCTCTATTTTTTTCTTGTATTTTATTTTGATGAGTAGGATAGTTTGTCTGGTTTGGGGTTACCTTATTATTTACCCCTCTTTTTCTAAATTTAAACCTAATTTTTACTTCTTTGTATCACTGTATTGTTCCTTTCATATGGAAATTCTATGATTATATTTCTTAGTCCCTCTTATTGTTTTAAAGTTGTCTTCTTTTATATAATAACATTGCTGTTACCCTGTTTTGAGCTCTTTTTTTTTTTTTAAATCTTGCTTTGTCTTTTTGATTTCCCTGTCTGGGTTGACTTCTGATTGCTCTGCCCAGTGTTCTAGTCTTGGGTTGATATCTGGTATTATTGATTTTCTAACCAAAGAACTCCCTTTATTATTTCTTGTAGTTTTGGTTTGGTTTTTACAAATTCCCTAAACTCCTGTTTATGTGGAAATCTCCTAATTTCACCTACATATTTGAGAGACAGTTTTGTTGGATATATGATTCTTGGCAGGCAATTTTTTTCCTTCAGTTTTTTAAATTGCCTTCTTGCCAGCATGGTTTCTGTTGAGTAGTCCGAGTTTATTCTTATTGGCTCTCTTTTGTAGGTGACTTTTCGTTTATCCCTAGCTGCTCTTAAAATTCTTTATCTTTGTTTTGGTAAGTTTGATTATAATATATCTTGTTGACTTCCTTTTAACCTCTACCTTATGTGGAGTTCAATGAGCATCTTGGGTAGATATCTTCTCACCTTTCACGCTATCAGGGAAGCTTTCTACCAACAAACCTTCAACAATTCTCTCTGTATTTTCTGTTATCCCTCCCTGTTCTGGCACCCGAATCACTTGTAAGTTATTTCTCTTGATACACATGAATTTTAAGTCTTCTTCTTCTTTTTTAAATTATTTTGTCTGATTTTTCTTCAAATATATTAGTGCCAAGTGATTTATCTTCAAGTTCAGAAATTCTAGCTTCTACTTGCTCAATTTTTCTCCTCTGACTTTGTATAGAGTTGTCTACTTCTATAATTTTATTGTTAATCTTCTGAATTTCTGATTGCTGTATGTCTATGGATTTTTCCAGCTTATTAAAATTTCATTATGTTCCTGAATAATCTAATTTCTTTAATTGCTTTATCCGTGTGTTCTTTGGCTTGTTCTGCATAACACTTCATTTCCTTCCTGATGTCTTGAAGGGTTCTATATATTAAACTTTTGTATTCTGACTCTGGTAATTCCAGGGATGCACTTTCATCTAGAAGATCCCTGGATTCTTTGTTTTGAGATCTTGTTAAGGTGATCATGGTCTGCTTCTTTATGTGACTTGATATTGACTGCTATCTCTGAGCCATCTATAAGTTATTGTATTAGTTTGTTTGCTTACTGTGTCATAGCTTCTTGCTTTGTTTTGTTTTAATATGCCCAAATAGGTTGCTTGAGTGAGCTCGCTTATATATTGTTGCCTTTGGAGCTCTGACGTTCTATCCCCAGATGGCTAGACCTGTTATCAGGTATATCAGTCTAGGAGTCCGTTCACTTTTCTTGTATGAATTCAGCTCAGGTGTCCAGGTAGCTGATCATCAAGTATGTGGTACAGACTCTATCCTACAGTCTTAGATGGGCAGGGGTGATTTGTGTAGGTATCAGTGTCTGTTTGCACAGGAGGTCACACTATGAACAAGGCAGTGGGTTGAGAACCAACCCCTGAGTGTCTCTGAGGAAAGTGCATCCCTGTTCCCTATAGTGTGCAGGTGGGTAGGTTCTGCAGATGGACCATGGGGACCCAAAGTTTTTGGTTGTAATGAATGGGAGGTACCAGTTATCCTTGGAACTCTGTCGCACATGGGTAGGTGACCTGAGTGAAGCTACCAGTCCTTAGCCCCCTGATGTGGGTAGGTGAGGATCCTGTTTAATAGCCAAAGCAATGTCAAACATCAAACACCCACCTCTCCACTGCATACCTGAAAAGGCTGGAGTCTGCCAACAAGGGCATATTCTCCTGAAATAGGCCCACACAGGTCCATGCGGAAGGGAAATGTGCTCAAAGTCCACAGACTGTTTATGCCTGGACAGGAGCCTCTTCTGTTCTGAGCTCCCTGTGTTAGTGGAGCTGGCAAATTATCTTTTCCCCCAAATGCAAATTTTTTCCTTCTCCAAGGCTGGGAGGATGGCTCTAGGCACTCAGCTGTGCCTATCTCAGGCCCAGGGAATTCAATCACTGAAGCCAGCTTGGGGGTCAGTCAGCATGCAGTAAAATATTTGCAAGTACTTAGTTTTTGCTGAGAGCTTCATTTTTCTCTTGTTCCACAGGTGTGATTAGGCTGTGTGGCTGGCTGCTTCTCCCTGAGGAAACTGTGGCCGAACACTAGTACCAGCCCTCTGTGGTGGCTCCAGGAAAGGTGCCTGAGGGCTCCCCGCAATTCAGGTCCAGTAACTCCTGTCCGCTTCTGAACCATCTCTTCTTCCCCCTGCCCCTCTGTTCATTTTCTAAGCTTGCCTTTGATGCTCAGTGCTCCTAGCTTGTCATAAATATACTCATTTCACTTGTTTTTTCAGCTCTTTGTTGTAAAGAGGGCTCTCTGGAAGCGTCTGTGTGTTTTACCATCTTGACTCCGCCTCCAACTCAAACTTCTTTCCATGGCTCAGCAGGGCCTTTCAGCCCTGAATAATCTGGCCCAACCTTTGCTCATTCTCAACTCACAGCACAATTTCCCTTGCTCGTTTCCCTTCAGACTCATCAGTCTTCATCCTTTCTTGAAACATGCCTGTAATGTTGCAATTGATACTTCAGTTCTTGATACTTCATGTTCAAAGGTGTAGAAAGCTCTTCTCCAGCTTTTTGTAGAGCTGCCCTTTCTCAACCTCTTTAAACAGGTCTACCCTGGCGTTGCTTTTAAAATTAGCTTCCTTGTTCTTTATTATTTCATCCTGTGTTATTTCCTCTACAGCATTACCACAAACTGAAATGATCTAGTTTTGTTATTTGTTCACTCATTTATTGCTTTCTCCTCCCACTTGAATGTGAGCCCCCAGAGATCAAGGACCTTGTCTTTCTGTTACTAGTGTGTTATCTGTGCCTAGAACAGTACCCGGCACACACACAATTCCAGACTATGGTGTGAATGTCACCCTTAGAGATTTTCAACATGGTGCCTTTTCTTTTGGTTTATCTGGTACAATTTTTTGTGTCTTTTTTTGTTTTTACCCCAGCTGAATCTTATATTTTCTTTAGGATAATGATCTTGACTTTCTACAGTCAGACAAAGCCACAAGAGCTCTGCGAAATTCCCACAGATACCGTTTGAATCTAGAAAAGTCACCACACTAAGTAATACAAGGGATTTGAAACAACTGATGCATTCCGATGAAATTAGTAGATTTATATAATTAGATCCGGAAAAACAAAAAATACAATAAAATGTTATGGTGGAGATTTTCAGACTTAAGTAAAAAAAATGGCAGAATGAGGTAAGGAAGGGAAACATGTTGCATAAGTACCCCTTTTCTTTAAAGTGGGGGCTGTGAGAAACAGTGCCTAAAAATAGAAGTCAGCTTGACAGTTGGGATTGCGACAAAAACACCCTGGGTATTTGTAGCTCCAGACTTCATGTCCCTGGCCTATATCTCTGGTCCTTATAAGACCTTAAACCTCTCAGAAAGTGTTTGAGGTTATGTAATTGTTTTCTTAACATCTTTAACCACAGGAAGATTTAAGAATAACTATTATAAGAGAATCACACCAATAGTGTTAATATATTTGTACTAAGAAGCAGTTTGTCCAAATTTAGTGTTTCAATTACTTGTAATGTTTAACAGAATTTGGCTTTTGGTAGTAAGAAATAATAATAATAACCTTGTGATTCTAATTTAAAATATTCCTTTGAATATTTTTTTTCTTTTTTTAGATTTGTAATTGCCTAAGATTATATATTATACTGGAGCCCTGGTGGCACAGTGGTTAAGAGCTTGGGTGCTAAATAAAAGGCCAGCAATTCCAGTCCACCAGTTGCTTCTTGGAAACCCTATGGGGCAGTTCTCTTCTGTCCTAAGGTCACTATGAGTCAGAATTGACTTGACAGTGACGGGTTTTACAGGTTTTATATATTAGGATATTTAAAACAATTTAAGAGTCACCATATTTATAGTTTTAATTCTGCTAGTTTTATAATAAATATTAGGGGAGATACTACTTTATAAGTTAGACAAAATACTTAAACAAGAAATCAACTAAATTAATTAATGCAATTTAAAACATTGGAAATGTTTATAAATGGGTCTTTCTTAAGATTTGCTGAAACTGTAAATAGTATAAAATGAATTCTAAATAAAATGGATCTAAAGAACAAAAATAGGCACTTGAATATTGGAAGTAAACTACTACATAATATTTTTTGGATGCAAAACCACTCATGAGACAAAAAGCCTAGAGAAATTGGAGGCTGAAAGAGATTTGCACTAATCAGAGACTCTCTGGAACTAGAAAGCCTAGCAGGAGCCAAAATAAGTCACGTTGTTAGAATGTGACAGTGAAGAGTAGTTATAATAACAAATTCTGAATTTCAGTCTTAGCTCTCAATCACTGTTTACTACAGTAGTGTCTGCCCTCAAGTAGCCTACAAATGAGTACAAAGTATTCTAAGTTTGCCTATAACATCTCTATGACCATTGTGACAGGCACTTTGTACCTTTTTTCATCCTCACAGAAAACCCACAATGTTGGCACTGTTATCCCCATTTTCAGGTGAGAAATCAGAAATTCCAAAAAAAATTAAGCAGTTTGCTGAGAGTCACACAGCCAGGAAATGGCAAAAGCAGGATTTGAACTCAGGGTTTTACAACTCTGAAACTTTCCTTCTTTTCATCTCACCGGGTTTGCTAATGAGTGAGTCAGTGCACTATTAGGTTACCAGAAATTCGTTGCCACCGAGTAGATTCCAATTCATAGCAACCCTATAGGACAGATAGAACTGCCCCATAGGGCTTCCAAGGAGCAGCTGGTAGATTTGAACTGCTGACCTTTGGTTAGCAGCTGAGCTCTTAACCACTAAAATTATGATCAACATTTATTGGATGCCAGTGCCTTGTCTTTAAAATTATTAACTCGCAGATCCTCAAGTAGGTAGGTGAGTAGGAGACAAGAACAATAAAAATGACTTTTATTTCCCCTCAAATTGTACTAGATGGGCAGATGCCTAGGTAATTTATTTGCAGACTGAATTTGCTTTTATTTTTTATTTTCATTTTTTGTCTTTTTAAACAAGGGGCACATTCTTATAAGCACTCCATTCTGACAGTGTTATATAATTTTTTTTTACAGCAATTAATTTAGAACCTCAGAAGTTCTGGAAAACCAATGAAATTATGTGGGAGAATTTCAGTAATTTTGACAACTAGCATTTCCCGGGTCAATTTGCCAAGAGTATGTCTGCATGTGTTTTCCAGTGCTCTGTGAAATCTGGTATCTTAGCCTGGGTTCTCTAGAGATGCAAAACCGGTGAAATGTATATATATATGTATATACATAGAGAGAGATACAGAGAGATAGAGACAGTGAGAGATAGGCAGGCAGAGAGAAAGAAAGAGAGAGAGACAGAGAGTTTTATATCAAGGAAATGGCTCATGCTGTTATAGAAGCTGAAAAGTCAGAAGTCTGTGGGTCAGGTTGGAGGCTTCTCCTGACTCAGGTAGCTGCAGGGGCTGACAAACCCAGGATGAACAAGTACCACAGCAGGCCTTTGGCTCACAGGCTGCAGAGGACGATGAATCACAAGATCAGCAGGCTGCTGGCTCACAGGCTGTGGAGGCTGACATATCCAAGACTGGAAGGTAAGCTGCCAACTCAAGTCCCAAGAACTGGAGGCCGAATGCAGAATCCAGAGCAAGTAAAATCCTGTGAGCCTTTCCACAAAGTCCACATATATTGGATGCAGACCACACCAAAGGAAACTCCCCTTCTTTTTTTTTTTTTTATTGTACTTTAGATGAAGGTTTACAGAACAAACTAGCTTCTCATTAAATAGCAAGTACACATATTGTTTTATGACATTGGTTAACAACCTTATGACATGTCAACACTCCCCCTTTTTGACTTTGGGTTCCCTATTACCAGCTTTCCTGTCCCCTCATGCCTTCTAGTCCTCGGCCCTGGCTGGTGTGTCCCTTTAGTCTCATTTTGTTTTATGGGCATGTCAAGTCTTTGGCAGAAGGGTAAACCTGAGGAGTGACATCATTACTGAGCTAAAAGAGTGTCAGGGGGCCATATTCTCAGGGTTTCTCCAGTCTCTGTCAGGCCAGTAAGTCTCATCTTTTTTTGTGAGTTAGAATTTTGTTCTACATTTTTTCTCTAGCTCTGTCCAGGACCCTCTATTGTGATCCCTTGTACTGGCCTTAGTCTGGTAGAGACCATGGTAGATGTGACCCATTAGTCCTTTGGACAAATCTTTCCCTTATATCTTTAGTTTTATTCATTCTCCCTTGCTCTCAAAGGGGTGAGACCACTTGAGCATCTTAGATGGCAGCTCACAGGATATAAAGACCCCAGACACCACTCACCAAAGTAGAATGTAGAATATTTTCTTTATAAACTATATTATGCCAATTGAGCTAGATGTTCCCTGCGATCATGGTCCCCATAGCCCACATCCCAGCAATTCAGTTCCTCAGGACAAAATTCCTTTTAAACTGATTGGCTGCACATAGTGGATCTCATCATGGAGGTGATTACATCATTACATTGCTGGCAAACTACATCATAACTGCCAAACCACTGAGAATCATGACCCAACCAAGCTGATACACAACTGTAACCATCACAGACCACCTCTTGTCAACCTGGCACCCATACATATCTCCCTGAACCATACACAATTTCTAAATAAAGACAATTATAAAGTCATACTTGTGCCTAACATGATACAACTAACACATGTACAACCAAAAATACACTAACACTGTTTACATCTTATATTTTATGAGTGAAGAAAACAAAAATATTTGGTGCACACATACAAGGAAGAAACATAACAATTACAGTCCTCGTTTCTGTAACTGGTCACATGGTTGTACCTTCTTCCACCACCCATTCTGTTTTCCCTTTACCCTTGCAAACACCTCAGCTTGTTGTGGTTATTTGCCTGGTGGAGTGACCCAAAAGTTCTTTTCTGAAGGGTCTGGGCCATTAGTAGTCATGTCAGAATTGGGTTGCTGTAGTTTTCCATTGACTTTAGCCACAAGGCATGATAGTACCAAGAGACATCCTAAGGAATCTCCTGTATTCCAGACATACCCTTTTTTAACTTCCATTATGTAACATCAATCTGATTTCCTCCTAGTAATCAGGATCAATCACACCAGCCAATAGAGTATCTCCTTCTTTGCCTATTGATTCAGCAGCATGAGGAACCCAAAGTAGCCAAGTGACATTCTTAACCTCTAGTTCAATGGGATCACTGTTGTGTCTCCTGGGGGGAGAATTCCTACCTTTGGAACTAGGACCCTTAGACTCACAGAGCTGGAACAGAAAGCAAAAATTTTGAGAGTGGGTCAGCAGGGGTAATAGTGAGTGTTGCCACTCCCATTTCTAACCCTTGATTCCTGGACCCATGAATCCTGTCTATGGGAGAAAAAGCACCATATTAGACTAGTTTGGAGCATATACAGCCACCTGAAGAACGTTAACCCAACCCTGAAAAGTATTTCCACCAGCTGATGCTGTAATTGTGTCTTTAGAAGGTCATTTCATCGTTTTATCAAGCCAGCTGCTTAAGGATGATGGGGAACATGGCAAGAGCAGTGAATTCCATGACATTGGCCCATTGCTATACTTCATTTGTTGTGAAGTGAGTCCCTTGATCCAAGGTGATGTTGTGTGAGATACCATGACAGTGGATAAGGCATTCTGTAAGTCCACAGGTAGTAGTTTTGGCAGAAGAATTAAGCGCAGGGAAGGGGAACTCTTATCCAGAGTGTCTATCCCAGTAAGAATGAAACATTGCCTTTCCATGATGGAAGTGGTCCAATATAATCAGTCTGACACCAGGTTGCTGGCTGATCACCTCAAGTAATAGTCCATATTGGGGACTCAGTGTTGATCTCTGCTGGTGGCAGAATAGACACTCAACAATGGCTGTAGCCAAGTCTGCCTTGATGAGTGGAAGGCCATGTTTCTGACCCCATGCATAAGATCCATCCCTGACACCATGGCCACTTTGTTTATGACCGCATTGGACAATAATGGGAGTGGCTGGGGAAAGAGGATGACTGGTTTCCATAGAACGTGTCATCCTATTTCTTTGATTGTTAAAATCCTCCTCTGTTGAGGTCACCCTTTGGTGAACATTCACATCAGACACAAATATCTTCATTTCCTTTGGCCCATTCAGAGAGGTCTGTCCACATACCTCTTCCCAATACTTCCTTGTTATCAATTTTCTAATCATGTTCCTTCCAAGTTCCTGACTATCAAGGCAAACCATTGACCACAGCCTATGAATCAGTATAAGATTGCACATTTGGCTCTTTCTCCTTCCAAGCAAGCTGAACAGCCAGGTGCACTGCTTGAAGTTCTGCCCATTGGGAAGATTTACCTACACCACCATCCATCAGGAAGGTCCCAGCAAGAGGCTGTAGTGCTGCTGCTGTCCACTTTTGAGTAGTACCTGCATATTCTCCAGAACCATGTGTAAACCAGGCACAAGCTTTCTCTTCCTCAGTCAACTGATCATAAGGAACTCCTCATGAGGCCATAGGTACAGACTGGGAGAAGGCAGATAATGTGACAGAAGTGGAGACCATGGACATTTGGACCACTTCCTCATGCAACTTACTTGTGACTTCATGTCCTGCTCTGGCCTGATCTCGTATGTATCACCTCCATCTATTGATGGAGTGCTGCTGTGCATGTCCAACTTTATGACTCTGTGCATCAGACAACACCCAGTTCATGATGGGAAGATCAGGCCGCATGGTGACTTGGTGACCCATGGTTAAGAGTTCAGTCTATACTAAGGCCCATGTATAAGCCAACAGCTGTTTCTCAAAAGGAAAGTAGTTATCTGCAGAGAATGGCAGGTCTTTTCTCCAAAACCCTAAGGGTCTGCACAGTGATTCACCAACAGGTGTCTGCGAAAGACTCCAAAGAGAATCTCTATCTGCCACTGACATTTAAAACACCATTGGATTGACAGAGTCATACAGCCCAAATGGCAGAGCAGCTTGTATGAAGCAAGAACCTGTTGCAGAGCCTTCTCTGGTTCTGGGCCCCACTCAAACCCAGCAGTTTTTCAAGTCACTTGAAAAATAGGCCACAGTAGCACTCCCAAATGTGGGATATGTTGCCTCTAAAATTCAAAGAGGTCCACCAGGCATTGTGCCTCCTTTTTAGTTGTGGGAGAAGCCAGGTGCAATAACTTATCCTTTACTTTAGAAGGAAGACCTCGACATGCCCCACTCCAATGGACCCCTAGAAATTTCAGCGAGGTGGAAGGTGTCTGAATTTTTATGGGATTAGTTTCCCACCCTCTAGCATGCAAATGTTTTACCAATAAGTCCAGAGTCATTGACACTTCTTCCTTACTAGGTCCAAGCAGCATAATGCCATCAGCGTAATGGACCAGTGTGACATCTTGTAGAAGGGAAAGGCAATCAAGGTCCCAGTGGACTAAATCATGACATAGGGCGGGAAAATTGACACACCTCTGAGGTAAGACAGTGAAGGTGTATTGTTGGCCCTGCCAGATGAAGACTGTTTGTGGTGGTCTTTTTGAAACAGATATGGAGAAAAAGGAATTAGCCTAACTGATAGCTGCATACCAGGTACCAGAAGATGTATTTAATTTGCTCAAGCAATGAAATCGTCTGGAACAACAGCTGCAATTGAAATCATCACCTGGTTAAGTTTTCAATAATCCACTGTCATTCTCCAATATCCACCTGTTTTTTGCATAGGCAAAATAGGCAAGTTGAATGGGGATGTGGTAGCAGTCACTACCCTGCATCCCTCAAGTCCTTGCTGGTGGCAGTAATCTCTGCAATCTCTCCAGAAATGTGGTATTGCTTTTGGTTTACTATTTTCCTAGGTAGTGGAAGCTCTAATGGCTGCCATTTAGCTTTTCCTACCGTAATAGCCCATACTCCACTTGTCAGAAATCCAGTGTGAGTGATCTGCCGTTTGTTGAGTATATCTATTCTAATTATGTATTCTGGAACTGGGGAAATCATTACAGAATGGGTTCAGGGACCCACTGGACCCACTGTGAGCCAAACATGAGCTAAGACTCTACCAATAATCTATCTGACCTCCATACACCCTTACTCTGACTCGTGGGCTACAGTGACATTTTGGGTCTCCTGGAATTAATGTCAATGCAGAGCCAGTATCCAGTAATACCCCAAAGTCCGATTATTTTTTCCCCCAATGAACTGTCACTTTAATAAAAATCTGTAGATCCCTTTGAGGAAGACTGGGAGGAAGATTAACAATATGAATTTTTGGCAGTGTAGTAGGGTCCTTCCTCAAGGGGACCTAGCCTCCCCATCATTCAAGGGGTTGTGAGTTTATAACCTGGCTCAAGTCTGGAAATTGATTAAAGGGATGTGAATCTCTACTCTGGTAATTAGAGTTAGACTGTTGTTCACTTGACCTAGAATTCTTCTGCTTGTACAGATCAGGTAATCTTTGATAGATTTCTGATTTATTTCACTCCTAGGGACATGATAACAAAGTAGCCACTGCCCTAGGTTCATATGAGTTAGACTATTCTAATTACTGCTTTGACTCCTCTGTCCACTACAGTTACCACATTTACCTTGTCTTTTTTTTTTTTTTTTTTGTCAATTGAGTGCTGCCATCTGGCCCCTACCATCACAGGGCCTAATCAACCCCATTGTAGTTAAGTGTCTTAATTCAATTAGGGCAGTTCCCACTGTCAAATCTGACTTACATAAAATAGCGATCACAGAAGTCTTCAAGGATGTTGGGGATCCCTTCACAAATTTGTGACTTACTGTTGTGGTAAAAAGGCGTATCTTCTGGGCACTCCCTGTGTGGGTTTGTCGGTCTAACTTGATAAGCTCACTCTAACAAGCCAATTTCCTTTTAGATTCCTTCTTCTATGTTATACCAAGCAGTTCTGGTACTTCAACTTGATTTAGTATATTCCACCACATAATCCATGCTTCAGGAAACCAACCAAATAAACTATCAGATCCTTTCCTAAACTCTTAAGTGGAAATATTGAATGAAGAATCTATGCTTAGTGGGCCCATATCAATAAACTCAGACTGATCCAATTTTATGTTCCTTGCACCATGATTCCACACCCTTAATAGCTATTCTCACATATATCACCAGTTTCTGTTTGTAATATTTGAAAAGTCAAGCAGTTCTTTTGCAGTGTAGCCTACCTCCTCTTGGGCCAGGCTTTATACTTTGCCTTTGGGGTTTGCTGGAATTAAGTCTGGTCTAGAAGCAAAAATGAGTGGTGGGGATGTGTCCTAAGAATATTCAACAACATTTTGTAAGGCATCTGTCTCAGTCAATCCCCCAGCCAATGACTCAGATGCCTCCCCAGGGGCTGATTCAGACAAAGGCTCTTCGAACACGTCTAAGTTAATCTTATCAGATGAGGGTGGAGGGGCTAATGTGGGGAGCGTGGCTTAACAAACAAAGATGGAGTAATCTGTTCATGTGGCAGTAAGAGGTCTGGTTCTGCTGGCAAAAGTGATTCAACAGAATTTAGGGGCTCAGTGTCCCCAGCTTCCCCAGCCCATATATGTGCACCCCAAGTTTCAGGATCCCATTTCTTCCCAAATAATGCCCTCACTTTAACTTCAGACATCGTTCAAGTTTGGAAATTCAATTGGTGTTGTAATTGTTTTCTATTGTGCTTTAGGTGAAAGTTTACAGAGCAAATTATCTTCTCGTTAAACAATTAATACACATATCATTTTGTGACGTTGGTTGCAAATCCCACAATGCATCAACACTCTCCCTTTCTTGATCTTGGGTTCCACTTTTTCATTCACCCAGCTTTCCTGTCCCCTCCTACCTTCTTGTCCTTGCCCCTGGGATGGTGCGCCCATTTAGTCTCATATACGTGGTTGAACTACACCTGTTATTGTCTGTTTTATAGGCCTGCCTAATCTTTGTCTGAAGGGTGAACCTCAGAAGTAACTTCAGTACTGAGTTAAAAGGGTGTCTGGGGGCCATACTTTTGGGGTTTCTCCAGTCTCTGTTAGACCAGTAAGTCTGGCCTTTTTTTTTTTTTTTACTTCTAATTTTGTTCTACATATTTCTCCAGCTCTGTCCGGGACTTTCTATTACAATCCCTGTCAGAGGAGGTAGTGGTAGTAGCCAGGCACCATCTAGCTGTGCTGGACTTAGTCTGGTGGAGGCTGTGGTAGTTGTAGTCCATTAGCCCTTTGGAATAATCTTTCCCTTGTGTGTTTGTTTTTGTTTTTGTTTCCCCCTTCTCCTTGCTCTAAATGAGGTGGAAGCAGTAGACATGTCTTAGATGGCCACTCACAAACTTTTAAGACCCCAGACGCTACTCACCAACGTAGGATGTAGAACATTTTCTTTAAAATTATGTTATGCCAGTTGAGCTAGATGTCCTCTGAAACCATGGTCCCCAACCCTCAGCCCAGTAACTCAGTCCCTCAGGGAGTCTGGATGTGTCTATGAAACTTCTATGACTTTACCTTGGTCAAGTTATGCTGACTTCCCCATAATTCAGCCACTCTTACAATGAGACTCTGGGTTTTGTTTTCAGCAATATCAGCTCTGTTACTAAAAGAAATAAGCCTTTCTTTCAAGGAGCAAATGGAAACATTGAGGCCATTTATGCAGTGCTTGGACAATGACTCTGAAGCCCTCAGCTCATCTCTTTCTTTTACCACTTTGTCTAGCAGAAGTAGGACCAACCAACCTTTCTTATACTTCTCATTCTGACAAAATTATAAAAAGGTATCAAACATGCCATCACCCAGAGCCTCGTCTCTTACCAATGCTTGATCTATTGGTAGTGATATTTTGCACATTTCTATTGCCACCTCATGCCATGGATTAGTAACATCCTCTTTACTACTGGATGTAAAGTCATCAACATCTTTAAGACTAATCAGACTTGAGAACCAATTTAGAAAACTCATCCTTACAATTTTGTTTCTCTAGAATCACTGTTGGTACCAAATGTCTTAGGCTGGGTTATTTAGAGAAGCCAACCAGTGAAGTGTGTGTGTGTATATATATATACATACATACATATACATGTATATTTATGTGTGTGGAAACCCTGGTGGAGAAGTGGTTAAGAGCTATGTGTGCTAACCAAAAGGTTGGCAATTCAAATCCACCAGGGGCTCATTGGAAACCCTATGGGGCAGTTCTACTCCATCCTATAGTTTCGCTATGAGTTGGAATTGACTCGACAGCAAAAGGTTGATTTGGATATGTGTGTGTATATATATATATATATATATATATATATATATATATATAGTGCTATCGAGTCGTTTCCGACTCATAGCGACCCTATGCAGTGCCCCATAGGGTTTCCTAGAGAGAGATTTATAATAAGGAAATGGCTTACATGGTTGTACAGGCTGGAAAGTCCCAAGTCTGTAGCCAGGCTGGAGCCTTCTCCTTACTCATGCACCTGCAGGGGCTGATGAACTCAAGATCAGCAAGTATGACAGCAGGTCTTTGGTTCACAGGATGCAATGGCCAACAAATCCCAAGATTGGCAGGCAAGATGACAGGCTGCTAGCTCATAGGCTGCAGAAGCTGATGAATTCCAAGACTGGAAGGTAAGCTGCTAGCTCAAGTCCCAAGAACTGGAAGCCAGATGGAGGATCCAGAGCAAGCAAAAGACCTTGAGCCTTGCCAGAAAGTCCACATGTATTAAATTCAGGCCACACCCACAAGGAAACTCCTTTTCAACTGATTGGCTCCTCATGGCAGATCTCATCATGGAGGTGATTACATTATATTAGATCTCATTATGGAGATAATTACATCATTACCCAGCTGCCAAACTACATCATAACTGCCAAACCACTGAGAATCATGGCCCAGCAAACTTGATACACAACCTTGACCATCATATTAACATTAACAAAAAAAAAAAAGTAAGGTTGGCATAAAATTCGTGTAGGTTGGGACACTGGCCTATGTCTGAGCAGAGCAAAGGGTAATTACCATTTTCAATGTTTATCTAGTTAGGTCCTGACCTGTTGAAAAAAGTCAGCTGTATACCTGATGGTTTTCTGAAGTTGTAGGAAGAGTCTGATTAGTGTCTCAGGCTATACTTATTCAAACCAAATAATGAATAATAGGAGTTTTTATTTATACAACTACAGATCTTAAAACTCAAGTCATTTGTGTTGAAGTCACCATGGCCCTTAACCAGCACTAAGTTGGGAAGACACCATCAGATAGGTCAGCTCACCTGTTTTCTGACCACAGTATCGTAAGGTAATGAAGCTAACATTCAAATCAACCTAGAGGATAGCCAGTGGCCAACCAGTATGTATAGGATTTCTTTAGAAGGCCAAAGGAGCCATTCCCTGTCTTTACTTTGGCCTCTGATCTACTCAAATGCAGTTTTTGCACAAAGGGAGCATTGCATAAAGCTGAGAGACATGAAGAGTGACAGATTTGACAGAAACATACGACTTTAAGGAACGGAGCAGTATGGTGGCCTGGGAATGTCCTGATAGGCTGAACCTAGAACTATTTTTTTCCACTAAAGTCTGGGTAGTAGCCTGGACATATAATCTGGATGCAAATCTATGTGATCTTTTAAAATAAAATAAATATTAGGCATTGTTTTTCACTTTTAAGAAACTACCTAACTATTGGATGGGCAATGGGAAAGGGTTACTAGATGAGGATGCACTTAGGAAAAGTATTGCTGAAGTTTTGCAAAATACTGGGCAAAAGGACAACTGAGAGTTATCTCTCATCTCCTTACAATGAATGTGCTATCGAACACGATTCCTAATTTGTTTTATCGGTTTTGTTTAGAATTTACCCTATTGAGAAGAATTACTTTAATTAAGGAAAATACATAATTTGTAGGTTATTTTGAGTCCCTGAGTGGTACAAATGGTTGACATACTTGGTTGGTAACTGAAAGGTTGACGGTTGGAGTTCACCCAGAGGTAGCTCAGAAAAAAGGCCTGGTGATCTCCTTTTGGTAAATCAGCCATTGAAAATCCTATGGAATACAATTCTACTGTGGTACACATGGAGTTACCCTGAGTCAGAATCAACTTAACAGAAACTGGTGGTGGTGGTAGGTGATTTGAAGAAATTGGTTGTTTAGTATTTCTATATTTTAGTATAAAGTTACATTTTTATATTAAAAAAAAAATCAGAATAGAAAAGTACCTGTACTTTTATCTCTGGATATTAACCATATTTAGCATAAGGTATTTTTTTTTTGTCTTTGGCTCTCAAAGTTTGATACCCTGACCAGCAGCATCAGCATCACCTGGAAGCTTGTTAAAAATGCAAAATCTCAGGCCTCAACTCAGAACAACTGCATCAGAATTTCTGAGGGTTTTGCCCAGCATTCTGTATTTTAATAAGCAATATATATATATATATATTTTTTATAGATAATTCTGATGTTCTCTAAGGCCACCGGCCTACATATACTTCCTTACTTAACCAGCATACTTGCTATGTATTGACCATTATGCACTAGAAACAAACATCCCTTCAAACAGTCATGTTCAAAATGAGGTACATGCAAGACGATCCATTGGGTATGGGAAAAAATACTGAGATTTCTATTTTCGTATTTTTATGGTCCTAATTTAGTTTGTATTTTGTGTATGTATTATAGTATCTAAAATATATATGTGTGTTATAGACCTAAACGTAAGACACAAAACTATGCAACTTCTAGAATATAACATAAGAGAAATGTAGGTGACCCTGGGTTTGGTGATGAGTTTTTTGATACATCAAAAGCACGATTCATAAAAGAAAAAAAAAAAGATTAATAAGTTTGACTTCATTACAATAAAAAAAAACTTCTGTGAAAAACATTGTTAACAGATTGAAAAGCAAGCCACAGACTGGGAGACAATACTTGTAAAACATTATCTGATAAAGAATTACACCCAAAGTACACAAAGAACTCTTAAAACACAAAAATTAAAAAAAAAATTAAATTAAAAAATGGACAAAAGATCTGAACAGACACCGCACCAAAGGCAATATGCAGTTGGCAAATAAGCATATGAAAAGATGCTGAATATCATATGTCATTAACCCGTTGCCATTGAGTCAATTCCAACTCATAGAGACCCTATAGGACAGAGTAGAAGTACCCCATAGGGCTTCCGAGGAGTGGCTGGTGGATTGGAGCTGCCGACCTTTTGGTTACTAGCCGAGCTCTTAACCACTGAGCCTCCAGGGCCACCATATGTCCTTAAAAAAAACCAAACCAAATCTGTTGCCATTGAGTCGATTACGACTCATAGTAACCCTATAGGACACAGTAGAACCACCCCATACAGTTTCCAAGGAGTGTTTGGTGGATTCGAACTGCCGACATTTTGGTTAGCAGAGGTAGCTCTTACATATGTCATAAGGGAGTTGCAAATCAAAACAACAATGAGATGCAAATACATACCTTTTAGAATGGCTAAAATCTAACACTGACAACACCAAACACTGGGGAGGAGGTGGAACAACAGGAACTCTTTCACTGCTAAGGGGAATACAAGATGGTACAGACATTTTGGATGACAATCTGGAAGTTTCTTATAAAGCTAAACATAGGCTTACCATTTGATCCAATAAGCATGCTCTTAGGTATTTATCCAAATAAGATGATAGTGTATGTCCACATAAAAACTTGCACACAAATGTTTGCAGTAACTTTATTCATAATTTCCAAAATTGAAGTCAGCAATAAAAAGAAATATGCTATTAAGACATACAAATGCTTGAGGGAAACTTAAATAAATATTGCTAAATGAAAGAAGCTAGTCTGAAAAAGCTATATACTGTATGATTCTGAGTATATGACATTCTCGAAAAGGTAAAACTATGGAGAGTGAAAAGATCAGTGGTGGCCAGGGAGTTAAGGGGAGAGGACACAGATGAATATGTGGAGTCGGGGCATTTTTAGGGCAGAGTAACTAGTTGGTATGATACTGTAGAGGAGGTCACATGACATTATGCATTTGTCAGTACCCATAAGACTGTACAACACAGATTGTGAATCCTAATGTAAGCTATAGATATTAGTTAATAATGAGGTATCAATATTGGTTCATCAGTTGTAACTAATGTTCCACATGAATGCAAGGCATTAATAATAGGGAAAACAGCGTGCACTTGGGAGGAGGTATATGCGCACTCTCTGTACTTTCTGCACACTTTTTATGTATTTTTGTATGTTTACCTTGTATCCTGCTGCTTTGCTGAATCTTTCTGTTAGTTCCAGTAGTTTTCCCATGGAGTCTTTTGGGGTTTTGTATGTATAATATCGTTTTATCCCCAAATAGGGACATTTAACTTCTTCATTACTGATTTGGATGCCTTTTATTTCTGTTTCTTGCCTTATTGCTCTAGCTAGGACTTCCAACACAATGTTAAATAGGAGTAGTGATAAAGGGCATCTTTGTTTTGTTCCTGTTCTGAAGGGGAATGTCTTCAACCTCTCCCCATTAAGAATGATGTTAGCCATTGGTTTTGCATAGATGTCCTTTATTATGTTGAGAAATTTCCCTTCTATACGTATTTTATTGAGAGTTTTTATCAGGAATAGGTGTTGGGCTTTGTCAAATGTATTTTCTGAGTCAATTGAGATGATCGTGTGATTTTTTTCTTTCCTTTTATTTATGTGGTGAATTACCTTGATTGAGTTTCTAATGTTGAACCATCCTTGCATACCTGGTATGAATCCTACTTGGTCATGGTGTATTATTTTTTGACATGATGCTGAATTCTGCCGGCTAGAATTTTGTTGAGAATTTTGCATCTATATTCATGAGAGATATTGGTCTGTAGTTTTCTTTTTTGTGGTGTCTGTGCCTGGTTTTATAGAGTCACTATGAGTCAGAATCGACTCAACGGCACTGGGTACTGGGTGCCTGGTTTTGCTGTCAGGGTTGTACTGGCTTCATAGAATGAATTCAGAAATATCACCTCCTTTTCTATATGCTGAAATAGTTTGACTAGTACTGGTGCAAACTCTTCTCTGAATGTTTGGTAGAATTCTCCAGGGAAGCCATCTGGGCCAGGGTTTTTTTTTTTTTTTGGTTGGGAGTTTTTTAATTACCTTTTCAATCTCTTCTTTTGTTATGGGCCTGTTCAGATTGTCAACATCATTTTGTGTTAGTTTGGGTAGGTAGTCTGTCTCTAGAAATTTGTCTGTTTCCTCTAGGTTTTCAAATTTGTTGGAATATAGTTCATCATAACACTCTGTTATGATCCTTTTTATTTCATTTGGTTCTGTCTTATTTGAGTCCTCTCGTGTTTTTCTTTTGTCAGTTTGGCCAGTGGTTTGTAGATTTTGTCGATCTTTCCAAAGAACCAATTTCTGGTTTTGTTAATTCTTTCTATTGTTTTTCTATTCTCTATTTCATTTATTTCTGCTATCATCTTTATTAGTTCTTTTCTTCTGGTGGCTGTTGGCTTCTTTCGCTGTTTTCTTTCTAGTTGATCAAGTTGTGTAGCTAAAGTTTTGATTTTGTTCCTTTCTTTTTTTTTTTTGACATGTTCATTTATTGCTATAAATTGACCTGTGAGGACTGCCTTTGCTGTGTCCCAAAGGTTTCAGTATGATATGTTTTCATTCTCATTTGAGTCTAGGAATTTTTCGATTCCATCTTTGACTTCTTCTATTACCCAGTGGTTTTAAAGCAGGGTGTTATTTAGTTTCCATGTCACTGATTTTTTTTTTCCTTACTCTTCCTTTTGTTAATTTCTACTTTGATGGCATTGTAGTCAGATAAGATACTTTGTATTATGTCAATGTTTTGGATTTTGTTGAGGGTTGCTCTGTGGCCTAAGATGCGGTCTATTCTGAAGAACATTCCATGTGCACTGGAAAAGAATGAGTACTTTATAGCTGTTGGGTGGAGTGTTCTACATATGTCTATGAGCTTGAGTTGGCTGATTGTGTCTTTGTTGAGTTTCTTTCTAGATGTTCTGTCCTTTACCGAGAGTGATGTGTTGAAGACTCCTACTATTATTGTGGAACTGTCAATTTCTCTTTTCAGTGTTGTTAGAGTTTGTTTTATGTATTCTGGAGCCCTGTCATTGGGTGCATAAGTGTTTATTATGGTTAAGTTTTCATGATGGAGCATCCCTTTAATCATTTTATAGTGCCCTTCTTTGTCTTTTATGGTGGATTTTGTTTTAAAGTCTATTTTTTCTGAGATTAGTATTGCCACTCTAGCTCTTTTTTGGTAGTTATCTGCTTGATATGTTTTTTTCCATCCTTTGATTTTTAATAAATGTACATCTTTGTTTCTAAGATGTGTCTCTTATAGACAGCATGTTGATGGATCTTTTTTTTTTTTTTTAATCCATTCTGTCACTATGTGTCTCTTTATGGGTGCATTTAGGCTCTTTACATTCAGTGTAATTATTGATAGTTGTGAGTTTATTGCTGTCATTTTTTTGTGCTTTTTTTTGTGCTGCTAACCTTTTCTTTATTCCTCTTAGGATCCTGTGCTGAATTTCTTTTGTTTGTAGATTCCTTTTTCATTTCTTTTGTTTTTGTGGATTTTATTTTTATTGAGACATTATGTTTTTTTCATTTTGATGAGTGGGTTTGTTAACTTTCTTTGTGCATACTGTGAAATTTAGCCTCATCTTCCTAGGTTTGAACCAGTCTATTATTACTTGGTATCACCTTGCCTTCCTCTCTATTAAAAAGTCCTATACCTATACCAGTTAGTCTCTCTTTTATTGTTCTGACAGTACTGTCATTTACAGATGAACGTCTCTGGTTCTCTGGTTCTCTGTAGTTCTTGAGAGTTAATTTCCTAGGTTCGTGTCTGGCTGGTACAATCTTGCATCCTAGATTCAGGCTGTGGTCTGATGTTGTTTGTTCTCAGATCAAAGGACCCCCTTTTATAATTTTTGTAAATTTGGTTTGGTTTTTACATATTTCCTTAATTTCTGTTTACCTGGAAATGTCCTAATTTCACCATCATATTTGAACAGAAGTGTTGCAGGATATATTATTCTTATTTGGGAATTTTTTTTTTTCTTTCAAGATTTTATATACGTCATCCCATTGCCTTCTTCCCTGCGTGGTTTCTGCCAAATAATCAGAACTTAATCTTATTGTTTCTCCTTTGTATATGACTTTTTGTTTTTTTCTTGAGCTGCTTACAGGATTCTTTTCTTTGTCTTTGGTTTTAGCAAATGTTATTATGATATGTCTTGGTGTTATTCTTTTGGATTCTACCCTATATGAGGTTCGTTGAGCTTCTTGGATGGTCAGCTTTTCATCTTTCATGATATTAGGGAAGTTTTCTGTCAGCAATTCTTCAGTGATTCTTTCTGCATTTTCCATTTTTTCTCCGTGTTCTGCAAATCTGATCACATGCAAATTTTTGCTCTTGATTGTATCCCATGTAATTCTCAGGGTTTCTTCATTTTTCTTCGTTCTTTTTTCTGATTTTTCCTCAAAAAGAGTTCTATCCAAATGTTTGTCTTCAATTTCACTGATCCTGTATTCAGTCATCTCATACCTGCCCCTTAGCCCTTCTGTGACGTTGTCCATTTCTGAATTCTTGTTTATCTTTTGGATTTCTAATTGTGGATTTATTTTGGCATTTTGTTTTCCTGTATTATTTCCTGAATTCTTCCACTTTTCTCTTTGAATTTTCCATGAATTTGTCTGCCTTTTCCATAAATTTGCCTCTTTTTTCCTCATCTTTGTCTGCTTTTTGCTTCAACTCTTTGATTGCTCTGAATATTAGAGATTTGAATTCCCTGTCAGGTAGTTCTAGTGTCTTTTCTTCTACTGGAAAGTCATCTGTTGTTTTATTTTGGACTCCTACTGGAACCATCCTGTCCTTTTTAAAATATGTTTTGACGTCATCTGCTGTCTTCAGGACATTCAGGAATTATTTTCTTCATTTTTTGATTGTAGATTTGCTTGTTTTGCCCTGCTTTTTTGTTTTATTTGGTATGTCTGAGCAGGAGCACTGTGTGTCCTTTGTTGTTTGTTCATTTGTAGTAGTGATACTTTTCACCTTCTTGTCCAATGGGCAGAGCCTATTGCTCAGCTATGGTGCAGCAGGGCAGGTCCAGCTGGAGAGGAGGGGCTGGGATAGGTTGTTTGTGGCACCTACTAGGGCCGGCAGGGCAGGCCAGGAATCAGTGCTTGGTAGGTTCTGGTAGGCCATGCCTGTGCTGCTCAGGGATGTGATGTTTGGTACATGGTGCAAGTAGGCAGGAAGGAGGGGGGGAGGTTGTGATGTGTGGAGCTAATAGGGGTATGGGAAAGAGGAGTGAGAGAAACAGGGGCTAAAAGCAAACAAACAACAGGAAAAAAGTGTGCTAAGGTAGCTTGCTGTTGGAGTGTAGAGATGAGAAACTGAGAAATAGAGAAAAGAAAAAAAGATAAAGGGAAAAAGAAAAAAATAACTAGATAAAAATTTGGAAAAGAAAAGCTCCCTGGAGTCTCACTGATGGGGCTGCAATGACTGGCAAAATTGGCTCCCAGGCTGCGTGGTATCGCCTGGGTAGAGGGGGTATGGCTGGCACTCAGCACCACGTATTTAGGAGACAGGAAAAGAAGGTAAGTATATAGAGATGAGACCTGAGAAATGAAGAAAGACAGAAAGGGAGAAAGAGAAAGAAAAGAAGAAAAAAAGAGAAAGAAAGAAAAAAAGAAATGCCCCCAGGCATCCCACCTGTGTCGCTGTGCAGATTGGTGGAGTGGCTCCTAAGCCATGCACAGCAGCATGGCTAGAAGGGGATCCCAGGCCATGAAAAGCAAGAGAAAGCAAACAAACAAAACAGAACAGAACAAAGCAAAACAAAAAACAAAACAAACCAAAAAAGAAAAGCCCCAGGGATCCCACCAGCATAGAGTTGTGGGCTGGGGGAGTGGTTTGCCAGTTGATCAGGGCTTCACAGCCTTTCAAGAAGAAGCAAAGCTGGCACAGGGAGCCAGGTGTTCGAGTGAAAGGAGGTGGAGGTGGTGCGAGGCACAGAAGAAAGCAAAAGAAATGGAAAGAAGTAACACCAGATCAGAGGGTCAACCAGTGTGGATGGGGTAAACCCAAGTGGCCTGAGGCCAAAGCAGTTGTCTCCTGGCCAAGAGACTGCAGCTGATGGGAAGCAGAGGAGGTTGAAGGGGGGGAGGGCGAAGAAGGGTGTGGGTTAGAAATGCATGTATCTTTCATTACTGGTGCTCTGTCTCCTTGTGGGAACTTTGTGAAGCTGCTTTCCTGTACTCCCTGTCCACTGCTCTCCAGTGCAGATGGGGCAAGTCCAGGCAGCATGGATGCTGCATTTCCCAACTGGCCAAGCCACTGCAGCCAGCCGAGAAACTCGGAGGCAGAGCAGTGAGGAGAGGATGGGAGGTGGGAAAGCGTGTATCGCTGGTTAACAGATGCTCTGTCTCCTGCTGGGAGCTCCATGAATCTGCTTTCCTGTGTTCCCTGTCCACTTATCTCCAACAAGAGTCCAAGATGGTGGATCCTTGCTGCATTAACTGATAGGGGCCCTCCACACATATCTCTCCTTGCTCTTTGTCCTCCATCAGTTTCTTATTCCATTTGGTGTTTGGCTGAATTCTTTGTCTCTTCATTTGACACTTCAGGTTCCAGGAATGATGTTTGTCTCTGTTTTACTTAGTTTTTCGGGTCTTTCCTGTGGAGGGATGGCATGGGACTTCTGTCTACGGTGCTATGTTGGCTGGAAGTCAGAAATTAAGTCTTGATCCATGCTACAATATGGATGGAACTTGAAGACATTATGCTAAGTTAAACAGTTCAATCACAAAATGACAGATATTGTTTGACCTCACTTATATAAAAAGACAAGAAAAGGCAAATGTACAGAGACAAAAGTTTATTAGTGGTTACCAGGGGTAGGAGGGAGATGGACAGGGGGTGCTTATTACTTATGGATTACCGAGTTTTGTTTAAAAAAATAAAAAAGGCAAACTTATTGCCATCGAGTTGATTCTGACCCATAGCGACCCTATAGGACAGAGTAGGACTGCCCCATAGGCTTTCCAAGGAGCTTCTGGTGAATTCAAATTGCCTACCTTTTCGTTAGCACACTAGTTCTTCATCAGTGCACCACTAGTACTCCAAGGTGATGGAAAAATCACATTGATTAAGAGTAGGGTTGCACAGCCAATTATTTTAAGGCCTTTCAATAAGTAGTACACCTGTAAAAAGTTGAATTGGCAAAAAGTTGTGTGATATATATATATTTAGAAAAAAAAGAGCAGCTGCTGAGACCACTTATGTACAAACAAACACCTCATGGGATTTGGTCCCTTGGTCTGGAGATTTAGGGTCATGGTTTCATAGGACATTCTAGTTAATTGTCCTAATAACATGTGTAGGGCTTCTATTCTACTTCTAGTTCACTGAGTGGTGCCTGGGGTCTTAAAAGCTTGCAAGTGGCCATCCAAAACACAGTAGTTTGTCTCTATTCACCTAGAGCAACAGAGGAAGGAGAGTCAGGAACAGGAGAAGGAAATGAAATGTGTGGCTAATTGCCTCCATGAACAACTGCCTCCTTTGCCATGAGACTGTAAGAACTAGAGGGTTCCTGGCTACAATTACAGAACATTTTGATCAAATATTCTATAGAAGAATCCTGACCAAAATGAGAAAATGCAGAACAGAACTTCAAATTCGCATGGACTTCAGACTTTCTGGAGCCATGGAGCCTGTATAAACCCCTAAAACTATTGCCCTGAGATAATCTTTAAACCTTAAATCAAAGACATCCCATAAAGCCTTCTTAAAACCAGGCATTAGTTTAGTTTAACTAGTAAAACATGTCTAACAAACAACACACAACCCATTGCTATCAAGTCGATTCCAACTGAGAGCAACCCCATAGGACAGGGTAAAACTGCCCCATAGGGTTTCCAAGGAGCAGCTGGTAGATTTGAACTGCCAATCTTTTGGTTAGCAGTTAAACAGCAACCACTGAGCCACCATGCCTTTAGCATTAAGTTCTTTTTTTTGTAATCCCTCTCTTTTTTTTACATGTGCTTTAACTGAAAGTTTACAATTCACATCAGTTTCTCATATAAAAACTTATACACACATTGTTATGTGACCCTCGTTGCTCTCCCTCCAATATGACAGCACATTCCTTCTCTCCAACCTGTATTTCCCATGTCCATTCAACCAGCTCCTGTCCCCCTCTGCCTTCTCATCTCGCCTACAGACAGGAGCTGCCCATGTAGTCTCGTGTGTTTACTTGAGCTAAGAAGCACATTCCTCACCAGTATCATTTTATGTCTTATAGTCCAGTCTAATCTTTGTCTGAAGAGTTGGCTTTGAGAATGGTTTTAGTTTAGGGCTAACAGAGTCTGAGGGCCATGACCTCAGAGGTCCCACTAGGCTCAGTCAGACCATTAAGTCTGGTGTTTTACTAGAATTTGAGACCTGTATCCTACATTTCTTCTGCTCTATCAGGGATTCTCTGTTGTGTTCCCTGTCAGGAAAGTCATTGGTGGTAGCTGGGTACCATCTAGTTCTTCTGGTTTCAGGCTGATGGAGTCTGTGGCTTGTGTGGCCCTTTCTTTCTCTTGAACTCATATTGACTTGTGTCTTTGGTGTTCTTCATTCTCCTTTGCTCCAGGAGGTTTGAGACCAATTGTTGCATCTTAGATGGCCACTTGCCAGCTTTTAAGACACCAGACACCACTCACCAAAGTGCGATGCAGAATGTTTTCTTAATACATTTTGTTATGCCAATTGACCTAGATGTCTCCTGAAACCATGGTCCCCAGACCCCCGCCCCTGCTACTCTGCCCCTCAAAGTGTTTGGTTGTATTCAGAAAACTTCTTAACTTTTGGATTAGTCAAGTTGTGCTGAATTCCCCAGTACTGTGTGCTCTCTTTCCCTTCATCTAAATTAATTCTTGTCTACTATCAGTGAATACCCCTCTTCCTCCCTTCCCCACCACCCTCTAAACATCAAAAAATGTTTTCTTTTGTATTTAAATCTTTTCTTGAATTCTTGTAATAGTGTTCTCATACAATATTTGTCTTTTAGCAACTGCCTAATTTCACTGAGCATAATGCTTTCCAGATTTCTCCATGTTATGAGATATTTCACAGATTCATTGTTGTTCTTTATCATTTAATAGTATTCCATTGTGTGAATATACCATAATTGGTTTATCCATTCATCATTTGATGGGCACCTTGGTTTTGCCTATCTTTTTGCTATTGTAAACAGTGCCGCAATGAACATGGGTGTGTATGTATCTATTCATGTGAAGGCTCTTATTTCTCTAGGATATATTCCAAAGACTGGAATTCCTGGATAGTATGGTAGTTCTATTTCTAGCTTTCTAAAGAAGCGCCAAATCAATTTCCAAGCAGTTGTATCAATTTGCATTCCCACAAGTAGTGTATAACTGTTCCAGTCTCTCTACAACCTCTCCAACATTTATTATTCTCTGATTTTTGGACTAATGTCAGCCTTGTTGAGGTGAGATGGTATCTCATTATAGTTTTGATTTGCATTTTTCTAAAGCCTAAAGATTGTGAGCATTTCCCCACGTATCTGTTAGCTGCCTGAATGTCTTCTTTGGTGGAGCAGCTTATTCATATCATTTGCCCATTTTTTTTTAATTTTTATAGTGCTTTAAGTGAAAGTTTATAAATCAAGTCAGTCTCTCACATAAAAACTTATATATACCTTTGGCTCTCCCCCTAAAGAGACAGCCTGCTGCCTCCCTCTACAGTCTCTTTTCATGTCCATTTCACCAGCTTCTAACCCCTGCTACCCTCTCATCTCCCCCCCAGGCAGGAGATGCCAACATAGTCTCAAGCGTCCACCTGATCCAAGAAGCTCACTCCTCACCAGCATCCTTCTCCAACACATTGTCCAATCCAATCCATGTCTGAACCGTTGGCTTTGGAAATGGTCCCTGTCCTGGGCCAACAGAAGGTCTGAGGGCCATACCACCGGGATCCTTCTAGTCTCAATCAGACCATTAAGTCTGGTCTTTTTACAAAATTTGGGGTCTGTATCCCACTGCTCTCCTGCTCCCTCAGGGGTTCTTTGCTGTGTTCCCTGTCAGGGCAGTCATCAGTTGAACCCGGGCACCATCTAGTTCTTCTGGTCTCAGGCTGATGTAGTCTAAGGTTTATGTGCCCCATTCTGTCTCTTGGTGTTCTTCATTCTCCTTTGATCCAGGTCAGTTGAGACTCTTTGATACATCTTAGATGGCCGCTTGCTAGTGTTTAAGACCCCAGAAGCCACTCTCTGAAGCGGGATGCAGAATGTTTTCTTAATAGATTTTATTATGCCAATTGACTTAGATATCCCCTGAAACCATGGTCCCCAACCCCCCACCCTTGCTATGCTGGCATTTGAAGCATTGTTTATTCTGGAAACTTCTTTGCTTTTGGTTTAGTCCAATTGTGCTGACCTCCTCTATATTGTGTGTTGTTTTTCCCTTCACCTAAAGTAGTTCTTATCTACTACCTAAATAGTGAATACACCTCTCCCACCCTCCCTCCCTCGCCCCTCTCGTAGCCAGCAAAGAATATTTTCGTCTCTGTTTAATCTATTTCTCGAGTTCTTATAGTGGTCTCATACAATATTTGTCCTTTTGTGACTGACGAATTTCACTCAGCATAATGCCTTCCAGATTCCCTCATGTTAGGAAATGTTTCACAGATTCTTCACTGTTCTTTATTGATGCATAGTATTCCATTGTGTGAATACACCATAATTCATTTATCCATTCATCCACTGATGGGCACCTTGGTTGCTTCCATCTTTTTGCTATTGTAAACAGTGCTGCGATGAACATGGGTGTGCAAATATCTGTTTGTGTAAAGGCTCTTATTTCTTTAGGATATATTCCAAGCAGTGGGATTCCTGGGTCGTATGGTAGTTCTATTTCTAGCTTCTTAAGGAAGCGCCAAATCAATTTCCAATGTGGCTATACCATTTTACATTCCCACCAGCAGTGTGTAAGTGTTCCAATCTCTCCACATCCTTGTCAACATTTATTATTTTGTGTTTTTTGGATTAATGTCAGCCTTGTTGGAGTGAGATGAAATCTCATTGTAGTTTTGATTTACATTTCTCTAATGGCTAATGATAGTGAGCATTTCCTCATGTATCTGTTGGCTACCTGAATGTCTCTTTTAGTGAAGTGTCTGTTCATATCTTTTGCCCATTTTTTTAATTGGGTTTTTTGTCTTTTTGTAGCTGAGTTTTTGCACTATCATGTAGATTTTAGAGATCAGGCGCTGATCGGAAATGTCATAGCTAAAACTTTTTCCCAGTCTGTAGGTAATCTTTTTACTCTGTTTGTGTAGTCTTTGGATGAGCATAGGTGTTCGATTTTTAGGAGCTCCCAGTTATCTAGTGTTTCTTCTGCATTGTTAGTAATGTTTTGTATACTCTTTATGCCATGTATTAGGGCTCCTAACGTTGTCCTTATTTTTTCGTCCATGATCTTTATTGTTTTAGATTTTATATTTAGGTCTTTGATCCATTTTGAGCTCTTTTTTGTGCATCAAGTGAGGTAAGGGTCTTGTTTCATTTTTTTTGCTGGTAGACATCCAGGTATGCCAGCACCATTTGTTAAAAAAGACTGTCTTTTCCCCATTTAACTGTTTTTAGGCCTTTGTCAAATATCAATTGCTTGTATGTGGATGGATTTATGTCTAGATTCTCAATTATGTTCCATTGGTCTATCAATCTGCTGTTGTACCAGTGCCAGGCTGTTTTGACTACTGTGGCAGTATAATAGGCTCTAAAATCACGTAGAGTGAGGCCTCCCACTTTGTTCTCCTTTTTTAGTAATGCTTTACTTATCCGGGGCCTTTTTCCCTTCCACATGAAGTTGGTGATTTGTTTCTCCATCTCATTAAAAAATGTCATTGGAATTTGGGTAGGAATTCCATTAAATCTATAGATTGCTTTTTATTGGAATATATATTTTTATAATGTTAATCTTCCTATCCATGAGCAAAGTATGTTTTTCTGCTTTTGTAGGTCTCTTTTGGTTTCTTGCAGAAGCATTTTGTAGTTTTCTTTCTAGAAGTCTTTTACATCTCTGGTAAGATATATTCCTAAGTATTTTATCTTCTTGGGGGCTAATGTAAATGCTACTGATTTGGTGATTTCCTCTTAGATGTTCTTTTTGTTGGTGTAGAGGAATCCAAGTGATTTTTGTATGTTTATCTTGTATCCCAATACACTGCTAAACTCTATTAGTTTCAGTAGTTTTCTGGAGGATTCCTTAGTGTTTTCTGTGTATAAGATCATGTCATCTGCAAATAGAGATACTTTGACTTCTTCCTTGCCAATCTGGATGCCCTTTATTTCTTCATCTAGCCTAATTGCTCTGGCTAGGACCTCCAGCATAATGTTGAATAAGAGTGATGATAAAGGACATCCTTGTCTGGTTCCCAGTCTCAATGGAATGCTTTCAGGCTCTCTCCGTTTAGGATGTTGTTGGCTATTGGCTTTGTATAAATGCCCTTTATTATTTTGAGGAATTTTCCTTCTATTCCTATTTTGCTGAGAGTTTTTATCATAAAGTCGTGTTGAACTTTGTCAAATGACTTTTCTGCATCAATTGGTAAAATCATGTGATTGTTGTCTTTTGTTTTATTTATGTGGTTGATTACGTTAATTGTTTTTGTAATGTTGAACCATCCCTGCATACTTGGTATGAACCCCACTTGGTCATGGGGAATTATTTTTTTGATATGTTTTTGAATTCTACAGGTTAGAATTTTGTTGAGGATTTTTGCATCTAAGTTCATGAGGGATGTAGGTCTGTAATTTTTTTTTTTTTTTTGGTGTCTCTACGTGGTTTTGGTATCAGGGATATGCTGGCTTCATAGAATGAGTTTGGGAGTATTCTATCCTTTTCTATGCTCGGAAATACCTTTAGTTGCAGTGGTGTAAACTCTTCTCTGAAAGTTTGGTAGAACACTGCAGTGAAGCCGTCCGGGCCAGGGCTTTTTTTTGTTGGGAGTTTTTTGATTACCTATTCAATCTCTTTTTTTTTTTTAATGGGTCTATTTAGTTGTTCTACTTCTGATTGTGTTAGTTTAGGTAGCTAGTGTGTTTCTAAGAATTCATCCATTTCTTCTACGTTTTCAAAGTTGTTAGAGTACAATTTTTCATATTAATCTGATATGATACTTTTAATTTCAGTTGGATCTGTTGTGATATCACCCATCTCATTTCCTATTTGGATTATTTGCTTCCTCTCCTGTTTTTCTTTTGTCAGTTTGTCCAGTGGTTTACCAATTTTGTTGATATTTTCAAAGAACCAGCTTTTGGTCTTGTTAATTCTTTCAATTGTTTTTCTGTTTTCTATTTCATTTAGTTCTGCTCTAATTTTTATTATTTTTTTTCTTCTGGTGCCTATGGGTTTCTTTTGTTGCTCTCTTTCTATTTGTTCAAGTTGTAGTGATAATTCTTTGATTATGGCCAGTTCTTGTTTTTGTACGTGAGCATTTACTGATATAAACTGGCCTCTGAGCACTGCTTTTGCTGTATCCCAAAGGTTCCAATAGGAAGTGTTTTAATTCTCATTGGATTCTATGAATTTCCTTATTCCATCTTTAATGTCTTCTATAATCCAGTCTTTTTTGAGCAGCGTATTGTTCAGTTTCCAAGTGTTTGAATTCTTTTCCTTGCTTTTTCTGTGATTGATTCCCACTGTTATGGCCTTATTGTCAGAGAAGATGCTTTGTAATATTTTAATGTTTTGGATTCTGTCAAGGCTTGCTTTATGACCTAATATGTGGTCTATTCTAGAAAATGTTCCATGTGCACTAGAAAAGAAAGTATACTTGGTTGCTGTTGGGTGGAGTGTTTTGTGTGTGTCTATGACCTCAAGTTGGTTGATTGTGACATTTAGATCTTCTGTGTGTTTATTGAGCTTCTTTCTTGATGTCCTGTCCTTCACCAAAAGTGGTGTGTTGAAGTGTTCTACTATTATTGTGGAGCTGTCTATCTCACTTTTCAATGCTGAGTTTGTTTTATGCATCTTGCAGCCCTATTGTTGGGTGCATTAACATTTAATATGGTTATATCTTCTTGGTATAAAAAAAAAAACTGTCCCTTTAATCATTATATAGTGTCCTTCCTCATCCTTTATGATGGATTTAACTTTAATGTCTATTTTTTCAGAAATTAATATTGCCACTCCTACTCTTTTTTGACTGTTGTTTGCTTGATATATTTTCTTCTGTCCTTTCAGTTTTAGTTTGTGTCTCTAAGGTGTGTCTCTTGTAGGCAGCACATAGACAGATCGTGTTTTTTAATCCATTCTGCCATTCTATCTCTCTTTAGTGGTGCATTCAAGTCTATTTATGTTCAGCATAATTATGGATAGTTATGAATTTAGTGCTATCTTTTTTATGTCTTTTTTTGTGTGTTGTTGACAGTTTCTTTTTCCCACTTAATTTTATGTGCTGAGTGGGTTATCTTTATATATTTTCCTTTCCTCATATTTGCTATTGTTGAAGTTGTTTCTGCTGAGTCTCTATTTTTTCTTGTATTTTATTTTGTTGTGTAGGACAGTTTGTCTCCTTTGTGGTTACCTTATTATTTACCCCTATTTTTGTAAATTTAAACCTAACTTTTATTTCTTTGTATCTCCTTATCTTCCTCTCCGTATGGAAGATCTATGACTACATTTCTTAGTCCCTCTTTATTGTTTTAAAGTTGTCTTCTTTCACATAATATCATAGCTGTTATCCTGTTTTGAGTGTTTTCTCTTTTTTTATCTTGATTTATTTTTTTCATTTCCCTGTCTTGGTTGCCTTCTGATTGCTTTCCCCAGTGTTCTAGTGTTGGGTTGATACCTAATATTATTGATTTTCTAACCAAAGAACCCCTTGAGTATTTCTTGTAGTTTTGGTTTGGTTTTTATAAATTCCCTAAACTTCTGTTTACCTGGAAATGTCCTAATTTCACCTTCATATTTGAGAGATAGTTTTGATGGATATATGATTCTTAGCTGGAAATTTTTTTCCTTCAGTTTTTTAAATAAGTCATCCCATTGACTTCTTGCCTGCATGATGTCTGCCAAGTAGTTCGAGCTTATTCTTATTTACTCTCCTTTCTTGGTGACTTTTTGTTTATCCCTAGCTGCTCCGAAAATTCTCTCTTCATCTTTGGTTTTGGCAAGTTTGACTATATTATGTCTTGGTAGTGCTCTTTTAGAATCTACCTTATGTGGAGTTCGACAAGCATCTTGGATAGATATCTTCTCATCTTTCATGATATCAGGGAAGTTTTCTGCCTACAAATCTTGAACAATTCTCTCTGTATTTTCTCTTATCCCTCCCTGTTCTGGCACTCCAATAACTCGTAGGTCATTTCTTTTGATAGAGTCTCACATGAATCTGAAGCTTTCTTCATTTCTTAAAATTCTTTTATCTGATTTTTCTTCAAATATATTAGTGCCAAGTGCTTTATCTTCAAGTTCTGAAACTCTGCCTTCTACTTGTTCAAATCTGCTTCTCTGAGTTTCTATTGTGTTGCCTACTTCTACAATTTTATTGTTAATCTTCTGAATTTCTGATTGCTATCTGTTTATGGATTTTTCCAGCTTATTAAATTTTTCATTATGTTCCCAAATAATCTTTCTAATTTCTTCAATTGCTTTGTCTGTCTGTTCTTTGGCTTTTTCTGCATATTGCCTCATTTCCTTCCCGATGTCTTGAAGGGTTCTGTATATTAATCTTTTGTATTCTGCCTCTGGTAATTGCAGGAAGGCAGTTTCATCTAAAAGATCCCTGGTTTCTATGTTTTGAGAGCCTGTTGAGGTGATCATGGTCTGTTTCTTTATGTGACTTGATATTGACTTTTGTCTCCAAGACATCTATAAGTTATTGTATTAGTTTATGTTTGCTTACTGTGTCATAGCTTCTTGCTTTGTTTTTTTGATATGCCCAAATGAGTTGCTTGAGTGAGCTAGCTTGATTATATTTGTCTTTGGAGCTCTGATGTCCTGTCTCTAGATGGCTAGAGTTGTTATCAGGTATATCAGTCTAGGAGTCTGTTCACTTTTCTTGTACAAATTCAGCTCAGGTGTCCAGGTAGGTGATCATCAATTGTGTAGTAGAGGCTGTGTCCTACAGTTTTAGAGGGGCTGGGGTGATTGGTGTAGCTACCAGTATCTGGTTGCAGCAGGGGCTCACACTCTGAATAAGGCAGAGGACTGAGAATCATTCCCCATGTGTCTCTGAGGAAAGCATACCCTTGTTCCCTAGAGTGTACAGGTGTGCAGCTACTGCAGACAGATCATGGGCATGCAAAGTTTTTGGTTATAAGGACTGGGAGGTGTCAGTTATCCTTGGACCCCTGTAGCAGGTGGCTGGGTGACCTCAATGAAGCTACCAGTCCTTAGGCCCCTGATGTGGGTAGGTAAGGATCCTGTTTAATAGCCAAAGCAATGTCAAATATCAAACACCCACGTCTCCACCCCACAGCTTAAATGGTTGGAGCCTGCCAAAAAGGTCCTATTTTCCTGAAATAGGCCCACACAGGTTGATGCAGAGGGGAAAGTACTCAAAGTCCACAGACCTTTTAAGTCTGGACAGCAGCCACTTCTCTACTGAGTTCCCCTGGTTAGTGTAGTTGGCAAATTTTCTTTTCCCCCAAATGCAAATTTATTCCTTCTGCAATGCCAGGGGGATGGCTCTAGGCACTCAGCAGTCCCTATCTCTGGCCCAGAGAAGTCAGTCAAGGAAGCCAGCTTGCGACCGGGGGTGGGGCACAGTAAAATATACTCAAATACTTAGTTTTCGTCAAGAGCACCATTATTCTCTGGTTCTGGAGTTGTGAGTAGGCTGTGCGACTCGTTACTTCTCCCTGATTTAACTGCAGCGGAATGCTAGTACCGGCCTGCCATCACTGCCCCCAGGAGTGGTGCCTGAGGGTTGCCCTCGATTCAGGTCCAGTAACTCCTTTCCACTTCTGAACCGTCCCTTCCTCCCCCGTCCCTCAGTTTGTTTTCTCAGCTTTTCTTTGATGTTCACAACTCCTTGTTTGTCATAAACATACTCGCTTCACTTGTTTTTTAGGGTCTTTGTTGTAAAGAGGGCTCGCCAGAAGCGTCTGCCTATTCCGCCTTCTTGGCTCCGCCTCTCAAGGGCCCTTTTCCCATTTTTTAATTGGGTTATTTGTCTTTTTGTTGTTGAGGTTTTGTATCAGGTGGTTTTGAGAAGATTAGATGCTGATCAGATTTGTCAGAGCCAAATTTTTTTTCCTAGTCTGTAGGTTGTATTTTCACTCTTTTGGTGAAGTCGTTGAATGCGCTTAAGTGTTTGATTTTTAGGAGCTCCCAGTTGAGAAAAAAAAATTTTTTCTTTTTTAATCTAGTTTCAATTCTGGTGTTTGTGCATTGTTAGTAATGTTTTTTTTATGCTGCTTATGCCATGTATTAGGGCTCCTAGAGCATTATATTCCTTTAAGAATTACCTATATGGGATCAAATGGACAACAGCAACTTGAAAGATTAGATAGGAAACTTAGGGAGCTGTGAGTTTACATTAATGGAGGAGGAACAACTTGGAAAAGGAAGGTGAGAATGGTTACAGAACTCAGAGAATATAATTATCACTAGATAGTACATGTAGAAAACATTTTTCTGTGTGCATTTTCAAAAACAATAACAACAGAATTTTAAAAACTCTATACAAGATCAACACTCTTGTTCAAAGCTCTCCCTTATTATAATAATGCATAAATTCATCTTTGTTTTTTCCCCAAAAGTATCACAGACACATTATTTATTTATTTATTTTTAATGTAGCCTGAGTATTATTATTGTGGCAAATTTGAAAATCTTTGAAAGATTTTCTTTCTTCTTCACAAATATATTTGTCTTTTTTTATATTTCATATATTCAGTGGTGGTCTCATCTTGTTTTGACATTTAAATGCAATCATATTCAAAATTCTAAAAAATGTTTTTGTAGCAATTGATATGCTAATTTTAAATTTAATATAGAAGTACAAAGGCTCAAGATAGCCAAACAATTTTTAAAAAGAAAAATTAAATTGGAGGACCACTTACTAAAAAGCTATGGTATTCAAAAGTGTGGTATTGTAATAAGAATATAAAAAATAAGTCAATGAGACAAAGCAGTGAGTACATAAATAGACCCACATTTATATGGTCAATTGATTTTGGATTAAGGTGCCAACAAAATTATGTGGGGAAAGAATCCATTCAACAAACAGATATCTATGTGAGAAAAAAAAATGAGCTTCAATTCCTACCACATACCATAGATAAAAATTAACTTAAATTTGATCACAGTCCCTAACATAAAAGTTAATACTATAATTCCCAGAAGAAAACATAAGAGAAAATGTGCACAAATTTGAAGAAAGCAAATACTTCTTAGGGAAAGATTCCAACAATATATACTAATGGCCAATGCCAATAAGCACATGAAAAGATACTCAGCATCATTAGTCATCAGGAAAATGCAAAGTAAAAATCTAATGAGATACCACTTCATAACACTAAAATGGCTAAAAAATATAAAATCTGACAATGTCAAGAGTTGGTAAAGGAATATAGTTACTATAATTTTAATACATTGTTTCTGGGAGTATAAAATGATACAACCACTTAGGCAAGCAATTCAGCAGTTTCTTACAACTTTTTATATACACAACCTATGATCCAGCAATTTAACTCCTAGGTATTTACGCAAGAGAAATAAAAACATACCCTTATTTAAAAAAAGTGTACATGCATTTTTATAGCAGCTTTGTTCATAATAATCAAAAACTTATGGGGGTGTATGTTTCTGAGCAGGTAAATGAATAAATTGTGGAATATTAATAAAATAGAATACTATTCAGTAAGAAAAGCAGGAAGTGCTGATATTCATGAATAGATCTTACAGGCATTATTTTGAAAAAAGAAGCCAGATACAAAACTGTTCATACTCTACGATTCCATTTTCTATAAACCATACGTAAACGTTGTTGATAGAAATCACATCGGTGGTTTTCTAAAGCATGAATATTGACTGCAAATAGGTGGGGTAATGGAAATAATCTCTCACTTGATTTGGGAGGCTGTTATTCAGCATATACCTTTGTCAAAACTTATCCAAAAGTACACTCGTAATGTTTGAATTTTGTAGGACGTACATTATTTTTCAATGAAGTTGAAAAAAATCTGGAGAAAGGTCACTTGTATTTTCACCCAATTAACAGGTGATGAGATTAATTTAGTGCATCTCAACCAGAATTTAAAAAATAATAGAATAGAGAAGACTAGACTACAATAGAAAACACTAGCTGCATCACATATAGTAAGTCTAACCAACATTTTATGTAACTCTTGTTTTAGTTTTGTGCACGCGTGTGGATGTTTTCTCAGTTTCATAGTAAAATATATTTTCACTGTTAGTTACAGTAGAAATATTTGAAATATGCTGTTTTGCTATTACTGTTGTTAAGTGCTGTCAAGTCAATTCTGACTCATAGCGACCCTATAGATCCTGTTATACAGAGAACTGTATTGTATATTAGTAAAGACTGTGAGTTCCAGGGTTATACAATAGTGTGCTGGCAAATATGTTACAATCTAATCTAAGAAAAAAAAAAAGGCTTTGATTTGCTTATTCGCTAATTTCCAGGGTGTAAATACTTCTACCATAGATGATTTCAAGCTACCAACATGAGCTCTTCACCAGTTTGCAAAATTCATAAAAATTTACAATTTGACTCATTAATTGGTGCTCTCCCCGCCCATCCATCAGTTTGTCATACTGTGGGGTCTCGTGTGTTGCTGTGATGCCAGAAGCTATGCCACTGATATTCAAATATCAGCAGGGTCACCTATGGCAGACAGATTCCAGCTTTGCTTCCAGACTAAGACTGACTAGGAAGAATGACACGGCAGTCTACTTCTGAAAATAATTAGCCAACAAAAACTTTATGAATAACAGGGGAACATTATCTGATGTAGTGCCAGAAGATGAGCCCCTAAGGTTGGAGAGCACTGAAAAAACAACTGGGGAAAAGCCGCATCCTCAGAGTTGATCTTAATAATGCAGATAGAGTCAAGCTTTCAGGACCTGCATTTACTGATGTGACGGGACCAAAATGAGAAGAAACAGATGCAAACATCCATTAATAAGCAGAACCTGGAATGTAAGAAGTATGAATTGAGGAAAATTGGAAATCATCAAAAGTGAAATGGAACACATAAAGATTGATATCCTAGGCATTAGTGAGCTGAAATGGACTAGTATTCATCATTTTGAATAGGACAACTATATAGTTTACTATGCCAGGGATGACAACTTGAAGAGGAAAGGTGGTGCATTCATTGTCAAAAAGAACATTTCAACATCTATCCTGAAGTACAGCACTGTTAGTAATGAGATAATATCCATATCCCCAAGGAAGACCAGTTAATACGACTATTACTAAAATTTACTCACCAACCACTAAGGCCAAAGATGAAGAAATTGAAGATTTTTACCAGCTTCTGCATTTGAAATTGATCCAATATGCCATCAGGATGCGCTGATAATTACTAGTGATTGGAATGAGAAAGCTGGAAACAAGAAGGATCATTAGTTGGTGCTAGAAATGATGCCAGAGATCACATGACTGAATTTTGCAAGAAGAAGGACTTCTTCATTGCAAATATCTTTTTTTCACCAACACAAAAGGTGACTATGCATGGACCTTGCCAGATGGAATACACAGGAATCAAATCAACTACGTCTGTGGAAAGAGATGATGGAAAAGCTCAATATCGTCAGTCGGAACAAGGCCAGGGGCCAACTGCAGATCAGACCGTCAATTACTCATATGCAAGTACAAGTTGAAACTGAAGAAAATTAGAACAAGTCCAAGAAAGCCAAAGTACAACATTGAGTATATTCCCCCTGAATTTAGAGACTATCTCAAGAATAGGTTTGATGCACTGAACACTAATGACAGAAGACCAGACAAGTTGTGGAATGACATCAAGGACATCATGCATGAAGAAAGCAAGAGGTCATTAAAAAAAAACAGGAGAGAAAGAAAAGACCTAAAAGGATGTCAGAAACCCACTACCCACTGCCATCGAGTCAATTCCGACTCAAAGCAACCCTATAGGACAGAGTAGAACTGCCCGATAGAGTTTCCAAGGAGTGCCTGGCAGACTCGAACTGCTGACCTCTTGGGTAGCAGCCGTCGCACTTAACCACTACACTACCAGGGTTTCCAAAGGATGTCAGAAGAGATTCTGAAACTTGCTCATGAAGATAGAGTAGCTAAAGCAAAATGAAAAAATCATGAAGTAAAAGAGCTGAACAGAAAATTTCAAAGGGTGGCTCGAGAAGACAAAGTAAAGTATTATGCTGACATGTTCAAAGACCTGGAGATATAAAACCAAAAGGGAAGACCATGCTCAGCATTTCTCAAGCTGAAATAATTGAAGAAAAAATTCTAACCTCTAGTTGCAGTAGGGAAAGATTCTACAGGGAAAACATTAAAAGACACAGGAAGCATCAACAGAAGATGGAAGGAATACACAGAGTCACAATACCAAAAAGAATTGCTTGACATTCAACCATTTCAGGAGGTAACATATGATCAGGAACCTATGGCACTGAAGGAAGAAGTCCAAGCTGCACTAAAGGCATCGGCGAAACACAAGGCTCTGGGAATTGGCAGGATACCAACTGAGATGTTTCAACAAATGGATGCAGTGCTGGAAGTGCTCACTCGTCAATGCCAAGAAGTCTGGAAGACAGCCACCTGGCCAACTGACTGAAGAGATCCATATTTATTCCAGTTTCCAAGAAAGGTGATACAACCGGATATGGAAATTATCCAACAATATCATTAATATCACATGCAAGCAAAATTTTGCTGAAGATCATTCAACAGCAGCTGCAGCAGTATATCCACAGAGAACTGCCTGGAATTCAAGCCGGATTTAGCAGAGGACATGGAACCAAGGATATCACTGCTGTCAGATGGATCCCGGCTAAAAGCAGAGAATACCAGAAGGATGTTTACCTGTGTTGTATTGACTATGCAAAGGCATTTGAATGTGTGGATCATAACAAATTCTGGATAATGTTGCAGAGAATGGGAATTTCAGAACACTAATTGTGCACATGAGGAATCAGCGTGTGGATCAAGAGGCAGTCAGTCATTCAAACAGAGCAAGGGGATATTGCATGGTTTAAAGTTACAAAAGGTGTGCATCAAGGTTGTATGTTTTCACCATATCTATTCAATCTATGGAAACCCTGGTGGCATGATGGTTAAGTGCTACAGCTGCTAACCAAAAGGTCAGCAGTTCAAATCCACCAGGCACTCCTTGGAAACTCTGTGAGGCAGTTCTACTCTGTCCTATAGGGTTGCTATGAGTTAGAATCAACTCGATGGCAGCAACGGGTTTGGTTTTGGGTTTTACTTAATCTACCTGCTGAACAAATAATCTGAGAAGCTCGGCTATATGACGAAGAACAGCATAGAGGTTGTAGGAAGACTTATTAATAACCTGTGTTACACAGATGATGCAAACTTGATTGCTGAAAGTGAAGAGAACTTGAAGCACTTACCGATGAAGATCAAAGACCATAGCCTTCAGTATGGATTACACCTCAGCATAAAGAAAACAAAAATCCTCACAACCAGACCAATAAGCAACATCATGATAAAAATGGGGAAAACATGAGGTTGTCCAGGATTTCATTTTACTTGAATCCACAATCAACACCCATGGAGGCAGCAATCAAGAAATCAAAAGATGCATTGCATTGGGCAAGTCAGCTGCAAAAGACCTCTCTAAAGTGTTGAAAGCAAAGATGCCACCTTGAGGACTAAGGTGCACCTAGCCAAGCCATGGTGTTTTCAATCGCCTCATATGCATGCAAAAGCTGGACAATGAATAAGGAAAACTGAAGAATTGATGCCTTTGAATTGTCATTGGTGAAGAATATTAAATATACCAGGGACTGCCAAAAGAATGAACAAAACTGTCTTGGAAGAAGTACCACCAGAATGCTCCTTAGAAACAAGGATGGTGAGACTATGTCTCACATACTTTGGACATGTTATCAGGAGGGATCATTCCCTGGAGAAGGACATCAGGCTTGGTAAAATAGAGGGTCAGCAAAAAAGAAGACCCTCAACGAGATGGATTGCCACAGTGGCTGTAACAATGGGCTCAAACATAGCAACAACTGTGAGGATGGCACAGGACCGGGCAGCATTTCATTCTGTTGTGCATAGGGTCAATATGAGTCAGAACCAACTTGATGGTACCTAACAACGACAATAACACAACTGGAGCTGAATCGATCCAACTCTAGCATGCCACTGGAGTCACAATGTACAAATTTTAATCTGTTTTAAAAGCACTGAGTTCCAGTTAAGAAGACTTGTATATATGAAAGATGTCAGGAATAAAAACCCTTATATTGGGCTCCTTCCAGTCAATGACTGAACATGGCAGGGACAAAGGAAGTCCACTCCTGAGAGATGGGGCACTTCTCTGAAAGGTGATTCTGACTCATGGACTCCCTATTGATCTTGTCAAACTTCCTTAGAGCTGCACCACAATCCAGGGCTCTTCCATCCCATCTTCCTTCGTCCATTCTCTCCTTCACAAAGGCCAGATCTGCACAAGATCTAAGAGTTCCCCAATCTCCCTCAGCCCCCTTCCCATTTTTCTTTGCAAGTGTTTTTCCTAATAAATATTTTAATCCTGTTTGGCATTGGCTCTCAGAGCACCAGGACTAACACATCTATTTATACTAAAATACAAAGATAAAGAGTAGTAACGGGTTTTTAAGACCAAACACAAAACTTCAAAAGCAGTTTGCACTTTTGGTGAGGTGTTTCATGCTTTAATTGCAGACCCCTGGAGTATGAAATTCATTTCCTTTGCTTACAGTACTTTAAAATGAAGTCATTGTTTTACTCAGTAGGTTCTCATCAAATGCTCATAAAATAATTCAGTACTCCTTATGACTCATTCACTTTTAAAAACAGCTTTTATAAAATATAGAATATATAAATTCCCTCTCTTCTACGAATTAATGTTCTCCCTTTGTATCTTATACAGGGAATTGATGGACTCAAAGCTTAAATTACAGGAAGATAAAGTTAAAACAACTGTCTCTGAGGTTTGGCTACAGTTTTAATTGTCAGTAAGCAGAAAATCATTTAGCATGTCTCTGTTGGGAATTGTTTTGATCAATTTAAGAGATTAGATTAACTAAATTGAAGAAACTAATTTCTCCTGTTCATGGGACTGGTTTCAAATACAAGGATATCATTGTTTAACTTCATTAATAGTAAATTCTTTTTTTCCCCCCTAGAATCTGATAAATAAAAAAAACTTCCAAACTTATGTAATTAACCACTATTCCCAATTAAGGAATGGCATCTCCCTCAGGAATATAGAGGTACTGGATCTCCATCTTGATCTTGTTTCTGCTTCTGTTGTTAGCTGTGCTCCTGGATGCATCTTTCTTCTCTGTGTGATAGATAAGGTAGGATAATTATCAGCAACCTCCAAAAATTACAATATAGTTCCAAAATTTAATAAACATTTATTTGTTTTGCCAACTCTTTTATAAACAAAATATTAGATTAAAAATTTTATGATGAAATTGAGATCACTTTTTTATTCTAATCTTTAAGAAGCATTAGTTAGTTGGTGGGAATTAAATATATACTTTCTCAGTGCTGAAGAATCGGATATACTGGCCTTTATGTACATATATATGTATATAGAGTTGTTGGTGTTAGGTGCTGTCCATTTGATTCTGAACCAACTCATAGCGACCCTACATACAACAGAACAAAACAGTTCCCCACCCTGCACCATCCTCACAATCATTACTATGTTTGAGCCTATTGTTGCAGTCACTGTGTCAATCTATCTCTTCGAAGGTCCTCCTCATTTTCAGTGGCCCTCTACCTTACCAAGCATGATGTCTGTACTTCTCCAGGGACAGGTCCCTTCTGATAACATGCCCAAAGTACATGAGATGAAGTCTCACAATCCTTGCTTCCAAGGAGCATTCTGGCTGTACCTCTTCCAATATAGACTTGTTCGTTCTTCTGGCATCCCGTGGAATATTCTTCACCAATACCATCATTCAAAGGCATCAATTCTTTTTTGGTCTTCCTTATTCACTTGTCCAGCTTTCTCATGCACATGCGGTGACTGAAACTATCATGATTTTGGTCAGGCACACCTCAATCCTCAAATAACATTTTTGCTTTTCAACGCTTTAAAGAGGTCTTTGGCAGCAGATTTGCTCAATGTAACACATCATTTTATTTCTTGACTTCTGTTTCCATGGGCATTAACTGTGAATCCAAGTAACATGAAATCCTTGACAACATTAATATTTTCTCCATTTATCATGATGTTGCTTAATAGTCCAGTTGTGAGGATTTTTGTTTTCTTTATGAAAGGAATTATCAAATCTATAATGAATTATAATAAAGTATTTGCACAATCAATGTAATATTGACAAATTTTAATGAATAGATATTCTTTAATAGTATCTCTTGATTACTTTAAAGCCACACATGTTCAAAATCCACAGCACTGCAGCACTAATTCCAATGCATACTTTCTTTTTTGACATTTAAATTCTATGCGTATAATCTGTGGGGCAGTTCTACTCTGTCCTGTGGGGTTGCTACGAGTCGGAATTGACTCGACAGCAGTGGTTTTTTTATGTATAATTTTAAATTATATCTATTATGAAATTATATATAATGTATGATAAAATTATATATAACATATTGTATATAATTATGAATATATTATATATAATAAAATTATATATTTTATGTATAATAAAATTATTTTATATAATATATTATACCAAAAAAACAAATCCGGTGCCGTCGAGTCAATTCCGGCTCATAGCGACCCTATAGGACAGAGTAGAACTGCCCCACAGAGATTCCAAGGAGCGCCTGGCAGATTTGAACTGCTGATCCTTTGGTTAGCAGCCATAGCACTCAACCACTACGCCACTAGGGTTTCCATACATGTATATATATTATAATACACATATAATTATACATTATATAGTTAAGTATATAATTTTAAATGTTAAAAAATGCTTAAATATTAATTTTAAATTATATAATATAAAATTGCATATTATGTATAATAAAATTATATATTTATATATAATATATAATAAAATCATATATTATGTATAAAAAATTATATATATTATATATGTTAGAAGCCCTGATGGCACATTGGTTAAGTGTTTGGCTGCTAACCAAAAGGTCAGCAGTTCAAATCCACCAGCAGCTCCTTGGAAACCCTATGGGGCAGTTCTACTCTTTCCTGTAGGGTCTCTATGAGTAGGAATTGACTCAAAGTCAGTGGGTTTGATTTTGGTTTGTTTATTTACATATATATACAATATATCTATATTTATATAGATTATATAATTACCTATATTATGTATTATAAAATTATGTATGTATTTTTAAATGTAGTGTTATATATCATTTTAAATTAAAAAATAAAACATGCATTGGAATTAGTGCTGTAGTGCTGTGCATTTTGAACATGTGGGACTTAAATTAACCAAGAGGTATTACTAAAGGCTATCTACTCATTAAAATTTGTTATTATTACACTAATTGTGCAAGTACTTTGTTGTAATTAATTATAGATTTGATAATTCCTTTTAATCAAGAAATTATAAATTCCAAGTATTATTACCAGTTACAGATATGTGGAAAGTTCAAATGTGGACTATTAAAGAAAAGCAGTTAAAAAGGAAAAAAAAAGGAAACTATTATTTTTAAAGTAGGATTAATGTTACTAAAGCAGCTTGAAAACTTGTGAAAAACCAAAACAAACTGCTGCTGGTTTAGGGAATTGCCACAATCCTGGAAAAACAATGGATAGGGCTCAGAGAATGATCATACATCCACAGACGAGCTATTCTGTAGACTCACTTCCAGTGTTGGCATTTTTAACTTTTCAGGAAAGACAGTACTGCTTTTAATGTTTTAACACTATCATTGTATTTTTATCAAGTAGTCATTTTCAGTTTATGTCTTAAAAGAGGGTTGTATTTTTGAGGCAATTTTAAACCACTTTTAGCATTGAAACATTTGCAAAGTACTGGACCCCTGGTGGAGTAGTGGTTAAGAGCTCTAAAGAAAACGTCTGCAGTTCGGATCCACCAGCCCTGCCTTGGAAACCCTATGGGCCAGTTTTTTCTTTTTTTATAGGATCGCTGGAAACCCTGGTAGCGTAGTGGTTAAGTGCTACGGCTGCTAACCAAGGTCGGCAGTTTGAATCCGCCAGGCGCTCCTTGGAAACTCTATGGGGGCAGTTCTACTCTGTCCTACACGGTCGCTATGAGTCAGTTCTACTCTGTCCTACACGGTCGCTGTGAGTCGGAATCTACTCGACAGCACTGGGTTTGGTTTTTTTTTTTTTGGATAGGGTCGCTGCTGACTGCAACAAGTTTGGCTTTTCGCCAAGGACTACCTGTCCAATTCTGTAATGAAAATCATTAGATAAATATAGTTAGTTTAATGGATCTTTACCGTAACGGGTCAGCTTTTTGGAATGCTTTTCTTTCACTAGATTGTATTGTTGGAAAGAATCGAAGTTAGGAAGCCAGTGCCCACCTCTTTAACACAGATTAGAGGAGAGTGGGAATTGGTTTAAAGACCTTATAAAAAAGAAAAAAAAAAAGGTCTCTTCTATCCAGAACAAAGACCAGGAATGGAAAAACTACAGTAAATCCTTATTTTATATTTCCTCATATATTAGATTTTAGTGACACTAAAATCAAGCCTCCAAGCTATAGAACAATGTAAAAGCTGAGATGTGAGTCCTGTTTGCTCCTTCAGTATTGTAATAAAGCTTTGCTTCATTCTTTAATTAGTGGAATGCCTATGGAAGGAACTATTACAAGGCCTAAATGAAGTGTAACATCAAAATCATTTTTGCTGAACTGTAGCAAAATTGTTTTGTGTAATAGGAGAAAGACAAAAACGGGTAGCAGAATTAAGGTTAAAAGATTTTAACCATGTTGTATTTTATTTCTGTGATTACTTTCTTAACCACTTTTAGCTAAATCTGCCAGTTTAGAATCTGTAATTTTGCATATATTAAAACCAGCCAAGCTGTTAAGTACACACTCAAATGTGCAGCTACTGCTCTAATATACCTCTCAATCATTTTCCATTATACCATGCAACATTAGTCGCCATTATTGCCATGTGCAGCGCTGATAAACATCTAATGCTAAAGGAGAGAATGTCGAGAATATTGCCTAATGTTTTTATCTCTACATTATGTTTCTTGTGTGGTTCTCCTTGCTTCACTTTATCTGGTTTCATTCGTTAAATTTGCACAAATTCTTACCATAAAATTATCCCCAAATGTGTACACTGTAATTAGGTTGTAATTCGGAGAAGAGGTTCTGGTGACATTTAGGAGCAAACTGAGGGGGTGATGGGATCCCACTAACCCCAGGGAACTTTAAAGAGAAAATAGAATTAATTTATTCAACTCTGGGAGCTGATTATTTTATGTATAGCTACTTAGAAAATTGACTTTCTAAGTTGTCATCCGCCTTTATCCATCTCAATCCAATACTTATATCACCTAGTGCTTTATTTTGTATCAGTTAAAATAAACTTGTTAATGGCAATTTGCTTTGTTCAAAATATTGGAGCTGCTAGATTTTAACTTAAACATTTCATTCGAAAATATCTACAAGTTTTAGCCAATTAAAACTTGGGATGGGTCAAACAGAGCACTTTATATTTAAGTTATTTAAAAAAACCAAACCTAACCTGTTGTGGAGAGTCAATTCTGACTCATAGCAGCTCTATAGGACAGAGTAGAACTGTTCCATAGAGTATAGGGTCACTACTCACATGGTAACAGGTTTGGTTTTGGGAATCTTCAGGAGCAGATTGCCAAGTTTTTCTCCCCAAAGATGCTGGGTGGATTCCAGCCATAGACCTTTTGGTTAGCAGCTGAACGCTTAACCACTGTGCCACCAGGGGACTCCTAAGTTAAAGTTTAGGGTGATAAATTTGATAAGTTAACATAAGTCAGCATAAACCTGGATGTTTAAAAATATATATCAAACCATGTATCTGCCACACAAAAGGACTTTGGAACACAAACTAACCAAAGCAAAAAGGCAGTCCCTGTTTTGAGTTTTTGGTGTGAAGTTACAGCAGAAGTCTACTCCAGGCCGGGCACTGCACAGATGCGCCTTGGCTACCTCCACCGCATCAGCTGCCTGTCTGCACAGTCCCTTAGTTAGTTTTACAGATGAAGCAGCTACCACTCATTTACACAAAGCCAGAATAAGTCTCGCCTCCTGGCATCATGATAAAGGATGGGTCCTCACTGTGAAGCCCATTGTCCCCTTCAGAGAGTGATCTTTCATTTGCATCTCTGCCCTCTGGCCTTAGGACCTATGGCATTCCAGAGAGCAGCAACCTGGGCATCAGGGCATGCAAGTCCCAGTTCTTCATCCTGTGGATGCATCACTTCAGGCTGTTGGCCTTGTCTCCCTTCTGGCCACCTTGGATCAGAGGTTAGCAGCTTCTGAGACTTCTTTTTCTCTCCTGCACCCAAGGGGAGCTGACACTAGTGCCCACCACATCATAGGCAGCCAGTCAACAGTGTTTGCCAAGGATCTTGCCATGTCAGAACCAAAAGAAGCATTAAGTTTTCAATAGCCTCATCACTGTCACCTCTGAATGTTCTTGGCAAATCAGATTGCCTGGGCACACAGGAAGGCAGTAATTTTAAAATAACCTCATTCACTTGAAAGTGGGCCAGCTATTGGAGTATCTGACCATACCCCCAATGTAGAAAATAAAATCAGGAGATTCATCCTGTGTTCTTATTTTTCAGATAAGAAACTGAAGAAAAGGACATTTGCCCAAGGCATTTCAGCTAGTCCAGAAGGGAAGGTAGGATATGAAATCTTTTCTTCAATCAAATTAACGTCTTCACCATCCCACAAATTTCTGGGTTTAGATCCATTCAGCATTTTCAGTCTTACTGGTTTCCTGAATTCCAAAATGCCCTTCCCTCTCCCATCTGCCAATCCAAATCCTACCCATCTTTAGCCCTGCTTCCTCCCTTAAGTTTTTATCAATTATAATAGCCCACTTTAACTTATTCCTTCCTAGCACCCCTATAGTGTTTAGTGTCAGGATCATAGAATTTAACCATGAGAGAATTGTCTATGCTTCTCAAGCATTGCTATACATAAAAATTACCTGAGGTCTTATTAAAATGTAAATTCTGACTCTGTCTTGGTATCACCAGAGTGGGGCCCAAGCTTCTGCATTTCTTATAAGCTCCCAAGTCTTAACAATACTCCTGGTTCCTGTAAGATGCAAGGTGCTAGTCTCGAGTACCTGTTTGTGGAGACCAGCTGTGTGCCCTTCACCTGGAATCATTTGTAAAATGCTGATTTAGGGCCTTATTCAGATCTGATGAAACAGAATATCCTGGATACAACCCCAGAAATCTGTGTTCTTCACAGAAACCTCTGATTGTTCTGAGGCACCAAAACACAAACAAACCCATTGCCGTCAAGTTGGTTCCAACACATAGTGATCATATAGGACAGAGTAGAATTGCCCTGTAGAGTTTCCAAGGAGGGCCTGGTGGATTCGAATTGCCAACCTTTTTGTTAGCAGACGTAAGTCTTAACCACTACGCCACCAGGGTTTCCTGAGGCACAGCCACTGACTAGTTCTAGCCCACATCTTGATTTTGCTGACAAGTAAACTGAGTTGCACAGGTGTCAGGAAAGGGGCAGAAAGACCACAGGCAACATGTAGAGGGGAAAAGACACTCTGCAGAGTTGACAGCTATCAGATCAACTATTTTCTTTTTTTTTTAATTTATTGTTATTGACTTAAGCTCTATGCTTAACCTTTCCAAACAGTTTTACCATGTGTGAAATGAGAACATTACTACCTACCTCACAAGATTTGTATTAGTTTGTCAGGCATAACATACATAAAATGTCTTGGCTATAGCGGGTACTGAATTTATTGGAATTGGGCCATTATTTCCTAGTTTTATGTATAATAGTTCTCTTTTAAATTAGATTACAAGTTATCTGAGAGCAAGGATTAGTGGTTTCCTTCCCTTTTTGTTCTACCCTGTCCCGAGAACAGGGCTGAGAATATAGCAAATGCTTAATAGTTGCTTAATGAAAACTTCCTCTTGTCCCTTTAATGTTCTGCCTCTCTACTTACATTAGCTAGTCTCAGTAAATTCTGCCTCTATATTCTGTGCTGAAGGCCACTGTACTTTTTTCTTGTATCCTGGACTAAAGGCCACTCAATTTAATTTAGCACTCTTATCTCCTAAGCAACTGTTCCATGTCCATAGAAGGCTGACTTAACCCTGGTTATACCATACCCAACAGGAGATTAGAATGCTGGGTCAGTTTAAAGGCTAATCTGAGATTTATATCTATTGCAGTTTGCGTTTGAGGCCAAGAATTTAATCCTGACTCAGTTTGAATTCCCAAATCAAGTTACCCTGTAACAACCTGAGCACCCTGGATTGCTCTGTCATAGAGATGACCCAGGAGTCCCCGGGTTGTGCAAATGGTTATGTGCTCAGCTGCTAACTGAAAAGTTGGGGGTTCAAGTTAAACCAGAGGTTTCTTGGAAGAAAGGCCTGGCAAACAACTTCTGAAAAATCAGCCATTGAAAAAGATGTGGTGCACAGTTCTACTCTGACACATATGGGTTTACCACCATTCAGAATCAGCTGGATGGCAACTGACTTGGCATGGCTTGGCAGAGAGACCAAATGTTAATCCAGTCATTGCCTCATCATGTTACACTGCACTTGCTTGCTTACCCCTCTCTTCTCACCACCATACTGGAAGTATTTTGAAGGCAGAGTCTGTATCTTTCACCTTTATATCACCAGTAGCACCACAATATAAGATACATAGTAGAAGGTACAATCAATATATCTTGAATAAATAAAGGAGAAGATCAGTTTCAGCCTTGGAATTGCTCTAGATGTTTATACCTTTTCTTGGCTGGAATGAGGAAAATTGTTTGATGTTTATTCAAAAGTATTTGCCAGGGAGGCGGAACCAAGATGGCAGAATAGGCAGACGCTTCCGGCAAACCCTCTTTATAACAAAAACCAAAAAAAAAAAAAAGTGAAACAAGTATATTTGTGACAAGCTGGTAGCCTGAGCTTCAAAGGCAAGCTTAGAAAATGAACTGAGGGGAAGGGGAGGAAAAGACCGTTCAGAAGCAGAGAGGAGTTACGGGACCTAAATTGCGGGGTGGCCTCAGGCACCATTCCCAGAGCATCGGTGGCAGCAGCGGGGTGGTAGGAGCGTTCAGCCGGTTTCCTCAGAGAGAAGTAGCCAGCCACACAAACCACTCATGCCTCCAGAACCTAAGGAGAATGACACTCTCAGCAAAGGCTAAGTACTTGCATATATTCTAACATGCACCCCCACCTACAAACCGGCTTTAGCAGCTGAATTCCCTGGGGCTGAGATAGGCACTGTTGAGCACCTACAGCCATCCTCCCGGCCTTGGGAAGGTAAAAATTTGCATTTGGGGGAAAAGATAATTTGTTAGCTCCATTAACCGGAAAAGCACAGGACAGAAGCAGCTTCTGTCCAGGCATAAATGGCCTGTGGACTTTGACCACCTTTCCCTTCTGCATGGACCTATGTGGGCCTATTTTGGGGGAATAGCTCCTTGTTGGCAGACTCCAACCATTTCATCTGCGTAGTGGAGAGGTGTGTGTTTGACGTTTGACAATTCTTTGCCTATTAAACAAAGTCCCCAACTACCCACATCAGGGACCTAAGGACTGGTAGCTCCACTCAGGTCACCCAGACACTCGCAACAGGGGTCCAAAGATAACTGGCACCTCCCAGTCCTTACAATCAAAAACTCTGGATGCCCATGGTCTGTCTGCAGAACCCACCCACCTGCATACTGTAGGGAACAGGGACATGCTTTCCTCAGAGACATTTGGGGGTCAGTTCCAGCACCCTGCCTTGTTCAGAGCATGAACCCCTGGGGCAATCAGATACCAGTATATGCGCCAATCACGTCTGCCCCTCTAAGGCTGTAGGACAGAGCCTGTACCACATACTTGATGATCAGCTACCTGGAAACCTGAGCTGAATTCATACAAGAAAACTGAGTGGACTCCTAGACTGATATACCCGATAACAGCACTAGCCAGCTGGGGATAGGACACCAGAGCTCCAAAGGAGAAAATAATCAAGCTAGCTCACTCAAGCAATCCATAGGGGTATACCAAAATAAAACAAAGCAAGCAGCTATGACACAGTAAGCAAGCATAAACTAATACAATAACTTACAGATGGCTCGGAGACAACAGTCAATATCAAGTCACATAAAGAAACAGACCATGATCACCTCAACAGGCTCTCAAAACAAAAAATCTAGGGATCTTCTAGATGAAAGTGCATCCCTGGAATTACCAGATGCAGAGTGCAAAAGTTTAATACACAGAACCCTTCAAGACGTCAAGAAGGAAAAGAGACAATATGCCAAACAAGCTAAGGAACACACAGATAAAGCAATTGAAGAAGTTAGAAAGATTATTCAGGAGCATAATGAAAAGTTTAATAAGCTGGAAAAATCCATAGACAGACAGCAATCAGAAATTCAGAAGATTAACAATAAAATTACAGAAGTAGACAACTCAATAGAAAGTCAGAGCAGCAGAATTGAGCAAGTAGAAGCCAGAATTCCTGAGCTCAAAGACAAATCACTTGGCACTAATATATTTGAAGAAAAATCAGATAAAAGAATGAAAAAATGAAGAAACTTTAAGAATCATGTGGGACTCTATCAAGGAAAATAACCTAGGAGTGATTAGAGTACCAGAACAGGGAGGGATAACAGAAAATACAGAGAGAATTGTTGAAGATTTGTTGGCAGAAAATTTCCCTGTTACTGTGAAAGATAAGAAGATATCTATCCAAGATGCTCATTGAACTCCAGATAAGGTAGATTTTAAAAGGAAGTCACCAAGACATATTGTAATCAAACTCACCAAAACCAAGGATAAAGAGAGAATTTTAAAAGCAGCTAGGGATAAACGAGAAGTTACCTACAAAGGAGAGTCAATATGAATAAGCTTGGACTACTCGGCAGAAACCATGCAGGCAAGAAGGCAATGGGATGAATTATATAAAGCATTGAAGGAAAATAAATTTGCCAGCCAAGAATCATATATCCAGCAAAACCATCTCTCAAATATGGAGGTGAAATTAGGACATTTCCAGATAAACAGAAGTATAGGGAATTCATAAAAACCAATCCAAAACTACAAGAAATGCTACAGGGAGTTCTTTGGTTAGAAAATCAATAATATCAGGTATCAACCCAAGACTAGAACACTGGGCAGAGAAACCAGAAGTCAGCCCAGACAGGGAAATCCAAAAGAACAAAGCAAGATCATTAAAAAAAAAAAAGCTGAAAACAGGGTAACAGCAATATTATTATATAAAAAAAGACAACATTAGAATAATAAAGGGGGACTGAGAAATGTAATCATACACCTTCAATATGGAGAGGAAGATATGGTGATACAAAGAAATAAAAGTTAGCCTTAAATTTAGAAAAATAGATTAATAATAAGGTAACCAGAAAGGAGACAAACTATCCTACTTATCAAAATAATATACAATAAAAAAATAGAGACTCAGCAGAAACAAAATCAATAACAACAAATATGAGAAAAGGACAATATATAGAGATAATCTATTCAGCACATAAAATTAAGTGGGAAAAAAACTGTCAGTAACACACACAAAAAAGACATCAAAATGATAGCACTAAATTCATAAATATCCATAATTACCCTGAATGTAAAGGGACTAAATGCACCAATAAAGAGACAGAGAGTCACAGACTGGATAAAGAAACAAGATCTGTCTATATGCTGCCTACAAGAGACACACCTTAGACTTAGAGATACAAACAAACTAAAACTCAAAGGATGGAAAAAAATATATCAAGCAAACAACAATCAAAAAAGAGCAGGAGTAGCAATATTAATTTCTGTCAAAATAGACTCTAAAGTTAAATCCATCAAAAAGGATAAGGAAGGACATTATATAATGATTAAAGGGACAATACACCAAGAAGATATAACCAAATAAAAAAATTTTTTTTTTTTTATGCACCCAGTGACAGGGCTGCAAGATACATAAAACAAACTCTATCAGCATTGAAAAGTCAGATAGACAGCTCCAAAATAATAGTAGGAGACATGAATACACCACTTTCGGTGAAGGACAGGACATCCAGAGAGCAGCTCAATAAAGACATGGAAGATCTAAATGCCACGATCAACCAACATAACCTGATAGATATACACAGAACACTCCACCCAATGGCAACCAAGTATACTTCCTTTTCTAGTGCACATGGAACATTCTCTAGAATAGACCACATATTAAGTTATAAAGCAAGCCTTAGCAGAATCCGAAACATTGAAATATTACAAAGCATCTTCACTGACCATAAGGCCATAAAAGTAGAAATCAATAACAGAAAAAGCAGGGAAAAGAAATCAAACACTTGGAAAATGAACAATACCCTGCTCAAAAAAGACTGCATTATAGAAGACATAGAGGATGGAATAAAGAAATTCACAAAATCCAATGAGAGTGAAAACACTTCCTATCAGAACCTATGAAACACAGTAAAAGCAGTGGTCAGAGGCCAATTTATTTCAATAAATTCACACATCCAAAAAGACGAAAGGGTCAAAATCAAAGAATTATCCCTACAAATTGAACAAATAGAAAGAGAGCAACAAAAGGAACCCTCAGGCACCAGAAGAAAACAACTAATGAAAATTAGAGCAGAACTAAATGAAATAGAAAACAGAAAAACAATTGAAAGAATTAACAAGACCAAAGCTGGTTCTCTGAAAAAATCAACAAAATTGATAAACCATTGGCCAAATTGACAAAAGAAAAACAGGAGAGGAAGCAATAACCCGAATAAGAAATGAGATGGGTAATATTACAACAGACCCAACTGAAATTAAAAGAAACATATCAGATTACTATGAAAAATTGCACTCTAACAAATCTGAAAACCTAGAAGAAATGGATGATTTCTTAGGAACAGATTACCTACCTAAACTAACACAGAGTAGAACAACTAAATAGACCCATAACAAAAGAAGAGATTGAAAAGGTAATCAAAAAACTCCCAACAAAAAAAAAGCCCTGGACCGGACGGCTTCACTGCAGAGTTCTACCAAACTTTCAGAGAAGAGTTAACACCAGTACTACTAAAGGCATTTCAGAGCATAGAAAAGGAAAGAATAAATACTCCCAAACTCATTCTATGAAGCCAGCATATCCTTGATACCAAAACCAGGTAAAGACACCACAAAAAAAGAAAATTACAGATCTACATCCCTCATGAACATAGATGCAAAAATCCTCAACAAAATTCTAGCCAATAGAATTCAACAGCATATCAAAAAAATAATTCCCCGTGACCAAGTGGGATTCATACCAGGTATACAGGGATGGTTCAATATTAGAAAAACAATTAATGTAATTCACACATAAATAAAACAAAAGACAAAAATTACATGATTTTATCAATTGATGCAGAAAAGCCATTTGACAAAGTTCTACACCCATTCATGATAAAAACTCTCAGCGAAATAGGAACAGAAGGAAAATTTCTCTACATAATAAAGGGCAATTTATACAAAGCGAACAGTCAACATCACCCTACGTGGAGAGATCCTGATAGCATTCCCCTTGAGATCAGGAAATAGACAAGGATGCCCTCTATCACCGCTCTTTTTCAACATGGTGCTAAAGGTCCTAGCCGGAGCAATCAGGCTTGATAAAGAAAAAAAAGGGCATCCAGACTGGCAAGGAAGAAGGAAAATTATCTCTATTTGCAAACGACGTGATCTTATACACAGAAAACCCTAAGGAATCCTCAAGAAAACTACTGAAACTAATAGAAGAGTTCAGCAGAGTATTGGGATACAAGATAAACATACAAAAATCAGTTGGATTCCTCTACACCAACAAAAAGAACATCGAAGAAAAAAGAAGAGGAAGTCACCAAATCAATACCATTTATAGTAGCACCGAAGAAGATAAAATACTTAGGAATAAATCTTACCAGAGATGTAAAAGACTTATACAAAGAAAACTACAGTACTCTTCTGCAAGAAACCAAAAGAGACTTACATAAATGGAAGAATGTACCTTGCTCATGGATAGGAAGACTTAACATTATAAAAATGTCTATTCTACCAAAAGCGATCTATACATTTAATGCAATTCCGATCCAAATCCCAACGACATTCTTTAATGAGATGGAGAAACAAATCACAAGCTTTATATGGAAGGGAAAGAGGCCCCGGATAAACAAGCCTTTACTGAAAAAGAAGTAAAAAGTGGGAGGCCTTACTCTACCTGATTTTAGAACCTATTATAGCGCCACAGTAGTCAAAACAGCCTGGTGCTGGTACAACAGATACATAGACCAATGGAACAGAATTGAGAATCCAGACATAAATCCATCCACATATGAACAGTTGATATTTGACAAAGGCCTCGAAACAGTGAAATGGGGAAAAGACAGTCTTTTTAACAAATGGTGCTGGCATAACTGGATATCCATCTGCAAAAAAATGAAACAAGACCCATACCTCTCTCCATGCACAAAAATGAGCTCAATATGGATCAAAGACCTAAATATAAAATCCAAAATGATAAAGTTCATGGAAGAAAAAATAGGAGCAAGGTTACAAGCCCTAATACATGGCATAAAGAGTATACAAAACATTACTAACAATGCAGAAGAAAAACTATATAACTGGGAGCTCCTAAAAATCAAACACCTATGCTCATCCAAAGACTTCACCAAAAGAGTAAAAGGACTACCTACAGACTGGGAAAAAGTTTTTAGCTATGACATTTCTGTATCAGTGCCTGATCTCTAAAACCTACGTGATACTGCAAAAACTCAACTGCAAAAAGACAAACAGCCCAATTAAAAATGGGTAGAAGATATGAATAGACACTTCACTAAAGAAGACATTTGGGTAGCTAACAGATTTATGAGGAAAGGTTCACAATCATTAGCCATTAGAGAAATGCAGATCAAAACTACAATGAGATTTCATCTCACTCCAACAAGGCTGACATTAATCCAAAAAACTCAAATAATAAATGTTGGAGAAGCCATGGAGAGATTGGAACATGTATACACTGCTGATGGGAATGTAAAATGGTACAACCACTTTGGAAATTGATTTGGCTCTTTCTTAAAAAGCTAGAAATAGAACTACGGTACGATCCAGCTATCCCACTCCTTGGAATATCTCCTACAGAAATAAGAGCCTTTACATGAACAGATATATGCACACCCATGTTTATTGTAGCACTGTTTACAATAGCAAAAAGATGGAAGCAACCAAGGTGCCCATCAGTGGATGAATGGATAAATAAATTATGGTATATTCCCACAATGGAATACTATGCATCGATAAAGAACAGTGATGAATCTGCGAAACATTTCATAACACAGAGGAACCTGGAAGGCATTATGCTGAGTGAAATTAGTCATTTGCAAAAGGATGAATATTGTATGAGACCACTATTATAATAACTCAAGAAATAGTTTAAACATCCCACCCCCGCAGCCATCGAGTCGATTCTGACAAATATTCTTTGATGGTTACGAAAGAGGGAGGGTGGGAGAGGGGTATTCACTAATTAGATAGTAGATAAAAACTAATTTAGGTGATGGGAAAGACAACACACAGTACAGGGGAGGTCCACACAACTAGACGAAACCAAAAGCAAATAATTTTCCTGAATAAACTGAATGCTTCGAAGACCAGTGTAGCAGGTGTGGGGTTTGGAGACCATGGTTTCAGGGGACATCTAAATCAATTGGCATAATAAAATCTATTAAGAAAACATTCTGCATCCCACCTTGGAGAGAGGCATCTGGGGTCTTAAACGCTAGCAAGCGGCCATCTAAGGTGTATCAATTAGTCTCAACTCATCTGGATAAAGGAGAATGAAGAACACCAAGGACACAAGGTAATTACGAGCTCAAGAGACAGAAACGGCCATGTAAATCAGAGACTACATCAGCCTGAGGCCAGAAGAGCTAGATGGTGCCCGGCTACAACCGATGACTGCCCTGACAGGGAACACAACAGAGAACCCCTGAGGGAGCAGGAGAGCAGTGGGTTGAAGACCCCAAATTCTCATAAGAAGAGCAGACTTAATGGTCTGAGAGTAGAAGGACCCTCGTCGTCATGGTCCCTAGACCTTCTGTTTTCCCAGGACAGGAATCATTCCCAAGCCAACTCTTCAGACAGGGATTGGACTGGACGATGGGTTGCAGAGGGATGCTGGTGAGGGGTGAGCTTCTTGGATCAGGTGGACACTTGAGACTATGTTGACATCTCCTTCCTTGAGGGGAGATGAGAGAGTAGAGGGCATTAGAAACTGGCGAAATAGACACAAAAAGATAGAGTGGAGGGAGGGAGCGGGCTGTTTCACTAGGGGGAGAGCAATCAGGAGTTCGTAGCAAGGTGTATATAAGTTTTTGTGTGAGATACTGAGTTGACTTGATTTGTAAACTTTCACTTAAAGCACAAAAAAATTTTAAAAAGTATTTGCCATTCTTTTAGAATACCCTCTAATCTGTGCTTCTCAAACCTTCTCAAAGTATTTTTGTAATTCCCTGGACATGGGTAATGATTATTTTTGTGGGGAGGAGTATGTAGCTTGGTGAAGATATGAGTATGAAAATAGGGAGACTGGTGAAAACTTCTGAGCAGTTGGAGTCCCAAAGTGGTGAACTATTCTATGCACTAGAATGGGAGAAATACTTTGTCTAATTCATGATGTATTCCAGGACCTAGAGCAGTCATTGCTGTTTTTGTTGTGGTTAGGCTCCCTCAAGTCAGTTCTGAATCACAGAGACCCTATGTACAACAGACCAAAACATTGACCGGTCTTGTGCCATCCTCACAATTCTTGCTATATTTGAGCCCAGCATTGCAGCCACTGTATCAATCCATCTCACTGAGGGACTTCCTCCCTTCACTGACTGTCTTCTTTACCAAGCATGATGTCCTTCTTCAGGGATTGCTCGTTCCCTCTGGTAACATGTTCAAAGTAAGTGAAATGAAGTATCACCATCCTTGCTTCTAAGGATCATTCTGACTGTACTTCTTCCAAGAGAAATTTGTTCATTCTTCTGGCAGTCCATGGTGTATGTAGTATTCTTCACAAGAACTGTCATTCAAAGGCATTAATTTTTCTTCCCTCTTCGTTACACATTGTCCAGCTTTTGCATGGATTTAAGGCAATTGAAAATACCATTGCTTGAGCCAGATGTGCCTTAGTCCCAAGGTGAAGTTTTTTTTTGCTTTTTAACACTTTAAAGAGGTCTTTTGCAACAGTTTTTTTTTTTTTTTTTTTTTTTTTTTGCAGCAGGCTTGTCCAATGCAATACGTCATTTGATTTTTTTTTCTTGTTAATGATAATTTTTAATTGTGCTTTAGATGAAGGCTTACAGAACAAATTAGTTTCTCGTTAAACAATTGATATACATGTTGTTTTTTATGGTTGCCAACCCCACGATGTGTCAACATTATCCCTTTCTCGGCCTCGGGTTCCCCATTTCCATTCGTCCAGATTTCCTGCCCCCTCCTGTGCTCTCATCCTTGCCCCTGGACTGGTGTGCCCATTTAGTCTCGTATACGTGGTTGAGCTACTTTTATTATTATTTGGTTTAAGGGTTTGTCTAATCTTTGGCTGAAGGTGAACATCAGGAGTGACTTCAGTACTGAGTTAAAAGGGTGAATAGGGGCCACACAATTAGGGTTTCTCCAGTCTCTGTCAGATCAGTAAGTCTGTTTTTTTTTGTGTGTGTGTGAGTTAGAATTTTGTTCTACATATTTGTCCAGCTCTGTCTGGGACCCACTATTATGATCACTGTCAGAGCAGTCGGTAGTGGTAGCCAGGCACCATCTGGTTGTTTTGGACTCAGTCTGGTGGAGGCTGTGGTAGTTGTGGACCATTATAGTCCTTTGGACTACTTTTTCCTTTGTGTCTTTGGTTTTCTTCATCCTCCTTGCTCCAGACTGGGTGCGACCAGTGGAGTATCTTAGATGGCAGCTAACAAGCTTTTTAAGCTTTTAAGACTGCAGACACTACTCACCAAAGTAGGATGTAGAATATTTTCTTTATAAATTATGTCATGTCTGTTGAGCTAGATGTCCTCCAAGACCATGGTCCCTACAGCCCTCAACCCAAGAATTCGGTCCCTTGGGGAGTTTAGATGTGTCTATGAGGCTTCCATGACCTTGCCTTTGTCAAGTTGTGTTGACTTTCCCAGTATTCTGTACTGTCTTAACCTTCACCAGAGTTATCACTTATCTATTGTCTAGTTAGTGTTTTTCCCTTCCCAACCTTCCCCTCCCTCCCTGTCACCCTCGAGTCGATTCTGACTAATAGCAACGCTATAGTTCCATCAAAGATTTTTTCTTTTTGTGTGTAAACTTTTTCATGAGTTTTTATAATAGTTGTCTCATACAATATTTGTCCTTTTGTGATTGACTTATTTCACTCAGCATTATGCCCTCCAGATTCATACCTTGTTGTGAGATGTTTCACAGATTCATCATTGTTCTTTATTGTTGTGAAATATTCAATTGTGTGTATGTGCCATAGTTTATCCATTTATCTGTTGATGGGCACTTAGGTTGTCTCCATCTTTTTTGCTACTGTGAATAATGCTGCAGTGACCATGGGTGTGGGTATGTCTATTTGTGTGACAGCTCTTTGTTCTCTAAGATATATTCCTTGGAGTGGGATTGCTGGATCTTATAATATTTCTATTTCTACCTTTTTATGGATGCACCATATCATTTTCCAAAATGGTCGTACCATTTCACACTCTCTCCAGGACTGCATAAGAGTTCAGATCTCCTCGCAGCCTCTCCAACATCTGTTATTTTCTTTTTTTTTTTTTTTTCATTCGTGCCAGTAATATTGGGGTGAGATGGAATCTTGTTGTAGTTTTGATTTGCTTTTCTCTAATGACTTGGGATTGTGAGCATTTCCTCCTGTGTCTATTCGTGGTCTGAATGTCTTCTTTGGTGAATTGTGTGTTCATATCCTTTGCCTATTTTTTTAAATTGGATTATTTGTCTTTTTTGTAGGATTTGCCTGTAGATTTTAGAGATTAGACCTTTGTCAGATATGTCATAGCCAAAAATGTTATCTCAGACTGTAGGTTCTCTTTTTAGTCTTTTGGTGAAGTTTTTGATGAGCATAAGTGTTTAATTTTGAGAAGATCCCAGTTATCTAGCTTATCTTCTGGCTTTTGCATATTGTTAGTTATAGTTTGTATCTTTTATGGTGGATTTTGTTTAAAGTCTATTTCATCTGAGATTATTATTGCCACTTCTGCTCTTTTTTGTTTGCTGCTTGCTTGGTATATTTTTTTCCATCTTTTGATTTTTAATATATTTATGCCTTTGTTTTTAAAATGTGTCTCTTGTAGAAAGCAAATTGATGGGTCCTTTTTTTTTTTTTTCTTAACTCATTTGTCACTCTGTCTTTTTACAGGTATATTTAAGCCATTTTATGCTCAGCGCGATTATTGATTGGTGTGAGTGTATTGCTGTCATTTTGTAGTGCTTTTTTGTGTGTGTGGTGCTGACATTTTCTTTGTGCCTCCTATTCTCCATGCTGAATTCTTCTGTTTGTGATTTTTTTTTGGTTTCTTCTGATTTTTAGATTTTGTGATTACTGAGACTTTATATCTTTCTTTTTTATTGTGATGAGCAGGTTTGTTAACTTACTTTGTGGTTACCTTGAAATTTATCCCTAGCTTCTTAAGTTGAGGAAACCCTGGTGGTGTAGTTGTTAAGTGTTATGGCTGCTAACCAAAAGGTCGGCAGTTTGAATCCACCAGGCGCTCCTTGGAAACCCTGTGGGGCACTTCTACTCTGCCCTACAGGGTCGCTAGGGGTCAGAATCGACTCAATGGAGATAAGTTTTTTGTTTTGTTTTCTTAAGTTTGAACCAGTCTTTTATTATTTGATACCATCTTGACTTCCTCTCCATTTGAAAGTTCTATACCTATAGCATTTATTCCCTCTCTTATTCTTCTGATGTTGTGATTTACAGATTGACCTCTCCAGTTCCCTGTTGTAAATTTTTTAGTTTTGTTTTATCCTTGAGATTCCATTACCTAGGTTGGTATCTGGCTGATATTGCCCTGTGTCCTAGATTCAGGTTGTTGTCTGATGTTTTTGCTTCACTAACCAAAGGACTCCTTTAGTAATTCATACAAGTTTGGTTTGGTTTTTGCATATTCCCTTAATTTCTGTTTTTCTGGTAATGTACTAATTTTGTCATCATATTTGAGCAAGAGTTTTTCAGTATATATTATTCTTGGTTGGCAGTTTTTTCTTTCAAGTTTTTATTTATGTCATCCCATTTCCTTCTTACCTGCATGGTTTTTGCCAAATAATCCAAGCTTAGCCTTGTTTCCCTTTGTATGTTACTTTTTGTTTTTCTCAAGTTGCTGTCAGGATTCTTTCTTTGTCTTTGGTTTTGGAGACTGTGATTATAATACGTCTAGGTGACTTTCTTTTTGGGAGGCCTATCCTAAAAAAAAATAAAAAAAATAAAAAATTTTTTATCCTATGTGGGGTCACTGAGCTTTTTGGGTGGTCAGCTTTTCATCTTACATAATACTAGGGAAGTTTTCTGTCAGCAAATATCCAATGATCCTTTTTGTGTTTTCCATTTTCTCCCTCTGTTCTGGAACTCTGATCACATGCAAATTTTTACTTTTGATTGTGTGCCACATTGTTCTCAGGTTTTCTTCATTTTTTTTTATAATTTTTTCCTGAAACAAAGTGGTATCCAAGGATTTGTCTCCAATTTCTCTGATGCTGTCTTCCATTGTTTCAAATTTGCTCCTATAAACCTTTAAGTGCATTGTCCATTTCTGAAATCGTGTTATTTATCTTTATATTTCTAATTTCTGTTTTTGTATGATTCCTAGTTGTTTGTTTGTTTTGACTTTTTTGTTTCTGTATTATTTTCAGAATTCTTCCATTGCTTTGTCTGTGTTTTCCCTGATTTTTTTCTGTATTTTCCATAATTTTGTCCATTTTTCCATATTTTTGTCTTCCTTTCCTTCATCTCTTTCCTAATCCTTTGGCGAGCCCTGAATAGTACACTTTTGAATTCCCTATCAGGTAGTTCCAGGTCCTTATCTTCTATGGGAAGGTCATTTGGTGTCTTATTTTGGTCACTTACTGGAGCCATCCTGCCCTTTTATAAATATATTTTCATATTGCCTGCTGTCCCCGGGACATTCAGGGATTATTTTCTTCATTTATTGGTTGTAGATTTGTTTGCTTCATCCTGCTTTTTTGTTTTATTTGGTTATGTGTGGGCAGGAGGGCTGGGCATGTTTTGTGGCTGACTAGTTTTGGGGCATGATAATTCTCACCACCTTGCCCAGGTGGGAAGGTCTGCTCACTGAGCTATGGTGTAGCAGAGCAGGTTCAGCTGGGGAGAGGGTCAGGGATGGGTTGTTTGCAGTACAAATTAGGGCCAGTGGGTGGGAATGAGGTGCAGTGTGTGGTGGGATCTGGGTGTCCAGGTTCTGTGCCAGTGCTGCTGGGGGGTGCAGCACTTAGTGCACAGTGCCAGTAGTCGGGAGGGAAGGGAGAGGACGTGATGTGTGGAGTTAAGTGGGTAAGAGAAAGGAGAGAGAAACAGATACACAAAAGATGCAAAAAAAAAAAAAAGTAAATAAAATGGTGGTGTGATAAGATTCAATAGATGGGGCTAAGCAGATCTGGGAAGGCTGTGTTTCAGTGGCTCCCTAGCTGAGTGATGTGGCTCGACCTGTCAAGAAGAGATATGGGTGGCACACAGGTTTAGGTGGGCAGGAAAAAGTAAAGAAGGGAAAGAGAGAGAATTAACAAAAAACAAAAACAAAAAAATACAGTGCTGAGAGAAGTGGCCATTGGGGGTGGGACAGAACTGGGTTGGCAGAAAGCTGATGTCTCCCTCACAGGACAGCATGACATGGTCCCTCAGGGAGGGGCAGAGGCAGTTCCAGGCCTACACGGGGGTGGGGGGAGGAAAAGGTAAAAGGGGGATGATAAAGAAAAATTTTAAAATTTGCTGCTGAGAGAGCTGGACATGGGGATGACGCAGACATGAGGAGACTGTGTGCCAAAGGCTCTCTAGCTGAGCAATGCAGCACAGCCCATCAAAGGGTGCAGTGCATAGGGGTAGGTGGATGGGAGAAAGGAAAGGAAGGAAGGGAGAGAGAGAGAAGAAACAAACAAACAAACAAAAACCCAAAAAACAATAACAAAAAAATGGCACTAAAGGAGCTGGCCAGTGGGGTTGGGGCACACCCGGAAGCAGTGAGCTGGTGTCTCTCTGGCCAAGTGACCATGGTCTGTTGGAAAGTGGTGGAGGCCAAGTAGAGGGAAGGATAGTGGAGGTGGGAGAGTGTGTATCCCGGGTGCTCTGTATCCTATTGGGAGCTCTGTGAGGTTGCCTTCCTGTACTCACCATCTTTGTTTCTTGGTGGTTCTAGTTCAAGATGGTGAATCCATGCCACATTAGGTGGTAAGGGACCTCCACTCTGTAGTTCTCCTCACTCCCTATTCTCTGTCCCATTCTCCTGCCCAGCCTCATCTTCAGGCACTCTTTCTAATGAAAACTTTCTTTTATCTGCAGAGCATGCTAACTCTTTGCTAAATATTCTAGGGATTTGACACACCCATGTACTTCTATTTATACTTTCTATCTTTTATCCATTTTGGAAAAAGTTTATTTATCCCTAAAGATTCTAATTATGTAATACCTGTTTTGTGAAGTACAAAAACCAAAACTAAACCTATTGCCATCAAATCGATTCCAACTCATGGCAGCCCTATAGGACAGAGCAGAACTACCCCATAGAGTTTCCAAGGAATGCCTGGTGGATTTGAACTGCCAAACATTTTTGGTTAGCAGTTGTAGCACTTCACCACTATGCCACCAGGGTTTCCTGTGAAGTACAACCTTCCCTAATATTCCACAGGGATCACCTTTCTTCTCACTCCATAAGCTATATGTAGCTTGCATTTTTTTCTTTAACAGAGACTTCCAACATAGCACCTAATGTGTGTCAAGTACTATATTAAAAAAAAAAAAAATAAGCACTGTATAAATGTTAACTCATTTAATCCTTAGAATAACCCTGTGGAGTGGGTACTGATTTTATCATTATGTTACTTACAGGTTATGTAACTGAGGTACAGAGAGATTAAGTTATTCACCCAAAGTTACATGGGTAGTAAGAGGTAGAGTTGGGATTCAAACCCAGGCAGTTTGGTTCTGAGTTCCTCCAGAGTCCATTTGCTTAACCATTGTGTTAATACAACTTGCATAGACTCCACTGCATTACACGTGGGTTAAAACACTTACATAACAGTATTTTTATTTTGAAATATAAACCTCCTCTGCTAAATTCCTTGAGGACAGAAGCTGTCTTCTTTCATTTTGTTTTCCTAATTGCTGACTCAGTGCCTGGCATGAAATGGGTGCTCAATAAATGTTTGTTGAGTTGAGTTGAATTAAGATTAAAGCTATTATATTTTTCCCTCCTCTGTTGATAAATGCACTTGCATAGCAATTGTTTGCCTTAAGGTTTGTTTATACACAGTGGGAGGAAAGGTAAGAAAATAAAAGGAAGTTAATTCAGCTGAAAAGTAAGGCAAGACTATTCAAATGCCTGGAAAATGCCATCAAATGCTATTATAGAAGCTCTTTCCAGGGATGAATCTTACTTGAACCATCCAGTGAGTGGACAGAAGGTTATACAAGAAAAGGGCAACCAGCAGGCCCTGCTTCCAGTGCATATAGAATGACCAGAAATGTAAGTAGAGTCATGTTTGCAATTCATGCAAGCCATCTGAATAAATTTGTACAGTTTGAACAGTGCTAAATGAGACTGACTTGCATTCTTTGGAAGGAGAAATGCTGCTTCTGATAAAAATCTTGATAGCTCCAGTAGGAAAACCTGGACTAATTGAATCTGCACAGAAAAACAAAGGCACACAAATCCCTTCAGAGAAAAAATACATAATAGAGAATCAAAGAAAAAAAAGCATTTAGGCTTTATCATTATAGATTATGAATATTCTCATGGAAACATTTGGTAAGTACACTAATGAGATCCAATATGACTACAGGATTACAAAGCCATTGTCATAGTAATTGATAATACAGATGATACCCACTGAAGTATCAAATAAATCTATTGTAAAATGGTTCTTAGACTCGAATAAATGCCAAACGAATGTAATGGTGAGAGACATGGATGAAGAAAAAATAGCACTGCCTTTTCTCTTATAGAATATGGCCTTCAGGTACATGAACACACATTTTATGAATGATTTGCTTCTAACTCTTCTACCCATGAGTAGGGATTTAATCATATAAAACTACTAGAGTTTAATATTCCCTGACGATACAGATTCAAATTACAATTGTTGAGATAACAGAAAATTCAGAATATACTGACTTCAAACTCCCACCCAATATAGACTTTTGTTGTTGTTGTTGTTTAGTCGACATTGCACAGGAATTGTTATTCGTTCATATTAAACCCATCCAAGACAGGAAATTTAATACTTCATACAACAATTCATTCCATTTTTGCCCTGATCTAGTTGTTAGAATGACCATTGAATAGAGTGACATTAATTCAGATCTCATCTGAAATTCAGTCCTGAAAATACTTACACAGTTTTTAAAAATGAAATAAAAGTTTGTAAATAAAATACAGACTTGTTACCCATAAGGTAGCCTTGCCACGATAATCTATCATTTAGAGAGTGGAAATGGAAAGCACATCATTAGCAACAATTATAAATAAATACTTGATCAGATAATTTCATACGATCCCTATACATTTTGGTTAGTCTTAATTAGAACTCTACTAAAACACTTTCTTGGCAATAGAGTTTATGTATTTCAGAAGACTAGAACCTCTTTAAATGCATTCTTTAATTGAGCTGTGTTATCAATACACATAGTCTATATCCCAATTTATTTGAAAATACCTAGGCTTACCTCTACTTAAGTTACTGGATTTAAATGATAGAGATGTTATAAACATTGTCTTACAAAATGATTGGAACTATGAGTTTTCTGTTTAATTGGCCCCTTCTGACTGATGTGTCCAGAGGGGAGAGTCACTTTTGTTGTCTATAGATTTCTTTCTATTGCATGCATCACTATTAAGTGCAGAACACTTTGGAATTATTGATACCATATTACTTTAAATTTCAAGAGCTGAAATAAACTTTTCTTTCACTATTTATAAATCTCTAATTTATGAACTTAACAAGTGTTTGTTTGCTGTCTATTATATGCCAGGTAGGACTTCCAATATCTCAGAAACTGGAAGAATAGAGGTAGTGGAAGCAGAGCAAAAGAAAACAAAACTACATAATATTCTGTATATTAAGTCTTTAAAATGAAGAAAACTAATTGCTATGTGTTTGAAATACGTCTTATTTAATATTCACTTTGACTTGGTATGTATCCTTAATTGTTAGTTTTATTAAATCCTGACTAAATGTCCCTGAGTGGTACAAACAGTTTATACCTGGCAACTCACCCAAAAATTTGAACCCACCCAGCAACACTCTGAAAGAAAAGCCTGGCAATCTGTTCCCAAAAAGATTACATCCAAGAAAACCCTATGGCGTTCAGTTGTACTCTGTAACACATGGGCTGGCCATGAGTCAGGATCAACTCAATGACAATTTTTTTTCCCCATGGGAGGCACTATTTCTAAGTGTTTTGTAAGCATTTATTACTCACAACGATCCTATAAAGTAGATACTATTATTATTATTTTCATCTTACAGATTAGTAAAGTGAGGTACAGGAAGTCTCATGACATGTTCCAAGGTTACACAGCAGCATCAGGACTCCATGACTACTGTAAGAAGCATTTTGAATAAAAACTCCCACATTATTATTTTAATAGCATGCTTATAGATATACACAGGAAAGTCTCTTCTTCTTGCATTAAGACACAAACAGGAGAAGGTAAGAAAATCATCTGCTAGGAAAGGTGAAAGAAGCAAAACCAGTTTCAAAGAATTTGAAACAGAATTTAGGTTTGCTAATTTTTTAAACAAAGATAATAAAGTTTTCAACTGAAATTTTAATGAGAACTTGAAAAGGAGTATTTAAAGAGAAAAATGATTCAGAAACATTTCTTTGAGAAATAAAATCATGATTTAAGTCCTATAATTGGCAGAAACATGTAAATTATTTTGTGATAGAGAAACTGACTCAAGTCCAGTCCCATTATTAGAAAAATAAATGGCATAAAGCTTGAGTCTTAGATTCTGTTTTAATCATACAGCTCCTTATAAGGAGCTTTGCATAGTTCAGCTCACAAATTGCTGCAGTCTGCAGATACATCAATTATCCTGTGGCTTGCTTTTCTCAGAGGATAACATAAGAATATAAGAATTGAAGAGGAGATGGATCTAAATGAAAACAAGTTGTCGTCAAGTCTATTCCGACTCATGACAACCTCTGTGTGTCAGAGCACCACGGTACTCCACAGGGTTCAATGGCTGATTTTTCAGAAGCAGGTTGCCAGGCCTTTCTTCTGAGGTACCTTTGGTTGGATCTGAACCCCCAATCTTTTAGTTAGTAGCCAAGTCCATTAACTAGTTACACCACCCAAGGACTCCAAATCTGAGTTAGTCATGGAAAATTCTATCAAGTGAAGAGATCTACTTTTGTGTAACTACTCTTGTTAAGCATTGCTTAATTTTTACACTAAATTTACAAATGGAGAGACTGAGGCTATGGTTTTAAGATCACATGGTATATTGTGGAAACAGGTTTAACCCATGAGGTTTTCTGATACATTTACAGTGATATGCACATTGTTGTAAGCACTGTCATCCCTTTCCTCAATTCTTTCCCCTCTATGGGGCCCTGATGGTGCAGTGGTTAAGAGCTCAGCTGCTAACCAAAAGGTTGGAGGTTCATTGTTAATTACCTCTGAGTAGATTCAGACTCATGGCAACCCCATGTGTGCAGAGTAGAACTACCCCATATGGTTTTCAAGTCTGTAACCTTTCAGAAGCAGTTCACCAGGCCTATCTTGTCTTCCAGGTCACCTCTGTGTGGGTTTGAACCACCAACCTTTCGGCTGTTAGTCAAGTGCTTAACCATTTGTGCCATCCGAGGACTCCTGTGAGTGGTTTACCCCTTAAAAAAAATTGTTGCCATTGAGTTGATTCCAACTTATAGTAACCTTGCAGGACAGAGTAGAACTGCTCCTACTAGGGTTTCCAAGAAGCACCTGGTGGATTCAAACTGCCGACCTTTTGGTTAGCAGCCATAGCTTTTAACCACTATGCTACCAGGGTTTCCATGAGTGGTTTACTTCTCTTTGAATATATTTTCTTCAAGTTAGAATGCCTATAACTAGACTCAGTCCTCCAGAAAAGGTTTAATCTAGGCTATATATATATTTTTTTATATAAGAGGACAATAAATTTCTGATGAGATGCTGCATTATTTAACCATCCACAGAGTGTGAATGATGAATATGAATTTGCCAACACTAAAGAGCATTCTATGTGAATTAAATCTGACAGATCATCACATGAAAAAAAAAATACCCATGCCACCTAAAATGTGCTGGTGTTTCATACATGTGATCTACTTTTAGCTTTCAAGTAAAATTAGGTGAGGGAAGGATGTGCAACTGTCAAAAAATTGTAGGCTGACAATGTTATTCAATGCAGATTGCAAAATAGGACAAAATTCTTTGCAGAGAGGCTAGCTGTCTCTGAGGACATGGACTGATGACATTCTATCATCAAAGCACCATCTGCAATGGAAAATCATTGGCCATTCAAAGAGGCTGAATTATCTTTCTAGACAGATCTAGAACGAAAAAGTGTTCCAATTTATGACTTTATAAAGTTGTTCACAATCAAAGCCTATTTGGTGTATATATATAATAATTAACAAGCTGCCACTGAGTCAATTCTGACTTATAATGACCCTACAGGACAGAGCAAGGAGTGGCTGGTGGATTTGAACTGCTGACCTTTTGGTTAGCAGCCAAGCTCTTAACCACTGTGCCACCAGGTGTCTATATTTATTATATCATATCATATCCTATATCATATCATATTATATATATATTTATATATAACTATTCCTAATTATGTCATAAATTTAATCATATGTAATTGGATCAAACCAAAAACAAGCCAATTGCTGTCATGTGTTCATTTCATGGTAACCCCATGGATTTTCATTGACTGTGGTATTTTGGAAGTAGATCACCAGACCTTTCTTCCAACTTACCTCTGAGTTGACTCAAACATCCAATCTCATGGTAGCCAAGTACATAACAACATAAGCCACTCACGGACTCCAGTAATTGGATAGGAGATGGTGAAAGAGAAGGTAAATTGCATCAAGGGAATGACCAAAGATCCCTAAACAGATTTCTTTTGCTGACTTAACATGGGAATACACTGAGAAGCAATTACAGAAAACTTAGAAGGCCATGAGACTACAAACCAGCTATGTAAACTATATTACCTTTTCTTGAGGACTTGAGCATGTTTACTTCAGAATTGTAGGGCTTTTGCAACTTTACGGTGCTCCCAACCACATATCACATCCTTGCCTTTCCCTCCTGCCTATCTGCATTTTTTACTGAGTGCTACATTCCAAGCAGCACTGGTCTAGACCCCTGGGCTCATGGACCCTGCCCTGTGCTGACCCCAGTTCATCCTGCAAACAACCCATCCCACACCTCATTCCACTCGGCCTGCGCTTCTGCACCATAATTGAGTGACTGGCCCTGCCCATCTGTACGAAGTGGTGAAAAGTATTATGCCCATAGAACAGCAAGCAACATAACATGCCCAGCGAGTCCACCCAGACATAACCAAATACAACAAAAAAGCAGGATGAAACAAACAAATCTACAGTCAATAAATGAAGAAAATAATTTCTGAATGTCCCGGAGACAGCAGAAAATATCAAAACATAATAATAATAAACAGGATGGCTCCAGTAAGTGACAAAAATAAGACATCAGATGATCTTCTGGTAGAAGAAAAGGCACTGGAGCTACCTAACAGGGAATTCAAAAGTCTACTATTCAGGACTTCCCAAGAGATTAGGAAAGAGTTGAAGGAAAACCAGACAAAGCTAAGGAAAAAAATAGAAAAATCGTGAAAAATGCAGAAAAAAAATCAAGGACAGACAAAGCAATAGAAGAATTCGAGGAAGTAATGCAGGAAAAAAATGTCAAAATAAATGAACAACTAGAAATCATACAAAAGCAGCAATTAGAAATCCAAAAGATAAAGATTTCAGAAATGGACAATGCAATAGAAGTTTTTAGTTGCAAATTTGAAATTATGGAAGACCAGTTCAGTGAAACTGAAGATAAACACTTAGATGCCACTTTGTTTGAGGAAAAATCAGAGAAAAGAATGAAGAAAACCTGAGAACTATGTAGGATACAATTAAAAGCCAAAAATTTACATGTGATTGGAGTTCCAGAACAGAGGAGAAAATGGAAAACATAGGTTCATTGAAGATTTGCTTACAGAAAACTTCCCTGATATGAATCCCATATAGGATAGACCCCAAAAGAAAGTCCCTAAGAAAGAATCCTAAGTGCATCTTGCAAAAAACAAAAAGTCACATACAAAAAGGAAACAATGAGACTAAAGCCTGATTATTTGGCAGAAACCACGCAGGCAAGAAGGCAATGGGATGACATATATAAAACCTTGAAAGAAAAAAATTGCCAACCAAGAACCTGGAAAATTCTTGCTCAAATATGATGACAAAATTAGTACATTTCCAGATAAACAGAAATTGAGGGGATATGTAAAACCCAAACCAAACATACTAGAATAATTAAAGGGGGTCTTTCAGTTAAAGACACAACAACAACAGACAACAACCCAAATCTAGGACACAGGGCACCATCAACCAGGTACCAACGTAGGTAATGAACTTTCAAGGATAAAACAAAACTACAAGATTTACAAGGAACCAGAGACATAAATCTGTAAATGCCCACAACATCAGAACAACAAGAGAGGGAATAGAGTGTAGGTATAGAACTTTCAAGTGAAGAGGAAGTCAAAGTGATATCAAGTAATAAAAGACTGGTTAGAACTAAGGAAGATAGATGTAAATTTCAAGGTAACCATAAAGAAATATAGCAAACCTGTTTGTCAAAATAAAGAAGAAATACATAGAGTCTCAGTAAACACAAAAATTGACAAAAATGAAAAAAAAAAAACAAAAAATTCACAAACAAAAGCAATTCAGCATAGGAGAGTAACAGAACAAAGAAAACATCAGCACCACAAAAAATGCATTAAAAAATTACAGCATTAAACTCAGAACTATAGATAACCACACCAAACATAAATGGCTTAAATGCTCCCATAAAAAGAGAGTGACAAAAGGATTAAAAAAAAAATCCATCAATATTCTGTATACAAGAGACACACTTTAGAAACAAAGACATAAATTTATTAAAAATCAAAGGATGTAAAAAAATGTATCAAGCAAACAGCAACAATGGCAATACTAATCTCAGATAAAATAGATTTTAAGATAAAATCCACCATAAAAGACAAGAAATGACATTATGTAAAGATTAAAGGGACAATCCACCATGAGGACATAACCGTGATAAATATCTACATGCCCAATGACAGGGCTCCAAAATATATAAAACAAATAAACAGCACTGAAAATAGAAATTCACAGTTGTGCACCACTCTGGGTAAAGCACAGAACATCCAGAAAGAAACTCAACAAAGGTACAGAAGATCTAAAGGCCACAATCAACCAACTTGACCTCATAGACATATATGGGACACTCCACTGAACAGCAGCAAAGTGTATATTCTTTCCAATATACATGGAATGTTCTCCAGTGTAGACCACACCTTAGGCCAAAAAACAACCCTCAACAAAATCCAAAACATTCAGATAATACAAAGCATCTTGTCTGATCAACTGCCATAAAAGTAGAAATTAATAACAGGAAGAGCAAGGAAAAAAGCCATGGAATCTGAATAACACCTTGCTGAAAACCACCAGGTAGTAGAAGAAATCAAAGATAAAATAAAAAAAATTCCTAGAAACAAACAAGAATGACAACACATAGTACAAAAATCTTTGGGATGTAGAAAAAGTAATGCTCAAAGGTCAATTCATAGCAATTGATGCACATATCAACAAAAGAAGACAGAGACAAAATCAAAACATTATTATACAACTCAAACAAATAGAGAACATCAAAAGAAGCCCACAGTCACCAGAAGAAAGGAGATAATACAGATTAAAGAAGAAATAAATGAAATAGAGAATACAAAAACAATAGAAAGAATTCACAAAACCAGAAGTTGGTTCTTAGAAAGGATCAACAAAATTGACAAACCCCTGGTGAAATTGACAAAAAAGAAACTGGAGAGGAACAAATAACTCAAATAAGAAATGAAATGGGAGACACTACAACAGACACAACTGAAATAAAAAGGATCAAAACCAAGTACTATGAAGAATTGTACTTCAAGAAATTTGAAAACCTAGATGAAACGGACAAATTTCTAGAAACACACTACCTAGCTAGAGTAACACAAACTGAGGTAAAAAATGTGAACAGATCCATAACATGAAAAGATATCGAAAAGGTGAAAAAAAAAAAAAACTCCCAACAATAAAAAAAAAAAAAAGAGTCCTGGCCCAGGTGGTTTCACTGGGGAATTCTACCAAACATTCAGAGAAGACTTCACAGCAGTACCACTCAAACTATTTCAGAACATAGAAAAGGAAGGGATACTTCCAAATTCATTCTATGAAGCCAGCATAACCCTGATACCAAAACAATGCAAATACCACAAAAAAAGAAAATTACAGACCTATATCTCCAAATACAAATGCAAAAATTTTCAACAAAATTTTAGCCAATAGAATTCAGCATCACATAAAAAATAATAGTACAACACAACCAAGTGGTATTCATACCAGGTGTGAAAGGATGGCTCAATATTAGAAAATCAGTCAACGTAATCCACTATATAAAAAGAAAACAAAAGAATCACACGGTCATCTCAATCAATGCAGAAAAGGCATTCAACAAAGTCTAACATTCATTTGTGATGAAAACTCTCAATAAAATAGGTATAGAAAGGATATTCCTCAACATAATAAAGGGCATCTATACAAAACCAGGAAACCCTGGTGGAGTAGTGGTTAAGTGCTACAGCTGCTAACCAAGAGGTCAGCAGTTCAAATCTGCCAGGTGTTCCTTGGAACCTCCATCGGATAGTTCTACTTTGTCCTCTAGGGTCACTATGAGTCAGAATCGACTCGACGGCAGTGGTTTGGTTTATACATTCTCAACGAAGAAAGGCTGAAAACATTCCCCCTGAGAACAGGAACAAGACAAGGATGCCCTTTATCACCACTCCTATTTATCACTGTGCTGGAAGTCCTAGCCAGAGCAATAAGGCAAGAAAAAGAAATAAAGGACATCCAAATTGGTAAGGAAGAAGTAAAACTATCCCTATTTGCAGATGATATACTATATGTGGAGAACCCTAAGGACTCTGCAAGAAAACTATTGGAACTAACAGAAAGATTCCCCAAAGCAGCAAAATATAAGATAAACATACAAAAATCAGTTGGATTCCTATAAATCAATCAAAAGAACTATGAAAAGGAAATCAGGAAAGCAATACCACATATAATAGCCCCTAAAAAAAATAAAATACTTAGGAACAAATCTAACCAGGAATGTAAAAGACGTATACAAAGAAAACTTCAAAACACTATTTCAACAAACCAAAAGAGACCTACATAAATGGAAAAACATACTATGCTCATGGATAGGTATACTCAACGTTGTAAATCCCGGTGGCGTAGTGGTTAAGAGCTAGCGTAGTGGTTAAGAGCTACAGCTGCTAACAAAAAGGTCAGCAGTTCGAATCCACCAGGCACTCCTTGGAAACTCTATGGGGCAGTTCTACTCTGTCCTATAGGGTTGCTGTGAGTTGGAATCGACTCGACGGCAATGGGTTTGGTTTTGTGTTTACTCAAAGCAATCTACAAATACAATGCATTCCCGATCCACATGCCACTAGCATTCTTCAAGGAGATGCAAAAAATAATCATTAACTTTATATTGAAAGGAAAGAGGCCCCAAATAAGTAAAGCACTATTGATGAAAAGAGAATAAAGTAGGAGAACTTGCACTACCTGACCTAAGAACCTACTATACAGCTACGGTAATCAAGAGACTGGTACAGGCACTTCACCAAAGAGGACATTCAGGCAGATACATGATGAAATGCTCACAGTCATTAGTCATTAGAGAAATGCAAATCAAAACTACAATGAGATACCATCTCACCCCCCCAAAAAATAGTATTAATCAAAAAAAACACAAAATAATAAATATTGGAGAGGTTGTGGAGAAACTGGAACACTTGTACACTGGTAGGGGGAATGTAAAATGGTACAGCCACTTTGGACATCGATTTGGTGCTTCTTTAGAAAGCTAGAAACAGAACTACCACACCATCCAGCAATCCCACTCCTTGGGACATATCCTAGAGAAATAAGAGCCTTCGCACAAATAGATATTTGTGCATCCGCGTTCATTGCAGCACTGTTCACAATAGCAAAAAGATGGAAACAACCCAGGTGCCCATCAAGGAACAAACAAATAAGCAAATTATGGTATATTCACACAATGGAATACTACGCAATGACAAAGAACAACAATGAATCTGTGAAACATTTCATAACATGGATGAATCTGGAAAGCATTATGCTGAATGAAATTAGTCAGTCAAAAAAGAACAAATATTGTATGAGACCACTATTATAAGAGCTCAAGAAAAGGTTTAAAGACAGAAGAAAACATTATATGATGGTTACCAGAGTGGGGAGGCAGGGAGAGAGGAATTCACTAACTAGATAGCAGACAAGAATTATCTTAGATAAGGGAAGGACAACACAGGATACAGGGGGAGTCAGCACAACTGAATTAAACCAAAAGCTAAGAAGTTTCCTGAACACAACCAAATACTTCAAGTGACAGAGTAGCAGAGGCAGGGACCTGGAGACCATGGTTTCAGTGGACAACTAGGTTAATTGGCATAACAAAATTTACGAAGAAAAACGTTTTGCATCCCACTTTGGTGAGTGGTGTCTGGGATCTTAAAAACTAGTGAGTGGAGAGGCGGAGCCAAGATGGCGGACTAGGCAGACGCTACCTCGGATCCCTCTTACAACAAAGACACGGAAAAACAAGTGAATCGATCACATACATAACAATCTACGAACCCTGAACAACAAACACAGATTTAGAGACGGAGAACGAACTAATACGGGGAAGCAGCAATTGTTTCCAGAGCCTGGAGCCAGCGTACCCTCAGGTACGGCACAAGCACAGAGAGCTGCTCCACCCCCCTGAACTAAACCCGGGAGGGGGACCAGCCGGTTCCACAAGCGGCGTGGGACACAGCCGGTAGGAGAAGTCCCTGGGAGGCAGTGACTGGTCTTGGAGCAGAAAGAGCAGCATCCAAGCCGGGGAACCGTCCCGCAGGGATTTGGACTGGACGCAGGTACGCCATAAACACGGAGAGTTGCTCCACCCCCCTGAACTAACCCCGGGAAGGGGAACAGCTGGGTCGCGCGGGCGGCGTGGGACGCAGCCGGTAGGAGAAGTCCCCGGGAGGCAGCGACTGGTATTGGAGCGGGGAGAACAGCATCCCAGCCGGGACACTCGGTTACGGCACAAGCAGGGGGAGCTGCTCCACCAATCTGAACTAACCCCGGGAGGAGGCCCAACTAGTTCTCGGGGGCGGCACGGCCACGCGGCTGGAGGGACGAGAAGTCCCCGGGAGGCAGCGACAGATTTTGGAGACGAGAGTGCACCGTCCCAGTAGGGGAGCCTTGACGCTCGGCGTGGGGCTGGAAGCGGAGGATCTGACCATGACTCCAGCGGGCCAGACCCCCCGGGGGCAATCTCCACACAGCCAGCACACATAGGCGACGCGCCCACGGGAATCTCAGATATAATAGTCATCCCAAGCAAGACAAGCAACTCTGGCTATATTCTGAGGTGCTACTCTCCTAGCTCTCTGTTCCCTCCCCCACCCTCCCCAGGTGGCTTCATTAACACCTGAATAGCCTGAGCCAGAGGGAGAACTCTGATAGGGATCTGACTGCATTTTTTTTTTAGCGGATTTTCTGGAAAAACTAGTTTCCCAGTGATGGCTCGGAGACAACAATCCATATCAAACCACTTAAAGAAGCAGACCGTGACAGCTTCTCCAACCCCCCAAACAAAAGAATCAAAATCTTTCCCAAATGAAGATACAATCTTGGAATTATCAGATACAGAATATAAAAAACTAATTTACAGAATGCTTAATGATATCACAAATGAAATTAGGATAACTGCAGAAAAAGCCAAGGAACACACTGATAAAACTGTTGAAGAACTCAAAAAGATTATTCAAGAACATACTGGAAAAATTAATAAGTTGCAAGAATCCATAGAGAGACAACATGTAGAAATCCAAAAGATTAACAATAAAATAACAGAATTAGACAACGCACTAGGAAGTCAGAGGAGCAGACTCGAGCAATTAGAATGCAGACTGGGACATCTGGAGAACCACGGAATCAACACCAACATAGCTGAAAAAAAATCAGATAAAAGAATTTAAAAAAATGAAGAAACCCTAAGAATTATGTGGGACTCTATCAAGAAGGATAACCTGCGGGTGATTGGAGTCCCAGAACAGGGAGGGGGGACAGAAAACACAGAGAAAATAGTTGAGGAACTCCTGACACAAAACTTCCCTGACATTATGAAAGACGAAAGGATAGCTATCCAAGATGCTCATCGAACCCCATTTAAGATTGATCCAAAAAGAAAAACACCAAGACATATTATCATCAAACTCGCCAAAACCAAAGATAAAGAGAAAATTTTAAAAGCAGCCAGGGAGAAAAGAAAGGTTTCCTTCAAGGGAGAATCAATAAGAATATGTTCTGACTACTCAGCAGAAACCATGCAGGCAAGAAGGGAATGGGACAACATATACAGAACACTGAAGGAGAAAAACTGCCAGCCAAGGATCATATATCCAGCAAAACTCTCTCTGAAATATGAAGGCGAAATTAAGATATTTACAGACAAACACAAGTTTAGAGAATTTGCAAAAACCAAACCAAAGCTACAAGAAATACTAAAGGATATTGTTTGGTCAGAGAACCAATAATATCAGATATCAGCACAACACAAGGTCACAAAACAGATCGTCCTGATATCAACTCAAATAGGGAAATCACAAAAACAAATTAAGATTAATTAAAAAAAAATACACATAACAGGGAATCATGGAAGTCAATAGGTAAAAGATCACAATAATCAATAAGAGGGACTAAATACAGGAGGCATTGAACTGCCATATGGAGAGTGATACAAGGCGATATAGAACAATACAAGTTAGGTTTTTACTTAGAAAAATAGGGGTAAATAATAAGGTAACCACAAAAAGGTATAACAACTCTATAACTCAAGATAAAAACCAAGAAAAACATAACGACTCAACTAACATAAAGTCAAGCACTATGAAAATGAGGATCTCACAATTTACTAAGAAAAATGCCTCAGCACAAAAAAGTTTGTGGAAAAATGAAATTGTCAACAACACCCATAAAAAGGCATCAAAATGACAGCACTAAAAACTTATTTATCTATAATTACCCTGAATGTAAATGGACTAAATGCACCAATAAAGAGACAGAGAGTCACAGACTGGATAAAGAAACACGATCCATCTATATGCTGCCTACAAGAGACACACCTTAGACTTAGAGACACAAACAAACTAAAACTCAAAGGATGGAAAAAAGTATATCAAGCAAACAATAAGCAAAAAAGAAGAGGAGTAGCAATATTAATTTCTGACAAAATAGACTTTAGACTTAAATCCACCACAAAGGATAAAGAAGGACACTATATAATGATAAAAGGGACAATTGATCAGGAAGACATAACCATATTAAATATTTACGCACCCAATGACAGGGCTGCAAGATACATAAATCAAATTTTAACAGAATTGAAAAGCGAGATAGATACCTCCACAATTATAGTAGGAGACTTCAACACACCACTTTCGGAGAAGGACAGGACATCCAGTAAGAAGCTCAACAGAGACACGGAAGATCTAATTACAACAATCAACCAACTTGACCTCATTGTCTTATACAGAACTCTCCACCCAACTGCTGCAAAATATACTTTTTTTTCTAGCGCACATGGAACATTCTCTAGAAGAGACCACATATTAGGTCATAAAACAAACCTTTGCAGAATCCAAAACATCGAAATATTACAAAGCATCTTCTCAGACCACAAGGCAATAAAACTAGAGATCAATAACAGAAAAACTAGGGAAAAGAAATCAAATACTTGGAAAATGAACAATACCCTCCTGAAAAAAGACTGGGCTATAGAAGACATCAAGGAGGGAATAAGGAAATTCATAGAAAGCAACGAGAATGAAAATACTTCCTATCAAAACCTCTGGGACACAGCAAAAGCAGTGCTCAGAGGCCAATTTATATCAATAAATGCACACATACAAAAAGAAGAAAGAGCCAAAATCAGAGAACTGTCCCTACAACTTGAACAAATAGAAAGTGAGCAACAAAAGAACCCATCAGGCACCAGAAGAAAACAAATAATAAAAATTAGAGCTGAACTAAATGAATTAGAGAACAGAAAAACAATCGAAAGAATTAACAAAGCCAAAAGCTGGTTCTTTGAAAAAATTAACAAAATTGATAAACCATTGGCTAGACTGACTAAAGAAATACAGGAAAGGAAACAAATAACCCGAAAAAGAAATGAGAAGGACTACATCACAACAGAACCAAATGAAATTAAAAGAATCATTTCAGATTATTATGAAAAATTGTACTCTAACAAATTTGAAAACCTAGAAGAAATGGATGAATTCCTGGAAAAACACTACCTACCTAAACTAACACATTCAGAAGTAGAACAACTAAATACACCCATAACAAAAAAAGAGATTGAAACTGTAATCAAAAAACTCCCAACAAAAAAAAGCCCTGGCCCGGACGGCTTCACTGCAGAGTTCTACCAAACTTTCAGAGAAGAGTTAACACCACTACTACTAAAGGTATTCCAAAGCATAGAAAATGACGGAATACTACCCAACTCATTCTATGAAGCCACCATCTCCCTGATACCAAAACCAGGTAAAGACATTACAAAAAAAGAAAATTATAGACCTATATCCCTCATGAACATTGATGCAAAAATCCTCAACAAAATTCTAGCCAATAGAATCCAACAACACATCAAAAAAATAATTCACCCTGATCAAGTGGGATTTATACCAGGTATGCAAGGCTGGTTTAATATCAGAAAAACCATTAATGTAATCCATCACATAAATAAAACAAAAGACAAAAACCACATGATCTTATCAATTGATGCAGAAAAGGCATTTGACAAAGTCCAACACCCATTCATGATAAAAACTCTTACCAAAATAGGAATTGAAGGAAAATTCCTCAACATAATAAAGGGCACCTATGCAAAGCCAACAGCCAATATCACTCTAAATGGAGAGAACCTGAAAGCATTTCCCTTGAGAACGGGAACCAGACAAGGATGCCCTTTATCACCGCTCTTATTCAACATCGTGTTGGAAGTCTTAGCCAGGGCAATTAGACTAGACAAAGAAATAAAAGGTATCCGGATTGGCAAGGAAGAAGTAAAGTTATCACTATTTGCAGATGACATGATTATATACACAGAAAACCCTAAGGAATCCTCCAGAAAACTACTGAAACTAATAGAAGAGTTTGGCAGAGTCTCAGGTTATAAAATAAACATACAAAAATCACTTGGATTCCTCTACATCAACAAAAAGAACACCGAAGAGGAAATAACCAAATCAATACCATTCACAGTAGCCCCCAAGAAGATAAGATACTTAGGAATAAATCTTACCAAGGATGTAAAAGACCTATACAAAGAAAACTACAAAGCTCTACTACAAGAAATTCAAAAGGACATACTTAAGTGGAAAAACATACCTTGCTCATGGATAGGAAGACTTAACATAATAAAAATGTCTATTCTACCAAAAGCCATCTATACATTTAACGCACTTCCGATCCAAATTCCAATGTCATATTTTAAGGGGATAGAGAAACAAATCACCAATTTCATATGGAAGGGAAAGAAACCCCGGATAAGCAAAGCACTACTGAAAAAGAAGAAGAAAGTGGGAGGCCTCACCTTACCTGACTTCAGAACCTATTATACAGCCACAGTAGTCAAAACAGCCTGGTATTGGTACAACAACAGACACATAGACCAATGGAACAGAATTGAGAACCCAGACATAGATCCATCCACGTATGAGCAGCTGATATTTGACAAAGGACCAGTGTCAATTAACTGGGGAAAAGATAGCCTTTTTAACAAATGGTGCTGGCATAACTGGATATCCATTTGCAAAAAAATGAAACAGGACCCATACCTCACACCATGCACAAAAACTAACTCCAAGTGGATCAAAGACCTAAACATAAAGACTAAAACGATAAAGATCATGGAAGAAAAAATTGGGACAACCCTAGGAGCCCTAATACAAGGTATAAACAGAATACAAAACATTACCAAAAATGATGAAGAGAAACCCGATAACTGGGAGCTCCTAAAAATCAAACACCTATGCTCATCTAAAGACTTCACCAAAAGTGTAAAAAGACCACCTACAGATTGGGAAAGAATTTTCAGCTATGACATCTCCGACCAGCGCCTGATCTCTAAAATCTACATGATTCTGTCAAAACTCAACCACAAAAAGACAAACAACCCAATCAAGAAGTGGGCAAAGGATATGAACACACATTTCACTAAAGAAGATATTCAGGCAGCCAACAGATACATGAGAAAATGCTCTCGATCATTAGCCATTAGAGAAATGCAAATTAAAACTACGATGAGATTCCATCTCACACCAGCAAGGCTGGCATTAATCCAAAAAACACAAAATAATAAATGTTGGAGAGGCTGCGGAGAGATTGGAACTCTCATACACTGCTGGTGGGAATGTAAAATGGTACAACCACTTTGGAAATCTATCTGGCGTTATCTTAAACAGTTAGAAATAGAACTACCATACAACCCAGAAATCCCACTCCTAGGAATATACCCTAGAGATACAAGAGCCTTCATACAAACAGATATATGCACACCCATGTTTATTGCAGCTCTGTTTACAATAGCAAAAAGCTGGAAGCAACCAAGGTGTCCATCAACGGATGAATGGTTAAATAAATTGTGGTATATTCACACAATGTAATACTACTCATCGATAAAGAACAGTGACGAATCTCTGAAACATTTCATAACATGGAGGAACCTGGAAGGCATTATGCTGAGCGAAATGAGTCAGAGGCAAAAAGACAAATATTGTATAAGACCACTATTATAAGATCTTGAGAAATAGTAAACCTGAGAAGAGCACATACTTTTGTGGTTACGAGGGGGGGAGGGAGGGAGGGTGGGAGAGGGTTTTTTATTGATTAATCAGTAGATAAGAACTGCTTTAGGTGAAGGGAAAGACAACACTCAATACATGGAAGGTCAGCTCAGTTGGACTGGACCAAAAGCAAAGAAGTTTCCGGGATAAAATGAATGCTTCAAAGCTCAGCGGAGCAAGCGCGGGGGTCTGGGGAACATGGTTTGCGGGGACTTCTAAGTCAATTGGCAAAATAATTCTATTATGAAATCATTCTGCATCCCACTTTGAAATGTGGCGTTTGGGGTCTTAAATGCTAACAAGCGGCCATCTAAGATGCAGCAATTGGTCTCAACCCACCTGGAGCAAAGGAAAATGAAGAACACCAAGATCACATGGCAACTAAGAGCCCAAGAGACAGAAAGGGCCACATGAACCAGAGACCTACATCATCCTGAGACCAGAAGAACTAGTTGGTGCCCGGCCACAATCGATGACTGCCCTGACAGGGAGCACAGCAGAGGACCCCTGAGGCAGCAGGAGATCAGTGGGATGCAGACCCCAAATTCTCATAAAAAGACCAAACTTAATGGTCTGACTGAGACTGGAGGAATCCCGGCGGCCATGCTCCCCAGACCTTCTGTTGACACAGGACAGGAACCATCCCCGAAGACAACTCATCAGAAATGAAAGGGACTGGTCAGCGGGTGGGGGAGAGACGCTGATGAAGAGTGAGCTATTTATATCAGGTGGACACTTGAGATTGTGTTGGCAACTCTTGTCTGGAGGGGGGATGGGAGGATAGAGAGAGAGGGAAGCCGGCAAAATTGTCAAGAAAGGAGAGACTGAAAGGGCTGACTCAAGAGGGGGAGAGTAAGTGGGAGTAGGGAGTGAGATGTATGTAAACTTATATGTGACAGACTGATTGGATTTGTAAACGTTCACTTGAAGCTTAATAAAAGTTATTTAAAAAAAAAAAAAAGCTAGTGAGTGGAGGCCATCTAAGATGCATTAATTGGCTCCAATTCACCTGGAGCAAAGGAGAAAGAAGAACACCAAAGACACTAGGAAAATATTAACCCAAGAGACAAAAAGGGCCACATAAACCAGAGATTCCATCAGCCTGAGACCAGAAGAACTAGGTGGTGCCTGACTACCAATAATGATGACCCTAACAGGGAACACAACAGAGTCCCTGATGAATCAGGAAAAAAGTGGGGTGCAGAACTCAAATTCACGTAAAAAGACCAGATATAATGGTCTGACTGAGACTGACGGAACCCCAGAAGACATGGCCCCCGGACTCTCTGTTAACCCAGAACAAAAACAATTCCTGAAACCAACTCTTTAGACTAAAATTAGGCTGGACTACAAGACATAAAGTGACACTCATGAACAGTGTACTTCTTAGTTCAAGTCTATACATGAGACTAAGTGGGCAGCTCCTGTCTGGAGGCAAGATGAGAAGGAATAGGAGCTGGCTGAATGGACACAGGACATCCGGGGTGGAAAGGGGGACTGTGATGTCACATTATAGGGGTAGCAGCTAGAGTCACATAACAACATATGTTTAAATTTTTGTATGAGAAACTAACTTCGGCTGCAAACTTTCACCTAAGCACAATAAAACAAACAGCCTGGTGCTGGTACAGTGACAGACACATTGACCAATGGAACAGAATTGAGTACCCAGTTGTAAATCCATCCACCTATGCTCACTTCCACAAAGTCTCAGAGTACATTAAATGGGGAAATGGAGGTCCTTTTTTCAAATGGTGCTGGCAAAACCGAATGACCAACTGTAAAAAAATGAAACAAGACCCATATCTCACACCATACACAAAAACTATTCAAAATGGATCAAAGACCTAAATATAAAACCAAAAGCTATAAAGATCATAGAATAAAAAATAGGGTCAATGGTAGAGGACATAATACATGGCATAAATAGGATACAAACAATACCTAATAATTCACAAATACCAGAATATAAGCTAGAAACCTGGGGTCTTCTAAAAATTAAACACTTATGCTCATCAAAAGACTTCACCCAAAGAATAAAAAGAAAACCTACAGACTGGGAAAAAAAATTTGGCTATGACATATCTGACAAAGCTCTAATCTCTAAAATCTATAAGAAAAAGTACAATGCCTCTATATAAAAAAAAAAAAAAGAAATAATCAAATTAAAAAATGGGCAAATTAAATGAACAGACACTTCACCAAAGAAGACATTCATATGGCTAACAGACACATGAGAAAATGCTCACGATCACTAGCCATTAGAGAAATTCAAATTAAAACTACAATGAAATACCATCTCACACTGACATTACTGGCACAAAAAAAAAAACCCAGAAAATAACAAATGTTTGAGAGGCTGTGGGGAAATTTGAACTCTTATGCACTACTGGTAGGAATGCAAAATGATACAACCATTTTGGAAAATGATATGACACTTCCTTGTTGTTGTTATGTGCCATCAAGTCACTTCATAGAGACCCTATGTACAATAGTAGGAAATGTTGCTCAGTCCTGCAACATCCTCACAATCATTGTTATGCTTGATCCCATTTTTGCAGCCACTGTGTCAGTCCATCTCTTTGAGGGTCTTCCTTTTCTTCACTGACCCTCTACTCTACCAAGCTTGATGTCCTTCCCGAGGGACTGGTCCCTCCTGATAACATGTCCAAAATACTTGAGATGAAGTCTTGCCACTCGCACTTCTAATAAGCTTCCTTAAAAAGCTAGAAATAGAAATACCATAGGATACAGCAATCCCACTCTTAAGAACATTTCCTAGGGAAATAAAAGCTGTCACACCAAATAGAAGTATGCACACCTAGCATTATACATGATAACAAAAAATGGAAACGACCTAAGTGCCCATCAATAGATGAGTGGATAAACAATCTAGAGTACGTACACACAATGGAATACTACACAACGAGAAGTAACAGTGACGAATCTGTGAAACATCTCACAACATAGATGAATATGGAAGGCATTATGCTGAGTGAAATAAGTCAATCACAAAAAAGACAAATATTATTTGAGACCCCTATTATAAAAATTCATGAAAAGGTTTACAGACAGAGAGAAACAGTCTTTGATGGTTACAAGGGAGGGGAGCTGTGGGGAGGGAAAAACACTAACTAGACAAGTGGTAACTTTGGTGAAGGGTAAGACAGTACACAATACTGGGAAAGCCAGCACAACTTGACCAAGACAAAGTCATAGAAGCTTAAAAGATACATCCAAACTCCCATAGGCATCAAGTTACTGGTCTGAGGACTGGGTACCATGCTTCCAGGGGACATCTAGCTCAATTGGCATAACATAGTTTATAAGACATAACATAGTTTATAAGTAAAATGTTCTACATCCTACTTTGGTGAGTAGCATCTGAAGTCTTAAAAGATTGTGAATGGTCATCTAAGACATGTCTATTGGTCCCACCCCAACTGAAGCAAGGGAGAATGAAGAAAACCAAAGGCACAACAGAAAGATTAGTCCGAAGGACTAATGGGACACAACTACCACAGCCACCACCAGTCTGAGCCTAGCACAGCTACATGCTGCCCGACTACCACCACTGACTGCTCTAAAAGGAATCACAATACAGGCTCCCAGACAGGGCTGGAGAAAAATGTAGAGCAAAATTCAAACTCATAAAAAAGGCCAGGCTTCCTGATCTGATGGAAACTGGAGAAACACCAAGAGTTTGGTCTTCAAAAACCCTTTTAACTCAGAAATGAAGTCACTTCTGAGGTTCACCCTTCAGCCAAAGGTTAGATAGGCCCATAAAACAAACAATAATATATGAAGCTCAACCATGTGTATGAGATTAAATGTGCACACTAGCCCAGGGGCAAGGACAAGAAGGCAGGAGGTGACAGGAATGAATGGAAATGGGGAACCCAATGTCGAGGTCACATGGCTGGCAACCAATGTCACAGAACAATACGTGTATTAATTGTTTAATGAGTAACGAATTGTTCTGTAAACCTTCACCTAAAGCACAATTAAAAAAAAAAATGTCTGAATCAACTCAACGGCAATGGGTTTGGTTTTATTTTGGTTTGGGTTTTCAGGCCATGTTTGAGAAGAATGGACTCTGATATTAGCGGAGACACCAAACAGATTGCTCAAGATAGAGACATGGTGATGAAATTGTAGCTGGAAACAGTCTACGCAAATGTTTTATAATCAGGCTACTACTCCAGTGGAGGGGTGTCTGTGGCAGAGTGGAAAAAAAAAAAATTTGTATACAGCATTCAAGAGTTTGCTCTTCTAATTGTTAGCCATGTGAAGTCTCTGGATCTTGGTTTCCTCATCTGTAGACTGGGAATAAAGAACACCTACTTCCTAGGGTTGATAAGAGTATTCATTATTTTGTTAAAAATACAGTGGTGATCAACAAAAGGCATCATTATTTTTATTATCAACACCTTACGTGTGCATGCCCTGCTTTGTACCAGGTCTGTGGAGGCACAACACACCATTGGAGACAAATATCTTAAGGAGCAGACTGTGTGGTGGAGGAACAAACACGCAGATACAATGCAAGACAATAGACAAGGGCTAAAATATTGGTCATTGTTCATGGCACAAAAGAAATATAAGTGTTCTTCTTACATATTTGATCAGATCCATTAGCTAATTTACCTAGTTACATTTTCTCACTTACCTTGATAACTAGACACGCACAGAAACGACCTTGCTGGCAAATTGATGGTTTGTTTTGGAGATAGTCCTAGCCTTCATCCTTCATTTCAATATGATGTATAATTTAAAGGGAGCTAAGAAATGGTTTTTAATCTCTGGCCTATAGGCAGAACCATCCCCTTCTAAGAGGCTGAGGCCAAATAGAAGGCTATGAGATATATATATATATATATATATATACACACACACACACACACACACACACCAAATAGGGCTATAACAAAAAATAAATACACATATACACATACACATATATATCAAAATACATATATACATAAATACATATATACACACATATATACATAAATACATACACACACACGTATATACCAATAGGGCTTTATTCTGAACAGTTTTTAATCTTTTCATAAAATCATATATTAGAACTAATATATGTGTATATATATATACACGCACACATACATACATATAGGAAGTCCCTGGGTGGTGTAAATGGTTAAGTGCTTGACTACCAGCTGCAAGGCTGGCTGTATGAATTCACCCAAAGTGCCTTGGAAGACAGGCCTGGCAGTCTGCTTCCAAAAGGTCACAGTCTTGAAAACCCTATGGAGCAGTTCTACTCTGCACACATTCTGTCCCCATGAGTCAGAATGGACTTGATGGCAACTAACAATGACAACAGTGATACATGTGTCTCTCTATATAATATGTATGTATGTATATGTATGTTTACATACACATGTGTATACCTATACATGCCTATATATGCTTATTTTACATATGTATTTATATATTTAAGGTAAAGTACACCAATCATAATTGAACGACTTGATGAATTTTTAACATATGAGTATTTTCATGTAAACACCACCCAGATCATAATACAGATCATTTCCATCACCCTAGATAAAACCCTTATGCCCCCTTCTAGTCAGTACACCCACCCCTAAGGTTAAATGCCACCATGAGTTCCGTCATCACAGGTAGCTTTTATTTGTTTGTGAACCACATGGAAATATAATTATGCAGTATGTTCTCTTTCATGTCTTGCTTCTTTCACTTAACATTTTGATTTATTCATGTTGGATTTATCCATGTTGTTCAATGTATTGGCAGTTCTTTTATATTGCTTTGTAGTGTTTCATTGTACAAATAAAATATACATTAGTTTTGGGCTACCCCAAATAAAGTTGCTATAAACATCCTTACAGATGTCTTTTAGTGATCACACCACACACACACACGACAGCCAGTGCCATCAAGTTGATTCCGACTCATAGCGACCCTATAGGACAGAGTAGAACTGCCCCAAAGAGTTTCCAAGGAGTGCCTGGCAGATTCAAACTGCCGACCCTTTGGTTAGCAGCTGTAGCACTTAACCACTATGCCACCAGGGTTTCCTTAGTGACCACAGATACTGGGTCGTACCAGTTGCTGCCCAGTTGATTCTGACTCATAGCAACTATTTGTGTGTCAGAATAGAACTGTGCTCCATAAGATTTTCAATGGCTGATTTTTTGGCAGTAGATTGCCAGGCCTTTCTACCTTCCAAGTAGCAGCCAAGCACTTAACCATTTGTACCACCTAGGGAAACATAAGCTATATATACTGTGAAACATTTGCCCAAAATTGTTTTATTTACCCTCCCACCAGTAATCTTAGACAGTTCCAGTTGCTCTATATGTTCTGGGAAATACTTGGTATTGTCATTCATTTAAGCATTTATTATTACTATTATTATTATTATTGAGTGTGTATATTGACTATGTTGTTTTATCAGATCTTTAGTCAAGGGAATCATATACGAAATAAAGATAGAACATATCTGATCATAGTTCTTCCTGCTTTAAATTGTTAGCCTGGCTTTCCTCTGGCAGTGGGCCTTCTGCTCCTTGGATTCCTTTCTTCTGTTCTGGGCACATCTTCAGCATCCTGAGGCAATTTTGCACTTTTAATTATCCTGCAAGTGAAGTTCCATAGACTTTCCTACAGGGGTTTCCATTTTGTGTTATTTGCAGACATAATCATGTCTGCCATCTGCTCATCTCCTGATCAGATGCTGATTGTACTGGCCAGGGGGGTTGGTAGAGGGGATTCCATCCTCTGGAATGTGTTTTATAGCACGGTCCCTGCACATCAGTCTGGCTACACGTCTAAATTCCAGCTGCTTTTTTGCTTAATATACATTAAATAAATACTTGTTGAAATGGGTTGGCTTGCTTCTTTTTTTCTCTACAAAATAACTTGTGCTTGTTCCCATTACAAATATTGCACTTTCCTAGAAAATTGCTCAGAGTTTGTACATTTACCTGAAAAGCCTTAATCTGTCCACTTCAGTGCTTTCAGTCTTAAATGATATGATCAGAGTGAGCAATATTGTGAGTTTACTAAAACATAAATCTGCACATAATGGTGCTCAAAAATAAGCTATTAACTATTTTCAAGAAGGGTCTGAACAGTAGTATAGGCAACTTAGCACTTTGGAATTGTCTTGATGATGCATTGCCTCAGACCTATAAAACCTGGTAGGTATTGGGAATACTAACTCTAAAACTCTCTAAAAAAATTGTTTTCCTAAAAATTAATAATTCAGAAGAACTAATAGTTAACACATATGACTTATGTGGCAATATATATCATCTCTGAACCTCTCAATAGTTCCGTGAAGTCCTCATTTTACAGAAATAGAAACTGAGTTTGAGAATTAAAATTTTACTTGCCGAACCTACATGTCTTCTAAGTAGAATAACCATTACTAAAATTTGGGTATTTTGATGTGGAGTCCCTGGGTGGTACAAATGGTTGACAGCTGGGCTACTAAAGTAGGATGTTTGAATCCACGCAGAAGAAAGGCTTGGTGATCTACTTCCAAAAAAATCAGCCATCAAAGACCCTATGGAGCATAGTTAGACTTTGACATACATGGGGTCATCCTGATTTGGGGTTGACTCCCTGGTAACTGGTTAGTTAGTTATATGTGATATTAAAAATTCTTGAAGAAAATAAGAAAGTTAAAATAAAAAATTGACTGTAATTGATACAGTTTTAAAGAATTTAGTAAGTGAAAGCAAATGAGAATGCCTCAATACCTTTTTCTTTTCTTTTTTAAATTGTAAGCATCCACATTTCTACGGAGATAGATAGTCTGATGGTCCATGATAGAGAGTGTATAGTCCAAATGTGAAAGAGGGAGCAGCAAAGATTGAGGTTTCTTACTGGTTTTCTTCTTATTTTTTTCTCAAATCACAGAGCTTCATTTGAAACGTTTCTATAGACCAGTGGAACACATTATTTTCCCTTATTCTGAAAAAATATCCTTGCTTTTAAAAAAAAATTATTGTTGCTGAGAATATGCACAGCAAAACATGCACCAACTCAACAGTTTCTTCATGTACAATTCAGTGACATTTATTATATTCTCTGAGTTGTGCAACCATTCTTACCTTCCTTTTCCGAATTGTTCCTTCCCAATTAATGTAAACTCACTGTGCCTTGCTTTTTATAGCTTACTTTCTATTACAATCCGCAAAACATTCCGTGCCATCCTTTGTAAAATAATAGTGGTGTGACAGTTTTCTCTTGGTGATTACTTAACTGGAGACCTGCACTATTTCTGCTGTTCTCTTTTTCAAGTAAATATGTGTCCGTGTATTTTCCTTCTAGTTTTTGCCATTTAGGTTCTTACAAATCCTAACTTTATGGTTGTGTTTATCAGACTCTAAGCAAATGGAACTGAAAAATCCTATAGTATTAATTAATCTGGGTTTATTTATGTATCTCAGAATATCTGTGTCTTTCTGAGCCCCATCAACAATGAGGCGAAGTGGTAGATTGCAGTGAATTAAGCCAGAAAGTTTCAGCTGAATTTAATTAAAACCTTCAGCTTAGTCTAGGTTTGTTACATTCGCAAATTTACATATTCAACTATAGAAAGCATTTACTGGCTCTCTCTGGATCTACAAGCAAAGAAGGCAGTTACCCATATCGGCTAGGGTGATTAATCCTGATTACCAAGAGGAAATCAGGTCGATATTATACAATGGAGGTAAAGAAGAATATGTCTGGAATGCAGGAGATCCCTTAGGACGTCTCTTAGTACTACCATGCCCTGTGATTGTCAATGAAAAATTACAGCAACCCAATTCCAAAATGACTATTAATGCCCCAGACCCTTCAGAAATGAAGGTTTGGGTCACCCCATCAGGCAAAGAACCACAGTCAGCTGAGGTACTTGCTGAGGGCAAACAGAATATGGGATGGGTGGTAGAAGAATGCAGTTCTAAATACCAGTTACAACCACAAAACCAGTTGCAGAAATGAGGACTGTTATGAGTATTTCTTCTTTATATGTGTCTATCAAATATATATATATATATATATTTTCACTTATCAGATATAAGACACAAACAGGACTCATGTGTTTTCGGTTTTAAGTGTGTTAGTTGTATCATGTTGGGCACAGGTATGACCTTATAATTGTCTTTATTCAGAGATTATTCATGGTTTAAGGAGATGTGTACAGGGCCAAATTGATAAGGAATGGACATGATCGTTACAGTTGTCAGTCACCTTGGCTGGGTCATGATTCTCAGTGGTTTGGCAGTTATGATATAGTTTGGCAGTCATATAATGATGTAATCACCTCCATGATGAGATCCACTGTGAGCAGCCAACCAGTTGAAAGGGAGTTTTCTTGGGGGTGTGGTCTGCATCCAATATATGCAGACTTTCCAGCAAAGCTCACTGGCTTTTTCTCTGCTCTGGATCCTATGTTCAGCTTCTCAGCATCTGACATCCAGTTCCTGGGACTTGGGCCAGCAGTCTTCTGTCTGATCTGTGGATCTTGGTGTCATCATCGCCTGCAGCTACATGAGTTAGGAGAAACTTCTAGCCTGATGACTGACCCATAGACCCATAGCCTTATGAGCCTTCCATTTCCTTGAGATAAATCTGTGTGTGTGTGTGTGTGTGTGTGTGTTACACACTTTACTGGTTTTGCTTCTCTTGAGAACCCAGCCTAAGACAGTATGTGACTTAGTTGATGCCCTAAATTAAAAACACACACACACACACACACAAAAACAGTTGTCCTCAAGCCGACACCAACTAAAGGGGTCCCCATATGAGTCAGAGTAGAACTGTGCTCCACAGGGTTTTTAGTGGCTGCTTTGTTGGAAGTAGATTGTCAGGCCGTGTCAGCTACTTGCTCTAAATAGTCGATCAGAAAGGCTGAGCGAATAGAATCATCTGATGACAGATCATCGTCTGATGAGTTGTTTTACCATACCCTCCCTTTGGTTCACCACTTGTTTTCTTCTAATTCTTGACTTAAATTTCCAGCTGTAGTAAAAAGAAAAATCTGAAAGGGCTCCATTTGTCTAGTTAATAAGAGTTCGTCCAGGACTCAGGACACTGTTTCCTAGTTACTGCCCTGGCACTTAGATACCACACACAGGCCAGCTAACCAGACACACGGGTATCACAGTTATCACCTGAGCTGCATTTCAGATACTATCACTACTGTCCCTGCTTCCGAGGGCCAGGCGGCGGGGGTGAGGGGAGGAATAAATTCCTGCCTCAAAAGGAGTAGTTATAAGAATAATGATAATTTAATGTAAGCACTAACATATCTTATTTTAAGCTGCAGTGGAGGGGGCAGACAATTACAAAGATTGCATCACCTAGTGTCTGTGGGATGCCTCAGGTCCCACTGATAACTTCCCGTGTAACCATCTGACACCTGTTAGTTTTAAAATGATTGCTGAACTTTTTGCCCCTCCCTTCTTCTCATCCATCTTACATCTTTTTACTCCTTTTTTTTTTAAACATACTTTAGATGATGGTTTACAGAATAAACTAGCTTCTCATTAAACAGTTAGTATGCATATTCTTTTATGACATTGGGTACCAACTCCACGACATGTCAACACTCTCCCTTCTTGACCTTGAGTTCCCTATTACCAGCTTTCCTGCCCCCTCCTACCTTCTAGTCCTTGCCCCTAGACTGGTGTACCCTTTAGTCTCGTTTTGTTGTATGGGCCTGTATAATCTTTGGCTGAAGGGTGAACCTCATGAGTAACTTCATTACTGAGGTAAAAGGGTGTCGGGGGCCATACTCCCAAGGTTTCTCCAGTCTCTGTCAGGCCAATAAGTCTGGTCTTTTTGTGAGTTAGAATTTTGTTCTACGTTTTTCTCCAGCTCAGTCTGGGACCCTCTATTGTGATCCCTGTCAGAGCAGTCAATGGTGGTAGCCAGGCGGTAGCCAGGCACCATCTAGTTGTACTGGATTCAGTCTGGTGGAGTCCATGGTAGTTGTGGTCCATTAGTCCTTTGGACTAATCTTTCTTTTGTGTCTTTACTTTTCTTCATTCTCCCTTACTTCCAAAGGGGTGAGACCAGTGGAGTATCTTAGATGGCAGTTCAGAGGCTTTTAAGATCCCAGACACTATTAACCAAAGTAGAATGTAGGGTATTTTCTTTATAAACTATGTTATGCCAATTGAACAAGATGTTTCCTGAGACCATGGTCCCACAGCCCTCAGCCTAGTAATTTGGTCCCTCAGGGAGTTTGATGTGTCTATAGAGCTTCCATGATATTCCCTTGTACAAGTTGTGCTGGTTTCCCCAGTATTGTGTACTACCTTACCCTTCACCAGTTACCAGTTATGTATTGCCTATTTAGTGTTTTTCCATGCCCATCCCTCCCCTCCCTTGTAACCAAAGGTTGTTTCTTTTTGTGCGTAAGCCTTTTCATGAGTTTTTATACTAATGGTCTCACACAATATTTGTCCTTTTGTGATTGACTTATTTCACCAAACATAATGCCCTCCAGATTCATCCATGTTATGAGATGCTTTGCAGATTCATCATTGTTCTTTATCTTCATGTAGTACTCCATTTTGTGTATATACCATAGTTTATCCATTCATCTATTGATGGGCATCTAGGTTGTTTCCATCTTTTTGCTGTTGTGAACAATGCTGCAATGAACATGGGCGTGCATGTGTCTATTCACGACAGCTCTTAATTCTCTAGGATATATTCCAGGGAGTAGGAATGCTGGATCATATGGTATTTCTATTTCTAGTGTTCTAAGGAGGCACCATATCATTTTCCAAAAAGGTTGTATCATTTTGCATTCCCACCAGCAGTGCCTAAGATTTCCAACTCCCCGCAGACTCTCCAACATTTGTTATTTTCTGTTTTTTTTTTTTTTATTTGTGCCAGTAATGCTGGGGTGAGATGATATCTCATTTTGGTTTGGATTTGCGTTTCTATAATGGCTAGTGATTGAGATTATTTCCTTATGTGTCTGTTGGTCTCTTGAATGTCTTCTTTGGTGAAGTATATGTTCACTTCTTTTGCCCATTTTTTAATTGGATTATTTGTGTTTTTGTTGTAGAGGTGTTGAATTTTCTTGTAGATTTTAGAGATTAGACCTTTGTCAGATTTTTCATAGCTGAAAATATTTTTCTAGTCTGTAGGTTCTCTTTTTACTCTTTTGGTGAAGTCTTTTGATGAGCCTAAGTGTTTAATTTTTAGAAGATCCCAGTTATCTACCTCATCTTCTGGAGTCTGTGTGTTGTTAGTTAAAGTTTGTATCCGTTTAATGGCAGGTATTACGACCACTTGAGTTGATCCCATTTTTCTTCTATGATCTTTATAGTTTTTGGCTTTATATTTAGGTCTTTGATCCATTTCCAATTAGTTTTTGTGTATGCTGTGAAGTATGGGTCCTGTTTCATTTTTTTGCAGATGGACATCCAGTTTTTCCAGCACCATTTGTTAAAAAGACTGCCTTTTTTCCATGCGACGAACTTTGGGCCCTTGTCGAAGATCAGGTTACCGTAGGTGGTTGTATTTACATCTGGGTTCTCAATGTTCTTATTTCTGTTCCATTAGTCAATGTATCTGTCATCGTACCAGTACCAGGCTGTTTTTACTACCGTAGCTGGACAGTAGGTTCTGAGGTCAGATATTGTGAGTCCTCCTACTTTCTTCTTCTTCAATAGTGCCTTACTTATTTGGGGCCTCTTCTCTTTCTATATAAAGTTAATTAGTTTTTTCACCTCTTTAATGAATGTTGTTGGTATTTGGATCGGGATTGCATTGTATTTAAAAATAACTTTGGGTAGAATTTCATTTTCACAACGTTAAGACTACCTATCCATGAGCATGGTATGTTTTTCCATTTATGTAGATCTCCTTTGGTTTCTTGCAGTACTGTTTTGTAGTTTGTTTTGTGTGTGTGTGTGTGTGTGTGTGTATAGGCCTTTTACATCCCTGGCTAGATTTATTCCTAAGTATTTTATTTTTTCTAGGAGCTATTTTTTTAATTCTAAATGGTATTGTTTTCCTGATTTCCTTTTTGTCAGTCTCTTTATTGGTGTGTAGGAATTGGACTGATTTTTGTATGTTTACCTTGAATTCTGCCACTCTGCTGAATCTATTAGTTCCAGTAGTTTACTTAAGAAGTCTTTTGGATTTTCTATGTATAATATAATATTATCATCAACTTGGGACAGTTTTATTTCTTCCTTACTAATCTGGATGCCTTTTATTTCTTTTTCTCCCATTATTGCTCTATCTAGGACTTCCAGCACAGTGTTAAATAGGATTGGTGATAGAGGACATTCTTATCTTGTTCATTTTCTCAAGGAGAATGTTTTCAGCCTCTCTCCATTAAGAATGATGTTGGCTGTTGTTTTGTTGATGCCCTTTATTATGTTGAGGAATTTCCCTTCTATACCTAATTTATAGAGAGTTTGTATCAGGAATGGGTGTTGGGCTTTGCTGAATGCCTTCTCTGTGTCAACTGACATGATCATGTGATTCTTTTCTTTTATGGATTACATTGATTATCTAATGATGAACCATCCTGCATATCTGGTATGAATCTCACTTGATCGTGGTGCTTTTTTTTTTAATATAATGCTGAATTCTTTGGCTAGAATTTTGTTGAAAATTTTTGCATATATATTCTTGAGAGACATTGGTCTATAATTTTCTTTTTTTGTTGTATTTTTACCCAGTTTTGGTATCAGGGTTATGCTGGCTTCATAGAATGAATTTGGAAGTATCCCTTTCTTTTCTAGGTTCTGAAATAGTTGTGTAGTACTGTTGTGAGATCTTCTCTGAATGTTTGGTGGGATTCTCTAGCGAAGCCATTCTCATCAGGTTTTTTTTTTTTTTTTTAATTACATTTTTAATCTCTTCTCTTGTCGTGGGTCTGTTCAAATTTTCAACATCATTTTGTGATAATTAAGGTAGGTAGTGCATGTCTAAAATTTGTCCATTTCACATAGGTTTTCAAATTTGTTGGAGGTATAGTTTTTTCAGAACACTCTGTTATGATCCTTTTAATTTCAGTTGAGTCTGTTGTAATGTCCCTATCTCATTTTTTTGTTTGTTTATTTGCTTCCTCTTCTATTTTTCTTTTGTCAGTTTGGCCAGTAGTTTGCCAATTTTGCTGATCCTTTCAAAGAACCAACTTTTAATTTTGTTGATTATTTCTATTGTTTTTCTAATCTCTATTTCTGTTCTGATCTTTATTATTTCCTTTCTTCTGGTGGCTGGAGGCTTCTTTTGCTGTTCTATTTCTGTTTGTTCGAGTTGTTTAGCTAATGTTTTCATTTTCTTCCTTTTTGATGTTTGCATCTATTGCTATAAGTTGACCTCTGAGTACTGCCTTTGCTGTCTCCCAAAGGTTTTGGTATGATGTGTTTTCATTCTCAGTTGATTCTAGGAATTTTTTTATTCCATCTTTGATTTCTTCTATTACCTAGTGGTTTCGAAGCAGGGTGTTATTCAGTTTCCATGTAATTGATTTTTTTCCTTCCTCTTTCTGTTGTTAATTTCTGTGTGGATGGTGTTGTGGTCAGAGAAGTTATTTTGTATTATCTCAGTGTTTTGGATTTTGTTGAGGGTTGCGTTATGGCCTAAGATGTGGTTCATTCTGGAGAATGTTCCAGGTGTGTTGGAACAGAATGTATACTTTGCAGCTATTGGGAGGTGTGTTCTATGTATTCATATGAGTTCAAGTTGGCTTATTGTGTCCTTTTGATCTTCTGTATCTTTGTTGAGTTTTTTTTTAGATGTTCTGTCCTTTACCAAAAGTGGTGTGTTAAAGTCTCCTACTATTATTGTGATTCTCTCTGTGTTTTCCAATTTCTCCCTGTTCTGGAATTCTAATCACTCTCCGATTTTTGCTTTTGATTGTATTGCACATCATTCTCAGAGTTTCTTCATTTTTATTCATCCTTTTTGTGATTTTTCCTCAAAGAAAGTGGTATCCAAGTATTTGTCTTCAATTTTGCTGATCCTGTCTTCCAGTGTTTCAAGCCTTCTCCTCAGCTTTTCTATGACACTATCCATTTCTGAAATCTTGTTGTTTATCTTTTGAATTTCTACTTGTTGTTTTTGTGTGATTTCCAGTTGTGAATTTATTTTAACATTTTATTCTTCTATTATTTTCCTGAATTCTTCCCTTTTTTTGTTCATATTTTCCATGAATTTGCCTTTTCCATGAATTTGTCTATCATTTCCTCATTTTTCTTTCTTTCTTTTTTTTTTTTGCTTCAGCTCTTGGATTGCCCTGAATATTAGAGATTGTATTCCCTATCAGGTAGTTCCAGTGCCTTTTCTTCTACTGAAAAGTCATCTGGTGTTTTATTTTTGATGTTTGCTGGAACCATCCTGTCCTTTTTTTTTTTAATTATCTGCTGTCTTTAGGACATTCAGGAGTTATTTTCTTCATTTGTTGATTGTATATGCGTTTGTTTTATCCTGCTTTTTTGTTGTATTTGTTTATGTCTGAGCAGCCAGGCTGGCCTTTCTTTGGTGTTTGCTTGTCTGTGGGCATGATACATTTCACATCCTTGTCCAATGAGCAAGGCCAGTTGCTCAGCTACGGTGGAGCAGGGTAGGTCCAGGTGAAGGGGGATGGGCTGGTATGGATTGTTTGTCATGTACTGAGGCCGAGAGGGTAGGCGAGGGGTCAGTACAAGGTAGGCTCCTGTAAGCAGTGCCTGTGTTGCTAAGGGGTGTGATGTTCAACACACAGTGCATATACACAGGAGGGAGGGGGTAGGTTGTGATGTGTGGAGCTAAGTTGGCTATGGGGAAAGAAGAGAGAGAAACAGGAGCCAAATAAACAAAGAAAAATGCTGAGGGAGACTGCAGTTGGAGTGGAGAGAGGAGAAACCATGAAATGAAGAAAAACAAAGAGGAAAAAAGAGAAATAAACAAATAAAAGTTAAAAAGATAAATAAATACAAGAAATGTCCACTGGGATCCCACCGTTGACTGAGGAAGTGGCTCCCAGGCCTCAGGGCACAGACCATCTAAAAGGGTCAGATATGGCACTTAACACCAGGTATTCAGGAGAAAGGAAAGAAGGAAGTAGAGAGAGATGAGAAACTGAGAAAAGAAGAAAAACAAAAAGAAAAAAATTAAAAAAGAAATGCCCCCAAGGATCCCATCAACATGGCTTCACAGACTGGGTAAGTGTCTCCCAAGCCATGCAGTACAGCCCAGCTAGAAGGGGTGGAGGCTGCATACAGTGTCAGGTATTCAGGAGACAGGAAAAGAGGGTAAGAAGGGAGATGTGAGAATCTGAGAAACGAAGAAAAACAAAAAGGAAAAAAGAAAATGAAAACAAACAAAAATGCCCCAGGGATCCCAGTAGTGTGGTGATGTGGACTGGGAAAGCAGTTCCTCATCTGAGTGGTGCTTCACAGCCTGTCAAGAAGAAACAAAGATGGCACATGGAGCCAGGTGTTTGAGAGAAAGGAGGGGGAGGAGGTGAGAGGCAGGGAAGAAACCAAAAGAAGCCAAAAAAAAGCAACACCAGCAACAAAGAAATGGCACTGAAGAAGCCACCTGGTATGGGCCAGGTGAATCCATGCAGCAAGGAGTCGGCCTGGCACGTCAGTTGCTTGGCCCACTAGGAAGCAGCGGAGGCTGTGCAGGGGGAAGAACTGTGGGGGGTGGAAAAACTTGTATTGCTCATTACTGGGTGCTCTGTCTCCTGCTGGAAGCTCCGTGAAGCTGCTTTCCTGTAATTCTTGTCCACAGATCTCTGACAGGATTCCAAGATCTGTGCTGCGTTAAGTGATAGGGTGCCTCTGCTAGTATCCTCCCTTACTCTCTGTTCTCTGCCAGTTTCTTATTCCATTTGGTGCTCAGTTGAGTTCTTTATCTCTTCATTTGATGCTTAGGGTTTCAGGATTGATGTTTGTCTCTGTTTTCCTTAGTTTTTTGGGTCTTTGCTGTGGAAAGATGGCTTGGGTGCTTCTCTCTGTAGCACCATGTTGGCTCTGCCTTTCCTTTCTTACTTCTTGTCTCACGAATTATAGAAGCATTCGCCAGGGTCCCTCTGCTGCACAGTCATCATTATCATGGATAACCCAGATGAAAACATCCTCTTCTCTGGCCTAATTTTCAGAAATTCAGTTTTTGGGTGTGAGTTAGGAGAAAGGGAACTATGTGGCTGAATTATGATCATACCTTTTAAGATCGGCAGCTGAATGACATCTCCGATTTTACCCAAAGAAATTCATTTTTAAAATACTTGTTCACAGGCCTATTCAGGGAATATGTGTAAAGCACTTTCTGGTTCCCATAATCAATATTAATTTAACATGCTACTTTTCACATATTATTTTAAACAAAATAGCAAGTGTCGGTCTACATTATACGTTCATATTATTTTCAGAAGTTTAGACTTATTGGAAATAAAACTTATGGATATGAATTGAAGCTTCTCCTGTCCTATATTCCAGGGATTTGGTAATTTTAAGCATTTCAAATAAACAGCTTTGAAATGACTTGTTGATTTTTGCATTTAGGACAGCTAGCTGTCCTCTTTTCTAGTGTTAAGTTGCCTTTCGTTAATAATTTATCACTTCTGATCTAGGACTTTGGGAAATGAAAGTGCCGTACTGACTTCAGGTATTAGCAGAAAGAAAAGACAGAGACCTAGAATAATCTTGCAACTGGAAATTTTATCTGTAGCTAAACTATATTAGTAAGATAACTTAATGTTGATGAAATTTCCTTTTGTGGGGAGGCTTTCTCCTGAGAATGTTTAACTAGCAGGTGGCTCAGTGGATGACAGCTCTTCAGGTTCTGGGCAAATTCCAGGAGATTTACCTGATAAGGTTTGAGTGTGATACTGATGCGTATTTGTGTCCCATCAGGTAGAATGTCCTTGGGAGAGATCCATCCCACTTTACCATATAATGGTGGCCAAATGTCTTAGGATCCATCCTCCTGCTGTTTCTACTGGCTATAACTTTTCTAATATGCAGCTGTTTTCTTAATTATTATGATATTTAATGTTATTTAGCAATAATAGTATTTTTGTGAAACTTGCGTGAATAATTCCTTTGTGGAGACTGGATAGAAGTTGTGGGAAAGAATAGGAAGACACTGGGAAGTCCATGCTGGGTTCTGACTCAGAGACTTTGAGGACCTCCACAGAGCCACCTCTAGGAATAGAGCTCAATGTGACCTCCCATAGTCCCATTCAAGGCAAATAGGGCATGGGGCTCTTGGCAAGGTTATGGAATAGAGAAAGTCCCTTTTGTAGGCAGATAAAGTCAAGAAAATCTTACAATGAAATAGTGACTGAGGTTTTTACTTTTTAGGGGGAAATAGTGTACTTCAACAAAATTATCTTCCTTATAGTTTTATATGTTTTAAAAAAGCCCAATATTTTCAAAAACTGCTGGGAAGACAGTAATTTTCCAGCATAAGCCTGTATTCTGTACCCATTATGCACTGATTCAGCTGTCTGTCACCTTTAGAATTTGTCCTTATTTTGACCTAGCTGATGCTGAAAATTTCGTGCATTTATCACTTCACCTCACCACTACTGCAATTCCATTTCTTTTTCTTCCTGTTTAACTGCATTTTGTCTGAGGAAAAAAGGTGTTAGATTTACAGCCTTGAGAATGAAAGGTGTCGCTTTTGGAAAACAATAAATATTGTATGGAGAGTAAGAACATTTGTGCATCTGCAAGCAAGGGGCTGTGTTTGCTCCTGTGGTTTCCTCAGCATGCAGATTCCTGCTGACAATTTTGATAACAACAAGAACAGCCAAGAAAGCAACTGAAGACCGCCTTTTGGCTAAATGGGAAAAGTATGTAAATAGAAGAAAGACGCATGATTAATTCTTCTCTCTAGGATAACAGAGTCAGAGTGCTGGAACAGAGACCCTCTAATTATCAGTGCTTTGCGATGTTTTCAATAGAATTTGTTTTTGTGTCTGAATAATTTATGTAACTCAGAAAATAGATTCTATCTACAGCACAATTTAGAACATCATGGAGGATATAAAGTATAAAACAGAATGCTGGTGTGAATAAGGATTAAAATATTATGCAAGAGGAGTACCGAGTTAACAGTGAAGACATTAAGTATTTATAAGAATTCAGAGTCAGAAAAGTGAGTATGGGGACAAGTGGACAGAAAAGCTTCATGGAAGTAGATGGAACTTGACTTTAACTTTGAGCAATGAGTGGGCTTTTTGATAAGTGTAGACAGGAACAACGGTAACAAGAAGTACTGAAGGTGCAAATACAAAGAGGTTGGAAGGAAAATAGCCTGTCATCTGGTGATAAGGAGAGCAGCAACACTCGATAGAATGAACAGAACCCAGCTGTGGAGACTGAATAGATGAGAAAGTCAACTTCCCTTTTTTGGCTCCTCTGTACCATGGCAGACGGTGATAATTCCTTTAATCACAAGTAAGCGGAAAGAGTGTTAAAGGTGGTGAGGTCTTAAAAAGCCGATTTTGGGGGGGATGGATTGACTTTGATGATTTGCCTGAGGATGCTTTGAAGGTAGAATTATTTCCATTTTACAGCTATTTACACTTGGAAATAACATCTATGTAAGATTGGATCAGAGGATCTTGAGATCCTTTTCAAAATAGAGATAAGCTAATAAAAATCCTATCACTGCCAAATACCAGATTCCTTACCTACATTATAAGTTAGATCTTTACAGCCATTTTATGAGGTACCTGTTATGCTTGTTTCACAATGAGACATTTGAGCATCAGAGAAGTTATTTGGCTTGTTTGAGGTCCCACATATAATGGATGGCAGAACTGGAGTGTTAAATTCAGGAAACTCTGACATTGCATTCATGCTCTTTCCACTAACCTGCACTGCCTTGTTGCCTTGTTATGAGTGGTAAAATGTTCAATGACTACCCATCTATCAGTTTGTCATACTCTGGTGGCTTGTTTGTGTGTTGCTGTGATGCTGGAAACTAAGTCACTGGTATTACAGATACCATCAAGGTCATCCATAATGAACATATTTCAGCAGAACATCTAGACTTAGACTAGGAAGAAACGCCTGGTGATCTATTTTTGAAAATTGCCCAATGAAAACACTATGGATCACAGCAGAATATTGTCCACTATAGTGCTAGAAGATGAGCCTCTCAAAATACACAGCAGCTGCAATAGACTTGAGCATACTAACAGTCATGAAGATGGTGCAGGGATCGTAATGAGTTGGAACTGACTCAACAACAACTAACAAGAGCAACAGGGTACAAAATATAAAGCTTATACTTTTTTTCCTAACAGATAGTCGTTACATACATAAAATTAAACCAGAAACAGGTAATAGTTATAAAATAGGACATCATTTACTGCTGTACTTTAGGTTTAAACTACAAGTGACTGCATTCAGCAGTAGATAATGCCTGTAGTCATTTCTTATTCATTCTGTTAACAAACACTACTATGAGCCCAGTTTCTCAAATAATAATTGCTCATATTTGTACAGTTTATATGACACTTTCAAAAGGGATTTTAGTAATCTTCATGAAAACTCATCAGTAACAGGCAAGGCATGTACATCATTCCCACTTTATTGGAAAGAAAAAACTGAGGCTCAAATAACAAGAAATGGTAAATGGCAATGCTAGCAACTGAATCCAGTTTTAATGATTGAGTCTAATAAATCAAAAAACCAAACCTGTTGCTGTCAAGTTGATTCCGACTCAATCATAGCAACCCTATAGGACAGAGTAGAACTGCCACATAGGGTTTCCAAGGAGCACCTGGTAGATTTGAACTGCTGACCTTTTTTGGTTAGCAGCCAAACACTTAACCATTGCCACCACCAGGGCTACTGAGTCTGATGGTATTTTAAATCCTACTGTGTCTCAAATGCCAGCACTATATCTGCCATTTGAGTTTTTAAACCTAACTGGATATAATCTGTTCTCCTTGCTTGGTACGTGTCCATTGTGGCTGCTACTGCCTGAAATTCTCTTCTAAATTTTATTCGAAAATACTTCTCTGCATATAATCATTCCCTTATAACTTTCCTAATTCTCAGTAATTCATATTTCCCATTAGCTCTTCTCATAAAGTTCTTCAGGGTATGTTTATAATTTCTTCTATTTTTTCATTCACAGTTTTAAGCCTTCTCTATAGATATAAGCCACCCCTCCTCACCTCCGAACTGCATGAAAGAACAATGATAACCCTGGTTATTGGAAATGACAGCTCAGGAATCTCGTGTCAGTGAGAGCATCTGTAAATTCTGTTTCTTTTTGCTTAAGTCCAAAAACCAAAACCTGTTGCCGTCAAGTCGATTCCAACTCATAGTGACCATATGGTTTCCAAGGAGGGCCTGGTAGAATTTGTTGTAGGGGAAAAAAATCACAAAGTTTAGTAAAGCAAAAAGAAAGTTTTATTCAGCATATATTCAAAAAGACAGAAGTGGGAAGTGGACAAGCATATTGCCAGAGTTAATGGCTGCCCGAATCTGAGGGCGGTTACAGAATCATCAGTAAATATATCAACATTACGAAAACGGGTGAAAGCTTCGCCTTTTCACAGATTGGCTAGAAATTGTGGTCTTATACTTTGAATTGCCTTTCTTTACAATCACTGGTATAAATTTCAGTAACCCGACAGTCAGGAGGGTCTTCATTGGTCCAACAAATTTCTATTCACTAAATATTAATAGAAAAAGATAGGGGTGAAAAAAGTCTTTTTGTGTCCTGTTTGATTGGCTTTATGTGAAAAGTTCCCTAAAAATATTTTTTCTTCCCTAAAAGAAAATTTCTAAGATTGTACCATCTATTGTCTTTATCTCAGAGCCCAGTTGATATGTCCTTATGAGTCTTCGTGGGTCCAGCTTCAGCTGGGTCGCATTCTCTTTCCTCAAAGACAGGCAATAATAATTCTAATATTATTTTCTAAATCATTGCCTCCTTTTGATCAGAGACTGGAGATAGCACATCCATGATCAATACCTGGGCTTAGTTGGGCTCTTAGATGGCGACCGTGGCAGGTTCTTTAAACTCATGGTGCTGGCTTTCCACTGGATACCATCTGGTTCTTCACTGGGTTTAGGCAAGAGCAATGTTTTCATCAATCATATTGCCAGAGTGAGCAGACTCAACGTACATCAACGTTTTAGCCTGAGGCCTTCTTTTGTCTTTTAGGTGTGTAAGACAATACGGGATAAATTTTATTATGCCTAATATTATCAGGATGTAGACTAAAAGTATTACTATTCCTTGTAGTAGTGATCTACCCCATGTACTTATCCTTGATGGTAGCCAACCAAATAAATCTGGTGTTTGTAAGGGTGTAACTGTGTGTAACCAAGTAGCTTGTTGTCTAAATCTATGTATATTTTGTTCTACTTCTCGTGTTATTTATCCAAATGCAACAAGAGGTATTTACTATAGCACAGACTCTACCTTCTTGGGCTAATAAAAAGTCTAAGGCTATTCTGTTGTCTAATGTCACCTTGGCCAATGAGGTCAGAGATTGCTGTTGTGGTTCCATCTGGCTACTTCATCTGCTATTTGTTCCACAGTAATGAATAGATTTCTTAAAGATTTCTCTAATTCAACTATACCATAAGTAGAAATTAAAGCTCTTAGAAATGACCAACCCCACCATGAGTGTTGGACCAATGGGCTTTCTTCTGACTCTCATTTTACAATGGATAACAAATTAACATTACCTTTCCAGTATTTACTAGCATCATTATTGTGAATATCTAAAGGTAACCCCAAGGTTCTCAGTGTGCATTGCCCACACATTTGCCAGGAATCTAAACAAGAGATTGTCCATGTAAATTCACTGTCAATTGGAAAGGGATCATCTAAGTTAGTTACAGTGGGATCCACCATACAGAAACACATATCCATAAGGAGCAAACAAAATTTGTCTACAGGAAACTGAAGGTATAGAAAAATTTGTACATGACAACCATGTCTCCATTAGAGAATTATCACAGATAGTCTTCTTAGTTGTAATTCTATACAGGTAAGACTTTTCTAACATTGATTATTATAATAATGAGGACAAGGTAAACCATTAAGGATTGCAACTTCAGCTAGCTTATCATAACACTCTTTAAACCAATCACTTAAACCTCTAGGAGAGTTTTGATACAGGTCTATAAAATGTTCATCTTTATTACAAGCCAAATGAGGATATCTTCAGAGGAACTGGGTATCACACAAGTAATCGTTTAACCTGATACAAGTGATATTAAAGCATGGTATTGATAATGTTTGAGTTACAGACAGAGGAGTCTATATTTAACAGCATGGGGTAAATCTTCACTAGAGTTTATAGTAGGAGATGGAGTCAAATGATAATTTCACACGGGGAATGTTAAAGGGTCAGCGTTTTCTTTAACAGAACAAGGGTTTTGATGGCAAATATAACATTGTGTTCAATTACCAGCACTTGCTACAGATTGTGATAATCGGACAAAAGCATTTTCATTCCAAGTGTCTATTCTTTTAAAAAATAAAGCTTCATTTTAAATCAGTTAATACAAATTAGTTAAGTGATAATATAACAAATAACAAAATATTAAAGTGTACATTTGAGTCACTCATCCAAAGGAGGTGGTCATTTGGTGGTTGTTTTGGAAGGGCGTTTGAATTTCAGCTTTAGTCTTTTTGCTGGTTCAATCACCAAATCAGGAACCTTGGTCATCTTTAATTGGGAAAGATGTATCCAGGATTTTACACCCCGTAATTCTGCAGCAAATTCATTTATTAGTAAAACTAAATAGGGACCCTTCAGTTTTGGTTCTAAAGAGTCCTTTACCTCGTGCCATTTCTAATATATATAGTAGTCACCAGGTTCTGGGGCACGATAACCTATATAACCAGGAGGAGAGGTTTGAGCATAAGCATGTTTAATCACTTTATCATTGGCTTTAGTATGTTGTGTCAAGCTTTGGCAATACTTTAACAAACTATTTGAAATCAAATTTGAATCAGGAATTATAGCATTATAAAGAAGAGGCATAATACATCCAGTGACTATTTCAAATGGGGTTAACTTGTGAGGACCAAAAGAAGTAGATCGCAGATCCGTCAATACAATTGGAAGCACTTGAGGCCATGTTAAATTTAAAGAAGCAGTAAGCTTAGCTAAGTGAACTTTTATTATTCTATTTGTTCTTTCAACTAATCTTGAGGATTGTGGATGATATGGACAGTGTAATCTATGCAAGATAGGAAAGGTGTTACAAACTGTTGCCAAAATATGACCATTAAAGTAAGAACCTCTATCACTACACAGGGTATGAGGAGTACCCCATGTAGGAAGAATATTTTCCAACATTTTTTTTTGCAACAAAGATTACGGTGGCATTCCTACAAGGAAATGTTTCTACCCAATGAAAATATCTGCATATCAAAACTAAAACATACTTATAATTTTGCACCGGGGGAAGTTGTATAAAATCCATTTGTCACTCTGCCATGGGCCCAGTAGGAAGGGGATATCGACCCTGAGAAGTCAAATAAGTTTTCTCTGGGTTAAATTCTTGGCCAATAGTGCAATATTTCACTACTTCATTCACTCTTTTCCAGAAATGACCCCAATAGTATTTTTTTTTATATATAAAGTTTTATCTCTACCTAAATGATCTCTTTGCTTGAGACTATAAACTACAGGAAGATGTAATTTTTTCTGTAGGACCAGAGTTTGATCAGGTCTGATCCAAAGATCTGTGTCAGAGTATAGAGTACATCCCTCCTTTTTCCATATAGCTTGTTCTGAGAGGTGTGGCTTTTTGGTGTAAGGGTAAACTGTGCCACCTAGCATTAGTTGTTTTCTCTGGATCTTCTACTAATGATGGAGTCAAACTTGATTGCAGTTCCCAACAAAACTTACGTATTTATTTATTTCTAAATGGGTATATTCTAAAATGGGTATACCTTAATCTTATTCTTTCATACATTAATAGAAGTTTATCTATTGTATCATGTCTGTCATACAAATAACACACTGTACCTGCAAAGTTTCTCCAAAAATGTTTATCTAAGAATGTAATTGAATCTTCGTTCTATCATTCTCTAAATTCTAATAAGCAGGCTAAAAATAAAGGTAGACGTATTCCCTTAGGAATAACAATCTTGTTTCCAGGACCTGTCCACAAATCAATTTCTGCATTAAGATGTCATTTACCTGCTCTCCATTATTGATTCAGGTTCAGGGGCCAATTTTTGGTATTCTTTTAATATCTCTAAATTTAGATTCTTATTTAGGGACTTGGTAGGTTTCTGTATGTCTAATTTTTGTTTTTGTATAGGCTTAGGAAAGGTCATAGTCTCAACACATTCTGTTTTAACTATCTTTAAAGGATTTTCAGACAAAGTTAGGCTAATTTTTTTTTTTTTTTTCTTTTTACCAGCTGCTCTTTTGGCTGTAGCATCAGCTAATTCATTTCCAATTACCTCTTCAGGCTGAGGCTATCATTTTGACTGATGTGCTCGAATTTAAACCACAGCTATTTCTGAAGGTAATAGTAAAACATCTAAAAGTTCAGCTCCATATTTCCGATTTTTAATGGGAGATCTTCTGGATATTAAAAATCTTTGCAGGGGTGGAGCCAAGATGGTGGAATAGGCAGATGATTCCGGCGAGCCCTCTTTACAACAAAGACCCGAAAAAACAAGTGAAACGAGTATATTTAAGACAAGTTTGGAGCTCTGAGCATCAAAGGCAAGCTTAGAAAATGAACAGAGGAGCCAGGGGAGGAAGAGATGGTTTAGAAGCAGAGAGGAGTTACCTGACCTGAATTGCAGAAAGCCCTCAGGCACCGTTCCCTGAGCGACAGCAGCGGGGTGGTACTAACGTTCAGTCACAGTTTCCTCAGGGAGAAGCAACCAGCCCCAGAGCCTACTCACACCTCTCGAACAAGAGAGGAATGGCACTTTTGGAAAAAGCTAAGCACTTGTGTATATTTTATCGTGCCCCACCCAAACCACAAGCCAGCTTTAACGACTGAACTCCCTGGGCCTGAGACAGGCACTGTTGAGCACATGGAGCCATCCTCCCAGCCTTGGAGAAGGAATAAATTTGCAATTGGGGGAAAAGATAATTTTCCAGCTCCACTAACCGGGGGACCTCAGGACAGAAGCGGCTCCTGTCCAGGCATAAACAGTCTGTGGACTTTGAGCACCATTCCCCTCTGCATGGACCTGTGTGTGCCTATTTCAAGAGAATAGGCCCATGTTGGCAGACTACAACTGTTTCAGCTGTGTGGTGGAGAGGTGGGTGTTTGAAGTTTGACATTGCTTTGCCTATTAAGGAGGGTTCTCACCTACCCACATGAGGGGCCTAAGGACTGATAGCTCAAATCAGGTCACCCAGCCACCCACAACAGGGGCCCAAAGATAACTGGTACCTCCCAGTCCTTACAACCAAAAACACTGGGTGCCTGTGGTCCGTCTACAGAAGCCACCTACCTGCATGCTCAAGAGAACAGGTATGCACTTTCCTCAGAGACACTCAGGGGTCAGTTCTCAGCCCCCACCTCATTCAGAGCATGACCCCCTGCTGAAATCAAATACCAGAACCTACACCAATCACCCCCGCCCCTCTAAGATTGTAGGACAGAGCCTGTACCACACACTTCATGATCAACTACCTGGACACCTGAGCTGAATTCATACAAGAAAAGTGAATGGACTCCTAGACTGATATACCTGATAACAGCTCTAGCGATCTGGGGACAAGACATCAGAGCTCCAAAGGTGAAAATAATCTAGATAGCTCACTCAACCAACTCATTTGGGCATATCAAAACAAAATAAAGCAAGAAGCTACGATACAGTAAGCAAGTATAAACTAATACAATAACTTATATATGGCTCAGAGACAACACTCAATATCAAGTCACATAAAGAAACAGACCATGATCACCTGAACAACCTCTAAAAACAAAGAATCGAGGGATCTTTTAGATGAAAGTGCATTCCTGGAATTACCAGATGCAGAATACAAAAGATTAATATACAGAACCCTTCGAGACATCAGGAAGGAAATGAGGCAATATGCAGAACAAGCCAAGGAACGCACAGATAAAGGAACTGAAGAAATTAGAAAGATTATTCAGGAACACAATGAAATGTTTAATAAGCTGGAAAAATCCATAGACAGACAACAATCAGAAATTCAGAAGATTAACAATAAAATTACAGAAGGAGATAACTGAGTAAAAGACAGAGGAACAGAAATGAGCAAATACAAGCCAGAATTTCTGAATTTGAAGATAAATCACTTGGCACTACTATATTTGAAGAAAATTTGGACAAAAGAGTTTAAAACATTAAAGAAGCCTTAAGAATCATGTGGGACTCTATCAAGAGAAATAACATACGAGTGAGTGGAGTACCAGAACAGGGAGGGATAACAGAAAATACAGAGAGAATTGCTGAAGATGTGGTGGCAGAATTCTTCCCTGATATGGTGAAAGATGAGAAGATACCTAACCAAGATGTCCATCGAACTCCACATTAGGTAGATGTTAAAAGAAAGTCACCAAGACATACTATAATGAAACTTGCCAAAACCAAAGATATAGAGAGAAGTTTAAGAGCAGCTAGGGATAAACACAAAGTCACTACAAAGGACAGCCAATAAGAATAAGCTCGGACTACTCGGCAGAAACCATGCAGGCAAAAAGGCAACAGGATGACTTATTTTTTTTTTTTAAAAAAAAAAAAAAAGGAAAAAAACTGACTGCCAAGAATCACATATCCAGCAAAACTCTCTCTTAAAAATGAAGGTGAAATTAAGACATTTCCAGATAAACAGAAATTTAGGCAATTTGTAAAAACCAAACCAAAACTACAAGAAATACCAAAGGGAGTTCTTTGGTTAGAAAATGAATAATATCAGGTATCAACCCAAGACTACAACACTGGGCAGAGCAATAAGAAATCAATCCAGATAGTGAAATTAAAAAAAAAAAAAAAAACAAGATTATATAAAAAAAAAAACAAGCTCAAAACAGGGTAACAGCGATATTATCATATAAAAGAAGCCAACATTACAATAATAAAGGGGAACTGAGAAACGTAATCATATACCTTCCATATGGAGAGGAAGATATGGTGATAGAAAGAAATAAAAGTTAGTTTTAAATTTAGAAAAATAGGGGTAAATAATAAGGTAACCACAAAGGAGAAAAACTATCCTACTTACAAAATAATATACAACAAAAAAATAGAGACATAAACAAAATCAATAATAACAAATATGAGAAAAGGACAATATATAAAGATAATCTACACAGCACAGGACATAAAATAAAGTGGGATAAAGAAACTGTCAACAACACACAAAAAAAAGACATCAAAATGATAGCACTAAATTCATTCCTATCCATAATTACCCTGAATGTAAAGGGACTAAATGCACCAAGAAAGAGACAGAGAGTGGCAGAATGGATTAAAAATCAAGATCCGTGTGTATGCTGCCTACAAGAGACGCACCTTAAACACAGAGACACAAACAAACTAAAACTCAAAGGATGGAAAAAAATATATGAAGCAAACAACAATCAAAAAAGAGCAGGAGTGGCAATATTAATTTCTGACAAAATAGACTTTAAAGTTAAATCAATCAGAAAGGATAAGGAAGGACACTATATAATGATTAAAGGGACAATATACCAAGAAGATATAACCATATTAAATATTAATGCACCCAATGACAGGGCTGCAAGACACATAAACAAACTCTATCAGCATTGAAAAGTGAGATAGACAGCTCCAAAATAATAGTAGGAGACTTGAACACACCACTTTCAGTGAAGGACAGGACATCTAGAAAGAAGCTCAATAAAGACATGGAAGATCTAAATGCCACGATCAACCAACATGACCTGATAGATATACACAGAACACTCCACCCAACAGCAACCAAGTATACTTTCTTTTTTACTGTACATGGAACATTCTCAAGAATAGACCACATATTAGGTCATAAAGCAAGCCTTAGCAGACAGAATCCAAAACATTGAAATATTACAAAGCATCTTCTCTGACAATAAGGCCATAAAAGTAGAAATCAATAACAGGAAAAGCAGGGAAAAGAAATCAAACACTCGGAAACTGAACAATACCCTGCTCAAAAAAGACTGGATTACAGAAGACATTAAGGATGGAATAAAGAAATTCAGAGAATCCAATGAGAATGAAAACACTTCCTATCAGAACCTTTGAGACACATCAAAAGCAGTGTTCTGAGGTCCATTCATATCAATAAATGCACACATCCAAAAAGAAGAAAGGGACAAAATCAAAGAATTATCCCTACAACTTGAACAAATAGAGAGCAAAAAAAAAAAAAAATCAGACACCAGCAGAAAACAAATAATAAAAATTAGAGCTGAACTAAACAAAATAGAACACAGAAAAACTTTTGAAAGAATTAGCAAGACCAAAAGCTATTTCTCTGAAAAAATCAACAAATCTGATAAACCATTGGCTAATCTGACAAAAGAAAAGCAGGAAAGGAAGCACATAACCCGAATAAGAAATGAGATCGGCAATATTACAACAGACCCAACTGAAATGAAAAGAATCATATCAGATTACTATGAAAAATTGTACTCTAACAACTTTGAAAACCTAGAAGAAACGGATGAATTCCTAGAAAAACACAACCTACCTAAACTAACACAAACGGAGGTAGAACAACTAAACAGACCCATAACAAAAGAAGAAATTGAAAAGGTAATCAAAAAACTCCCAACAAAAAAAAAAAGGCCTGGCCCAGATGGCTTCACTGCAGTGTTCTACCAAACTTTCAGAGAAGAGTTAACACCAACCACTATTACTAAAGGTATTTCAGAGCATAGAAGATGATGGAATACTTCCAAAGTCTTTCTATGATGTCAGCATATCCCTGATACCAAAACCAGGTAAACACACCACAAAGAAAGAAAATTACAGACCTATATCCCTCATTAACATAGATGCAAAAATCCTCAACAAAATTCTGCCCAATAGAATTCAACAACATATCAAACAAATAGTTCAACATGACTAAGCGGGATTCATACCAGGTATGCAGGGATGGTTCAACATTAGAAAAACAATTAATGTAATCCATCACATAAATAAAACAAAAGACAAGAATCACATGATTTTATCAATTGATGCAGAAAAGGCATTTGACAAAGTTCAACACCCAGTCATGATAAAAACTCTCAGCAAAGTAGGAATAGAAGAAACAGTTCTCAGCATAATTATGGCCATTTATACAAAGCCAATAGCCAACATCATCCTAAATGGAGAGAGCCTGAAAGCATTCCCTTTGAGAACCAGAACCAGACAAGAATGGACTTTATCACCACTCTTATTCAAGATGGTTGTGGAGGTCCTAGCCAGAGAAATTGGGCTAGATAAAGAAATAAAGGGCATCCAGATTGACAAGCAAGAAGTAAAATTATCTCTATTTCAGATGACATGATCTTATACACAGAAAACCCTAAGGAATCCTCAAGAAAACTACTGAAACTAATAGAAGACTTCAGCAGAGTATCAGAACACAGGATAAACATACAAACATCAGTTGGATTCCTCTAGACCAATAAGAACATCCGAAGGGGAAATCACCAAATCAATACCATTAACAGTAGCCCCCAAGAAGATAAAATACTTAGGGATAAATCTTACCAGAGATGTAAAAGGCTTATACAAAGAAAACTACAAACCACTTCTGTAACAAACCAAAAGAGACCTACATAAGTGGAAAAACATACCTTGCTCATGGATAGAAAAACTTAACATTATAAAAATGTCTATTCTACCAAAAGCGATCTATACATTTAATGCAATTCTGATCCAAATTCCAGTGACATTTTTAATGAGATGGAGATACAAATCACCAGCTTCATATGGAAGGGAAAGAGGCCCCACATAATTACAAAGCATTACTGAAAAAGAAGAACAAACTGGGAGGCCTTACTTTATCTGATTTTAGAACCTATTATACCGCCGCAGTAGTCAAAACAGCCTGGTACTGGTACAAAAACAGATACATAGACCAGTGGGACAGAACTGAGAATCCAGACATAAATCCATCCACTTATGAGCAGCTGATACTTGACAAAGGCCCCAAAACAGTTAAATGGGGAAAAGACAGTCTTTTTAACAAATAATGCTGGCATAAATGGATATCCATCTGCAAAAAAATCAAATAAGACACAGAGCTCACTCCATGCACAAAAATGAGCTCAAAATCGATCGAAGACCTAAATATAACATCCGAAACAATAAAGATCATGGAAGAAAAAATAGGAACAATGTTAGGAGTCCTAATACATGGTATAAACGGTATACAAAATGTTACTAACAATGCAGAAGAAAAACTAGATAATTGGAAAAAAAAATAGTAATTGGGAGCTCCTAAAAATCAAACACCTATGCTCATCCAAAGACTTCAACAAAAGAGTAAAAAGATTACCTACAGACTGGGGAAAAGTTTTTAGCTATGACATCTCCAGTTAGTGCCTGAACTCTAAAATCTACATGATACTGCAAAAACTCAACTACGAAAAGACAAACAACCCAATTAAAAAATGGGCAAAAGATATGAACAGACACTTCACTGAAGAAGACATTCAGGTAGCTAACAGATACGTGAGGAAATGCGCACGATCATTAGCCATTAGAGAAATGCAAATCAACACTACAATGAGATTTCATCTCACTTCAACAAGGCTGGCATTAATCCAAAAAACACAAATAATAAATGTGGGAAAGGCCATGGAGAGACTGGAACATGTATATACTGCTGATGGGAATGTAAAATGGTACAATCCCTTTGGAAATTGATTTGAGACTTCCTTTAAAAATCTAGAAATAGAACTACAATATGATCCAGCAATCCCACTCCTTGGAATATATCCTAGAGAAATAAGAGCCTTTACACAAACAGATATATGCATACCCATGTTCATTGCAGCACTGTTTACAATAGCAAAAAGTTGGAATCAAACAAGGTGCCCATCAACGGATGAACAGATAAATAAATTATGGTATATTCACACAATGGAATACTATGCAACGATAAAGAAAACAGTGATGAATCTGTGAAACATTTCATAACATGGAGGAACCTGGAAGGCATTATGCTGAGTGAAATTAGTTAGTAGCAAAAGGACAAATATTGTGTAAGTCCACTATTGTAATAAATTAAGAAACAGTTTATACAGAGAAGAAAATATTATTTGATGGTTACAAGAACAGGGAGGAGGAAGGATGGGAGAGGGATATTCACTTAATAGATAGTAGATAAGATCTACTTTAGGTGACAGGAAAGACAACACACAATACAGGGGAGGTCAGCACAACTGGACTAAACCAAAAGCAAAGAAGTTTCTGAAATGAACTGAATGCTTCGATGGACAGCCTAGCAGGTGTGGGGTTTGGGGACCATATTTTCAGGGGACACCTTTGGCATAATAAAATGTATTAAGAAAACATTCTGCATCCCACCTTGGAGAGAGGCATCTGGGGTCTTAAACACTAGCAAGCAGCCATCTAAAATGCATCAATTGGTCTCAACCCCCCGGATCAAAGGAGAATGAAGAACAACAAAGACAAGGTAATTATGAGCCCAAGAGACAGAAAGAGTCACATAAAGCAGAGACTACATCAGTCTGAGACCAGAAGAGCTAGATGGTGCCCAGCTACAACCCATGACTGCCCTCACAGGGAACACAACAGAGAACCACTGAGGGAGCAGGAGAGCAGTGGGATGCAGACCTCAAATTTTTGTAAAAAGACCAGACTTAATGGCCTGACTGAGACTAGTACTCCGGTGGTCATGGCCCCCCTGACCTTCTGTTACCCCAGGACAGGAACCATTCCCAAAGCCAGCTCTTCAGTTGGGGATTGGACAGGACAGTGGGTTGGAGAGGGATGCTGCTGAGGAGTGAGCTTCTTGCATCAAGTGGACAATGGACACTATATTGGCATCTCCTCCCTGGAGGGGAGATGAGAGGGAGAGGGGGCTAGAAGCTGGCAAAACAGACACGAAAAGAGAGAGTGGAGGGAGGGAGAAGGCTGTCTCATTAGGAGGAGAGCAACTAGGAGTATGTAACAATGTATATATAAGTTTTTTTGTGAGAGACTGGCTTGATTTGTAAACTTTCACTTAAAGTAGAATAAAAATTAAAAAAAAAAAATCTTTGCAGTTTCCATAGCATCCCAAAGTCATGTGTCAAACCAAAGCAATACTTTGCATCTGTATATATGGTCACAGATGGATTTTTTGTTAGTTTATAAGCTTGGTTAAGAGCTACTAACTCAGTTTGTTGTGTCGAAGTTACCGGAGGCAAAGGTTCACTCTCTAATACCTCTGAGGAAGTAGTCACTGAATATCCTCCCCGGTATTTGCTTGAAGTTGGATCTGGTTTTAAATAAGAACCATCTACAAATCAATCTAAAGAAGGGTTAGCCAAAGGAGATCAGAAGTTGATCTGTCAAATCAAAGTGGTCCTGTGGTACTCCTTCTTTCTCAGGGAAAAGAGTAGCTGGATTTAAAGCTTTAATAACCTGTATTTAAATATTTGGGGCTGTCGATAATAAGGCCTCATAAGAGCTTAACCTGCTGGCAGATAGATGTTGGGTTAAAGTAGATTTGAGAAGAGCAGCTACTGTATGTGGAACAAATAAATCTAAGTCATTACCTAGAAGTATATCTGTGGTGTCTTCTACTAACTGAGTGGTTACCGTTACTGCCCTTAAGTACAGAGGATAAGCACGAGCAACAGGATCTAAGTGAAGACTACAGTATCTTACAGGCCTCTGATGGTATCCATGTTTCTGAGTTAGACGCCACAAGGCATTCTCATTTTGTTCATGTACATATAGAGAAAATTTTAAAGCACAATCTGGAAAACCTGAAGCAGGAGCGGTTATGAGGGCTTGTTGAAGTGTGTGTACTGCTTGTACACCTTCTTCAGAAAGGGTAAAAGGATCACTTGTTTCTTTTTTTAGATAGTGATAGAAGGGCTGAGCTAATTATGAAAAATTTGGAACCCAATTTCGACAATATCCACAAGACCTAAGACATCCCTTAATTGTTTCTTTGTAGTAGGCAAAGGAAAGTTAATATAGTTTCTTTCTTTTTAGGGTCTACAGAAATACCTTCGGCTGATAAAAAATGTCCTAAGTACCCAACAATGGGTTGGAAAATTGTATTTTTTGTTTGGATGCCTTATGTCCTCTAGAAGCTAAATATCGTAATAATAGAATACTGTCTTCAACATTATTTTATCTAGAATTGGAGCAAACCATGAGATCATCTATATATTGCAATAACACTGATCTGTGTTTAAATTGAAATGGCACTAAATCTGAATGCAATGCTTGTGAAAAATAGGTTGGGCTTTTGGTAAACCCTTGTGGGAGAACTTTCCACGTGTATTGTCTGTTTTTCCACGTGAAAAACCAAACCCAGTGCCGTCGAGTCAATTCCAACTCATAGCGACCCTATAGGACAGAGTAGAACTGCCCCACAGAGTTCCCAAGGAGCACCTGGTGGATTTGAACTGCTGACCCTTTGGTTAGCAGCCGTAAGGCAAATAAATATTGGCTATCCTGGTGAACAGGGATACTAAAGAAAGCACTACAAAGGTCTACAACTGTAAAGCATATAGCATAAATTGGTACCTGGGCTAAGAGTAAATGAGGATTAGAAACTACAGGGAATCTAGATATTGTAATCTTGTTTATGGCTCTTAAATCTTGTACAAATCTCTACCCTCTGTTATTTGGTTTTTTCACCGGGAAAATAGGAGTGTTGCAAGGACTGGTGCATGGTACAATTAGACCTTGCCGAAGGAAATCTTGGATAATAGGTTCTAACCCTGTTATAGCTTCAGGCTTTAGTGGATATTGAGCTATTCTAGGAAAGGTTTTGAAGTATCTATTTGCACCTGAATAGGTTCAGCTGATAAGACTTTTCCTAAGTCTGTGGTTGTCTTTGTCCAAAGCTCAGAGAGTATTTGCTCTAATTCTTTTCCTCTTCCCTCAACCTGTTCTATAGTTTCTTCTACTTCCAGTAACTCTTGAATAAAGCACAAGGTGTCTTCTACTTTTTTCTCAGTAATTGAATCATCTAAGGTAGGAAAATTTAAAAGAATTTCTCCACTATCGGTAAACTGTATATGGCACCGCCATTTGGGTAATAAATCTCGCCCTAATAGATTAACAGAAGTATTTATTGCTGCGAAGAAATGGATGTAAATCGTCAATGGGTCCTAAAGATATTGGCACTGGTTCTGAACGAGGCAAAATTTGTTCTTCATTTGAAACTCCCACGGTTTTGGAAGTTTTGTTGCTCCGAGGAAGGGGGTTTCGTAAACACACGGGATTTATCGCCGACATGGTGACCCCAGTGTCAATCAGGAAGGTACAAGGCTCCCCATTTACTTGGAGTGTTGTCTCTCACCGACTGTTAAGAGGAACCACGGCAAAAACCCCTAAATCCTAGAAGCACCGTCACTATGGTGGTAACGGAAGCGCTGAGGGAGTGACCCTCTGCTTATTTTTAAGTTTTAAACAATCCCTCTTAAAGTGGCCAGGCTTCTTACAGTAGTTACAAGTTAGCTCCGTTTTGAGCTTATTTGTTTGAAACTGTCCCTTGTCCGGGATTCTATCATTACTGCCTTTATTTTGTAGCTGTTGTAATTGTAAAGCCATCAATTTCTTTTTCTGTTCTCTAGTTTTTTTTTTTTTAGTTTTTAACTCTCTCTCTCTCTTTTTATCTTCTTTGGTTTGAGCCAATTTGTAAGCCACTGTAGCCAATTCTGAAGGATTTACATTTTCCTAATTTAAATGTCTTTTTACCAAAGCTGTTAATTCAGGCAATCCCCAACCCCAGTGCCCTGGAGTTGATTGCGACTCATAGCGACCCTATAGGACAGAGTAGAACTGCCCAATAGAGTTTCCAAGGAGTGCCTGGCGGATTCGAACTGCTGAGCCTTTGGTTAGCAGCAGTAGCACTTAACCACTGCACCACCAGTATTTCCTAATTCAGGCAATAGACAAAAAATATATATATATATATATATTTTTTTTTTTTTCAATAGGCCCCCTAAAAACATGGAGTTGAGTATAGGCTGATGTTCTTTTATAACTGTCTTTAAACCTGAATGTTCTTCAAATAATTTGGAGAAATGATCCCTGTAAGCATATATGGTTTCTCTCTTTTCTTAGTTTACAAGCCTGAATTTTTGCCAAATCAACTTTTTTTGGAAAAACTTTTGGAAATGTATTTATCAATTCTTTAACCAAACCTTGAACTTCATCTCTCAGTTCTTTTCCTGTAACCCCAGATTTTGAGATTAAACTTGCCTCTGGGTCTTTCCACTTAGCTTCAGCCATCCACCTAGCTGCTTCTCTTGAACCTAGTAGCATATGTAACAGATTATACAAATCTGAAGGACCTGGTTAAGATAATAAATTCATGCAAAAATTTCTGAGGATTATCACGAGGGTCAGGAAAGACTTTTATAATTGCCCTATATCAGATTTAGACCAGGGGTTTAGTGTTACTTCCACTGGTCCACCTGTTAATTTAGGCTGACTAAATAAATAAATAAATAAATAAATAAATAAATAAAATTTTTTTTTAAACCAAAGGCATTAACGGCGATGGAGACTCACTTTTCAGTGGATCACTGGAATGAAAAGGTAATTCAGCTAAAAGAGACCTAGAAGCCAAATCAGGATATAAAAAAGCAGGTTTTTCCTTTTCCTTATTTTCTTCCTCTGAGTCTTTCCCATCTTCTTTAATACCCATAGGAGGTCTATTCTTAAAAGAATCAAGCAATGCGACCTAACCTTTCTGTAATGCCAAGATCTGTTTTGATTGTTTAGCAATATTTCCTTGAACTGAAGCAAAAGTGTCCACTTATTGCCTTCTCAAGGATTCAAAATACCAGCTAAAAAGTATTTCCCATTGATTCTGCTTTATTTTTGATCCTCTTCCATCTAATTTACATTTTTAAAAGACTAATCTGGCCAATTCAATAGTCCCCTGTTTGGGCCATTGTAATGAATCCCTTTCTTTTGTTAAATTATGTCATTGTTCTAAATACCGTGCTGTTGTAGGGCCAATATTCTTTGCCATTCGACAGCACTGGGTTTTTATTCTTTACCATGTAGGCAGCGGGTGTGCCAGATGGTGGGCAGTCAACTTTACTTTCCTCTTATTTCTCATTTTAAATTTGAAAAAAAAAAAAAAGGGGGAAGAGAGGCTTTCAAAACAGAGCACTATTTTCCAGGTTTTCTCTGAGCCACAAAAAAAAAAAAAAAAAAAAAAATCTAACAAGGAACGCCATGGGGTTTGGACACTGTTTCGCTTAGACCAATGTGTACCTTCATTGCACGAGAATTTTCTTGCGGGTGGCAGGCAGCCTAGCGCTCTAGCCTGTCTCCTGACCACCTTATCCTGTTAAGGGAGACTTTAACCCTCGAATGGGCGCTGGCGACCGCCCTAGTGGCTTTTACTGGTCCACCTGTGTCCGAATTTTGCAGCTTATAGTGGGCTCAAAGCTCTTTGAAAATAGAATTACCTCTTTAATGTTTCAAGTGCCTGAATCCGGACTTAAAGCTGTAGTTTACCTAAAGAGTTACTAAATATCACTCTTAACTAAACGATCAAGAACAAATCTAAGATTCTCTTTAATCGACCAAACGGTTTTTCAGACAAATATGCCGAGCAAAACTTAGGAAATCATGAGAAAGAGAATAAAAATGAGTAAGCAAAGGCTCGTTTTCCGAGAGCACTCAACCGGTCACTGTGGAAGGGATGTGGAGTGGGAATATCTGGGTCCAGATACAGGACCTCTTTTGCTGGCTTCTGCTCCACAGTCCAGATCTCCTCCAGTTGGACTGGATTCGTAGCTTCAAAAATCCTGCCGACTATACCTTTAACTATTTCAGGGGAAAACACAACACGAAGTTTAGTAAAGCAAAAAGAAAGTTTTATTTGGCATATATTCAAAAAGACAGAGTGGGAAGCAGACAAGCATGCTGCCAGAGCTAAAGTCTGCCCGAATCCCAGGGAGGTTACAGAATCATCAGTATATATTAACATCACAAAAATGGGCAAAAGCTTCACCTTTTCACAGATGGGCTAGAAACTGTGGTCTTATACTTAGAATTGCTTTTCTTAACAATCATTAGTATAGGTTTCAGTAACCCAACAGTCAGGAGGGTCTTCATTCATATAGGTTTCAGTAACCCGACAGTCAGGAGGATCTTCATTGGTCCAACAAATTTCTATTCCATTAACATTTTTTAAAAATGTTAATAGAAAAAGATAGAGGTGAAAAAAGTCTTTTGTGTTCTGTTTGATTGGCTTTATGTGAAAAGTTCCCTAAAAATATTTTTTCTTCCCTAGAAGATAATTTCTAAGATTGCCCCATCTATTGTCTTTATCTCAGGGCCCAGTTGATATGTCTTTATGAGTCTTTGTGGGCCCAACTTCAGCTGGGTCACTTTCTCTTTGCTCAAGAACATGCAATAATAATTCTAATATTATTTTTCAAATCAAATTGAACTGCCAACCTTTTGGTTAGCAGCCAGAGCTCTTAACCACTAAACCACCAGGGTTTCCTGCTTAAGTCCTGACAGGGTTAATTATTCATTAAATGATTTAATTTAATTGAAAGGGCAGAAAAACAATACAAAGAAAATCATGGTTTCTTAAATTTCGCTGGTCTTTCCTTCTGTATAATGGCCTCCTTTTTTTTTTTTTTTTGAGGTTCTCAATTGGACTTGTAGCTTGTCATAGACTTGGTCTCACATTTAGCAGGCAAGGACCTTCAAAGACATTTGGTGGCTCCTTGTGCTTTTTTTTTTTTTTTTTCTTTTTTTGTGCTATTCTTCCCCAGCCACATTTCCCTCTGTCATGCAGAGTCATGGCAAAAAAGTCAGGTCAGACCATTTGGCATTTTTCACACCAATATCAGTGCCCTCTCAAAGGTAGGCACGACACCTCTCTGGAGAGGGAAACACAGGCATGCATCTCATATTCACCCTAGTGTAATGTGAGGCAGAGCCTGCAGAGCCCCCTGTTGCTGGATTCTTCACTGAGAATCCTTTGTCAGGGGAAAAGCCTGCAGGAAAACCTGTAGTGCCCTATAATGGTATAAGCAGAGGAGATCTAAGGAATCCTTACAGGTGTTGCTCCTGGCAAAAAAACAGAAAATGCAGCGGAGTCATCCTAAGCATTAACTACATTTAAATGTGTTCACCCTTCTAGAAAAGTCCTCACGCATTAGTAATAAAATAAGAAATTTCTTCAATGAGAAAACTACATTCTGATTCTGAGATTAAATCACAATAATTGAAAACGAGGAAACAAGTGGAAGGAATTTCCTGTGGCTCTGTGATACCACAAAGTTCTACACAATTGAAAAGGGAGGAAAATGCAAACACAAAAGGGTGTCTGAAAAGAACATATGAGGAGTGAATATCAAAGAAATCAGTAGGAAAAATCACCTCCCCTAAGTATGTCAAGGAAGCTCTATAGAAAAAAAAAAAAAATCGTAATACCTCCTCCTAGGGTAAATGCAGAAGCAAAGGCAAGCATTTTCAAGCCTAGAGGAAACAACACTTGAATTTAAAACAAAAATTAATAATCTAGCTGACAAAGACCTATGGAAGGTGTTTATGTGTTCCGTGGGGGAAATAAAATCAATGAAAGAATGAACATATTGCATTATACACAACACATGCTTTATGCTGTTCCAATATCTAGCCTTAACACTGTATTTTCATTATTCTAAATGATTAAGGACCCTCTGTACATCATCAAGTTTTTTGTAGAGTAGTGAGATAGTAGAATAGCAACTGAATATTTTGCTGCTATTTTCAAAACATTGAAAAGCTTGAGGAATATACTTATGCTTCAAGAAAAGAACAATACATCCTGCAGGTTTTATGAATACACCTTTTTTTTTTTTTTTTAAGGTGGTTTATGCAAGTGTTTTTAAAAGAATGGAGGTCAGGCCTGGCTGATATTCAGCTGTAAGCCCAGGACAGCGGGACAGCTTGCTGACAGCTAGCATCCTTTCTCATTGGTCAGTGCCCAGGCAGAATCAGTTGTTAAATATCTAGAATGCTACCTGGAGGTTGGGCATAGAATGGACTGACACTCCCGGATTTCAAAAAATCTGAATTATTGTCACATGTTTTCATTACAAATCAGAAGAGTAGCATATTCTGTTTTCGCCTTGGTTACTGCTCGGTTACTTCAGAGAGAAAAAAGGTATTTTTGAAGCACTCTGTGTCCTTTGTTTAAAAGATAAAAGAATAAACCATTTACCACTGAGTATTGAATGAGAAGGAAACCCTGGTGGGGCAGTGGTTAAAGCGCTGGGCTGCTCCCAAAAAGTCAGCGGTTTGAACCCACCAGCTGCTTCTTGGGAGAAAGATGTGGCGGTCTACTTCCAAAAGGATCATAGTCTTGGAAACTCCTTGCGGCAGTTCTGCTACGTCCCATAGGGTCACCATGGGTTGGAATTGACTCAACGGCAGTGGGGTTTGGGGTTTTTTTGATTGAATGCGAACATGAATGTAATTGTGATATTTTCATTGCTTTGTATTTTCAATTATGTAGACAATAAGGATTTTTCCTTAGCCTTAGAGTAAGTATACTCCTTTGTTTACTAATATTAAAAACATTATTTTGATTTTTAAAATTTTATTTATATAGGTTCTTTCATTTCAAAATATTCTTAAATAAACAAAAAAACATACTAATACAATGAAAATGTATTCATGACTTCCCTTGCCTTCGAGTCAATTCCAACTCATAGCAAGCCTGTAGGACAGAGTAGAACTGCCCCACAGGGTTTCCAAAGAGTGGCTGGTGGATTCATACAGCCGACCTTTTGGTTAGCAGCCGAGCGGTTAACCACTGTATCGCCAGGGCTCCGTTCATGACTTGTGCAGAAAATAAAAACAAGAAAGACACAAATTCTACCTTTCCATGCATAATAATTTCAAGGAAGCTGATAATATTAAAACATTGATTATTGGACATGGATTTTGAATTATTTCTTCTGTAGTGATGACAGTTCTTTGTTTCTCATTTAACATGGATTCACTGAGTACAAGTGATTATCAGATACTACTACAGGCAATGAGATTACAGAGGCGAAAACTAGGGTCCCTCCTGGTTTACTGATTTATCCCTTCTCTTTCCTTACATGACTTTGATCTTTTCTTGCACTATTTAACAGGGGGTGATCAGGTTCCAGAGTGTATTCCACGACTACGGAACTGGAATTAATCATAACGCTGATGTCAAATATTTATTCCGTGAGTGCTTACTATGTGCTGGACATTATTCTAAATGTTTAATTTTATTTTATCTCCACAAAATCCTATGGGAATATTCTATTATCATTCCCATTTTACAGATGAGGAAACTGAGGGACAGTGAGGGTAAGTAACTTGCCCAAGGTCAAATGACTTGTAAGGGATGAAACTGGTGTAAAGAATGCACTGGACTTTGCTATAAAACACATACCAAACCAAACCCATTTCCATCGAGTCGATTCCTACTCATAGCGACCCTATAGGACAGAGTAGAACTGTCCCCATAGAGTTTCCAGGGAGTGCCTGGTGGAGTCGAACTGCTGACCTTTTTGTTAGCAGCCGTAGCACTTAACCACTATACCACCAGGGTTTCCCAGGACTTTTCTATGCCTTGACCTAAATTCTAAGCTAATGATCCAACCAATCAGGAACCCTTTAATATTTTAATTTTAGTATTTTGACTCACCCCAAATAGACTGCATTTGCTTGAGGAATATTTCTTTGAACTGTCTCAAGAGATTAATTCTGTCTTGGGTGAACAAGGAATCCTCTGTGTGCTTACTTATAAAGCATGAGGGCTCCCTTGTCTGTAGCCAAGTTATGACCCTCTGTGAGCTGCTTCTCAGTCAGAGTTAAGCCTGGCTGTACAAGGTCTGTCCCTCGTCCTACATTTCACAGAATGCATCAGTCTTTGCTTTCGGTGATGGTGCTGTCACATTTTATGGCTACAGTACTTTTTGGTGTCTGCTCTCTAAATCCTTTTCCCGACAACCTAAATCTTCTTATATCCTATGCATTTCTGCCCCATTTTGACCAATTTGGCTTCCCTTTCTAGCAGTTTTTTTCCTTCTTCTTTCCTCAAGAAGAGGTTCTCTCCTTTGGGAAGGATTTTCATGAGACAGTTTACTGGTATTTCTGAGATTCCTAGGGCTTAGACCAACACAGCACTTTTGATCTCTTAGTGACTCACCAGGAATTTTTTTTCACTCACCCAAAATTTGGAGGTTGTAAGGCCATCTTTCCCTTTTAGCTAGTTGTTCTCTGCCCTCTGACTCAGCTTCCATCAGGGTAGCATCCTTTCCCTTTGGAAGAATGTGTTGCCTAGCTTGGATTCCAAGGAGGCTGGTAGGCCCATCTTTAGTTCTCTTTTACTTTCTGCTCATCCTGCCAGACACCTGTTGTTTCTTCATTGGTTCTACTACTGCCGATGTGGGCTTGGCCACACCTACCATTATGCACAGCCTCTGGGATTCCCTATTGCCCAGTTTGTTGCTATGTCATCCGTGGTTCTCTCTGCCCCAGTACCCCTCTCCCTTTATCTCAGAAGAATAAAATTCCTTTGCTTTATTTCATTTTTAAAAAATAGAACTGTTGCTCTTATTTAATAAATACAAGTTTTACTTTTGCCTCTCTGAGGATATTAATGACTTTTTTTTTTTTAGTATTTTCTTCTCCCACATATTCTCTTTTCCTTCCAGTTGCTTATTTCTTTTGTTTGACTTGTCCTCTAATAGTTCCTTTTTTTTTTTTTTTGCTTTAGGTGCAAGTTTACACCACAAATTAGATTCTCATTCAAAAATTTATGCACAAATTGTTTTGTGACATCAGTTGCAATCCTTGCAATGTGTCACACTCTTCCCCTATCCACCCTAGGTTCCCCATGACCATTCGTCCAATTTTTCTGTCCCTTCCTGCCTTCTTGTCTTTGCTTTTGGGCAGGTGTGGTCCATTTGGCTTTGTATACTTGACAGAACTAAGAAGCATGTCCCTCATGTGTGCTATCGTTTGTTTTATAGGCCTATCTAAGCTTTGGCTAAAAGGCGGACTTTGGTAGTGGTTCGTTCTGAGTTAGCAGGGTATCCAGGGGCCATAGCCTTGGGGGTTCCTACAGTCTCCATCACACCAGTAAGCCTGATCTTTTTTTGAGTATTTGAATTTTGCTCTACATTTTTTTCCCCGCTGTGCCCTGAACCCTCTATTGTGATCCCTGTCAGAGCACTCTGTGGTAGTAACTGGTCACCACCTAGTTCTTCTGGGCTCAGGCTGGTGGAGGCTGTGGTTCATGTGGTTCTCTAGTCCTTTGCGCTAATATTTTCCTTGAGTCTTTGGTTTTCTTCGTTCTCCTTTGCTCTGGGTGGATGGGACTGGTAGATGTATCTTAGATGGCCATTTGCAAGCTTTTAAGACCCCATAGTAGGATATAGAACATTTTCTTTATGAATTATGTTAGCTACTTAGTACATTTGAAACTTTCTTCTGCTATCTGGTGAACCCAGGCTGTTTGCTAGGATTTAAGAGTGGATATTGTGATGGAGCTCTGGTGACACAGTGGTCCAGAGCTTGGCTGTTAACAAAAAGGTGGCCAGTTCAAAACTGCCAGCTGCTCATTGGAAACCCTATGGGGCAGTTCTGCTCTGTCCTATAGGGTTGATATGAATCGGAATCCACTTGATGGTAAAGGGTTTGTTTATTTATTTATTTACTTTTTGGCTTATTACGAAGATGATTGTAATCTTAGTGTGTGGGTAGATTTAACTATCTGGGTTTTGCCATAAGGTGATTTAGTAGGGTCCTCACACTTTTCTTTTAGGAGCCTCTGACATCGGTAACTTTAAGTCATATCCTAGAACTGGTTAGATATTCTAGAGCAAGACCTTCTAATTTTTTGTCTGGGGACATGAACCTGGCTGCTTTATCTGAAAGCTGAGTGAAGAATCGGGGTTAGATTCTGGCCTCCGTGTTTGGTATACATATGTTCTCTTAGAAGTCCCTGGATGGTACAAACGGTTAATGGACTGGACTGCTAACTGAAAGGTTGAAGGTCTGAGTCCACCCAGAAGCACCTTGGAAGAAAACTCTGACAATCTACTTCCAAAAAAATCAGTTATTGATAACCCTGCAGAACACAGTTCTACTCCGACACTCATGAGGTCACCATGAGCTGGAATGGACTTGAGGGCTACTGGTTGGTTGGTTATGCTCTCTTATTGTTAGGTGAGGTCTCCTTGACTTCACCCTGCCACCCCCTCCAACACCAACATCCTCTATATCACCCTCAGCACACCCTCTAGTCTTATAACAAAGTAAGGGAGAGACTACCAAGTAGTCCAGGAGCTCTAACTGGGTCCTGAAGAATCTATTTCTAGCCCATCTTTGTTGCCTGTTGCAAATATAACTGGTGTTACCATTTCTTTGGGGGATCAGCAATGTGAATTGGTGTGCTTCTTTGATTTTTGGACTGCTAAGTCAGTTTCAGGTTTCATTTTTCAGATTCCAAAACTTCATTGCTCTTGTCTCCTTTCCATTTTGTTATCTTTATGGGTTTATTATGTTTAAAATAATGTTTTACTCTTGTTTAAATGAAGTTTTGAAGGATAGTAAAAGTAAATTAATGCATACAGTCCACCACCATTACCCGAAATGGGCTCGAAACTAGTACTGAGATAATACTCAAGAATATGAAAAAACTGTACATTTCTGGGTCCTACTTTTTTTTTTTTAACCTCCTTGGGGACAAAGATTTTACATCTTTGAAATAACTATTATCTGCCCCCCCCCCATTCTTTATCATAATTGTTACAGGTACAATTGTTTTCCAAGTCCCTCTGCCAGCAAATAATCTGTTTTCCTACAGAGTGATGTTATCTTTTACAATGTTACTAATCTAATTTATAGAAAAGTTCCCTTCATAGGCTCTTTAACTTTCTGAAAAATTGCTACCTTACACCAAAATTAATCTCCAGCAATATTTTTTTTCCAAGCCACTAGATGAGGAGACATTATTCACAAATACCTAAGGTTAAGTTTTAGCTATAATAAACAAGTGTTTATTATAGTTAAACTTTGCCAAAGGTTGCTCTTCCACTTCCTTCCAACCAGTTTCCCTTATTAGTTGGCTTGGTTTTAGTAATCATTAAAAGGCTACCTGTTACTGTTTTAAATAAATCTATCTACCTTCCTACTTACCTATCTATCTATCTCTGTGTCTGTTCATCTATCTACCTATCACATGTCTAAATAAATTTGTTCTGTGTGTGTGTGTGCATATATTACCTAAACAAAGGGTTTTGTCTAATTTCAGAACCTAAAACAATACATGGTATAATCATTTGCAATGTGGATGATAGAGATTATAAATACCTGCTTTATATATGAGTATCTCAAGACCCCTTCCCCCTTTCATTTCTGATATCTGTTAATTTCTTTTTGGCAGAATTTCTCCCCATGGTTTTAACTAGTATCACTCTGGTACCACAGCAGGGGAACAAAACTTCAGATAGTGAATTTTCTTGAGGACCACCCAAATGCCTATAGCACAATGTTTGGATAGCCACCTCACTCCTCAGTGTTCAGCTGTGTTTCGACCATTTCCCACATGCAGTCAAGATGGTGGAGCAGGAATGGGAGCTCTCTCTGCCAAGTAAATGTTGTCTTTCAAACCAGCAGCAGTAGCAGCAGCAGTAGTGGCAGCTATTTCATGCGAGAAAAAAGTAACCTCATGGAAAAGATATGGCCTGGACTGGTCTAGCTGCTTGATCTTATACTATTGTGATTCTAATTTTATCGTTGTTCGTTTTGTATTAGCTCACATTTCCATAAAGGGAAATTTTCCCTGTAGTGTTTTTGTTCTTAGGTGCCCTCGAGTTGGTTCTGACTCATAACGACCCTATACATAACAGAAGGAAATGCTGGCCAGTCATGCTCCATCCTCACAATCGTTGCTGTTTGAGCCCCTCATTAAAGCTGCTGTGTCATTCCATTTTCTTGAGGGCCTTCCTCTTTTACACTGATCCTCCACTTTACCAAGCATGATGTCATTCAGGGACTGGTCTCTCCTGATAACCTGTAGTGTAGTTCATATAAAAAAGTAGAATAAATGTTTATTTTCTTTCGTCTATATTTACTAGTTTTCAAAGTAATGCAGTCATTTCCCACCATCTTTCAGAAGTGCCCACTAGTAAAGTGTGTGTGTGTGAGCACTTGTGCATAGTATCCAGAACTTTTGCATTTTAAATATTTTATATATTTCAATCCATCCAGCTATTATCCTTCTAGCTTAGATCACTCCATTTTTTGGATTTTTGTCACTTTATCAACCCTAGAAGTCCAACAGATTCTTTGCTTTTTGGTATGCCATGTTATTTCAAGCTTATTTTTCATTTTTTCTGTCCCAAACCTGGAGTCTCCTGTTATTCTAAGAGGACATGGTGCCTTATAATGGAAATGGTCAAATGGGTGCAAGCGGTGCTTTATTGCTGCTAGACTAACCATTTCTTCCAGGATTTTTCAGTGGAAAGAGCAAAATATATATATATATTTAAAATTCTCCATTTAAATATATAGTTCAATTTTCTTTGCCTATTTATAGAGTTGTACAAAAATCATTATAACTTAACTTTAAAATATTTTTAACCCTCCATCAAGAAACCCATTGAAAGTCACTCCCCATTGCTCTGTATCATCCACCATCCCTAAGTAGCTACTAATGTAATTTCTGTTTCTATAGATTTGCCAATACTAAATATTCCTGTCACATTTTGTAACTGACTTTTTTCACTTAGCAAAATGTTTCTTGACTTTCAACCATGTGGTAGCATACATCAATACTTCATTTTTTTAAATTTTTTTGTGCTTTAAATGAAAGTTTACAAGTCAGTCTCCCACACAAAAACTTACACACATCTTACTACATACTCCCAATTGCTCTGCCCCTAATGAGACAACCCGCTCCCTCCCTCCACTCTCTCTTTTTGTGTCCATTTCAACAGCTTCTAATCCCCTCTACCCTCTCATCCCCCTTCCAGGGAGGAGATGCCAACATAGTCTCAAGTGTCCACCTGATCCAAGAAGCTCGTTCCTCACCAGCATCCCTCTCCAACCCATTGTCCAGTCCAATTCCTGTCTGAAGAGTTGGCTTTGGGAATGGTTCCTGTCCTGGGCCAACAGAAGTTCTGGGGACCATGACCAATGGGGTTCTTCTAGTCTCAGTCAGACCATTAAGTCTGGTCTTTTTATGAGAATTTGGGGTCTGCATCCCACTGCTCTCCTACTCCCTTAGGTGTTCTCTGTTGGATTCCCTATCAGGGCAGTCATCAGTTGTAGCCGAGCACCATCTAGCTCTTCTGGTCTCAGGATGCTATAGTCTCTGGTTTACGTGGCCCTTTCTCTCTCTCAGGCTTGTAATTACCGTTGTCCTTGGTGTTCTTCATTCTCCTTTGATCCAGGTGGGTTGAGACCAACTGATGCATCTTAGATGGCCGCTTGCTAGCATTTAAGACCCCAGATGCCTCTCTCCAAAGTGGGATACAGAATGTTTTCTTAATGGATTTTATTATGCCAAGTCACTTAGATGTCCTCTGAAACCATGGTCCCCAAACCCCTGCCCCTGCTACGCTGTCCTTTGAAGCATTCAATTTATTCTGGAAACTTCTTTGCTTTTCATTTAGTCTAGTTGTGCTGACCTCGCCTATATTGTGTGTTGTCTTTCCCTTCACATAAAGTAGTTCTTATCTACTATCTAATTAGTGAATACCCCCTCCCACCCTTCCTCCCTCCCTCCTCTCATAACCATCAAAGAATACTTTCTTCTCTATTTAAACTATTTCTCGAGTTCTTATAATAGTGGTCTTACACAATATTTGTCCTTTTGCAACTGACGAATTTCACTCAGCATAATGCCTTCCAGGTTCCTCCATGTTATGAAATGTTTCACAGGTTCATCACGGTTCTTTAACAATGTGTAGTATTCTATTGTGTGAATATACCATAATTTATTTATCTATTCATCCATTGATGGGCACCTTGGTTGCTTCTATCTTTTTGCTATTGTCAACAATGCTGCAATGAACATGGGCGTGCATATATCTGATCATGTAAAAGCTCTTATTTCTTTAGGACATATTCCAAGGACTGGGATTGCTGGATTGTATGGTAGTTCTATTTCTAGCTTTTTAAGGAAGGGCCAAATCGATTTCCAAAGTGGTTGTACCATTTTACATTCCCACCAGCAGTGTATAAATATTTCAATCTCTCCACAGCCTCTCTAACATTTATTGTTTTGTGTTTTTTGGATTAATGACAGCCTTGTTGGAGTGAGATGGAGTACTTCTTTTTTTTTGCTCAATAATATTCCATTACATGGATATATCACATTTTGTTTATCCATCAGTTTATGGACATGTATATAGTTTCCACATTTTGGATATCATGAAGAAAGCTGCTGTGAACACTCATGTGCAAGTTTTTGTCTGTACATATATTTCATTTCTCTTGGTTATATAATTAGGAGTGGAATTGCTGAGTCATATGATAACTCTATGTTTAACATTTTGAGAAATGGCCAGAATGTTTTCCTAAGCAGCTGCATCATTTTACTTCCCACCAGCAATGTGTGAGGGTTTCTACTTTCTCCACATCCTCACCATACTTGTTATTGTCTTTTGTATTTCAGCTGTCCTAGTGGGTGTAACGTGGTATTTCATTGTAGTTTCTGTTTCCGTGTCTTTAATGACTGATTTGATCGTCTTTTCATATGCTTATTGCCCATGTGTACATCTTCTTTGAAGAAATATCTATTAAAGTCCTTTACTCATTTATTAATTGGATTATTTATCTTTTTATTGTTGAGTTATAAGAGTTTATTATGTAGTCTCGATTGAAGTCTATCAGATATATTATTTATAAAGTCTTCTCTATTCTTTGGGTTGTATTTTCACTTTTTTGATGGTGACATTTGAAGTACAAACATTTTTTAAAATTTCTATGTAGACTAATTTATCTTTTTTGCAATAACTTGTCCTTTTGATACTATATCTAAGAAATCATTGCTTAACTCTTGGTATCGAAGATTCATTTCCATGTTTTCTTCCAAGTGTTTTACAGTTTTTGCTCTTACGTTTAGATCTATGATGCATTTGAGTTGACTTTTGTATATCATGTGAAATATGGTCCAACTTTATTCTTTTGCCTGTGAACATCCAGCTGTCCCAGCACCATTTGTTGAAAAGACTATTCTTTCCTCATTGAATTTTTTGGACACCTTTGTTGAAAAATACAAATTTTTTAAAAAGTAAATACATCATGGGTTCATGTTTGTATTTCCACTCAGAATCTCAGTCCTCAATGACACCAATATACTCATTTGAATGATTCTACTTTTACTGTATACTCACAAAAGTCTGAGAATAATACCAATACTACCCTTAAAACATGGGTATTAAAAAAATTGGTTTTCTTTAGCAATAATTTTTGTCCTCAGTATATCCCACTAAACCACTAGGAACATAAAATAAAATGACTGTATTTCACAGTCACTTGGAGTACTACTTCTCTTTGTGTTTATAACACCAACTAGATGAAAAGTTAGATTTGTTTCATCTTATTTTAGATTTTTATGGATTGCTTTTTTAAAAATTTAATCTTATTTTATGATTATGTAAAATATTTGTGTAATCCTCAAACAAAACCAAGAAAGATGTGCAGCTTTCATACCTGTCTCCTTTACCTTATTCTCTCCTTCCTTCTGTAAATACCTTTTGAATAATGTTTCTAAGATTTAGCCTTCCATTTTTTTTTAATATAAACAAATGTGTATTTGCACACATACTCCTTCCTTTGTTGTTAGGTAAAGAGCTGTATGATATTATACACACTTTTTTCCATCTTGGCTTTTAAAACTTACCAGTAGATCCAGAGAGCGTTCCATAATGCCAATATGGAGATATTTCTCATTCCATTTTCAGTCACATAGAAACTATTGTCTATGTACCTATCAGTTTTTTCAAACATGTCTCTATTTGATAGATAACATTTTCAACTTCTGGGATGACAAACAGTGCTTACATCATATCCTACTGTTTCCTAGTATATCTTTGAAAGAGATTCCTGGAAGTGTAGTTGGTTGGTCAATAGGAAATGCGTACGTGATTTTGTTAGATATTACCACTTTTCCCTCCATAGGGTCTGCATCATTTTACATTCCCACTCAGAGAAAGGGAGAGAATCTTTCCTATGACTTTGTCAGCACTATGTAGTAAAATTTTTAAATTTTTTTCCCCATTTTTATAGGTGAGAGAATCCCTGGGAAGAGCAAATGGTTAAATGCTTGACTACTAGCCAAAAGATTGGTGGTTCGAACCCACGCAGCTGCACCTTTGAAGACAGATCTGGTGATCTGCTTCCAAAAGGTCACAGCACTGAAAACTCTATGGAGCAATTCTACTCTGCCCACATGGTGTCACAATGAGTTGGAAACAACTACACAGCAACTAAAAACAGCAACAAATGAGAAAGGTATCTCAGTGTAGTTTTAATTTGTATTTATTCTATTGTGAGTGATTTAAGCATGGTCAGGAGACTTTCATTTTTTTTTAATTTTTTAAATTTATATTGTAATTAAGGTGAAGGTTTACAGAATAAACTAGCTTCTCATTAGACAATTAGTACATGTATTGTTTTGTGACATTGATTGTGAAACCCACGACATGTCAACACTCTCCCCTTCTCGACCTTGGGTTGTCCATTACCAGCTTTCCTGTCCCCTCCTGCCTTCTCGTCCTTGCCCCTGGGCTGGTGTGCCAATTTAATCTCATTTTGTTTTATGAGTTTGTCTGATCTTCAGCTGAAGAATGAACCTCAGGAGTGACTTCATTACTGAGCTAAAAGGGTGTTTGGGGGCCATCCTATCTGGGTTTCGCCAGACTCTGTCAGACCAGTAAGTCTGATCTTTTTTTATAAGTCAGAATATTTTTCTCCAGCTGTGACAGGGATCCTTTATTTTGATCCCTGTCAGAGCAGTCGGTGGTGTTAACAGAACACCTTTTAGTTGCGCTGGACTCAATATGATGGAGGCTATGGTAGTTGTGGTCCATTAGTCCTTTGGATTAATCTTTCCCTTGTGTCTTTCTTTTTCTTCATTATCCCTTCCTTCAGATGGGTGAAACTAGTGGAGTATCTTAGATGGCTGTTTACAAGCTTTTAAGAGCCTGCACGCTACTCACCAAAGGTAGAATGTAGAATATTTTATTTATAAACTATATTATTACACCAGTTGAACTAGATGTTCCCATGGTCCCCATAGCCCTCAGCCCAGTAATTCAGTCCCTCAGGGAATTTGGATGTGTGTGTGGAGCTTCCATAACCTTGCTTAGAGGAGCCATTCACATTTTTTTTTTTTTTTAGAAATGCTTTCAGGCAAATGTTTACATCAGCACATTTTTTTAATTTCTTTTTTTTTTTATTGTACTTTAGACGAAGTTTTACAGAACAAACTAGCTTCTCATTAAACAGTTAGTACACATATTGTTTTATGACATTGGTTAACAACCCCATGACATGTCAACACTCTCCCCTTCTCAACCTTGGGTTCACTATTACCAGCTTTCTGGTCTCCTCCTGCCTCCTAGTCCTTGCCCCTGAGCTGGTGTGCCCCTTTAGTCTCATTTTGTTTTATGGGCTTGTCAAATCTTTGGCTGAAGGGTGAACCTCAGGAGTGACTTCATTACTGAGCTAAAAGGGTTTACAGGGGCCATACTCGTAGATTTTCTCCTGTCTTTGTCAGAGACTGGTCTTTTTTGTGAGTCCAAGTTTTGTCCTATATTTTTCTCCAGCTCAGTCTGGTACCATCTATTGTGATCCCTGTCAAAGAAGTCAGTGGTGGTAGCTGGGCAGCATCTAGTTGCACTGGACTCAGTCTGGCGGAAGCTGTGGTAGTTGTGGTCCATTAGTCCTTTGGACTAATCATTCCCTTGTGTCTTTAGTTTTCTTTATTCTCCCTAGCTCTGGAAGGAGTGAGACAAGTGGAATATCTTAGATGGCTGCTCACAGGCTTTTAAGACCCCAGATGCTGCTCGCCAAAGTAGATGTAGAACATTTTCTTTATAAACTATGCTTTGCCAATTGAGCTAGATGTTCCCCGAGACCATGGTCCCCACAGCCCTCAGTCCAGTAATTTGCTTCCTCAGGCAGTTTGGATATGTCTATGGAGCTTCCACGACTTTGCCTTCCCCATTATTGTGAACTGTCTTACCCTTCACCGAAGTTACCACATGTCTATTGTCTATTTAGTGTTTTTCCTTCCTCACCCCTCCTTTCCCTCATAACCATCAAAGATTGTTTCTTTTTGTGTGTAAACCTTTTCATGAGTTTCAATAGTAGTGGTCTTATACAATATTTGTCCTTTTGTGATTGACTTATTTCGCTAAGCATAATGCCTTCCAGATTCATCCATGTTGTGAGATTCTTCACAGATTCATCATTGTTCTTTACTGTAGTAGAGTACTCCATTGTGTGTATGTACCTGTCTTAGTCATCTAGTGCTGCTGTAACAGAAATACCACAAAAGGATGGTTTTAACAAAGAGAAATTTATTCTCTCACAGTCTAGTAGGTTACAAGTCCAAATTCAGTGTGCCAGATCCAGGGGAAGGCTTTCTCTCTCTGTCTGCTCTGGGGGAAGGTCTTTTTCCTTAATCTTCTTCTGGTCGAGGAGCTTCTCAGGCACAAAGACCCCAGGTCCAAAGAACACACTCTGCTCCTGGTGCTGCTTTCTTGGTGGTATGAGGTCCTCAGTCTCTCTGCTTGCTTCTTTCTTTTATATCTCAAGAGATTGCTTCAAGGCACAATCCAGTCTTGTAAATTGAGTCCTGTGTCACTAACAAAACTGCCTTCTCTCCTTCCTCATTAATATCATGGAGGCAGGATTTACAACTTTAGGAAAATCACACAATACCGGGAATCATGGCTCAGACTGATTGATACACACATTTTTGGGGGGACATAATTCAAACCATGACAGTACCATAGATAGTTTATCTGTTCATCTGTTGGTCTAGGTTGATTCCATCTTTTTGTGCTTGTGAACGATGCTGCAAAGAACATAGGTAAGCATATGTCTAGTCTTGTGATGGCTCTTATTTCTCTAGGATATATTTCTAAAAGTGGGATTGCTGGGTCATACGGTATTTCTATTTCTAGCTTTCTAAGGAAGCGCTATATCATTTTTTCAACATGGTTGTACCATTTTGCATCCCCACCAGCAGTGCATAAGAGTTCCAATCTCCCTCAGGCTCTCCAAATTTGTTATTTTCTGTTTTTTTGATTCTTGCCAGTAATGCCAGGGTGAGATGGTATCTTATTGTGATTTTGATTTGCATTTGTCTAATGTCTAGTGATTGCAAGCATTTCCTCATGTGTCTGTTGGCCACTTGAATATCTTCTTTGGTTAAGTGTCTGTTCATTTCATTTTCCCAATTTTTAATTGGATTATTTGTCTTTTTGTTTCAGAGCTGTTGGGTTTTCCTGTAGATTTTAGAGATTAGACCTTTGTCGGATTTATAATGGCCAAAATTTTTTTCCTAATTGTAGGCTGTTTTTTTGACTATTTTGGTGAAGTCTTTTGATGAACATAAACCCCTCCCCTAAAAAACAAACCTGCTGCCATTTAGTCAATTCCAACTCATAGTGACCCTATAGGACAGAGTAGAACTGCTCCACAGAGTTTCCAAGGAGCTTCTGGTGGATTCAAACTGCCGACCTTTTGGTTAGCAGCTGTAGCACTTAACCACTATGCCACCAGGGTTTCCTTTGATGAACGTAGGTGTTTAATTTTTAGAAGATTCAGTTATCTAGCTTATATTCTGGAGTTTATGCATTGTTAGTTATGGTTTGTATCCTATTAATGTCATGTATTAGGGCCTCTAATGTTGATCCTGTTTTTTCTTCTATGATCTTTACAGGTTTTGGCTTTATATTTAGGCCTTAGCTCCATTTTCAATTAGTTTTTGTGTATGGTGTGAGGCATGGGCCCTGTTTTTTTGCAGATGGACGTCCAGTTTTTCCAGCACAATTTGTTAAAAAAGACTGTCTTTTCCCCATTTGATGGACTTTGGGCCTTTGTTGAAGGTCAGGTGATCATTGATAGATGGATTTACATCTGGGTTCTCAATTCTGTTCCATTGGTCAGTGTATTTGTCATTGTACTAATACCAGGCCATTTTGACTACTGTAGTTATATAGCAGGTTCTGAGGTCAGGTAGTGCGAGTCCTCCTACTTTATTCTACTTCTTCAATATTGCTTTCCTTTACCGGGGCCTCTTCTCTTTCTATATAAAGTTAATGATTAGTTTTTCCATCTGTTTAAAGAATTCTGTTAGTATTTGGACCGGGATTTCATAGTATTTGTAGATTGCTTTGGGTAGAATTGCCATTTTCACAATGTTGAGTCTACCTATCCATGACCATGGTGTGTTTTTCTGTTCATGTATTTCTCTTTTGGTTTTTTGCAGTAGTTTTTTGTAGTTTTTTTTGTATAGGTCTTTTACATCTTTGGTTAGACTTATTCCTAAATATTTTAATTTTTAGAGGCCATGGTATGTCTTTCTGATTTCCTTTTTGTTGTTCTCTTTTTTGGCGTATAGGAATCCAACTGATTTTTGTATGTTTATCTTGTATCTTGTACCTCTGCTGAATCTTTCTGATACCTCTAGTAGTTTTCTCATGAAGTCTTTTGAGTTTTCTACATATAATATCATGTCATCCTCAAATAGGGACAGTTTTACTTCTTTCTTACCAATTTGGTTGCCCTTTCTTTCTTTTTCTTGCCTTATTGCTCTAGCTAGGACTTCCAGCACAGTGTTAAATAAGAGTGGTGATAAAGGGAACCCTTGTCTTGTTTCTGTTCTCAGGGAGCATGTTTTCAGCCTCTGTCCATTAAGGATGCTGTTGGCTGTTGGTTTTGTATAAACGTCTTTTAGTATGTTCAGAAATCTCCCTTCTATATTTTATTGAGTTTTTTTAAATCAGGAATGGGTGTTGGACTGTGTCGAATGCCTGTTCTGAATAGATTGAGCTGATTCTTTTATTCATGTGGTAGATTATGTTTATTGACTTCCTAATGTCGAACCATCCTTGCATACCTGATATGAATCTTGCTTGGTTGTTGTGTATTCTTTTTTTGATATGATACTGAATTCTGTTGGCGAGAATTTTGTCGAGAATATTTGCACCTCTGCTCATGAATGATACTGGTTTGTAATTTTCTTTTTTTGAGGTATCTTTGCCCAGTTTTTGTATCAGGGCTATGGTAGCTTCATAGAATGAATTCGGAAGTATCCCTTCCTTTTCTGTGTTCTGAAATAGGTTGAGTAATAGTGGTGTCAAGGATTTCATTTTATTTGGATCCCTAATCAACAGCCATGGAAGCAGCCATCAAGAAATCAAAAAACACATCGCATGGGGTAAATCTGCTGCAAAGGACCTCTTCAAAGTGTTGAAGAGCAAAGATGTCACCCTGAAGACTAAGGTGCGCCTGACCCAAGCCATGGTATTTTCAATCACATCATATGCATGTGAAAGCTGGACAATGAATAAGGAAGACCAAAGAATTGACACCTTTGAATTGTGGTGTTGGTGAAGAATATTGTATATACCATGGACTGCCAAAAGAACAAACAAATATGTCTCAGAAGAAGTACAGCCAGAATGCTCCTTAGAGGCAAGGATGACGAGACCGCATCTTACATACTTTGGACATGTTGTCAGGAGGGATCAGTCTCTGGAGAAGGACATCATGCTTGGCAGAGTACAGGGTCAGCGGAAAAGAGGAAGACCCTCAGTGAGGTGGATTGACACAGTGGCTGCAACAATGAGCTCAAGCATAACAATGATTTTAAGGATGGCTCAGGACCGGGCAGTGTTTCGTTTTGTTGTGCATAGGGTCGCTATGAGTCAGAATCGACTTGACGGCACCTAACAACAACAACAATAGAGGTGTAGGCTGTTCTCTGAATGTTTGGTGGAATTCTCTAGTGAAGCTATCTGGGCCAGGGCTTTTTTTTTGTTGTTGTTGGGAGCTTCTCTTTTTTCTTACGTTTTCTGTCTGTTCTCTTGTTATGGATCTGTTTGGATTTTCAACATCATTTTGTGTTAGGGTAGGTAGTGTGTTTCTAGAAATTTGCTCATTTCCTTTAGGTTTTCAAATTTGTTGGAGTATAGTTTTTCATAATACTCTGTTATGATCCTTTTAATATCAGTTGAGCTTTCTGTGATGTCCCCCATTTCATTTCTTATTTGGGTTATTTGCATTCCTTCCTGTTTTTCTTTTGTCATTTTGGCTAGTGGTTTGTCTATTTTGTTGATCCTTTCAAAGAATGCTTTTGGTTTTGTTGATTCTTTCAATTGTTTTTGTATTCTCTATTTTTTATTTCATTTATTTCTGCTCTGATCTTTATTATTTCCTTTCTTCTAGTGGCTGTAGGCTTCTTTTGCTGTTCTCTATCTGTTTGAGTTGTGTAACTAATGTTTTAATTTTATCCCTTTCTTCTTTTTTGATGTTTGCATCTATTGCTATAAATTGACCTCTAAGTGCTGCATTTCCTGTGTACCAAAGGTTTTGGTATGACATGTTTTCATTCTCATTTGATTCTAGGAAATTTTTTTTTTCCATCTTTGATTTCTTCTATTACCCAGTAGTTTTTAAGCAAGGTGTTATTTAGCTTTGATGCAAATGATTTCTTTTCCTTGTTCTTCCTGTTGTTAATTTCTACTTTGATGGTGTTGTAATCAGAGAAGATACTTCTTATCATCTCAGTGTTTTGGATTTTGTGTAGAGTTGCTTTGTGGCCTAAGATGAGGTCTATTCTGGAGAACGTTCCATGTGTTTGGAAAAGAATGTGTACTTTGTGGCTGCTGAGTGGAGTGTTCTATATATGTCGTATGACTTCAAGTTGACTGATTGTCTCCTTTAGATATCCTTTATGCTTGTTGAGTTTCTTTGTAGATGTTCTGTCCTGTACCGAGAGTGGTGTGTTGAAGTCTCCTACTATGGGTACATTTAGGCCATTTATGTTCAGTGTAATTTTTGATAGGTGTGAGTTTATTGCTGTCATTTTGTAGCACTTATTTTTGTGGTGCTGACCTTTTCTTTGTTCCTCTTACTCTCCTGTGCTGAATTATTGTTTGTGTATTTTTTCCATGTCTTTTGTTTTTGTAGATTTTGTTTTTACTGTGACTTTGCATTTTTATGAATAGATTGTTACTTTCTTTGTGGTTACCTTGAAATTTACCCTTATCTTTCTAGGTTTGAGCCAGTCTATTATTACTTGGTATCCCCTTGCCTTCCTCTCCATTAAAAAAAAAGAACCAAACCCAGTGCCATCCAGCCGATTCTGACTCATAGTGGCCCTACAGGACAGAGTAGAACTGCCCCATAGAGTTTCCAAGGAGCGCCTGGTGGATTCAAACTGCCGACCTCTTGAGTAGCAGCTGTAGCACTTAACCACTACACCACCAGGGTTTCCTCCTCTCCATTAGATAGTTCTATATGTATACTGTTTATTCTATTTTTATTGTTCTGGTGTTGTTGTCATTTACAGATTAACCTCTCTGGTTACCTGTTGTAAATCTTTTGGTTTTGCATAATCCTTGAGAGTTCCTTTCCTGGGCTAGTATCTGGCTGGTGCAATCTTGTGTTCTAGATTGAGGCTCTCATCTGATGTTTATTCTCAAGCCAAAGGACTCCCTTTAATCATTCTTGTAAGCCTAGTTTGGTTTTTACATATTCCCTAATTTCTGTTTATCTGGAAAAGTCCTCATTTCACCATCACATTTCAGTGAGAGTTTTTCGAGATATGTATTATTCTTGGTTGGCAATTTTTTCCTTTCAAGGTTTTATGTTTGTCATCCCGTTGCTTTCTTGCCTGCATGGTTTCTGTCAAGTAATCAGAGCTTAATCTTATTTTTTCCCAATTGTAGGTTAATTTTCATTTATCTTGAGCTGCTGTCAGTGTTCTTTCTTTGTCTTTGGTTTTAGTGAGTGTGATTATGATAAGCCTTGGTGATTTTTTGGGGGGGAGTCTCTCCTATATGGGGTTTTTTGGTCTTCTTGGAAGATCAGCTTTTCATTTTTCATCATATTAGGGAAGTTTTCTGTCAGCAATTCTTCAGTGATCCTCTCTGTGTTTTCTGTTTTCTCCTCCATTCTAGAACTCTGATCACTCACAAATTTTTGCTTTTGATTGTATCTCACATAATTCTCTGGGTTTCTTCATTGTCTTTTTTTTTTTCTGATTTGTCCTCAAAGTGGTGTCCAAGTATTTGTCTTCAATTTTGCTGATCCTGTCTCCCATTGTCTCCCATTGTTTCAAACTTGCTCCTCAGCCTTTCTGTAACAGTGTCCATTCCTGATATCATGTTTATCTTTTAGATTTTTAATTGTTGTTTTTGTATGATTTCCAGTTGTCAATTTCTTTTGACATTTTGTTCCTGTATTATTTTTCTGAATTCCTCCATTTTTTTGTTTGTATTTTCCATGAATTTGTCTGGCTTTTCCATGAATTTGTCTATTGTTTCCTCATTTTTGCCTGCTTTTTGCTTTAACTCTTGGGTGGCTCTGAATATTAGAGATTTGTATTTCCTTTTAGGTAGTTCCAGTACTTTTTCTTCTACTGGAAAGTAAAGTCATCTGGTGTTTTGTTTTGGATGCCTACTGGAAACATCCTGTCCTTTTTTCTTTTTTTAATGTTTTGATATTGCCTGCTGTCTTCAGGACATACAGTAGTTATTTTCTTTGTTTACTGATTGTAGATTTGTTTGTTTAGTCTTACTTTTTCATTTTATTTTGTTACGTCCGAGTAGGCAGGCTGTGCATTCTTTTGTGTTTGTATGCGGGCACGATACTTTTCACCTCCCTGTGCAATGGGCAGGGCCAGTCACTCAGCCGTGGTGCACCAGGGCAAATGCTGCTGAAGGGGGGTGTTGGAATGGGTTGTTTGTGGCATGCAATGGGACTGACAGGGCAGGCTGGGCATCAGTGCAGGGCAGTTTCCTGTAGGCTGTGCCTGTGCTACTCAGGGGTGTGATGTTCAGCACACAGTGCAGGTAGGCAGGAAAGAGGGGGGAGGTTGTGATATGTGGAGCTAAGTTGGGTATGGGCAAGAAGAAAGGGAGGAGAGAGAAACAGGGGCCAAAAAGAAAACAAACAAACAAAAATGTTGGAGGAGCCTGCTGCTGGAGTGGAGAGACAAGAAACTGTGAAATAAATAAAAACAAAAAGGAAAAGAGAAAAAAAATACATAAAAGATATGCCCCTGGGATCCCACTGGTGACAGGGGAAGTGGCTCCCAGGCATCAGGGCTCAGCTTGTTTATAAGAGGTGGAGATGGCACTCAGCGGCAGATCCTGAGGATACAGAAAGAAAAGAATAAAGTAGAGATAAGAAACTGAGAAATGAAGAAAAACAAAAAGGAATAAAAGAAGATAAATAAATAAAAGAAAAAGAAAAAAGAAATGGCTCCATGTATCCTACCAGCAACTGGGGAAGTGGCTCCCAGGCTCAGGGCACAGCCCATGTAGAAGGGATGGAGATGGCACACAGGACCGGGTATTCAGGAGACAGGAAAAGAAGGGAAGTAGCGATAGATGAGAAACTGAGTAACGAAGAAAAAGAGAAAGAAAAAATAAAAATATAAAAAAAGAAAGGCCCCCAAGGATACCACTGACGTGACTGTGCAGACCAGGGAAGTGGTTCCCAAGTCGTGCAGTACAGCCCAGCTAGAAGAGGTGGAGATGGCACACAGCACCAGGTATTCAGGAGACAGGAAGAGAAGGTAAGTAAAAAGAGATGAGAAACCAAGTAATGAAGAAAAACAAACAAAAAAAGGACCCAGGGTCCCAGTAGCATGGTGACGCAGACCAGGGAAGAAGTTCCTTAGCTGAGCAGCTCCTCACAACCTGTCACGAAGAAGCAAAGATGGCTCATGGAGCCAAGTGTTCCAGAAAAAAGAGGAGTAGGAAGCGAAAGGCAGAGAAGAAACCAAAAGCCGAAAAAACAACACCAGCAACAAAGAAATGGCAGCAAAGGAGCTGGCTGCTCTGGGTGGGGCGAATCTAAGCTGCACAGAGCCGGCGTCTCCCAGCTGAGTGACTGCAGCCTGCTGAGAAGCGGGGGAGGCCGAGCAAGGGGAAAAAGAGGGGGCGTGTGAAAGCATGGCTCACTGGTTACCAGGTTCTCTGTCTTCTGCTGGAAGCTCCTTGAAGCTGCTTTCCCGTACTCCCTGTCCGTCAATCTCTGACAGGCATCCCAGATGGCAAATCCATGTTGTCTTAGCTGGTAGAGTACCTCCACTCATATCTCTCCTTGCTGTCTGTTCTCTGTCAGCTTCTTATTCCATTTGTTACTTGGTTGAGTTCTTTATCTCTTCATTTGACTCATGGAGTTCCAAGATTGACGTTTGCCTCTGTTTTACTTAGTTTTTTTTTTTTTTTCTTTTTTTGGTCTTTGCTGTGGAGGGACGGTATGGTGCTTCTGTCTATAGCACCATGTTGGCTCTGCCCAACCGCCGTACACATTTTTAATGTAATTTGTTTTTATAGCTCTAGTTTAACTTTCTATAAGATTTTGGACAATTCCTTCTGTATTTTCAGAATAACTTTATGTATTAGAGATATAATCCTTTAACTGACTAATATTTTGAATAGACAGCTAATATGCTAAATTTTAAACTGAAATTCAAAATGTTCTAGTAGGGTGAAATGTTGGACTGAATCTTAAACTAGACAAAGGTTAAGCCTTGTATATCTCATTAAGCACAGAATGGGAAAAACCTGGTTTGGCAGGAGTTCCATGAGAAATATTTAGCAAAATTAGATCAAACAAAATCTCAGTATTAGATTAGATAGTGTGGCCTGGTTAAAAAATATGTGTATTTTGGGGTATTTTGTTTCTATTTTCTCGGTGGCAAATTCTAAGAAGGTCCATAATGATCATGCCATTTTGAGGTGGGCACTGAGACCTCGATACCATATAAGAGTATAAATAATAGAAGGAATCAAAAGCTTGAAAGAGAACTTAATGCAGAGGCATGATAAAGAATTGAAAATATTTAGTGGATTGTTACATAAAAGAAAATTTAGATATGTTCCCCATTGCCACACAGCGAAATCAAGACTAGTGGCTAAAACTTTAAAGGGAACCATGTTTTGACTAAAACATAAAGATTATCTTGCCATCAATATACTTGAGGCATATGGCTCTGTTTCAGCCACAGGATGGAACAAAATAAAACCCTGGAATGTACTCTTGTGGAGTTGTTACAAGATAGGGATTGTTAGGTTAAGAGAACTCTAAAGGTATCTTAACCACTCACAATCTCTGATTCTCTTGAAGCTTGTCTGAAGAAATAGGTTCTTACCACAGGGGACTCTGAGCAGCCAGGGAAGGTTAGGGAGAACAGAAAGGACTAGATAACAGAGGAGAAACAGGTGGTAGAAAGTGAAACTGATGGAAAATACACCTCCCTTAGGTCCACAGAGGTAACTCCACAAAGATATACCTTTCTGGTGGTCCATCAGGAATGTAAATAATATATTCTTCATGCTTCCCACGCCTATTTTAAAAGATGGCTCATTTTTGCAAGGCTAGTCCGTAGAAAGAAGAATAGCTATAGAAATAGAGCATTTAGGAGATGGACTGATATTAAGAAAAGAGACTTGTCTTGAACTTTCTGTGGGGCAAGACGCTCATAAAACTTTCCACCTAGAACTTTGCTCTAGTTTAATATCAATATCAGAACAGTGTCTCCATTACCATCAAAAGGCTTATATACCAGAACAATTTTAGTTGCTTTGACCAAAGAGGTATCTGTAAGCTAGTCAAAGATATAACTCTTTTATAAGAAAGTGTTCTTTTGGTTAAATAGTAAGCAGAATTTTCTTTTTCTTCCTTCATGTGAACCCTCTAATAGGATTTTTTCCCCAACACAGTGAATGAATTTGCTGGTATTCTATTTTTTGATACGAATAAATTGAAACCGAATACTTTTTTGTTTAAGGGTAACAGAGAAGATGACAATAGCTTCTCTCTGCTAAATAGCTCCATCACAATTAGGAAGACAAAAGAAACCATAGCTTTAGCAGATCATTATAATTAAATTTGATACCAATTACGCTGTCAAAAAATGAATATAATTGAACTCAAGTCAGCAAGCTCTGACTATGTTATTTATACAAAGATACTTAAAATGCAGTTTAATCAATTTTATGAAGCCTGGTCATAAATAACAGAGTTGGATCTGGCTGAACAATTCCTCCATCTAGAATTGAATTGTGTTTTCCTTTGATGTCCTGTACAATTAGGTCATTTTCAGTGCTGTGGCTTTCAGTTTTTCCCTTAAATGTTGACACTCTCATTGTGAGAGACCTAATTTGACATATTTCCAATTATTCTTCTCTTTCATGTTATCCTAAATATGTGTGACTAGCATTCAATAAATATCCTAATTAGGGATACAATGGCTTAAGCCTACTCCTGGTTGGAGGGAAGCACATGACCCTTGAAGTGGCCTAACTCAAACATCACTGACATAGAGAATGAGCTGCCCTCCCGGAAGCTGGGCCACCTACACCACTGTCCGTGTTCAGGGGCAATCTGTGTATAAATATACATTCATTCATGAAACACTTTAAGAATATAACTTTCAACAAGCAGCAGAAGTTATTATTATTATCCTTTTCTGCTGAGTTTTGACTGGAACAAATTACAAGGAAAGGATTTGCCATAATCTGCCACTAAACAAATGCTATTTCTGAAGCAGTATGGTTGCATCTGGCTGATTTTAAATTGTGACAGGTCATATGATTCTGACAGAGCACAGTTGTCTGGCTAGATCATTAGTGCTTATTATTAACTTTGTAAAAGAAAAGAAACATTCTTTAATGGATAGACTTACAGGCCATTAATATAATGCCTACCCTTAGTCCTAATGAATGAGATACATAAAAGTGAAGAGAAAGATATTTTTCCAAAAAGTAAAAAAATGCCACTTTCCACTAATGCTATTATGAAGAATTGAGTGTCACAAACCTCCAAATACATTTTTGTTACTTAACTGATCAAGCAAATGCATGACAACATAGCTTAATGCATATTTTATATCTGCTCAGTTGGTTATAACAGCAGTTTCAAATTTTTCTTGCTTTATATGCAACCAGATTTTTTTCTTTGTCAGGTGGAGAAACCAAACTATAGTTTAATATGATCTTTACAGGAGTGAGAGCCATGAGCAAGGCCCTGGACTACGTGCTGGAAGGCCCTGCTGACCAGGCACTGCAAGATGCCATTGTCAGTCAGCTATTCACAACCTCTCATCTTGTTCTCAGAGATGTGACTTCCATTCCATCAGAGCCTATCATTTGTTGACTTCCTCATAACCCACCACCTGGACTTGCAATGGAGAAAAGGCTGAAACATTAATGAAAATTTAAGGGTGACAAATTTCATTTCAAACCCACTGCTACCAGAGACTGCCATGTTGTGTTCAGCAGGTTTCTGAAGCTGGGTCAGCTGTTTTCAAGTGGTGAAGAGGATCAGAACACATTAGTGAGAGTAGCCAATGACATGGAAGTGAGGAATAGTGGTCTGTGTTCCTTGAAGGTACAGTAAAACCTGTGCAAGCTGAGCCTGTGTAAGGTGGAAACTTGTCAGAGAAGGAAAACTCAAATATCTTCCACTAAAACAAGCTATATAAAAGTGGTAAAACTGCACCCTGTCAAAGGCAGAACACTATTGAGACCTGGAAAAGGAAGACAGTTCCATCAAGTTCAAGCTGTCACAGGTTTCACTGTAGTATCATAGAGATTATTCCTGCCAGATTAGAGAAATGCGGAGTCAGAAGTGAAACAACACATCAAAGAAAATTGATGATGTAGGTTTTGAAGATATATCAAATTTCGAGTTAACTCTTAATAAAGGTCACAGATGGATAACTGGCAGGTAGGGTCGACAGGAGGACATCCAGGCTAAAGCAGAGTGAACACCTAGCATTTACTATGACAATCCTCTGGCCCTTCTAAGTGTATTCTCTGTCGTGAGCTGGTGCTTTTGAAGCGAAGGCAAAAGTTTCTATGCTTATATGAACCACTTAGCTTCAGAAGAAAAAGAATAACACAACATAAGGGAAACAAGGAAAACCGAAATTTCTCAAGAGAAACAACAAAGGAAAAGGGCTAAGAAGTAAAATTACAAAAGTAACTCAAAGTGTATGCTATGCTAACCCAAACGTATAAAACGTGTGATTTCCCTATGAGGCACAGAGATGCCTTTGTTGACTGGTATAACTGAGCGTGGTTTTCAGCATTTAAAAAATGGCTTGGAGTTCCAAACAGTGCATACTTCAGAATACCAAAGTTAGAGTACTTTACATAGCTTAAAGTAAGAGAAATAGCATTGGGTTTGGATTTGAATGGAAGTGATTTTTACTCTTTATTATGCCTTATACTATCTTGTTGGCACTGAAAATTAAGTAACCTTCCCAAGCCTCAGGTTCATCAACTGAAAATGGGGATAATATTACCTGACTCCTAGATTTGTTGTGAGGATCAAATGAAATGGTAAATGTAAAACACCTAGTTGATATTGTTGTTAGGTGCTGTTGAGTCAGTTCCAATTCATGGCAACTCTATGTACAACAGAACGAAACACTGCCCAGTTCTGCGCCATCCTCACAATCGTTGCTGTGATTGAGCCCTTTTTTGCAGCCACTTTTTTATGCCAATACATCTCATTGAGGGCCTTCCTCTTTTTTGCTAATCCTCTACTTTACCAAGCATGATGTCCTTTTTTAGGAACTGGTCCCTCCTGATAATGTGTCCAAAGTATGTGAGACCAAGTCTTTCCATCCTTGCTTCTAAGGAGCATTATAGCTGTTTTTCTTCCAAGACAAATGTGTTCATTCTTTTCACAGTCCATGGTATATTTTATACTCTTTGCCAACTCAATAATTTAAATGCATCAATTTTTATTCAGTCTTCCTTATTCATTGTCCAGCTTTTGTATGCATATAAGGAGATTGAAGACACCATGGCTTGGGTAAGGCACACCTTAGTCCTTAAAGGGACATCTTTGCTTTTTAACATTTTAAAGAAATCTTTTGCAGCAGATTTCCCCAATGCAATGGGTCATTTGATTTCTTGATTGCTGCTTCCATGGGCATTGATTGTGTATCCAAGTAAAATGAAATCCCTAACAATTTCAATCTTTTCTCCCTTTATCATGATGTTGCTTATTGGTCCAGTTGTGAGGATTTTTGTTTTCTTTATGTTGAGGTGTAATCTGTACTGAGGGCTGTAGTCTTGGATCTTCATCAATAAATGCTTCAAGTCCTCTTTTCACTTTCAGCAAGAAAGGTTGTGTCATCTGCATATTGCAGGTTGTTAACGAGTCTTCCTCCAGTCCTGATGCCATGTTCTTCTCTATTTAGTCCAGCTTCTCAGATTATTTGCTCAGTATACAGATTGAAAAAGTATGGTGAAAGAACAGAGCCCTGACACATGCCTTTTCTGATTTTTAAACCATACAGTCTTTCCTTGTTCTGTTCCAGGGACTTCTTCTTGGTCTATGTACAGATTCTTCATGAGAACAATTAAGTGTTCTGGAATTTCCATTCTTCACAGTGTTATCTGTAATTTGTTATGGTCCACACATTTGAGCGCTTTTGCATAGTCAATAAAACAGGCAAACATCCTTCTGGTATTCTCTGCTTTCAGCCAAGATCCACCTGAAATTAGCAGTGATATCCCTCATTCCATGTCCTCTTCTGAATCTGTCTTGAATTCCTGGCAGTTCTCTATCAGTGTACTGCTGTAACCATTTTTTAATTCTCCAGCAAAAATTTATTTGTGTGTGATATTAATGATAATTTCTGCATTCCATTGGATTACCTTTCTTTGGAATGCACACAAATATGGATCTCTTCCAGTTGGTTGGTCAGGCAGCTATCTTCCAAATTTCTTGGTATAGATGAGTGAGCACTTCCAGTGCTGCATCCATTTCTTGAAACATATCAATTGGTATGCTGTCAATTCCTGGAGCCTTGTTTTTTGCCAGTGTCTTCAGGACTTCTTCCTTCACTATCATCAGTTCTTGATCATATGCTACCTCCTGAAATTGTTGAACATCAACCAGTTCTTTTTTGGTCAGTGACTCTGTATTCCTTCCACCTTCTATTGATGCTTCCTGTGTTGTTCATTATTTTGCCCACAGAATCCTTTAGTATTGCAACTAGAGGCTTGAATTTTTCTTTCCATTCTTTCAGCTTGAGAATAGTTGAGTGTATTCTTCCCTTATTTCATTATAATTATATTCACATTTCATTATAATGCTTTGCATTCTCAAACCACCCTTTGAAATCTTCTTTTCAGCTCTTTACTTCATCATTTCTTCCATCTGCTTTAGCTAATCTACATTGAAGAGTAAGTTTCAGAGTGTCTTCTACGTTTGTTTTGGTCTTTGCTTTCTTTCCTGTCTTTTTAGTGACCTTTTGCTTTTTTCGTGTATGGTGTCTTTGATGTCACCCCACAGCTAATTTGGTTTTTGTTTATTAGTGTTTAGTATGTCAAATTTTTTCTTGAGATGGTCCGTAAATTCTGGTGGGATATACTCGAGGTGGTACTTTGGCTTTCATGAACTCGTTTTAATATTATTCAGCTACAACTTGAATTTGCATTTGAACTGCTGAAAGTCTGTTCTTCAATTGGCCCTTGGCCTTGTTCTGGATGATGAAATTGAACTTCTCCATTGTCTCTTTCCACAGATATAGTCAATTTGATTCCTGTGTATTCTATTTGGAGGCTCATGTGTATAGTCTCTGGTGTCATATTTTCCAACAACTGACTCTTCTTTATTCCCAAGTTTCACATTCCAATCACCAGTAATTATCAATGCACCTTGATAGCATGTTTGATGAATTTTAGATTGAAGAAGTCAATGATAGCATTTTAGTTTGTTATTTGCCACACTTTCCAAGGGATTCACTTGAAAGTGGGCAGTTTCTTTTGTTAGATTATTTCACTTTCTGCTATGATGTGGTTACCACTATACTGTTTCTTTAACTGACATACTTCTTTAGCTGAAAGTACTTTCTTCCAAATCCTTCCATATGAGACCTACTCCTTGAGAGCTTTCATTTCAATTTTTCTTCTTGCAGAGGTAAGCCTCTGTTTAATCTGCATTCAAAATCATGGGCTAAATGCCTTGCTCAAATTATAGTTTGTTCCTCTTTCTGAATATAGTGAATTTCTTGGATTTTTTAAATCTTATTTTAAACTATAGCAAACTTTATCATAAACCTATTATACTTGTTAAGTGCCAAACCTTATTTATTCTGAAGTACAATTTTTTTTAATACCATTTGACAATTCTATACTCCAAGATTCTATATGTAACACACACTCATCTAAGATAGTAACTCTTCTTATATTTTATTTTAGGGCACTCTATGATAAAAAATTAACATCTCTTTGTCTTCAAGCAAAGGAGCTTCGTTACTTTCCAAAAGCTCAAACTCATGCAACTAAACAGGAACTTTAGAACTGATGTCAATCAGTGATTCAAAATACTCTGTTAGGAAACAATTCCTTTATATATTTCTCCCACATATCTAAAGGTATTGTGCTTTCTCTGTACATAAATAATTCTATTTACATACATAATTTTATTAGATAATTCTACTAAGCTACCACAAACTGCATAGTCTGTTGACTTTCCAATAGTGAGGTTAAAGTTATAAATACTAGAAGACATAAACTGGAAGGACCCTGAAGTTGATTTAATCCATTTTAGAAGCAGCCAAGGTCCCAGAGTTTCAAAGACTTGCTCAAGGTTCCACACTGCCCATTAATACGATATTCTTTTCTTGAACCAGATTCTGTAACCCCCAGCCCAGCATTGTTTCTACATTACCTCAGATTTGAGTTGATCCACGCTGTTTCTCTCACATTTGTGAGATGACTGGCTGAGGTTGTCATCGTTTTTCTAAAGATATGTCTATCTACCCTCTTTAGCTCAACACAATCCATGTAATATTTTTTCCTGATGTCTCCTTTATTTCTGTCAGCCCTGGAAAGATGAGAAAAAATGCCAGGACCAGGCATTGCACTGACCCCATTGGAAAGCTTTTTCATCATAAACAGTAAATAGTTTTTGAACACTCACTGTAATTATGGCATACTTTGTCATTTTCTTTTCTCTCATTTCTGCTGTGTGTCTCCCTCTCAATTTGTATACCTCTTCTTTTTTTTTTTCTAGAGAGTTTCTTTTGCTTAAAATTTTCTTAGTTTTCTTACCCCCAAAGGAATAATTCCCCTGTGAGCCTGGTCTTATGTACAGGCATTTGCTTGTTGGGAAATGCAAACTTCACAGGCTGGCTGAACTTCGCATAGTTACTCCGTACTAGACTCCTCCATGATAGCAAGATAATCAAACTGCCTCTTACAAGAGAAATTTTATTTATTTAATAACAAACAAGAATTCCTATAGTTGTGTTACTTTCCATAAATAAATAATTTAAAAAGGAAACAGTCACAAATTTTCTGCTTTAGTTATCTAGCGCTGCTATAACAGAACTATCACAAGTGAATGGCTTTAACAAATAGAAGTTTATTCTTTCACAGTCTAGGAAGCTAGAAGTCTGAATTCAGGGTACCAGCTCCCAGGGAAAGCTTTCTCTCTGTGGCAGTTCTGGGGGAAGGTCCCTGTCATCAATCTTCCCCTGATTGAGGAGCTTCTCTGTGTAGGGACCCTGGGTCCAAAGGACGTGCTCCATTCCCAGCATTTCTTTCTTGGTAGTATGAGGTTCCACTCCTCTCTGCTTGCTTCTCTCTTTTATATCTCAAAAGAGATTGACTAAACATACAACCTAATCCTGTAGATTGAGCACTGCCTCATTAACATAACTGCCTGCAATCCTGCCTCATTAACATCACAGAGGTTAAAATTTATAACACATAGGATAATCATATCAGATCACAAAATGGTGGACAAACACAATATGGGAGTCATGGCCTACTCAAGTTAACACACGTTTTGGGGGACACAGTTCAATCCATAACAGTTACTCTGGCTATTGTATGTATGGTATAAATGCATATGCAAAGAAAAATCAGTTTAGTGAAAAGCAGAATCAAGCATAATGTCTACCATAGGTTTTAACGCATTGTGAAAATTGTAGTGCTATTTACTAAGACAAGAGAAGGAAAAGATTTTTGGGGGGTGAGTGTCAAGAATTTCACAATGCTTAATGGACACTCAAGTGAAGATGTCAGGTTGACTGTTGGATCTGTGGCACTGGAACTCCAAAGAAGGGATGAGAGTCATCACTGTATAGATGATATGTTGCAAATATTATGGTGTTTTTGATTTTATGTGTCAGCCTTCCTAGGTTATACCATTCACTTATTAATCAAACCATAATCTAGTTGGCGTTGTGAAGGTATTTTACATACGTGGTTTGCATCTACAACCAGGCGACTTTAAGTAAATGAGAATAACCTCAATAATATAAGTAGGCTTATTCCAATCAATTGAGGACCTTAAGAACAAAACCTGAAGGTTCCTGGAGAAGAATCTTTAAATCTTTGTTGAGCTTCTTTCTAGATATTCTGTCCTTTACTGAGAGTGATGTGTTGAAGTCTCCTACTATTATTGTGGAACTGTCAATTACTCTTTTCAATGCTGTTAGAGTTTGTTTTATGTATTTTGGAGTCCTGTCATTGGGCGCATAGATGTTTATTATGCTTAAGTTTTCAGGATGTATTGCCCCTTTAAACACTATATAGTGACCTTCTTTGTCTTTTATGGTGGATTTTGTTTTAAATTCTTTTGTCTGAGATTAGGATTGCCACTCCTGCTCTTTTTTGGTAGTTATTTGCTTGGTATGTTTTTTTTTTCCCATCCTTTGATTTTTAATAATTTTTTGTCTTTGTTTCTAAGGTGTGTCTCTTGTAGATAGCATATTGATGGATCCTGTTTTTTAATCCATTCTGTAACTCTGTGTCTCTTTATGGGTGCATTTAGGCCATTTACATTCAGTGTAATTATTGTTAGGTGTAAGTTTATTGCTGTCATTTTGTAGAGGTTTTTTTGTGGTGCTAAGATTTTCTTTGTTCCTCTTACTTTCCTGTCCTGGGTTCCTTTTTTTTTTTTTTGTGGATTTCATTTTAATTTCTTTTGTTTTTGTAGATTTTGTTTTCATTGAGACTTTATGTTTTTCTTATTTTGATGAGTAGGATTGTTAACTTTCTTTGTGGTTACCTTGAAATTAACCCTAATCTTCCTAGGTTTGAACTTGTCTATTATTACTTGGTATCACCTTGCCTTCCTCTCCATTACAAAGTTCTATACCTACACTGTTTATTCCTTCTTTAATTGTTCTTGCATTGTCGTCATATACAGATTGACATCCCTGGTTCCCTGTGGCAATTCTTTTAGTTTTGGAGGGTCCTTGAGAGTTCATTTCCTAGGATGGTATCTGGCTGGTACAATCTTCCATCCTATATTCAGGCTGTGGTCTGATGTTCTTTGTTCTCAGACCGAAGGACTCCCTTTAATAATTTTTTGTAAGTTTGGCTTGATTTTTACATATTCCCTTAATTTCTATTTATCTAGAAATGTTCTAATTTCGCCACCACATTTGAACAAAAGTTTTGCAGGATATATTATTCTTGGTTGGCAATTTTTTGTCTTTCAAGGTTTTATATATTTCATCCCATTGCCTTCTTTCCTGCATGGTTTCGGCTGGATAATCAGAGTTAGTCTTATTGTTTTTCCTCTGTATGTGACTTTTTTTTCCTTTTCTTTTTTCTTGAGCTGCTCTCAGAATTGTCTTTGGTTTTAGCAAGTGTGATTATGATAAGCCTTGGTGTTTTTCTTTTGGGATCTATTCTTAATGGGGTTTGTTGAGCTTCTTGGATGGTCAGCTTTTCATCTTTCATATTAGGGAAGTTTTCTGCCAGCAATTCTTCATTGATCCTCTCTGTGTTTTCCATTTTCTCCCCCTGTTCTGGAACTCCAATCACTCACAAATTTTTGCTTTTGACTGCATCCCACATAATTCTCAGGGTTTCTTTATTTTTCTTAGTTCCTTTTTCTGATATTTCTTCAAACAGCGCTGTATCCAAGTGTTTGTCTTCAATTTCACTGATCCTGTTTTTTTCCATCATGTCAAATCTCCTCAGCCCTTCTATGGCACTCTCCATCTCTCCATTTCTGATATCTTTTTGTTTATCTTTTGGATTTCTACCTGTTGTTTTTGTATGATTTCTAGTTGTGAATTTATTTTGACATTTTTTCCTGCATTATTTTCCTGATTTCTCCTATTTTTTGCCTGTATTTCCATGAATTTGTCCACCTTTTCCATAAATTTGTCTATTTTTTCCTCATTTTTGTCTCCTTTTTGCTTCAACTCTTGGATAGCTCTGAATATTAGAGATTTGAATTCCCTGTCTGGTAGTTCTAGTTCCTTTTCGTCTACTGGAAAGTCATCTGGTATTTTATTTTGATCACCTAGTGGAACCATCCTGTCCTATTTTTATATATGTCTTGATATTTTCTTCTATATTTGGGGATTCAGTAGTTATTGTCTTCATTTTTTGATTGTAGATTTGTTTGTTTCATCCTGCTTTTTTGTTTTATTTGGTCGTTTGAGCAGGAGGGCTGTGCATTCTTTGTCATTTGCTCACCTGTAGTCACAATAATTTTCACCTCCTTGTGCAATGGGCAGGCCCGGTCAATCAGTTTTGGTGCAGGGGAGGGGCTGGGATGGGTTGTTTGTGGGGCACGGTAGGGCTAACAGGGCAGGGCAAGAATCAGTGCTGGGCAGGTTCCAGCAGGCCATGCCTGTGCTGCTCAGGGATATGATGTTCAGTGCACGGTGCAAGTAGGCAGGAAAGAGGGGGAGGTTGTGATGTGTGAAGATAATATGGGTATGAGAAAGAGGTGAAACAGGAGAGAGAGATAGGAGACAAAAACAAAGGAAAAAGAAAAAAGGTGTGCTAAGGGAGCTTACCATTGGAGTGGAGAGATGAGAAACAGAAATGGAGAAAAGCAATAAGACAAAAATAAGAAAAAGGGAAAAAAGAAAAAAAATACCTAGATAAAAATTTGGAAAAGAAAAGCCCCCAGTGGTCCCACCAGTGTGGCCTTGAAGACTGTGGACCTGGCTCCCAGGCTGTGCAGGATATTCTGGCTGGAGGGGGTATGGATGTCACATGCACCAGGTATTCAGGAGACAGGAAAAGGAGGTAAGTATAGAGAGACATGAACTGAGAAATGAAAAAAGACAGAAAGGGGAAAATAGAGAAAAATAAAAGAATGAAAAAAAGTCCCCAGGGATCCCACCTATGCAGCTGCACAGATTAGGGGAGTGGCTCCTAAGCCATGCAGTGCAGCTGGGCTAGAAGGGGCTCCCAAACCACAAAAAAGGGAAAGAAAACATATGAACAAAACGAAACAGAGCAAAACAAGAAAAAAAAAAAAAACGGATCCCACCTGCATGGTGTTGTGGGCTGAGGCAGTGGTTCCCCAGTCAAGCAGGGCCCCACAACCTTTTGAGCAGAAACAAAGATGCCACACAGAGCCAAGTGTTTGAGAGAAAGGAGGCAGAAGTGGTTGGATGCAGGGAAGAAACTAGAAGAAACATCAGCTCAGGTAGCCACCCAGTGTGGGCGGGGCGAATCAAAGTGGCTCGGGGCCAAAGCAGTTGCCTCCTGGCCAATAGACTGCAGCTGGTGGGAAGCAAAGGAGGCCAAAGGCCGGGGGGTGGGGGGGGGGAGAAGGGTGGGGGTTGGAAAAGCATATATCGCTGGTTACCAGATGCTGGGAACTTCATGAAGCTGTTTTCTTGTAGTCCATGTCTGCTGATCTCCAATGTGTGTGGGGCAAATCTAAGCGGCAGAGATGCTGCACTTCCTGGCCAGCTGAGCCACCACAGCCAGCCTGGAAGCTTGAAGGCAGAACATCAGGGAGAGAGTGAGGGGTGGGAAAGCATGTATTGCTGGTTACCAGGTGATCTGTCTTCTGCTGGGAACTCTATGAAGCTGCTTTCCCATTCTCCTTGACTGCCAATCCCTGACAGGAGTCCAAGATGGCAAATCCACGCTGCATTAGCTGATAGGGTACCCTCACACATATCTCTCCTGGCTCTGTCTTCTCAGTTTCTTATTCTATTCGTTGTTTGGCTGAGTTCTTTATCTCTTCATTTGACACTTTGGGTTCCAGGAATGATGTTTGTCTCTGTTTTACTTAGTTTTTCAGGTCTTTGCTGTGGAGGGACAGCATGGTGCTTCTGTCTATGATGCCATGCTAACTGGAAGTGTGAATGCATTTTAGAGGGAGGAAATGGTCAGCTGTGACAAATAATAAAGAGAAGGCATAGAGTTTTTGGTAAAGTGAGGGCAGAACATTGTCCTTGGTCTTGACAACTTGCAGCTCATTGGTTATCTGATACGAAGGGTTTTAGTGGTGTGACAAGGAAGGAGGACAAATTGTGGTGGAGGTGAAGAGAGGATGGAAGCAGAGGAAAATGGCATCAGAGGGAAGAGACACCTAGTTTAAGAAGTTTGAGAAGCTTGGGAATGAAAGTAATGGGATTGTAGCTGATGAGATAATTGAGGTTAATGAAGTTAGATTTTCTTTTAAAAGATAGCTAAACAGAGGAGGGGCCAATAAGGTGGAGCAGTCAGATGCTTCCTATGGTCCCTTTTACATCAAAGACTCAAAAAAACAAGTGAATCAATTATATATGACAAGCTAAGAGCTCTGAACATCAAAGGAAAAGTTAAAGAACTGGACTGAGCAACAAGGGGAAGGAGAAATGGTTCAGAAGCAGCAAGGAGTTGCCAGACCTGACCCGGCAGGAAACAGCACCCCATAGGCTGATTCTGCTGTTGCGAGTGCCATGAGGCAAGCAGTGGCACACGGGACCCATTTTCCACATCGGGAGAGAATGAATGGCAGGGAGTCTGTTCAACCCTCCAGAACAAGCAAGAAGCAGCCTTCTATTGGCAAATAGATAAATACCTATTTCGCAGATCAAAAAATACCCTTTCAGGGAAAAAAAAATCTCTCCCACTTACAAGCTCCCTTCATGCTCATCACTAGATCCTAGCCAGCTGCATCCCCTGGTCCAGAAGAAGAACCCTGCACAAGCCTTGTACCATTTTCCTGGCCTTGTAGAGGGAACATATTAACAAAAAGAGAAAAAATAATGTCAGCTCCTGTAAGCTGAGAACTCAAGGCAGAAACAGCTCCTTTGACTAGGCACAGGCATAAGGGATCCATGGACTTTGAATGACTTTCACCCCTGCATAGGCCTGTGTGGGCCCATTTGAACAGAGTAGGCCCTCATTCACACAGTACAACAGGGTATATACCTGAAGTCTAACTTCAACTGTTTCAGCTACATGGTGGAGAGGCAGATTTGTGATATTTGACACTACTCTGCCTATTAAGCAGGGTCCTCACTTACCCACAACAGGGACCTGAGGAGCAGTGGCTCCACCCATGACATCTAGCCACCCGTGACAGGGATACAAGAATAAGTGGTGCCTTCCAGTCCTTACAGCCAACAGCATTGGGTGCCCATAGTCTGGCTGCAAAACCCATCCACCTGCACGCTTTGGGGAACAGGGAAATGCTTTCCTCACAGACACTGTTGTCAGCCCCTGCCTTGCTCAGCACATGACCCCCTACTGAAGCCAGGTACCTGTGCCTATACCAGTCACCCCTGCTTATCTAAAACTGTAGATGAAAACCTGCACCACACACTTTGTGACTGACTACCTGGACACTTGAACTGAATCCATAAAGGAAAGTGAATGGATTTTTGGGCTCACATACCTAGTAACAGCTCTAACCACTTGGAAACAGGATGTTAGAACTTCAGAGGCACCAATAATCAAACTAGCTCACTCAAGCAGCCTATTTGGGCATATCAAAACAAGAAGCTAGGACACAGTAAGCAAACATAAAATAAATAAATATAATAACTTATTGATGGCTCAGAGAAAACAGTCAATATCAAATCACATAAAAAGGCAGACCACGGTAGCTTCAGCAAGCTTCCAAAACAAAGAATCAAGAAGTCTTCTGGATGAAGAGAAATTCCTGGATTTACCAGAGGTAGAATACAAAAGACTAATATACAAAACTCTTCAAGAGATCAGGAAGGAGATCAGGAAAAACACAGAACAACCCAAGCAGCATATAACCAAAGCATTAGAGGAACTTAAGCAGATTAGACAAGAATACAATGATGAATTTAAGAGGCTGCAAGAATCCATACAGAGAAAACAAACAGAAATTCAGATGATCGACAACAAACTTTCAGAATTAGGCAATTCAACAGAAAGTCATAACAGCAGAACTGAGGCAATGGAAGTCAAAATTAATGACATTGAAGATAAAGCACTTGACACCAAATATTTGAGGAAAAATCAGATAATAGAATTAAAATTAAAGAAAAAACCCTAAGAATTATGTGGGACTCTATTGAGAGGAATAACCTACTAGTGGTTGGTGTAACAGAAAAGCAGGGAGGATAACAGAAAATACATAAAGAATTCTTAAAGATTTGTTGGCAGAAAACTTCCCTGATATTGTGAAAGATGAGAAGATATCTATCCAAGATGTTCATCAAACACGACACAAGGTAGATCCAAAAAGAAAGTCACCAGGACACAATCAGCCTTGCCAAAACCAAATATAAAGAGATAATTTTAAGAGCTGCTAGGGGTAAACTAAAAGTCACCTACAAAGAAGAGTCAGTAAGGCTAAGCTCAGACTACTCAGCAGAAACCATGCAGGCAAGAAGGCAATGGATGACATATATAAAGCCTTGGGGGAAAAAAAAAAGGCCAGCCAAGAATTATATATCCAGCAAAACAGTCTCTCAAATATGAAGACAAAATTAGGACATTTCCAGACAAACAAAAGTTTAGGAAATTTGCAAAAACCAAACTAAAATTGCAAGAAATACTAAACAGAGTCCTCCAGTTAGAAAGTCAATAAACATCAGATAACAACCCAAAACTAGAACACAGGATAGAGCAACCAGATATCAACTCAGACAGGGAAATTACAAAAATAAAACAAAGCTAAAATGCTCAAAACAGAGACATAGAGAGGTCATTATGTAAAAGATGAAAACATTAAAACAAAAAAGAGGGACAAAAAAATATAGTCATAGATCTTTCAGATGAAGAGGAAGGTAAGGCAATAAAAAAAAAAAAAGATTAAACTTAGAAAAATAGGGGTAAATATTAAGGTAACCACAAAGAAAACTAACAATCCTAAACATCAAAATGAACAGAACAAGACAAACATAAAGACTCAGCAAATACAAAATCAACAAAAAAGAAAATATCTAAAGAAAAATGACTCAGCACAGAGAATTAAATTACAGGAGGACATAACCATAATAAATATTTATGCACCCAATGACAGGGCTTCAAAATGCATAAAGCACACTCTAACAGGATTGAAAAGAGAGATAGATCTATAGTAATAGTAGGAGACTTCAACACACCACTTTTGGTGAAGGACAGAACATTCAGAAAGAAGCTCAGTAAAGATACAGAAGATCTAAATGCCACAGTGAACCAACTTGATCTCATAGACATATACAGAACACTTCAACCAACAGCAACCACGTGTACTTTCTTTTCCAACACACATGAGGCATTCTCCAGAATAGACCACATATTAGGCCATAAAGCAAGCCTTAACAGAATCCAAAACATTGAAATATTACAAACCATTATTTCTGACCATAAAGCCATAAAGGTAGAAATCAATAGCAGAAAAAGCAAGGAGAAAAAATTGAACACATGAAGACTGAACAACACCTTGCTCAAAAAGTATTGGGTTATAGAAGAAATTGAGGATGGAATAAGGAAATTCATAGAATGAAATGAGAATGAAAACACATCTTACCAGAACTTTTGGGACACAGCAAAAGCAATGCTCAGAGGTCAACTGATAGCAATAAATGCACACATCCAAAAAAGGAAAGGGCCAAAATCAAATAATTAACCCTACAACTCAAAAAAAAAAAAGAGAGAGCAGCAAAAGTATCCCTTGGGCACCAAAACAAAGCAAATAATAAAAATGAAAGCAGAATTAAATGAAATGGAGAACAGAAAAACAATTGAAAGAATTAACAAGACCAAAAGCTAGTTCTTTGAAAAGATCAATACAATTGGCCAAACTAACAAGAGAAAAACAGAAGAGTAGGCAAACACCCCAAATAAGAAATGAGATGAGTGATATCACAAGACCCAGCTGCAATCAGAATACTGTGAAAAATCGTACTCTAAGAAGTTTGAAGATTTACAGGAAATGGACAAATTTCTAGAAACACACTACCTACCTAAACTAACACAAACAGAGAAAGAACAGCTAAATAAACCTAAAAAAAGAAGAGATTGAAAAGGTAATTGAAAAACTCCCAACAACAACAATAAAAAAGCACAAGCACTGACAGTTTCACTGGAGATTTCTATCAAACTTTCAGAGAGGAGTTAAAACCACTAGTACTAAAGGTATTTCACAGCATAGAAAACTCATTCTATGAAGCCAGCATAACTTTGATTCCAAAACCAGGTAAAACCCACTGCCAATGAGTTGATTCCATCTCCTAGCGACCCTCTAGGGCAGAGTAGAAGTGCCCCATAGAGTTTCCAAGGAGCACCTGGGTGATTTGAACTGCCGACCTTTTGGTTAGCAGTCATAGCTCCTAACCATTATGCCATCAGGGTTTCCAAACCAGGTAAAGACACCACGAAAGAGAAAATTACAGACCAACATCCCTCATGATCTTAGAAGCAAAAATCCTCAACAAAATTCCAGCCAATAGAATTGAAAAACATATCAAAAAATATAATTCACCATGACTAAGCGGGATTCATACCAGGTATGTAGGGGTGGATGGAGACCCTGGTGGCATAGTGGTTAAGTGCTACAGCTGCTAACTAAAAGGTTGGCAGTTCATATCCACCAGGCACTCTTTGGAAACCCTGTGGGGCAGTTCTGCTCTGTCCTATAGGGTTGCTATGAGTCAGAATCAACTAGATGGCAATGGGGATGTAGGGGTGGTTCAAAATTAGAAAAACAATCAATGTAATCCATCACATAAATAAAGCAAAGGACAAGAATCACATGATCTTATCGATTGATGCAGAAAAGGCATTTGACAAGTCCACCATCCATTCATGATAAAAACTTGCGGCAAAATAGGAATAGAAGGCAAATTCCTCTACATAATAAAGGGCATTTATACAAGGCCAACGGCCAAGATCATCCTGAATGGAGAGAGTCTGAAAGCACCCCCTTTGAGAATGGGAACCAGACAAGGATGCCCTTTATCACTACTCTTATTCAACACTGTGCTGGAGGTCCTAGCCAGAGCAATTAGGCTAGAAAAAGAAATAAAGTGCATCCAAATTGGTAAAGAAGGGGACAAATTGTCTCTATTTGCAGATGACATGATCTAATACACAGAAAAACCTAAAGAATCCTTAAGAAAACTACTGAAAATAATATAAGGTTTCAGCAAAGTATCAGGGTACAAGATAAACATATGAAAATCAGTTAGATGCCTCTACATCAGGAAAGAGAATGTCAAAGAAGAAATCACCAAATCAATACAATTTACAATAGCCTCCAGGAAGACAAAAAATTTAGGAATAAATCTAACCAGAGATGTAAAAGACCTATACAGAGGAAACAATAAGACAATAGTGGAAGAAACCAAAAGAGACATACATAAGAGGAAAAACAAACCTTGCTCGTGGATAGGAAATCCCAACGTTGTGAAAATGTTGTTTTTAGGTGCTCCCAGTTATCTAGTTTCTTTTCTGATGTTTGTGCACTGTTGGTAATGTTTTGTATTCTGTTCATCCCATGTATAAGGGGTCCAAGTGTTGTCCCTATTTTTTCTTCCATAATCTTTGAAATTTTCTATTTTCTATTTAGGTCTTTAATCCCTTTTGAGTCAGTTTTTGTGCATAGTGTGAGGTATGGGTCTTGTTTCGTTTCTTTGAAGATGGATATCCAGCTATGCCAGCACCATTTGTTAAACATACTGTCTTTTTCCCATTTAACAAACTTTGGGCCTTTGTCAAATATCAGCAGCTCATAGGTGGATAAATTTATGTCTGGATTCTCAATTCTGTTCCATTGGTCTACATATCTGCTGTTGTACCAGTACCAGGCTGTTTGGACTACTGTGGCAGTATAATAGTTTCTAAAATTAGGTAGTATGAGGCCTCCAATTTTGTTCTTCTTTTTCACTAATGCTTTACTTATCCCAGGCCTGCCCCCTTTCCATATGAAGTTGGTGATTTGTTTCTCCATCTCATTAAAAAATACCTTTGGGATTTGGATAGGGATTGCATTGTATCTGTGGATTGCTTTTGGTAGAATAGATTCCCTGATGCTGTTCTTTGGCAAGACTGTGGCAGGGCTTATTGTAGTTCCCCAAGACATGGCAGCTTCAGAAAAAGAAGGCAAGCACAGTTGTGTGCCCCTGACTCTGTGGCGTGTCTATAGCAGGGTTGGCTGTGGCATTTAGGAAGAGGCTACTTCAGTGAAAGAAGGCAACCAAAGTGCCAGCACCCTGACCTCTGGTGTGAAGCCCGCAGGACTGGTGGTGGAGTTTAGGACACAGATGCTTCAGCAAAAGAAGGCAAGCATGGGATGCAACCCTAACCCCCTGGGGCAGTCTTGGCAAGGTTCCAACCAGCACACACAGGCTACTCACACCTCTGGATTCTGAGATAAAACGGTACTCTCGACACAAGATAAATGATTTTATCTAATTTACCATGCACAGATCTAATAATAGCTCCTTCTTTTGAAAGATCTCTATCCTGTCTATCTGATCCCTCCCTCCTCTGCCCAGCCAGCTTCATTAATAGTTGATTTCCCTGGGCCTGAGATAGAACCTGCTGTGCTCCCAGAGCCATTCTCCTAGCTTGGAAGAAGGAACAAATTAACAAAAGGGGAAAAAAATACTCCGCAGACCCCCCCCTAATCTGGAAGCTAAGAGCAGAAGCAGCTCCAGTCCAAGCATAAGTGATCCACAGGCTTTGTCTCTTACCCCTACATGGATCAAGGTGGCTATTATATTGCAAGAGCAAATCGGTTTGAGGTCTGACTGTAACTGTTTTAGCTCTGCAGGGAGAGGCAAGTTTTAGAGGTCTGATACCACTCTGCCTATTAAACAGGGGTTTTTTTTTTCACCTACCCACTGCAGGGGCCTGAGGACTGGAGGTTCCATCCACACCATCTAGCCACCCACAAAAGGATAGTGGTGCCTACCAGTCCTTACAGGTATAAACATTGGGTACCTAAGGTACAGTTGCAGAGCGTACCCACCAGAGTGCTCTAAAGAACAGGGACACTCCTTCCTCACTGATATTTGGGGGAAGGTTGTCCGTCCCCTGCCCTCCTCAGAGTGTGACCTCCTGCTGCTACCAGAAACCAGTGCATACACCCATCACCACTGCTTCTCTAAGGTAGTAGGTGAGAGCCTACACAACACATTAGGTGACCGACTATCAAGACACCTGAGCTGAATCTATACCAGAATAGTGAATGGACTTCTAGGCTTATATACCTGGTAACAGCTCTGGCCATCTGGTAACAGGACATTAGTGCTTCAAACGCTCCAATAACAAAGTGAGATCACTCTAGTAGCCTATTTGGTTATATCAAAACAAAATAAAGCAAGAAACTAGGACACAGTGAGCAAACATAAAATAAATTAATATAATAACTTATAAATGGCTTGGAGACAACAGTTGACATCAAATCACATAAAGAAGCAGACGGTGATTGCTTCAACAGACTCCCAAAACAGAGGATCAAGGAATTTCCTGGATGAAGATGTATTCCTGGAATTACCAGATGTAGGATACAAAAGATTAATATACAGAACTGTTCAAGACATCAGGAACGAGATCAGGCAACAAACATAAAAAGCCAAGGAACACGCAGATAAAGCAGTTGAGGATAATAAAAAGATTATTCAAGAACATAATGAAAATTTAATAAACTGCAAGAATCCATAGAGAGAAAACAAACAGAAATTCAGAAGATAACAATAAAATTACAGAATTAGACAATTCAGTAGAAGGAGGAGCAGAACTGAGGAAGAGGAATGCAGAATTAGTGAGATTGAAGATAAATCACTAGGCACCAATATATTTGAAGAAAAATCAGATAAAAGAATTTAAAAAATGAAGAAACCCTAAGAATCATGTGGGACTCTGTCAAGAAGAATAACTTGCGAGAGATTGGACTACCAGAACAGAAAGGGATAACAGAAAATATGGAGAGAATTGTTGAAGATTTGTTGGCAGAAATCTTCCCTGATATCGTGAAAGATGAAAGGATGTCTATCCAAGATGCTTATGGAACCCCATACAAGGTAGATCCCAAAATAAAGTCACCAAGACATATTATTATCAAACTTGCAAAAACTAAAGATAAAGAGAAAATTTTAAAAGCAGCCAGGGATAAGTGAAAAGTCACCTAAAAGGTGAATCAATAAGATTAATTTCAGACTACTCGGCAGAAACTATGCAGTCAAGAAGGCAATGGCATGACATATATAAAGCATTGAAGGAGAAAAATTGCCAGCCAAGAATCATATATCCAGTAAAACTGTCTTTCAAATATGAAGGTGAAATTAAGACATTTACAGATAAACAGAAGCTTAGGGAATTTGCAAAAACCAAAATAAAACTACAAGAAATACTATAGGGAATTCTCTGGATAGAAAATCAATAATGTCAGATATCAACCCAACACTAGAACACAGAAGAGAGCAACAAGATATAAACTCAGATAGGGAAATCAGAAAAAATAAATCAAGATTAAAAAAATGCTCAAAGCAGGGAATCAATGATGTCATTAAGTACAAGACGACAATCATCAATACAAAAAAAAAAAATAAAGTAGGCATAGAGCTTCAACATGGAGAGGAAATCAAGGTGATATAGCGAGATATAAGTTAGGTTTAAACTTAGAAAAATAGGGGTAAATATCAAGGTAGCCACAATTTTATACTTCAAAATAAAAAAAAATAAAGACTCAGCAAAAACAAATTCAATCACAAGGAAAAAGAGGAACACACAATTTACAAAGAAAAACTTAGCACAAAAAAGTGAGTGGAAAAATGAAACTGGCAACAACACACAAAAAAGGCATCAAAATGACAGCACTAAACTCATACCTATCTATAATCATGCTGAATGTAAATGGACTAAATGCACCAACAAAGAGACAAAGTGGCAGAATGGATTAAAAAAAACACAATCTGGCTATATGCTGCCTACAGGAGATGCACCTCAGACTTAAAGACACAAACAAACTAAAATTGAAAGGATGGAAAAAAATATAGCAAGAGAACAACAATCAAAATGAGCAGGAGTGGCTATACTAATTTCTGACAAAACACACTTCAAACTTAAATCTACCACAAAGGATAAGGAAGGACACTATATAATGATTAAAGTGACAGTATAAGAGGAAGATATTACCATACTTAATATTTATGCACCCAATGACAGGGCTTTAAGATACATAAAACAAGTTCTAACAGCACTGAAAAGTGAGATAGACAGCTCCACAATAACAGTAGAAGACTGCAACCACCACTTTCAGTGTAGGACAGAAATCCAGAAAGAAGTTCAATAAAGACACAGAAGGGCTAAATGCCACAATTAACCAACTTGAATTCATAGACATATACAGAACACTCCACCCAACAGCAGCCAAGTATACTTTTTTTTTTTCCAGTACACATGGGACATTTTTAAGAATAGACCACACATTAGGCTTTAAAGCAAAGCTTAACGGAATCCAAAATATCAAAATATTACAAAGCATCTTCCCTGACTGTAAGGCCATAAAAGTAGAAGTCAATAACAGAAAAAGCAGGGAAAAGAAATCAAACACTTGGAAACTGAACAATACCCTGCTCAGAAACAACTGGGTTATAGAAGACATCAAGGATGGAATAAAGAAATTCGTAGAATCCAACGAGAATGAAAACCCTTTCTATCAGAACCTTTGGGACACAGCAAAAGCAGTGCTCAGAGGTCAATTTATATCAATAAAATATACACATCCAAAAAGAAGAAAGGGCCAAAATCAAAGAATTATCCCTACAACTTGAACAAATGGAATGAGAACAACAAAAGAAACCTACAGGCACCAGAAGAAAGGAAATAATAAAAATTAGAGCAGAATTAAATGAAATAGAAAACAGAAAAACAGTTGAAAGAATTAACGAGTAAAAGCTGGTTCTTTGAAAAGATTAACAAAATTGATAAACCTTTGGCCAGACCACAAAAGAAAAACAGGAGATGAAGCAAATAACCTGAATAAGAAATGAGGTGGGTGATATCACAACAAACCAAACTGAAATTAAAAGAATCATAACAGAGTACTATGAAAAGATGTACTCTAACAAATTTGAAAACCTAGAAGAAATGGACAAATTTCTAGAAACACAATACCTACCTAACTAACACAAACAGACACAGAACAAGTAAATAAACCTATAACAACAGAAGGGATTGAAAAAGTATTCAAAAACTCCCAATGAAGAAAAGCCCTGGCCCTGACGGCTTCACTGGATAACTTTACCAAACTTTCAGAGAACTGTTAACACCACTACTACTAAAGGTATTTCAAAGCATAGAAAAGGATGGAATACCCTCAAACTCATTCTATGAAGCTAGCATAACCCTGATACCAAAACCAGGTAAAGACTCCACAAAAAAAAAGAACATTACAGGCTTATATCCCTCATGAACTTACACGCAAAAATTCTCAACAGAATTCTAGCCAATAGAATTCGAAACCATATCAAAAAAAATAATAATAATAATTCACCATGACCAAGTGAGAATCATACCAGGTATGCAGGGATGGTTCAACATTAGAAAGACAATCAGTGTAAGCCATTACATAAATAAAACAAAAGACAAGAACCACATGATCTTATCAATTGATACCAAAAAGGCATTTGACAAACTCCAACACCTATTCATGGTAAAAACTCTCAGGAAAATAGGAATAGGAGGAAAATTCCTAAACATTATTACAGGTATTTATACAAAGCAAACAGCCAACATCATCCCAAATGGAGAGAGATTGCAACCATTCCCGTTGAAAACAGGAAACACACAAGGGTGCCCTTTATCACGACTCTTATTCAACATTGTGCCGGAGGTCCTAGCCAGAGCTATAAGGCTAGATAAAGAAATAAAGTGCATCCAAATTGGCAAAGAAGAGGTAAAAGTATTTCTGTTTGCCAATGACATGATCTTATACCGAGAAAAACCTAAAGAAGCCTTAAGAAAACTACTCAAACTAATAGAATTCAGCAGAGTTTCAGGATACAAGATAAACACACATAAATCAGTTGGATTTCTCTACATCAACTAAGAGAGTGATGAAGAGAAAATCACCAAATCAATACCATTTACAATAGCCCCTAAGAAGATGAAATACTTAAGAATAAATGTAACCAGAACTGTAAAAAACCTATACAAAGAAAACTACAAGACACTACTGCAAGAAACCAAAAGAGACCTTCATAAGTGGAAAAGCATACCTTGCTCATGGATAGGCAGACTCAACATCGTAAAAATGTTCTGCCCAAAGCCATCCCGATCCAAATACCAGTGACATTTTTTAATAAGATGGAGAAACAAATCACCAACTTCATATGGAAGGGAAAGATATATGCACACCCATGTTCATTGCAGCACTGTTTACAATAGCAAAAAGATGGAAGCAACCAAGTTGCCCATCAACATATGAATGGATAAATAATGGTATATTCACACAATGGAATACTATGCATCAATAAAGAACAGGGATGAATCTGTGAAACATTTCATAACATGGAGGAACCTGGAAGGCATTATGCTGAGTGAAGGACAAATACTGTATGAGATCACTATTATAAGAACTCAAGAAATAGTTTAAACAGAGAAGAAAATATTCTTTGATGGTTACAAGAGGAGGGAGGGATAGCGAGGGAGAAGGGTTTTCACTAATTAGATAGTAGAAGAGAGCTAATTTAGGTGAAGAGATGGACAACATACAGTACAGGAGTGGTCAGCACAACCGGACTATACCAAAAGCAAAGAAGTTTCCTGAATAAACTGAATGCTTCGAAGGCCAGAGTAGCAGGGGCGGGGTTTGGGGGCCATGGGTTCAGGGGACATCTAGGTCAATTTGCATAATAAAAACTATAAGAAAACATTCTGTATCCCATTTTGGAGAGTGGCATCTGTGGTCTTAAATGCTAGCAAGTGGCCATCTAAGATACAAACTTTGGTCTCAACCCACCTGGAGCAAAAGAGAATGAAGAACACCAAAGACACAAGTATCAGCCCAAGAATCAGTATGGGCCACATAAATCAAAGACTACACCAGCCTGAGACCAGAAGAACTAGGTGGTTCCCAGCTACAACTGATGACTGCCATGACAGGAAGCATAACAGAGAATCCCTGAAGGAGTGGGAGAGCAGTGGGATGCAGACCCCAAATTGTAGTGAAAAGACCGGACTTAATGGTCTGACTGAGACCAGAGGGATCCTGGAGGTCATGATCCCCAGACTTTCTGTTAGCCCAAGGCAGGAACCATTCTCAAAGCCAACTCTTCAGACAGAGATTGGACTGGACTACAAGATAGAAGATGATACTGGTGAGGAGTGGGCTTATTGGATCAAGTAGACACATGAGACTATCTGGGCAGCTCTCCTCTGGAGGGCAGATGTCAAGGCTGAGGGGGACAGAAGCTGGCTGAATGGACATGGAAACACAGGGTGGAGAGAAGGAATGCGCTGTCTCATTAGGGGGAGAGCAACTAGGAGTATATAGCCAGGTGTGTGTACGGTTTTGTGTGGGAGACTGACTTGATTTGTAAACTTTCACTTAAAGCACAATAAAAATTTAAAAAATGGGCAATGGATGTGAACAGGCACGTCACCAAAGAAGACATTCAGGTGGCTAACAGATACATGAAGAAATGCTCACGGTGATTAGCCATTAGACAAATGTAAATCAAAAGTATAATGAGATACTATCTCACCCCAACAAAGCTGACATTAATCCAAAACACACAAAATAATAAATGTTGGAGAGGTTGTGAAAAGACTGAAACATTTACACATTCCTGGTGGGAATGTAAAATGGTACATCTACTTTGGAAATCAATTTGGTGCTTCCTTAAAAAGCTGGAAATGGAACTACCACAGGATCCAGCAATCCCACTTCTTGGAATATATCCTAGAGAAATAAGAGCCATCACATGAATAGCTTTATGCACACCCATGTTAACAGCAGCACTGTTCACAATAGCAAAAAATGGAAACAACCTAGGTGCCCATCAACTGATGAGTGAATGAACAAATTATGGTATATTCACACAGCGGAATACTACACAACGGTAAAGAACAATGATGAATCCGCGGAACACAACATTTAGGAATCTGGAAAGCATTATGCTGAGTCAAATTTGTTATTTGTAAAAGGACAAATACTATAGCAGACCACTAATATAAGAACTCAAGAAAAGGTTTAAATACAGGAGAAAACATTCTTTGATGGTTACCAGGGTGGAGAGGGTGGGGATAGGGTACATTCACTAATTAGGTAGTAGACAACAATTATCTGAGGTGAAGGGAAGGACAACACATGATACAGGGAAAGCCAGCACAACTGGACTAAACCAAAAGCTAAGAAGTTTCCTGAATACAACCAAACACTTTGAGGGAGAGAGTAACAGGGATAGGGATCTGGGGACCATGGTTTCAGAGGATATCTAGGTCAATTGGCATAACAAGATACATTAAGAAAATGTTCTGCATCCCACTTTGGGGAATGGTGTCTGGGGTTTTAAAGCTAGCAAGCAGCCATCTAAGATGCATGAATTGGTCTCAACCCATCTGGAGCAAAGGAGAATGAAGAATACCAAAGACACAAGGAAAAGAGAAAGAAAGAGACACCAGAGAAAGAAAGAGCCACATAAACCAGAGACTCCCATCAGCCTGAAACCAGAACTAAATGGTGCCTGGCTACCACCAATGACAGCCCTGACAGAGAGCGCAACAGAAAATCCCTGGTGGTGGAGGAGAAAAGTGGGATGCAATCTCAAATTCCTACAAAAAAGCAGACTTAAAGGTCTGACTGAGATTGGAGGGGCCCCAGAGGTCGTGGTCCCCGGACTCTCTGTTAGCTCAAAACTAAAACCATTCTCTAAGGCAACTTTGCAGACAAAGACTAGACTGGACTAAAAGACATAAAATGATAATGGTGAGGAGTGTGCTTCTTAGCTCAAGTAGGCACATGAGACTACGTGGTTAGCTCCTGTGTGGATGCTAAATGAGAAGGCAGAGGGGTACACAATATGGTTGAATAGACGCTGAAAATATAGGGTGAAGAGAAGGAGTGTGCTGTCACATCGTAGGGAGAGCAACTAGGGTCAGGTAACAATGTGTGTATAAGTTTTTGTATGAGATACTGATGTGAATTGTAAACTTTCACTTAAAGTACAATTTAAAAAAAATCATACATGAAGAAAGCAAGAGATCATCGAAAAGACAGGAAAGAAAGAAAAGACCAAAACAGATGTCAGAAGAGAGACAGAAAAAAAAAAGATAACTAAACAGGATCATATAATATAACTCACCCCAATTTTGTGGTGTATAAATTATATAACTTGGTTATTTTGTCTACTGCTAATCTTGCCTTTTTATTAGCCGCCACCTGCGGGCTAGAGCACAGAAAATTTAACTGAGTGTCCTTTCCGTTTTAAAGTTTAGTCTAATGTGATGATTTAAACTGTCCTACTAATTTTTTTTTTCCACACTGATATAGGGTCACTATGAGTTGGAATTGACTCACGGCACTGGGTTTGTTTTTTTGCTCTAGGGAAGAAAATGCTCAGGTTCTCTGGTTGCATTTCCCAGCTCCTGTCTAAGATGCTTCTCTCTCCTGTGTGTGGGGGTGGGGATGGGGATTGCTTCTGGATTCCTGTAATGAGGGGAAAGAGTCAGATCCTGCTGTGGTTTCTTCTTCTCTTCTAATATACTTTATGCCAGGTACTTAATGCTGGAGTCTGTGGATCCTCTAACTCATGGTGTGCTCATTCTTGCAAGTTCTTCCCCTGGCTCTCTCAACATCCACTCACTTTCTGAAGTCATTCATTGTATCCTGCCCTCTGGCCCAGTGGTGCAAACCAGCCATTGCTACAGAGTCTTTTACCCATGGGCTGTCAACACAACATCTATGCACCCACCAAATGAGGGCAAATCTAGATGTTTCAACCTCAAGGCCACCGTCTGGCAAACTATACTGCAATCCCAAGTTGGTGATGTCAGGGCTTGCTTTGGTGGCTTGGTTTGGTTCAAGACTAGTCAGATAAAAAACAGTTGTGGTTCAGTCAATTCCATCTCTTTCTGACCTTCTTTGTGTCAGAGTAGAACTCTACTCCATAAGGTTTTCAATGGATTTTTTGGAAGTAGATTGCCAGGCCTTTCTTATGTACCCTCAAACAGCTTTTCTTCCAGTGCAGAAGTGGTAGGATAACTAATAATGACAATAATAATAATAACAACAATAATAATAAGAGATCAACAATAAAGAGCAATGGTTTTGAATCGGGGACTTATATGTCCAAGGTACTTTAAGTATTCATATTCATTACATCATTTAATACTTAAAAATAACTTTTAGGAATATTAAGCAGCAGGAAGTTATCAATTAACAATTATATAGCATGTGGTTAATCAGCAGCGATGGAAACACAGAACATGCAGATCATAGAGCTATTTGTAGTTTGAGAACAGGAAGCCAAATAAGCAGTAGAAATATCTAGAGTAAGGATAGTGAAAAGGAATGTGGGGGGATTGCTGGGAAGTACTGAGTGTGGCCTCTCTGGCAGGCACTTGCACAGTCATTTTATGCCCTGGGTTACATAGCCCACACCAAGCCCTAGGAGTTAGATATCGTTATCATCATGTCATGGATGAAGATATCCAGAGGTTAGGAGGCCTTCGTGGGATCACCCAGACAGCAGGGAGAGAGTCTGTCTTTCTGCAAACCTGGCTTTTCTCTCTTTGCCACAGGCTTGGAAAAACCACAGCAGGGAGGAAATTTTTGAGGGAGACCCAGGTTCAATCCCTGGCCAATGTACCTCATGCACAGCTACCACCTGTCTATCAGTGAAGGCTTGCAGGTTGCTATGATGCCAAACAGGTGTCAGCAGAGTAGTCCAGGCTAAGATGGACTAGGAAGAAAGACCTGATGATCTACTTCCAAAAAATCAGACAGTGAAAACTCTATGGATCACAATAGTGTCACTCTGCTGCACATGGGGTTGCAATGAGTCAGAGGTCGATAAGACAGCAACTAAAAAAATTAATAAATAATAATAATAATAAGACTTCAATAGGATTTTCAAAGAGGGTAACATGAATAGAACTAAAATTGGAGAACATGTGGCTGCAAATGGAGCATGTGACAGCCACGCCGGAAGATGGAAGTAGCTAGCAAGGGATAAGAAATGATTGGAAAGGAGTAGTGCTGTGAAATGGATTGCTTTTGTGTGGCCTTTCTAGCCAAGTGATTGTGTGGAACTATGTGACAGGGTAATTGTGGCCCACCAAAGGAATTGGTCAGTTTTGCCATCCCACTGGGTTTGAAATGAGCCACCCCAGAGGCAGGAAAGATAAGATCCCACCACCACCAAGGAAGAACAGTCAGGAGCCAGCAGATCCTTTGGACCCCAGATCCCTGTGCTGAAAAACTCCTGCAACAAGGAGACAGAGAGAGAGAGAGATGTAACACTGAAGGCAGTGAGAAGTGGCGGCAGAGACCCGGCAGCAAAGACCCGGCAGAAGAAGACTGTGTGGTGAGCTTCCTGGCTGAGTGCCTTTGGGCAGAGGCCCAGGGCCAGGGAGAGGCATGCTCCCGTAGGGAAGAAAAGGCTGTCCTGATCTTGAGGATTCCTGTATCTTGAGGATTCCTGAGCCTGAATTGCAACTGTCACTTCCCTAATTAACCTCATAATTGTGAGTATTTTCAGTGAGTTCTGTGTGGCTATTGCAAAGAATAATCAAACCCAGCCAAGAATGTAGATCGTGTGGTGGGAGGGACGGTTGGTATCAGAATTAGTAAAGATGACAGAGAGAGGAAAAATGTCTGACCTCCACCTCATAGGAATCAGCCTTGGGCTGTTGATCTTGATTTTCCTTCTCCCTTCTGAAGTTAGAGGAGGTCAGACACCACGCTCAAGATGTTTTTACAGTTGGCATCAGAAGTGGGATTCTTTGCAATGGCTCTAGACTCATGGAAGCATGGGACTTCATAAGAGAAATAATTAAGGGGCTTGGGAAGTGAAGCTTTCGATTCTTAGACACTTTGGTTGCTGTTATCTGTAATGACAAAAGGAATGTTCTCCTGCATCTGGAGAGGCCTGAGGCCAAAGCTGGGCTAGATAAGCAGGATGATTGATAGGGGGTCTATAGGTTCCACTTAGCCAGAGGCCCAAGGCCACACATGCATATGAATGGGAAGATAGTTAAGGTGTCGAGAAAAGAAGACAAAACTGGAATGTTTTAGAAACGGTTATATATTTGAAATTAAGTGTTAAATTGAATGTACTATGGATATTGATGTTTCTCCTACTAGTGTTGTAAAGCAAACCTAACGTATGCTGGAAATGAATATTGGGTTAGAGATTGCAGAGAGCATGTAACTCAGCCTTCAGCCAGTATTTGATTGGACATGCTAAAAGGGGAGTTAGGGTTTGCCCAAGGGAAACACAGGCTGTTTGAATGCAGTAGCCCTGTGTATAGAGTTGGGGCTTAGGTCAAAACGTGAGCCCAACCCAGATTTTATATTTGAAAAGACAGGCAGAACCACCTAAGAACTGATGAAGGAAAGACTTGAAGAAAAAAAAAAAGGTGACTGTTTTGCTTTTTGGATTTCAAGCAAGCAGTTTGTTGTTGGATGCATCAAGGCAGGAAAAGTCAGTGCCAATCAGAAGGAACAAGAAGTTACAGGGATCTAATAAGTACACAGCTTGATCTGCTCACTTGTGGTAATCACCTGGGTCCACTCATGAGTGGAAGTGGGGGAAGTACAGCAATGAAGAGAGAACAGAGTTTGGACATGTCTTATTGGCGCCTGTTGACCTAGCACATGGGGGCTAGGGATGAGAGAAGGGTTAGCTGGTCAGAAGTAAAGGGGGTTGTGTGGACTCCTAAAGTTTATGGGTAAAACCAGTTGACCTAGCCCAAGAGGTTAGGGATGAGAGAGTGTGAAGGGGTTGTCTGAAGTGCCAAGAGATGTGTGTGAACTCTTGAGCCTGACACGGCTACCCATTCTCACCTAGCTTGGATGGGTAGGGATGAGCTGACCAGAACCCAACCAAATGAAGAGAAAGATGTTTGACACTGTGAGCTGCTGTAGATGGCTACAATTTGATGGCTTGCTCTAGACTGGACTTTGCTTATGGATGCAGATGCTCAAAGTTCCGGCTGGAACAGAACATTCTTTAAGACCAAGAAACACACTCATCTCCTCATAGTGCTGGTTTGAAAGGGACTGGCAATTTAAATATTAGCTATCTAATGGGGGGCAGGGAGAGATAAAGGCATGAAGTGGCTGGTTTACATCCTTTCATGAGTATGCTCATACTCAAAATGAGGTGGACAAGGAAGGATCCCCACTGAATAGATTCCTCTTTTCCTAATGGTTCTGGGAAAGAGAAGTTGGGGAAGATGCTGATAGGATTATATGATTCAGCTGTGATTGTGACTGTTAACAGGAATAATTTTGATTGTAAAAACTGTAATTGTAGAAGCTGTGAAAGGGTGGACGAAGGGGGAGGTACTGCTGGACTTGATTACTTTGGCCAAAGTTAAAGGCCCTTAAAGGTTTTGCTATGCTGATACTGCAAGTGAGGCTCAGAGCAAGGGAATAACCTTCTCTCAGAGGCCAGAAAAAAGTGAAGACAAGATGATGTTTGGAGAACCTAACCAGATCAAAGGGACAGCTGCAGCTGACCTTAATGGCAGGTACCTGAGTAACTTCACCCTTAGAACGCCTTGCCCTATAGAATGACTAATTGTTAATGACTGTTTTGGACTGGTAAAATGATTGGGAGGGGGCATTTTTCCTCCAAGTATGAAAGAACCATGGCTAGAAAAGCCAGGGGGTGGCCTGAGGTGTAATGGATTCCTTTTGTGGGGCCCTTCTAGCCATGGTCTTGTAACTCCCACCCAAGTGATTGTGCAGAACTGTGTGATAGGGCAGTTATGGCCCACCAAAGGGATTGGTCAGTTTTGGATCCTACTGGGTTTGAAATGAGCCACCAGAGAGACAGGAAAGAGAACATCCCACCACCACCACCAAGGACGAACAGCCAAGAGCAGAGAGTGCGTTCTTTGGAGCCGGGATCCCTGTGCTGAGAAGCTCCTGGAACCAGGAGAGAGAGAGAGATGTAACACTGAAGGCAGCAAGGTGCAGCAGCAGAGACTCAGCAGCAGGGACCAGCAGCAAACCCAGCAGCAGGAGATGGTGTGTTGGGCTTCCCAGGCCACAGAGAGAGAAAGCTGAGTGCCTTTGGGAAAAGGCCTAGGGCCAGGGAGAGGCTTGCTTGGGCTGGGAAGAGGCTGTCCTGATGAAAGAACTATATACTAGAGTTCCTGAGCCTGAATTGTAACTTTCACTTCCCTAATAAGCCCCATAATTGTATTGTTTGCGAGTTCTGTGTGACCACTACAATGAATTATCAAACCAGCAGAGAAGTAGACAATGCCGTGGAAAGATGGTTGGTGTCAGAATTGGTAAAGATGGCCGAGAAAGGAGGCATGTCTGACCACTACCTCATAGGAATCAGCCCTGGGCTGCTGATCTTGATTCACTTTCTCCCTTGTGAAGTTAGAGGAAGCCAAACACTGCCCCCATGCCATTTTTCAAGTAGTAGATTGGGTTAATTCAGCAGGCTTTAAGCACTGACCTCTACACCTCCAGCTCCAAGGCATCCATCACCTAATCTGTGTAAAAAGCTATTGAATCAAAGCTAAAACTTGCATTTGTAATGCAAGCCTATAATTGCTGAGAGATTTAATTTAACTATTAAGCCCACTAAACCCACTGCCTTCGAGTTGATTCTGACTCATAGTGACCCTATAGGACAGTAGAACTGCCCCATAGAATTTCCAAGGAGCACCTGGTGGATTTGAACTGCCGACCTCTTGGTTAACAGCTGTAGCACTTAACCAGTGTGCCACCAGGGTTTCCATTTAACTATTAGTAAATAAAAAATTATTTATAATGTGTGGTGGTTGTTATTCTTAAGCAATTGATTTTTATTAAAAACCTCAGTTTTAGAATCTAGGCATGACATAGATTATATAAAACTTCCCTTAATTTGGAATGCTTCTATGGAAATTTTGTCCAGTTAAGGAGGGAGTTTGACTGGGGATATCCATATTCCTACCTAGTGACAGAGAGTAAATGTGGTTTACAGAATTCTAACTACTTTCATTTTACCACCATCTCTCACCTGGATCCCTGCAATGGTCTACTACAGGTGTTCCTGCTTCTTTCCTTACCCCCACCCATCTATTCTCTTCTCATCAGTTAGAGTAATTGTATTAAAACATGAGATGATGTCACTCCTGTGTATAAAACCTCACAAAGGCTGTTTGTTTCATTCAGGTTAAAATCCTACAAGATGCTGCATGTTTAGACATCTATAACCTTTTGATCTTATGTTCCACTACCTTCCACTTTGTGCACACTCTTCCAACCACATTCATTCCCTTCCCATTTCTCTTACATGCCGGGCAACCTCCAGTATTAGGTCCTTTGTACTACAGGACTGTTTTCTCTGCTCAGTGGCGTCTTCCCAGGTATCTACATGATCTGCCACCTGGGACTTGGTTCCAAGGTGTTATTGTCATTTTTCCATGTGCCACTCTAGCTCCAGCTCCCTCTTATTATCTATTTATTGTAACAGTTGGGTATTGCCTACCTCCCCCATAATAAAGTAAGTTCTAGGAAGGAGGGATCTAGTCTTATTGGTTTGGTAGATGTACACCAACTGCTAGCTATATATTAGACACTCAATAAATATTTTATGAGTGACTTTTATGTCAGTTACGAGGATTTCTTTGCAGAATTCAGTCCCCTGCACACAGCTGGTACTCGATAAACACAGATGGATTAGTTTTCTAAACTTTTAGGTTCTCTCAGATCTCCCTGATCTAATTTTCCTTGGATTTACACTGACATATGCCTTTTTATTTCCCCCCTCCTTGTTTGAAAACCTCTGTCCATTCTCCTAATGTTTAGGATTAAGGCAGATAGTTAAGTGCTGTTGAGTGAAGACAGTGGTTTGGAGAGTAAGTCCACCTCGCCTTGCTTGTCTTGAACGACTGGTTGCTAATAATTTTTGTGTCTGATTGAGGGCTAAGCCACTGTATTAGATTCTTAGGACTGGTGTAACAAAGTACAGGCAGTCCCCAGGTTATAACATCAGACTTCCAGACAACTAGTACTTGCCCTTTAATGTTATGTAAATTAGTCCTCACTTTGAATGATTGAACCAACCGTTACTCCCAACAAATTCCTCATCACAATCACCTTCACTTGCTGCATGTGCAGCTTTTAAATCATTGAAAAGACTTCAAGCCTTTTCTTGCACTAAAAAAATGTTGCCATCAAATTGATTCCGACTTATAGTGACCCGTATACATGTGTTCTGACTTACCTACAAATCCTTAAAGACACACTCAGGAACAAATCACAATTGTAATCCAAGGACTGCCCCTTGGAACTGCCTGTACTATAAACTGGGTGGCTAAAAACAATTTGTTCTCTCACAGTTCTAGAGGCTGGAAGTATGAAATCAATGTGCTGGCAGAGCCATGCTCCCCCTGAAGGTTCTAGGAGAGAATCCTTCTTCCTAACTTCTGGTGTTTGCCAACAATCCTGTGATATTCCTTGGTTTGTGACAGTATAACTTCAATCTCTGTCTCTGTCATCACATGAAATTCTCCCTATGTGTCTGCCTCTTAGTATCTTCTTATAAGGAAACCAGTCATATTGGATTAGAGCCCACACTAGTCCAGTATGGCCTTAACTTGATTGCATCTGCAACGACCATATTTCCAAATCAGATCACGTTCATGGATACTGGGGGTTAGGAATTCAATATACCTTTTGAGAGGATACAATTCAATCCACAATAGATACCATGTGTCAATTCCTTATTATTTCACTAACCATGTCTCAGTGTATGTATGTATACATGTATATGTATACATATATGTGTGTATGTATATATATGTATATATAGAGAAATATATATAGATATAAAACCCATTGTCATCAAGTCTATTCCAACTCATAGCAACCTTATAGGTCAGAGTAGAGCTGCTCCATAGGTTTCCAAGGATATATATTCATACAGATAGTCCCTGGATTATGAACGAGTTCCATTCCTAAATCTGTCTTTAAGTTGAATCTGTATGTAAATCGGAAGAGTTTGGTACAGTTTGTATCTAATTTCAGTCAAATGTTCTCCTTAGTATATAGTGTACTTTTCCAGGCATAAAAAACATTAAAGAAACACTTCCAAATATACTAAAACAGCTTTAATGTAATAATAATGTTTTAATTTGCATCACAAAGTAGTGCTGATTTGTTATTACAAACCCTTGTATGTACCTTGAATTTTCCATATAATAGACTTCACAGAAATTGGTTTATAACTACAGGTTGTATGTAAGTTGGGTGTTCATAACCTGGAGATTGCCTGTATATATGTATACTTAAATAAACACTTTATTAGGGTGAGATTTATTAGTATATCGTGAGAATCATCTGGACTTGATCATAATTTTGTCATATTCACCAACATCTTCAAACTTTAATTTATCTTGGTATATGTGTTTTGTTAAGACATTGCTATTGTCCTCATTTTTCATAGGATTTCTCTCTTATATTTCTCCCTATGGTCCTCTCTTGTTCCTAACAGCAATTTTACCTCATTTTTATACTTTTTCTTTCTAGAAACTAGGCTATTTCAATAAATTCTTTTTGGGATAAAGGGAAATCACTGTGCAGAGTTATTAGATAATTCACATATCAGTTCAGACAGGACAGATATAGGATTGATGGGAAAATTTCCAGTTGGATCTACCTTACCTTCATTGCCAGTGTACATAATAACAGTTTTATAGGTCTATCAGTACCATCACTTGGCGTAATTAAGAGAAATTAGAAAAGGACTTCCATTGACAGTAATGACAGACTGCGTAATTTGAACCACCCATCTTGCCGATGATAATTTACAAACATAAAACCTTTCTAAGCATCAAAAGCTATGAAGACAGTGATAAATAACCAGATCAAGATACAGAAGAAGAAGGAATTAGAGAAGTAAACCTAGCATTTGAAACTTCTTTGACCAGGAACATTTATTGACCCAGAGAAGGCAGCTGAGAACTGAGCAGACCTTTGAAGAAGTTTCAGAGCTTTATGGACAAAAGTTGGAATCCAGGGCTTTCCAAGGTGGGGTCTGTCTTAGGCATCTAGTGCTCTACGAGATGAACCAAAGGACATAGTGAGATTTAATGCATATTTACTTAGAAGCTATGAAAACAGAAAGAGGATATAAGGCAAAATACTATTTGAAGAGATAATAATAGTTTTTCAAGACTTTTGGGAGTCATCAAGTAACATAGTCAAAAAGCTCTACAAGTGGATGACTTTAACAAATAGAAGTTTATTCTTTCACAGCCAATAGGCTAGACGTCCAAATTCAGGGCACCAGCTCCAGGGGAAGCCTTTCTCTTTCTGTCAGCTTTGAAGGGAGGTCCTTGTGATGCATCAGTCTTCCCTTGGTCTGGGAGCACCACAATGCAGGAATCTCAGATCCAAAGGAACACGCTGTGTTCCCAGCCCTGCTTTTTCGGTTGTATGAGGCCCCCATGTCTCCCTGCTTGCTTCTTTCTTTTGTATCTCAAAAGAGATTGGCTTAAGACACTACCTAATCTTGTAGACCTCGTCAATATAACTGCCACTAATCCATCTTATTACATCATAGTGATAGGATTTACAACACATAAAGAAATCACATCAGAAGATAAAATGGTAGACAGACAATCATACAGTCATAAAGGGAATCATGATCTAGCCAAGCTGACAGATGTTTCGGGGGGACACAACTCAATCCATGACAAGGTTCTCAGATGAACTTCTCTCATCTAAATTTGAGAACCCAATCTAAAACAAGATTGAAACAAAAGTAAAACCACCCTGGAACAGATTGCAACCTAACCTCAAGTCATTTCAGTCACTCAGGAAAAACTTGGATTAAGGGAATCTTGGGAAACTAGGACCTCCTCTAGGCACCTACAGAAGGAAAGAGAAATCTGTCTGGAAGACAACATCATCATCTTAGGCATAATTATCCCAATTACTGCTTCTGACATCCATGCAGTCTCTGTGTTAAAATTTCTAACTAAAGCTGAGATGAAGCTTTTAATTGCAGAGTGTAATTGTCCTCCTTGAGCTATAGACGCTGGGTGGTAACCTCAAAAATCTCCCACCGGAGGCTTAACTGGGAAACAAGTTATGAAAGGAAATAAAATAAATCTTGGCTGATTTTCAGAAACAAGCCTTCTGTCCGGCATAGGCCCATGTTGGGCTTCAGAGTGATTTTCAGAGAGACCTGGGAAGTTAAACTAAATGAACCTTCACAGCAGGGCTGGACTTCCCACAAGACAAACTGGAGAGCTTTCAGAGCAGAAGAAATGCAGGGGCTGCTGGATCTTGTTGAAGCTTGACACTGATATCCCCATCTGTCAGTGACACTGCAGCCAAACCACGCTCTCCTCCACTTACTAAGAACAGAATATTGGAGACGCAGTGTGTAGGGAATGGACGTTATGAACTATGTTCTGTTTTTAACGATATCTTTTAATGAGAGGCATTCATCTTATTTCTGTCACAAGCTAGGATGGAAATTCATTCTTTCTGAAAAGAGGGAATAGAAATTGGAAGGAAATTAGGCAGAGAAGGAAGAAAATAAGTGGAATAAAAATGGGGGGGAGGAAGAACACAGAGATAAAAATAACAAAACAAAAACAAAGGAAAAAGTATGCGGTTGAATACCCTATAAATACATGATAACTTCAAATGTTTCTTATGGAAACTACAAAGGAGAAAATCAAAGTGAGAAAATTTAGGAGAAATCCACTGTATTCCTTACGTAAACACACTCAGGAAAGCTTCAGGCTGTCCTTTATTTCCATCTTCCCTTGTTTCCTTCCTTCTCTCTTTTCTTCCTTCCTTCCTTCCTTCCCTTATCTGTCTTTCTAAAAGCTACCTTTTGAATAAAACTATAAACCTCATATCATAGACTTTTTGGAAAAAGGATACTTAATCTGGGGTCTCTAGAGAAACAAGTCCAATTAGATTGAGAGATAGATAGATACATACATAGATACGTATATAGATACATAGACACAGAGAGATAAATAGATTTCAAAGAATTGGTTCACGTGATTGTGGGCAACTGGCAAGTCTGAAATCTGTAGAAGGCAACAGGTATGCGATTCCTGCAGACTTGTGTGCCAAAATCCATAGGCCTCTTGAAGGGAAGAGTGAAGAGTGAGAGGATTATGGCAACATGTTTCTTTATAGTGTGGAGGCAGAACACAGCCTAGGGAAACTCCCCATTTGTTATGAAGGCCTTCAACTGTTTGGTTAAGGCCTACCCACATTATGAAAGGTAATCTGCTTTACTTAAGACCAGTTTATTTAATCACACATAACTACTCCATAATAGCAACTATACTAGTATTTATCAAAAAACAGGGCACCATAGCCTATCCAAGTTGACAGACAACCATCGAAGATACCTTAGTCCATCATTTAGAAAATTGTGTATTTGGTGTATGTAAATTTCTGATAGTCCTTACAATCATTTTATCTTAGAGTTTAAAGCCTTAAAGAGTCTGTATTAAATCCCTGAAATTGTCCTAAAGCTATTTAAAGTGGATTTCCTTTCAGACTTACAATAACAAAAAGTCCCTCAGAAGCAGCAGATTTTCAGGGTCTTCAAGTATGCATTCTGCAATGCCCCTGGAAAGTAGTCTTTGTCATTGTTGGTCAAAATCTTTCAAGTCTACCAGATCTCCAAAGCTGCCGCTTGAGGTCCCACTAAATGGCTTTTCATGTACCATATGGGCAGTTCCCACAGTGTGGCCTGCCTGGTTTTGGGACCAAGTTCAGGCATTTCTATCTTAATATACAAAACAGGTCTTATTTGTATGTAAAGACATTCTAGCCAGTTTGCCTGTGCTGGCGTGGGACTTGCTGGTAAAGCAACTAAAGAAGGAAGAATAGAAAAGTGAGTGATGGTGGCAAACATCAAACTCTGAAGTAGAAAATTGAAAAGGGAGGTAAGACATCTTGAAGTTGAACAACAGGTACAATAATTTGAGGATACTTCTCAAGCCAGCTCTCTTCTTAGATTATAACTTTTAGGCTGGTCTGTGTTACAAAGTAGCATGTAAGAAGGTAAAAGAACCACATAGAAATAGGTACATCGGATCACTATTCATTTTTTCCTTTTATTTAAAGGGATTTTTCTTGATCCTTATTGTGAGGAAAAAGGAATGGGGAGAGCATGTTGAAACAAGGCTAGTTTAAAAGTAGTGTAAGACTACTGGATGAGGAAGCCTTCTTGCTCTTTTTTTCCTTGAATGTCTTTTGGGACCTGTAACACCATTGCATTCTTCATCTGAGTAAGGCTATTCAAGGTCTTTTCCCTGGTGTGACCCCACTCATCCTATCCCCTCCTAGCTTATGATATGATTTTAACATGGTTTACTAAATAGCCAGTGGCTATCTGTATCAGAGAACATTGAATAGAAGTTATACTTTTCTCACATAAGGATAGGGTAAGATGATGTGAGCATGTAATATAGTCTAAGCCAATTAATGACTGTGTTTGGAGATATGGGGGTAGTGCTTACAGAATTTGAGAGAATTAACTCATTATTCCCTTGCTTTTTTCAAGGTAAATTTTTTGGAATGCTATTCTCCTTGCTGGATGAGATGTCTTAAGGGGGATGCTCAGAGAGCTGGGGATGGGGTGTGGGGAAGTTGAAAAGACCTCTCACTACATTTATGCATAGTTTTGGTGTTTATCAATGTTTTCATCTTTGCATTTGTACTTCTTGATGACCTGCATCAAAAAAAAAAAAAAAAATCATTGTCTTGGTCATCTAGTGCTGCTATAACAGAAATACCACAAGTGGATGGCTTTAATAAAGATAAGTTTATCTTCTCACAGTCCAGTAGGCTAGAAGTCCAAATTCAGGGTGCCAGCTCCAGGGGAAGGCTTTCTCTCTTTTTTGGCTCTAGAGGAAGGTCATTGTGATCTGTCTTCCCTTGGTCTGGGAGCATCTCAGCACGGGAACCTCAGGTCCAAAAGACCGGCTCTGCTCCCGGCACTGCTTTCTTGGAGGTATGAGGTCCCCCCTTCTCTGCTTGCTTCCCTTTCCTTTTCTCTTTTGTAAGGTAAAAGGTGGTGCAGGCCACACCCCAGTGAAACTCCCTATGTATTGAATTAGGGATATGACCTTAGTAAGGGAGTTACAATTTCTCTCTAATTCTCTTTAACATAAAATTACAATCACAAAATGGAGGACAACCACACAATACTGGGAATCATGACTCAGCCTAATTGATACACACTTTTTTGGCAGGACAAAATTCAATCCATGCTAATCACTAAAAGGTAAATGGAGAAGAAGAAAACGGCAAAAATAAGATTAATATAAAATAGTGAAATAAAACGTAGGTGCTTGAGAGGTTTAAAAGTCAATATGTTTAAAAAACAAAGAGAAAACAAAAATGTAAAGTTTCACAGTAAGATATTTAAATGCATTAAGGGTTTAAAAAAGGTTCAAAGCAAAAAAAAAAGGCTTAGGAGTAAGGAGATTTAAAAATAATCAAATGAGATATAAGAAACAGAAAATTGAAGACCCATGAAAGAGTGAAAAATATGAAAGTTGGATTCAGATTTAGCTATGATTAAGAAACGAACAAAGGTATGGGGCAAAAACATAAACGTTGTGAGAAAAAAGTGACAAAACATTTCAAATAAATAAAAAAAAGGTCCCTTAGAAAGAGAGAGGAAAAAAAAAAAAAGATAAAACAATTAACAACACCAATGAAATAGTGACCAAAAGCAGAGTCATAAATTTCTAAGGTTAAATCTAGTTGATTTTTTTGTTTGTTTTTTTCCAGTCTTCTGGTGCAGTTGCCCGTTTTTTATGCAAGTAATGTGCACCATCTAAGTTTGTTTGCTAACTGCACCCTCCCCCCACGAGTTATTTTCTTAAGCATACTATATTATTATTATTTTACAGCAACGTGTAAAAAAAAAATTGGCCTAGCAACACTTATGAAAATACCCAACAGAGCGGAGGGAATGGTTGGAAAAGGACTTAGAAGGTGTGGGTTATTTGAGTAAAAATACAGACATGTTGTTGTTGTTGTCATTAGGTGCTGTCCAGTTGGTTCCCACTCTTAGGGACCCTATATACAACAAAATTAAAAGCTTCCCAGTCCTGCGCCATCCTCACAATCCTTGCTATGTTTGAGCCCATTGTTACACCCACTATATAGATTCATCTCCTTGAGGGTTTTCCTCTTTTTTTGCTGATATTCTGCCTTACTAAGCATGATGTCCTTCTCAGGAACTGGTCCCTCCTAATAACATATCCAAAATATGTGAGACAAAGTCTAGCCATCCTCCCTTCCAAGGAGTACCCTGGCCGTACTTCTTCCAAGAAAGACTTATTTGTTCTTCTGGCAGCCCATGGTATCATCAATATTCTTCAACAACACCATAATTCAAAGGCATCAATTCTTCTTTGGTCTTCCTTATTCATTGTCCATAATCAGCCTTCACATGCATATGAGGCAATTGAAAATATCGTGGCTTAAGTCAAGAGCACCTTAGTCCTCAAAGTGACATCTTTGCTTTTTAACACTTTAAAGAGTTCTTTTGCAGCAAACTTGCCCAATGCAATAGGTCATTTGATTTCTTGACTGCTGCTTCCATGGGAGTTGATTATGGCCCCAAGTAAAATGAAATCCTTGACAACTTCAATCTTTTCTCCATTTATCATAATTTTGCTTATAGGCCAATTTGTGAGGATTTTTTGTTGTTGTTGTTGTTGAATTGTAATCCGTACTGAAGGCTGTAGTCTTTGATCTTCATCAATATGCACTTCAAGTTCTCTTCACTTTTAGCAGGCAAGGTTGTCATGGTTGTCAACTGCATATCATAGGTTGTTAAATGAGTCTTTCTGCAATCCTGATGCCATATTCTTCTCCCTGTCACTCAGCTTCCCAGATTGTTTGCTCAACATACAGACTGAATAAGTGTGGTGAAAGGATATAGCCCTGAACACACCATTTCTGATTTTAAACCATACAGTATTCTCATGTGCAGTTCCAACAACTGCCTCTTGGTCTATGTACAGATTCCACATGAGCACAATTAGGTGTTCCAGAATTCCCATTCTTTGCAATGTTATCAGTGATTTGTTATGATCCACACAGTCCAGTGCCTTTGCATAGTCAATAAAACACAGGTAAACATCTTTCTGATATTCTCTGCTTTCAGCAAGATCCATCTGACATCAGCAATGATGTCCCTCATTCCAGGTCCTCTTCTGAATCCAGCTTGAATTTCTAGCAGATCCCTGTTGATGTACTGCTGCAACAGTTTTTGAATTATCTTTAGCATAATTTTGCTTGCATGTGATATTAATGATATTATTTGATATTTTCTCCATTCAGTTAGATCGTCTTTCTTTATAATGGTGGGGAATACAGATCTCTTCCAGTTGTTCGGCCAGGTATCTGTCTTCCAAATTTCTTGGCATAGACAAGTGAGTGCTTCCGGGGTTGCATCCTGTTGTTGAATCATCTCAATTGCTATGTTGCCAATTCTTGGAGCCTTGTTTTTCACCAATGAATTCAGTATAACTTGGACTTCTTCCTTCAGTACCATCAGTTCTTGATCATATGCTACCTCCTGAAATGGTTGAGTATCAACCAATTCTTTTTGGTACAGTGACTTTGTGCATTCCTTCCATCTTCTGTTGATGCTTCCTGTGTCATTCATTATTTTGCTCATATTGCTGTTGTTGTTAGGTGCCATCGAGTCGGTTCTGACTTATACTGATCTATGCACAACAGAAAGAAACAGTGTCCGGTCCTGCACCATCCTTACAATTGTTATGCTTGAGTCCATAGCCACAGCCACTGTGCCAGTCCACCTTGTTGAGGGTCTTCCTCTTTTCTGCTGACCCTTTACTCTACCAAGCATGATATCCTTCTTTAGGGACTGATCCCTCCTAACAACATGTCTAAAGTATGTTAGATGCAGTCTCTCCATCCTTGCTTCTAAGGAGCATTCTGGTTGTACCTCTTCCAAGACAGAACTTTTCATTCTTTTGGCTTGGGTCAGTCTCACTTTAGTCTTTGATTAGTCTTCAAGGTGACATCTTTGCTTTTCAACACGTTAAAGAGGTCCTTTGCAGCAGATTTGCCCAATGCAATAGGTCACTTGATTTCTTGACTGCTACTTCCATGGTGTTGATTGTGGATCCAAGTAAAACAAAATCCTTGAAAACTTCAATCTTTTCTTCATTTATCATGATGTTGCTCATTGGTCCAGTTGTGAGGATTTCTGTTTTCTTTATGTTGAAGTGTATTCCATACTGAAGGCTGTGACCTTTGATCTTCATTAGTAAGTGCTTCAAGTCATCTTCACTTTCAGCAAGCAAGATTGTGTCATCTGCATAACGCAGGTTGTTAATGAGTCTTCATCCAATCCTGATGCCCCATTCTTCCTCATATAGTCCAGCTTCTTGGATTAGTTGCCCAACATATAAATTGAATAGGTATGTTGAAAGGATGCAACCCTGATGTACACCTTTTCTGACTTTAAACCACTCAGTATCCCTTTTTTCTGTCAGAACAACTGCCTCTTGATCTATGTACAGGTTCCTCATGAGCACAATTAATGAATTTTGCTCATATTGCAACTCAAAACATCAATTCTTGCCTTCCATTCTTTCAGCTTGAGAAATGTGGGCATATTCTTCCCATTTGTTTTTCTAACTCCAGAGCTTTGCACATTTCATTATAATACTTAATTTTGCCTTCTAGAGCCGCCTTTTAGAATTGTCTGTTCAGCTATTTTACTTCATCATTTCTTGTTATCTTTAGCTCTTCTGTGTTCAAAAGCAAGTTTCAGAATCTCTTCTGACGTCCATTCTGTTTTGTTTTTTATTTGTTTTCTTTTCTATCTTTTTAATGACCTTTTGCTTTCTTCATGTATGTTGTTTTTGACGTCATCCCACAACTCACCTGGTCTTCAGCCACTAGTGTTCAATGCATCAAATCTACTCTTGAGATGGTCTCTAAATTCAGGTGGGATATACTCAAGGTCTTACTTAAAGTAGGAGTAAATATTAGTGAAGTGTTACATCTTTGATGGAAATGTTCATAATTTGACTCACCTTTCCCATCATTTTTCCTTGTGTTCTCCTTTATATATCTTTTGTTGCAGTCAAACAGAAGGATTTAATGTTCCTCATGCCCAGTGACCACACAGGTTTGTTCCTTGGCTTACAATGTCTTCTTCTTGAATGCCCTCAGGCCCTTTCATATGGGCTTATCTAAAGCCTCTCCATCTTTTAAAACCAATGCAAATGCCACATTTTCTATAAAGTTTCCTTGATTTCTTCAGCTGAATGCAGTATGTTTTTTTCTTTTTCATGGAATTTTAATCTCATGGGTGCTCCAGTGCTCAGCATTCTTGGTGTTATGTTAACGTTATTTACAGAGATAATTGACTTCTACTGGGAGATCTTTCTGAAAATTTCATTTCTTAGGAAAGAGTTCGTTTCTGATTCACCCTTGAAAATTCTATAAAGCTGGCATTTTGCCTTTCCTACCTTAAGTGGTATAATTAACAGATAAATCAATACTTTTATTCATTCATTCATTTATTATTAAACAAATATTTATTGAGCATTTACTTTGTTCCAGGTATTCTTCTAGGCATGCCTGCCATGATGCCGCTTCAATCTTTCTGGGGAAGGTATTCAATAAGCAAATTAAATTAGTAAATTCTATATTATGTTAGGAGTAATATGTGCTATAGAGAAAAATCAAACAAGACAGGACGAAACAGAGTTTTGTGTTTTTTAATTTTTTTATTGAGGTGATCAAGGAAGGCCAACCTGATTGAGTCACATTTGATCAGAAACCAGAAGTCAAGGAGAAAACCATGTGGTTACCGGGAAAAGAACATTCTAGGCAGAAGGAAGAATACGTGCAAAGTGCCTGAGGCACAGGCTAGTCGGGTGTATTTTAGGGAAGGAGAGCCAATGTGACTAGGGCACAGTGACCAAGGGTTAATTGGGGATGAGATCAGGTGGTAATGGGAGCCCGATTATGGCGTTGTAGGTCATTGGAAGGTGAGATACAAACCACAGAAGAGTTTTGAGGAGAGGTGTCAGATGGTCTGACCTTTGTTTTAACAGTTGGTGTCACAAGATTGGCTTCTTTATACCCCGTAGCAGAAAAATGTGTTTGCATTGTGTTGGTAGGAATCCACCCACAGGCATGTACCCTGGTTGTGCAATGACCATTACTTTTTAATAAAGCACAACAAAGAGCAATATATGCAGGATAATCTAGCATTCAGTTATCAGCCACGTGGGTCACTGTTCCTAAAATGAATCATAGAGGGCTGGGAAGTACTGACCACTGCAATCTGTTTATTTTACCTTTGTGACTTGAGTTCACTGATTTTCTCAGGGTTACCTTTTAATAGAATTTGATACTGTAAAAGGGCCACGACTGTGTTTTTAATGCCTTTCCTGATCTCAATGATTCACCAACAATTTTCTAATAAAAAAAAAAATTATATTACACTCCCCTAAAATTGAACATTCATTTCACACTTCTACTTTGCAGAGGGGCGCACTCTAAACTTAACTTACTAACAATATCTAATTAGAAGGAAACCTAAAAAAACAAAAAAAATCCAGTTCCGCTTGTATTGTATTCCTTGTCATTCTTTTAACAAATTATCCTTGTCCATTAGCACACACAGAACACAAATTAATATTTAATTGCTGTGTATTTCCCTCTCCAAATGCAATCGAGCGTAAATGCTTTCACTGATTTAAATTTCTAATATCGCTTACAGGTAAATAGCAGTGGTAAAAATTATTAAAATAAAAACTCAACCAATTTCTTCAGCTATCTTAGGCTGTATTGCCCTGAGGAGACTTGAATTTAATTTGGAAGAAATAAAAGTAGTCCAATTTTATATTTTACTCAGATTACTTTAGATATCTGGTAACATGTAGTCTCATGCAAGGACTTTGTTACTATGACCTTGTATCAATTAGAATACAGTTCTAATAAATCAGTTTCATTTTAACTGGAATGAGTTATTACTAGTGTATTAATTTTTTAAGATAAAAAATATTTTTTAAGATAAAACTAAAAATAAGAGCCCTGATACCAAATAAACTGATAAGGATTCAAATTATAATTACTTATAACATGGATCCCCCACGTGTCTGTCAGTTTTTCATACTGTGGGGGCTTGCATGCTGCTATGATGCTGGAAGCTATGTCACTGGTGTTCATACACCAGCTGGGTCACCCATGAAGGAAAGGTTTCAGGTGAGCTTCTAGACTAAGACAGACAAGGAAGAAGGACCCAGCAGTCTGCTTCCAAAAAGAACCAGCCAGTGAAAACCTTATGAATAGAAGCAGATCATTGTCTGATATAGTGCCAGAAGATGAGTTCCCCAGGTTGGAAGGCACTCAAAAGATGACTGGGGAAGAGCTGCCTCCTCAAAGTAGAGTTGACCTTAATGACATGGATGGAGTAAGCTTTCGGGACCTTCATTTGCTGATGTGGCGTGACTCAAAATGAGAAGAAACAGCTGCAAACATCCATTAATAGTTGGAACCTAGAATGTATGAAGTATGAATCTAGGAAAATTGCAAATGGTCAAAAATGAGAAGGAACACATAAACATCGATATCCTAGGCATTAGTGAGCTGAAATGGACTGGTATTGGCCATTTCGAATCAGACAATCATATATTCTCCTATGCTGGGAAAGACAACTTGAAGAGGAATGGTGTTGCATTCATCGTCAAAAAGAACATTTCATGATCTATCCTGAAGTACAACGTTGTCAGTGATAGGATAACATCCATATGCCTACAAGGAACACTAGTTAATACAAATAATATTCAAAATTACTCACCAACCACTAAGGCTAAAGATGAAGAAATTGAAGATTTTTATTAGCTTCTGCAGTCTGAAATTGATCGAACATGCGATCAGGATGCATTGATAATTACTGCTGATTGGAATGCAAAAGTTGGAAGCAAAGAAGAAGGATCGGTAGCTGGAAAATATGGCCTTGGTGATAGAAACAATGCCAGAGGTCGAATGATAGAATTTTGCACGACTAACCACTTCTTCATTGCAAATACCTTTTTAACCACTTCTTCATTGCAAATACCTTTTTTGACCAACATAAATGGCAACTATACACATAGACCTTCCCAGATGGAATACACAGGAATCAAATCAACTACCTCTGTGGAAAGAGACGATGGAAAAGTTCAATATCATCAGTTAGAACAAGACCTGGGGCCAACTGTGGAACAGACCATCAACTACTTATGTGTAAGTTCAGGAGCAAACTGAAAAAAATCAGAGCAAGTCCACAAGAGCCAAAATATGACCTTAAGTATATCCCACCTGAATTTAGAGATCATGTCAAGAACAGATTTGACGTATTGAATGCTAATGACCGAAGACCAGACAAGTTGTGGAATGACATCAAGGACATCATACATGAAGAAAGCAAAAGGTCATTAAAAAGACAACAAAGAAAGAAAAGACCAAAATGGACGTCAGAGGATACTCTGAAACTTGAAGTTGAACGTCAAGCAGCTAAAGCAAAAGGAAGATATGATGAAGTAAAAGAACTCAACAGAAGATTTCGAAGGGTGGCTAGAGAAGACAAGGTAAAGTATAATTACATGTGCAAAGAGCTGGAGATAGAAAACAAAAAGGGAATAACACTTGAGGCACTTCTCAAGCTGAAAGAACTGAAGAAAAAATTCAAGCCTCGAGTTTCAAGAGTGAAGGTTTCTATGGGGAAAATATTAAATGATGTAGGAACCATCAAAAGAAGATGGAAGGAATACACAGAGTCATTATACCAAAAAGAATTAGTTGATGTTCAACCATTTCAAGAGGTAGCATATGATCAGGAACTGATGGTACTGAAGGAAGAACTCCAGGCTGCACTGAAGGCATTGGCAAAAAACAAGGCTCCAGGAATTGATGGAATATCAATTGAGATGTTTCAGCAAATGGATGCAATGCTGGAAGTGCTCACTCATCTATACCAAGAAATTTGGAAGGCAGCTACCTGGACAAATGGCTGGAAGAGATCCGTATTTATACTTATTCCCAAGAAAGGTGATCCAACCGAATGTGGATATTATCAAATGATATCATTAATAACACCCAAGAGCAAAATTTTGCTGAAGATCATTCAAAAGTGGCTGCAGACGTACGTAGAGCGACAGGGGACTGCCAGAAATTCAGGCCCGATTCAGAAGAGGACGTGGAACCAGGGATATCTTTGCTGATGTCAGATGGGTCCTGGCTGAAAGCAGAGAATACCAGAAGGATGTTTACCTGTGTTTTATTGACTATGCAAAGGCATTCTACTGTGCTCATCATAACAAATTATGGACAACATTGAGAAGAATGGGAATTCCAGAATGCTTAATTGTGCTCTTGAGAAACCTGCACATAGATCAAGAGGCAGTTGTCCGGACAGAACAAGGGGATACTGAGTGGTTTAAAGTCAGGAACGGTGTACATCAGGGTTGTACCCTTTCACCATACCTACTCAGTCTATATGCTGAAAAAAATAATCTGAGATGCAGGTCTGTATGAGGAAGAACAGGGCATTGGCATTGGAGAAAGACTCATTAACAACCTGCATTATGCAGATGACACAGCCTTCCTTGCTGAAAGTGAAGACAAGGTGAAGCACTTACTGATGATCAAAGATCACAGCTTCAGTATGGATTGCACCTCAACAAAAAGAAAAGAAAAATCCTCACAACTGGACCAATAAGCAACATCATGATAAACTGAGAAAAGACTGAAGCTGTAAAGGGTTTCATTTTACTTGGATCCACAATCAACACCCATGGAAGCAGCAGTCAAGAAACCAAAAAGATGCGTTGCATTGGGTAAGTCTGCTGCAAAGAACCTCTTTAAAGTGTTGAAGAGCAAAGATGACACCTTGAAGACTAAGGTGGGCCTGGCCTAAGCCACAGTATATTCAATCGCATCATACGCATGCGAAACCTGGACAATGAATAAGAAAGACCGAAGAAGAATTGACACCTTTCAATTGTGGTGTTAGTGAAGAATATTGAATATACCATGGGCTGCCAAAAGAACAAACAAATCTGTCTTGGAAGAAGTACAACCAGAATGCTCCTTAGAACCAAGGATGGCAACACTATGTCTTACATACTTTGGACATGTTGTCAGGAGGGATCAGTCCCTGAAGGACATCATGCTTGGTAAAGTACAAGGTCAGTGGAAAAGAGAAAGACTGTCAATGAGATGGATTAACCCAGTGGCTGCAACAATGGGCTGAAGCATAACAAAGAATTGTGAGCATGGAGCAGGACTGGGCAGTGTTTCGTTCTGTGGCACATAGGGTCACTATGAGTCAGAACCAACTTGACGGCACCTAACAACAACAACATAACATGGAAAACTAAAAAGTAGAGAACTAAATTGCATTTTTTTTTATTTATAACTTTTGGGTAATTAAGAAATTTCATTATAAAATGAATTCTATGGGTATAGTGTTTTTTATTTGTTTTACTTAAGAAGGAATGCCTGGAGGTGGAGACAAGATGGTGGAATAGACAGACGCTTCCATCGAGCCCTCTTTACAAGAAAGACCCCAAAAAACAAGTGAAACTAGTATATTTGTGAAAAGCTAGGAGCTCTGAGCATCAAAGGCAAGCTTAGGCAACAAACTGAGGGGCAGGGGAAGGAAGAGGCCGTTCAGAAGCAGAGAGGAGTTACCGGACCTGAATCCCGGGGAGCCCTCAGGCACCATTCCTGGAGCGGAGGCAGCGGCAGCGAGCTGGTGCTAGCGTTCAGCTGCAGTTTCCTTAGGGAGAAGCAGCCAGCCACACAGACCACTCACACCTCCGGAACCTGAGAAGAAGGGTGCTCTCGGCAAAAGCTAAGTACTTGCGTATTTTTTACCACGCCTCCCCCATCCCCGAGCCAGCTTCAGAGGCTGAATCCCTAGGCCTGAGATAGACCCTGGTGAACACCGGGAGCTGTCCTCCTGGCCTTGGGGAAGGAAAAAATTTGCAACTGGGGGGAAAAGATAATTTGCTAGCTCCATTAACTGGGGGAGCTCAGGACAGAAGCAGCTCCTGTCCAGGCATAAACCGTCCGTGCACCTTGAGCACCTTTCCCTTCTGCATGGACCTGTGTGGGCCTATTTCAGGAGAATGGGCCCTTGTTGGCAAACTCCAACCATTTCAGCAGTGCGGTGGAGAGGTGGATGTTTGAGGTTTGATATTGCTTTGCCTATTAAACAAGGTCCTCACCTACCCACAACAGGGACCTAAGGACTGGTGGCTCCAACTGGGTCACCCAGCCACCCGTGACAGGGGTCCAGGGATAACTGGTACCTCCCAGTCCTTACAACAAAAACTTTGGGTACCCATGGTCTATCTGCAGAGCCAACCCACCAGCACACTCTAGGGAACAGAGACTCATTTTCCTCAGAGACACTTGGGGGTCGGTTCTCAGTGCCCTGCCTTGTTCAGAACGTGATACCCTGCTGCCATCAGATACAGGTATATACGCCAATCAATCCTGCCCCCCTTAAGACTGTAGGACAGAGCCTATGCCACACACTTGATATCAGCTACCTGAGAACCTGAGCTGAATTCATACAAGAAAACTGAATGGACTCCTAGACTGATATACCTGATAACAGCTCTAGCCACCTGGGGACAGGACACTAGAGTTCCAAAGGTGAAAATAACCAAGCTAGCTCACTCAAGCAACCCATACGGGCATACCAAAACACAATAAAGCAAGCAACTACGACACAGTAAGGAAGCATAAACTAATACAATAACATATAGATGGCTCGGAGACAACAGTCAATATCAAGTCACATAAAGAAACAGGCCATGATCACCTCAACAGGCTCTCAGAACAAAGAATCCAGGGATCTTTTAGATGAAAGTGCATTCCTGGAGTTACCAGATGCAGAATACAAAAGTTTAATATACAGAACCCTTCAAGACATCAGGAAGGAAATGAGGCAATATGCAGAACAAGCCAAGGAACATACAGATAAAACAACTGAATAAATCAGAAAGATTATTTGGGAACATAATGAAAAATTTAATAAGCTGGCAAAATCCATAAACAGATAGCAATCAGAAATTCAGAAGATTAACAATAAAATTACAGAATTAGATAACTCAGTAGAAAGTTAGAGGAGCAGAACTGAGCAAGTAGAAGCTAGAATTTCTGAACTAGAAGATAAATCACTAGGCACTAATATATTTGAAGAAAAATCAGATAAAAGAATTTAAAAAAAAAATGAAGAAACCTTAAGAATCATGTGGGAATCTATCCAAAGAAATAACCTAGGAGTGATTGGACTACCAGAAGAGGGAGGGATAACAGAAAACACAGAGAAAATTGTTGAGGATTTGATGGCAGCAAACTTCCCTGATATTGTGAAAGATGAGAAGATATCTATCCAAGGTGCTCATGGAACACCACATAAGGTATATCATAAAAGAAAGTCATCAAGACATATCATAATCAAGCTTGCCAAAACCAAAGATAAAGAGACAATTATAAGAACAACGAGGGATAAAAGAAAAGTCACCTACAAAGGAGAGCCAATAAAAATAAGCTCGGACTGCTCAGCAGAAACCCTGCAGGCAAGAAGGCAATGGGATGACATATTTAAAAAATTGAAGGAAAAAAATTACCTGCCAAGAATCATGTATCCATCAAAACTGTCTCTTAAATATGATGGTGAAATTAAGATATTTCCAGATAAACACAAGTTGAGGGAATTCTTAAAAACCAAACCAAAACTACAAGAAATACTAAAGAGTGTTCTTTGGTTAGGAAATCAACAATATCAGGTATCGAACCAAGACTAGAACACTGGGCAGAGCATTCAGAAGTCAACCCAGACAGGGAAATCCAGAAAAAAAAAAAAAAAAAAGCCCACAGGGTAACAGCGATGTTATTATATAAAAGAAGGCAACATTACAATAGTACAGAGGGACTAAGAAATGTAATCATACACTTTCCATATGGAGAGGAAGATACGGCGATACAAATAAATCAAACTTCGTTATAAATTGAGAAATATAGGGGTAAATAATAAGGTAACCATAAAGGAGACAAACTATGCTACTCATCAAAATAAAATACAAGGGAAAAATACAGACTCAGCAGAAACAAAATCAACAACAGATATGAGGAAAGGATAATATACAAAGAAAGTCTACTCAGCACATAAAATCAAGTGGAAAAAAGAAGCTGTCAACACACAAAAAGGACACCAAAATGATAGCACTAAATTCATAAACATACCTATCCATAATTACCCTGAATGTAAATGGACTAAATGCACCAATAAAGAGACAGAGAGTGGCAGAATGGATTAAAAAACAAGATCTGTCTATATGCTGCCTACAAGAGACACACCTTAGGCTTAGAGACACAAACTAAAACTCAAAGGACAGAAAAAAATCTATCAAGCAAACAATAATCAAAAAAGAACAGGAGTGGCAATATTAATTTCTGACAAAATAGACTTTCAAGTTAAATCCATCAGAAACGATAAGGAAGGACATTACATAATGATTAAAGGGACCATACACCAAGAAGATACAACCGTATTAAATATTTATGCACCCAATGACAGGGCTGCAAGATACATAAAACAAACTCTATCAGCATTGAAAAGTGAGATAGACAGCTCCACAATAATAGTAGGAGACTTCAACACATCACCTTCGGTGAAGGGCAGGAAAACCAGAAAGAAGCTCAATAAAGACACGGAAGATCTAAATGCCACAATCAGCCAACTTGACCTCATAGACCTATATAGTACATTCCACCCAATAGCAACCAAGTATACTTTCTTTTACAGTGTACATGGAACATTCTCTAGAATAGACCACATATTAGGTCATAAAGCAAGCCTTAGCAGAATCCAAAACATTAAAATATTACAAAGCATCTTCTCTGATCATAAGGCCATAAAAGTGGAAATCAATAACAGGAAAAGCAGGGAAAAGAAATCAAACACTTGAAAACTGAACAATACCCTGCTCAAAAAAGACTGGATTATAAAAGACATTAAGGGTGGAATTAAGAAATTCATAGAATCCAATGAGAATGAAAATACTTCCTAGCAGAATCTTTGGGACACAGCAAAAGCGGTGCTCAGAGGCCAATTTATATCAATAAATGCACACATCCAAAAAGAAGACAGGGCCAAAATCAAAGAACTATGCCTACAGCTTGAATAAATAGAAAGAGAGCAACAAAAGAAACCCACAGGTACCAGAAGAAAAGAAATAATAAAAATTAGAGCTGAACTAAATGTAATAGAAAACAGAAAAACAATTGAAAGAATTAACAAGACCAAAAGCTGGTTTTTTTAAAACTCAACAAAATTGATAAACCACTGGCCAAACTGACAGAAGAAAAACAGGAGAGGAAACAAATAACCCAAATAAGAAATGAGATGGGTGATATTACAACAGACCCAACTGAAATTAAAAGAATCATATCAGATTACTATGAAAAACTATACTCAAAAAAAATTGAAAACCTAGAAGAAATGGATGAATTCCTAGAAACACACTACCTACCTAAACTAACAGAAACAGAGGTAGAACAACTAAATAGACCCATAACAATAGAAGAGATTGAAAAGGTAATCAAAAAACTCCAAACAAAAAAAAAGTCCTGGTCTGGACAGCTTCACTGCAGAGTTCTACCAAACTTTCAGAGAAGAGTTAACACCACTACTACTAAAGGTATTTCAGAGCATAGAAAAGGATGGAATACTACCAAATTCATTCTGTGAAGCCACCATATCCCTGATACCAAAACCAAGTAAAGACACCACAAGAAAAGAAAATTATAGACCTATATCCCTCGTGAATGTAGATGCGAAAATCCTCAACAAAACTCTAGCCAATAGAATTCAACAACATATCAAAAAAATAATTCACCATGACCAAGTGGGATTCATCCCAGGTATGCAGGGATGGTTGAACATTAGAAAAACAATTTTGTAATCCGCCACATAAATAAAACAAAAGACAAGAATCACATGATTTTATCAATTGATGGAGAAAAGGCATTTGACAAAGTTCAACACTCATTTATGATAAAAAACTCTCAGCAAAATACAAACAGAAGGAAAATTTCTGAACATAATAAAGGGCGTTTATACAAAGCCAACAGCCAACATCATCCTAAATGGAGAGAGTCTGAAAACATTCCCATTGAGGCTGGGAACCAGACAAGGATGTCCTTTATCACCACTCTTATTCAACATTGTTCTGGAAGTCCTAGCCAGAGCAATTAGGCTAGATAAAGAAATAAAGGGCATCCAGATTGGCAAGGAGGAAGTAAAAGTATCTTTATTTGCAGATGACATGATCTTATACACAGAAAACCCTAAGGAATCCTCAAGAAAAGTACTGAAACTAATAGAAGAGTTCAGCAGATTATTCAGATTATTGGGATACAAGATAAACACACAAAATCAGTTGGATTCCTCTACAGCAACAAAAAGAATATCGAAGAGGAAATCACCAAATCAATGCCATTTACAGTAGCCCCCAAGAAGATAAAATACTCAGGAATAAATCTTACCAGAGATGTGAAAACTTATACAGAGAAAACTACAGTACATTTCTGCAAGAAACCAAAAGAGACCTACATAAGTGGAAGAACGTACCTTGCTCATGGATAGGAAGACTTAACATTATAAAAATGTCTATTCTACCAAAAGTGATCTGTACATTTAATGCAGTTCCGATCCAAATCCCAAGGACATTCTTTAATGCGTTGGAGAAACAAATCACCAATTTCATATGGAAGGGAAAGAGGCCCCCAGATAAATAAGGCATTACTGAAAAAGAACAAAGTGGAAGGCCTTACTTTACCTGATTTTAGAACCTATTATAGCTCCACAGTAGTCAAAACAGCCTGATATTGGTACAACAACAGATACATGGACCATTGTAACAGAATTGAGAATCCAGACATAAATCCATCCACATATGAGCAGCTGATATTTGACAAAGGCCGCAAAACAGTTAAATGGGGAAAAGACAGTCTGTTTAACAAACGGTGCTGGCATAACTGGATATCCATCTGCAAAAAAATGGATAAAGACCTGTACCTCACTCCATGCACAAAAACGAACTCCAAATGGATCAAAGACCTAAATATAAAATCTAAAATGATAAAGATCATGGAAGATAAAATAGGGACAATGTTTGGAGCCCTAATACGTGGCATAAACAGTACAGAAAACATTGTAAAGAACATAGAAGAAAAACTAGATAACTGGGAGCTCCTAAAAATCAAACACTTATGCTCATCCAAAAACTTCACCAAAAGAGTAAAAAGTACCTAAAGACTGGGAAAAAGTTTTTAGCTATGACATTTCTAATCAGCACCTGATTTCTAAAATCTATGTGATATTGCAAAAACTTAACTGCAGAAAGACAAATAACCCAATTAAAAAATGGGCAGAAGTTATGAGTAGACACTTCACTAAAGAAGACATTCAGGTAGCTAACACATGCATGAGGAAATGCGCAGAATCATTAGCCATTAGAGAAATGCATATCAAAACTACAATGAGATTTCATCTCACTCCAACAAGGCCGGCATTAATCCAAAAAACACAAAATCATAAATGCTGGAGAGGCTGTGGAGAGATTGGAACACTTTTACACTGCTGGCGGGAATGTCAAATGGTACAACCACTTTGGAAATCGATTTGGAGCTTCCTTAAAAAGTTAGAAATAGAACTACCATACGATCCAGCAATCCCACTCCTTGAATATATCCTAAAGAAATAAGAGCCTTTACAGGAACAGATACATGCACACCCGTGTTTATTGCAGCACTGTTTACAATAGCAAAAAGCTGGAAGCAACCAAGGTACCCATCAATGGATGAATGGTTAAATAAATTATGGTATTTTCAAAGGATGGAATACTTCGCATCGATGAAGAACAGTGAGGAATCTGTGAAACATTTCATAACATGGAGGAACCTGGAAGGCATTATGCTGAGTGAAATTAGTCAGTTGCAAAAGGACAAATATTGTATAAGACCACTAGTGTAAGAACTTGAGAAATAGTTTAAACTGAGAAGAAAACCTTCTTTTGTGGTTAAGAGAGGAGGCAGGGAGGGAGGGAGGATGGGAGAGGGGTATTCACTAATTAGATAGTAGATAATAACTTTTTTATGGTGATGGGAAATGCAGCACACACTACAGGGGAGGTCAGCACAATTGGACTAAACCAAAAGCAAAGAAGTTTCCTGAATAAACTGAATGCTTCGAAGGCCAGTGTAGCAGGAGCAGGGGTCGGGAGACGATGGTTTCAGGGGACATCTAAGTTAATTGGCATAATAAAACCTATTAACAAAACATTCTGCATCCCACTTTGAAGAGTGGCGTTTGCGGTCTTAAACGCTAGCAAGCAGCCATCTAAGATGCGTCAATTGGTCTCAATCCACCTGGATCAAAGGAAAATGAAGAACACCAAGGACACAAGGTGATTACGAGCCCAAGAGACAGAAAGGGCCACATGAACCAGCAACTACATCATCCTGAGACCTGAAGAACTAGATGGTGCCTGGCTACAACCAATGACTGCCCTGACAGGGAACACAACAGAGAACCCCTGAGGGAGCAGGAGAGCAGTAGGGTGCAGACCCCAAATTCTCATAAGACCAGACTTAATGGTCTGACTGAGACTGAAAGGACCCTGGTGGTCATGGCCCCCAAACCTTCTGTTGCCCCAGGACAGGAACCATTCCCGAAGCCAACTCTTCAGACGTGGATTGGACTGGACAATGGGTTGGAGAGGGATGCTGGTGAGGAGTGAGCTTCTTGGATCAAGTGGATACTTGAGACTAGGTTGGCATCTCCTGCCTGGAGGGGAGATGAGAGGGTGGAGGGGGTTAGAAGCTGGGGAAAAGGACACGAAAAGAGAGAGTGGTGAGAGAACAGGCTGTCTCATTAGGGGGAGAGTAATGGGGAATGTGTAACAAGGTTGTATATGGGTTTTTGTGTGAGAGACTGACTTGATTTGTAAACTTTCACTTAAAGCACAATAAAAATTATTAAAAAAAGAAGGAATGCCTGTAAAGATAATGATTCTTATGAGCTATATGTTTATTCTGAGAATCTGCCTTAATCGTTTTATCGTACTTTAGATCTGGGTTTACAGAACAAGTTAGTTTCTGATTAAACAATTAGTACACATATTGTTTTATGACATTGGCCACCAACACTCTCTTCTTCTTGTCCTTAGGTTCCCCTTAACAGCTTTACTAACCCCTCCTGCCTTCTCGTCCTTGCCCCTGAGCTGGTGTGCCCATGTAGTCTTGTTTTGTTTTATGGACTTATCTAACCTTTGACTGAAGGGTGAACCTCAGGAGTGACTTCAGTACTGATTTGAATGGTGTCTGGGAGCCATACTCTTTGTGTGTGCGTGTGTATGTTAGACTATTGTTCTATATTTTTCTGGGGCCCTCTATTATGATTCCCTTTCAGAGCAGATGGTGGTGATAGCCAGGCACCATATAGTTGTGCTAGACTCAGTCCGGTGGAGGCTGTGGTACTTGTGGTCCATTAGTCCTTTGGACTAACCTTTCCCTTGTATCTTTTGTTTTCTTCATTCTCCCTTCCTCCAGACAGGTTGGGACTAGTGGAGTATCTTAGATGGAGCCTCACAAGCTTTTAAAATGCCAGACACTACTCACCAAAGTAGGATGCAGAACATTCTCCTTATAAACTGTTATGCCAACTGAGCTAGATATACCAAGAGACCATGGTCTTTAGCCCTCAGCCCAATAATTCAGTCCCTGAGGGAGTTTGGATGTGTCTATGAAGTTTCCATGACCTTGCATCGGTCAAGTTGCCCTGACTTCCTGCATATTGTGTACTGTCTTACCCTTCACTGAAGTTACCACTTATCTATTGTCTAGTTTTTTTTCCCTCTTCCCCCTCCTCTCCACAGTAACTATCAAAGATTGTTTCTTTCTGTGTGTAAACCTTTTCATGAGCTTTTATAATAGTGATCTCATGCAGCATTTGTCCTTTTGTGATTGACTTATTTCACTTCACATGATGCCCTCCAGATTCAGGCATGTGATGATTTGCAGATTCATCATTGTTCTTTATTGTTGCATAGTATTTCAGTGTGTGTATGTACAATAACAGTCATCTGTTGGTGGGCACTTCGGCTGTCCCCATATTTTTGCTATTGTGAATAATGCTTCAATGAACATGGGTGTGCATATGTCTATTCCTGAGATGGCTCTTTGTTCTCAAGGATATATTCTTAGGAGCGGGATTGCTGGATCATATGGTATTTCTACTTCTAGCTTTTTAAGGAAATGCTATATTGTTTTCCAAAATGGTTGTACCATTTTACATTGCCCCCAGCAGGGCATAAGAGTTCTAGTCATCCTGCAGCCTCTCCAACATTTGCATTTTCTATTTTTTTGTTTGTTTCATGCCATTAATGTTGGGGTGAGATGGTATCTCATTGTAGTTTTGATTTACATTTTTTTTTAATGGCTAGTGATCACGAGCATTTCCTCATGTGTCTGTTAGTTGCCTCAATGTCTTCTTTGATGAAATGTCTGTTCATATCCTTTGGCCATTTGTGAACTGGATTATTTTTCCTTTTGTTGTAGAGGGTTTGGGTTTTCTTACAGATTTTAGAGATTAGAACCTTTGCCAGATTTGTCATAACCAAACATTTTTATCCAGTGTGTAGGTTCTCTTTTTAGTCTTTTGGTGAAGTCTTTTCCTGGGCATAAATGTTCAAGTTTTAGAAGATCCCAGTTATCTAGCTTATCTTCTGATGTTTTTATATTGTTAGTTATGGTTTGTATCCTATTTATGCTGTGTATGGGGTTGCTATGAGTTGGAACTGACTCAATGGCCTCTAGCATTACCCTATTTTTCTTCTATTGTCTTTATAGTTTTTGGTATTATATTTATGTCTTTGATCCATTTTGATTTAGTGTTTGTGTCTGGTGTGAGGTATGGGTCCTATTTCATTTTTTCAAAGATAGACATCCAGTTTTGACAGAACTGTTTGTTAAAAAGACTGTTTTTTCCCCATTTAATGGACTTTGGGCCCTTGTCGAAGATTAGGTGACCATAGGTGGATGAGTTTACCCCTGGGTTCTCGATTTTGTTCCATTGGTCAATGTGTCTGTGGTTGTACCAGTACCAGGCTTTGTTGACTACCATAGTTATATAAGACGTTCTGAGGTCAGGTAGTGTGAGCCCTACTTAATTCTTCTTAAATAGTGCTTTACTTATCTGGGGCCTCTTTCCATATAAAACTAAAGATTAGTTTCTCCATTTCATTAAAGAATGCTGTTGGTATTAAGATCAGGATTGCATTATATTTGTAGATTGCTTTGGGTTTTTTTTTTTTATTATTGGGGTATAATCGACATTTTTATAATGTTTTGTCTACCTATCCAGGAGCATGGTATGTTTTTCCATTCATGTAGGTCTCTTCTGGTTTCTCGCAGTAGTGTTTTATAGTTTCCTTTGTATAGGTCTTTTACATCCCTGGCAAGATTTATTCTTAAGTATTTCATTTTTTTAGGTGCTATGATAAATTGTATTGTTTTTCTGATTTCCATTGTGTATTTCTCTTTAATGGTGTATAGGAATCCAAATGATTTTTGTGTTTATCTTGTATCCTGTTACTCTGCTGAATTTTTGTATTAGTTCTGGTAGGTTTCATGTGGAGTCTTTTGGGTTCTCTATGTATAGTATCATATCATCCACAAATAGGGATGATTTTTCTTCTTCCTTACCAATTTGGATACCTTTTATTTCTTTGGTTTTTGTATAGTTGCCCTTTATTATGTTGAGGAATTTCCCTTCTATACCTATTTTATTGAGAGTTTTTATCAGGAATGGGTGTTGGACTTTGTCAAATGCCTTTTCTGTGTCAATTGAGATCATGTGATTCATTTTTTTTTGTTTTATTTGTATGGTGGATTACATTGATTTTCTAATATTGAGCCATTCTTGCATACCTGGTATGAATCCCATTTGGCCATGGTGTATTATTTTTTTAATATGATGCTGAATTCTATTGGCTAGAATTTTGTTGAGGATTTTTGCATCTATATTCATAAAAGATATCGGTCTGTATTTTTTTTTTTTTTTGGTGTCTTTGTGTAGTTTTGATATTACAGTTATGCTGCCTTCATTGAATGGATTTGGAAGTATCCCGTCCTTTACTGTGTTCTGAAATAATTTGAGTAGTGCTGGTGTGAGCTCTTCTCTGGTTGTTTGGTAGAATTCTCCAGTGAAGCCATCTGGATCAGGGTTTTTGTTGTTGTTGTTGGAAGATTTTTTAATTACATTTTCAATCTCTTCTCAGTTTGTGTTAGTTTAGGTAGTTAGCGTGTTTCTAGAAATTTGTCCACTTTCTCTAAATTTTCTAATTCGTAGGAGTATAGTTTTTCATAGTACTATGTTTTTTTTTTTTTTTTCCTATGTTATGATCCTTTTTATTTCAGTTGGGTCTGTTGTAATGCCCCCCATTTCCTTTCTTGTTTGGGTTATTTGCATCATTTCCTGATTTTCATTTGGCCAATTTTGTTGATCCTTTCAAACAACCAACTTTTGTTTTTGTAGATTCTCTTGTTTTTCTATTCTCTATTTCATTTATTTCTGCTCTAATCTGTATTATTTCCTTTCTTCTATTGGCTGTGGTCTTCTTTTGCTGTTTTCTATATGTTCGAGTTGTATAGCTTATGTTTTGATTTTGTCACTTTCTACTTTCTTAATGTATTCATGTATTGGTATAAATTGACGTCTGAGCACTGCATTTGCTGTTTCCCAAAGATTTTGGTATGATATGTTTTCATTTTTGTTTGATTACAGGAATTTTTGATGCCGTCTTTGATTTCTTCTCTTACCCAGTGGTTTTTCAACAAGGTGTTAATGAGTTTTGATAATCTGATTTTTTCCCCCTCACTCTTCCTGTTATTAATTTCTATTTTTATGGCATTTGATCAGGGAAGATGCTTTATATTATCTGTGTTTTGGATTTTTGTTGAGGGTTACTTGTGGCCTAAGATATGGTCTCTTGTAGAGAATGTTCCAAGTTGGAAAAGAATGTGTACTATGCGGCTTGTTATTGGGTCAAACTTGTATATATGTCTATGAAGTCAAACTGGTTCATTGTGGCCTTTAGATCTTCTGTATCTTTGTTGAGTTTCTTTCTAGATGCTCTGTCTTTTACCGAGAGTGGTGTGTTGAAGTCTCCTACTTATTGTGAAACTGTCAATTTCTCTTTTCAATGCTGTTACAGTTTGTTTCATGTATCTTGGAGCCCTATCTTTGTGTGTGTAGATATTTGTTATGGTTATGTTCTCATGGTGGATTGTCCCTTTAATCATTATACAATGTCCTTCCTTGTCTTTTATGGTGGATTTTGATTTAAAGTATATTTTATTTAAGATTAGTATTGTCACTCCTGCTCTTTTTTTGGTTGCTGCTTGATTGATTTATATAGTTTTTTCTATCCTTTGATTTTTAATATATTCATGTCTTTCTAATGTGTGTCTCTTGTAGACAGCGTATTGATGGATTTTTTTTAATCCATTCTGTCACTCTCTGTCTCTTTATGGGTGCATTTAAGCTGTTTATGTTCAATGTGATTATAGGTTTATTGCTGTCATTTTGTAGTCCTTTTTTTTTTTTCCTGTGGTGCTGATGTTTTCTTTGTTCCTCTTACTTTCCTGTGCTAAATTCCATTTGTTTGTGGATTACTTGTTTGTTCATTTGTTGCTTTTATTTTTGTAGATTTTGTGTTTTCTGAGGCTTTATGTTTTTTTTTCTTTATTTTAAATTTCTTTTTAAAATAATTCTTCATCATTAGTTGCAGTCCCCACGATGTGACAGCACACTCCCCCTTTCCACCCCAGGTTCCCCATGTCCATTTGACCAAGTCCTGTCCCCTCCTGCCTTCTCATCTTGCTTTTGGACAGAAACTTCCCATTTGGTCTTATATATATGATTGAACTAAGCAGCACATTCCTCATGTGTATTATTTTTTTTGTTTTATAATCCTGTCTAATCTTTGTCTGAAGTGTGGGCTTCAAAAATGGTTTCAGTTCTGGGTTAAGAGTGTGTCCAGGTACCATAGTTTTGGCAGCTCCTCCAGTCTTTGTCAGACCATCACGTCTGGTCTTTTTATGTGAATTTGAGTTCTGTTCTACATTTTTGTCCTGCTGTTTTTGAGATTATGGTGTGTTCCCTCTCAGGGTGGTTATTGGTGATACCTGGGAGCCATATAGTTCTTCTGGTCTCAAGTTGATGAAGTCTCTGGTTCATTTGATCTTTTAGTCCTTTGGGCTAGTATTTTCCTTGTGTCTTTGGTTTTCTTCACTCCATTTGCTATGAGTGGGATGAGACCAATTGAAATATTTTAGATGGCCACTTGCAAGTTTTTAAAACCCCAGAGGACACTCACCAAAGTGCGTGTATAATATTTTCTTAATAAACCTATGCCAATTGACCTAGATGTCCCCCAAAACTATGGTCCCCAGGCCCCAGTCATTTGTTGTTATTTTTGATGAGTAGGTTTGTTAACTCTCTTTGTATTTACCTTGCAACTTACTGCTATCTTCCTAAGTTTGGACCAGTTTTATTACTTGGTATCACCTTGACTTGGTACTTCCTCTCCATTTGAAAGTTCTATACCTATTTTGCTTATTCCCTCTTTTATTCTTCTGATGTTGTTGTCATTTACAGAGTGATCTCTCTGGTTCCTAGCTGTAAACCTTTTAGTTTTGTTTTAGCCTTAAGAGTTGATCACTTAGGCTGGTATCTGGCTGAAGCTGTCCTGTGTCAGAGATTCAGGTTGTTGTCTGATGTTGTTGGTTCTCTCACTGAAGAACTCCCTTTAAAATTTTTTGTAAGTTTCGTTTGGTTTTACAAATTCCCTTAAATTCTTTCTATCTGGAAATGTCCTAATTTTTCCATCATATTTGAGTGAGGGTTTTGCAGGATATGTTATTCTTGGTTGGTGGTGTTTCTTTTTTTTTTTTCTCCAAGGTTTTATATATGTCATCTAACTGAATAATTTCTTTAATAAGGATCAGCACAAAGTTGGTTTCTATGAGATAGAGGTAAAAGATGTCCCAAATGTCCAACTTTTCCAAGCTGCTGTACCATTCCATTGTCTCTAACAAAAATACTCCCTCTTGTGTCAGCACTCTCCCTCTTATCTTTGGATTCCCTAATTCACTGCAACATCTTACAGAACTCACTAACCATATAAAGGAAATGGCTCACTTGGTTATAGAGGCTGGCAAGTCCCAAATTTGTGGGTCAGGCATAGACTCCCCCTTCAGCAGCTCTCAGGATTCTTTCTTTGTCATTGAGTGTGATTATGATATGGCTTGGTGATTTTCTTTTGGGGTCTATTTTATATGGGGCTCATTGAGCTTCTTGGATGGACGACTTTTCATTTTCGATGATATTAGGGAAGTTTTCTGTTGTCAATCTTCACTGATTCTCTGTATTTTGTTTTCTCCCTTTGTTCCGAAATTCTGATCACTCACAAATTTTTGCTTTTGATTGTATCCCTCATCATTCTCAGGGTTTCTTCTTCTTTTCTTTGATTTTTCCTCAAATGTTTGAAGTATCCAAGGGTTTGTCTTCAAAATCACTGATCCTGTCTTCCATTGTTTCATATTTGCCCCTAAAACCTTCTATTGCACTGTCCATTGTTGAAATCATGTTGTTTATCTTTTGAATTTCTAATTTCTATTTTTTATGGTATCTAGTTTTTTTTTTATGTTGACATTTTGTTCCTGTACTGGTTTCCTGAGTTTTTCTGTTGCTTTGTCTTTGTTTTCCCTTATTTTGTCTGTATTTTCTATGATTTTGTCTTTTTCCTTATTTTTGTCTGCATTTTCTTTCATTTCTGGGAGAACCCTGAATATCACAGTTTTGCATTCCCTCTCAGGTAGTTACAGTGGCAGGTCATCTGGTGTTTTATTTTGGTCACTTTCTGAAACCATCCTGTCCTTTTTTTTTTTTTTTTAATGTTTTGATATTGTCTGTTGTCTCGGGACATTCAGGAATTATTTTCTTTGTTCATTGATTGTAGATTTTTTTGTTTCATCCTGCTTTTTTGTTTTATTAGGTTATGTATGCATGGGCAGGCTGGGCATATTTTATTGCTTGCTTGCCTGCAGGCATGATACTTTTCACCACCTTGTCCAAGTGGACATAGCCAGTCACTCAGCTATTGTGCAGTAGGGCAGGTCCAGTGAGGGTGGAGATATGGAAATGGTTAGTCTGTGGCATGAACTATGGCTGATAGAGTGGGGCCAGTGGGCAGTGCAGGGTGTGGCCCATGGGACCGTGTTGGTGCTGCTCAAGGGCAATGGCACTTGGTACATGGCGCAGACAAGCAGGAGGGAAGGGAGAGAATGTGATATGTGGAGCTAAGTGGGTGAGTGAAAGAAGAGAAAAACAAAAGCAAAAGAAAAAATGAAGGGAAAAAGTAAATAAAATGGTGGCACAATAGGATTCAGCCTTTGGAGTCAGGGCAGATCCATTGAGGCTGTTTGCCAGTGACTCTCTAGATGAGCAGTGAAGCTCGGCCTGTTAAGAATGGAGATGGGCATTGCATGGGCCTAGGTGGGTGGGAGGAAGGAAAGGAAAGGGGAAAGAGAGAAGAAGCCAACCAAGAAACAAACAATGAATAAATGAATTGTAAAAAAAAAAAGTAAAAACAAGAACAAAAAATGATGGGGAAAGTCAGCCATTGGGAATGGGTGGGGCTGAATTGGGGTGGCACAAGCTGATGTTTATCTCACCAGGCATCATGGCAGAGCCTGTCAAGAAGGGAAGGAGGCAGCACAGGGTTTATGTTGGAGGGAAAAAAGAAAAGGAAAAGGTGAAAGATAAAGAAAAATAAAAAAAATGTGACACTGAAGGAGGTGACCAGTGGCAGTGGAGCAGACCCAGGGAGTCTGTGTGCCAAAGGCTCTCCTACTGAGTGGTACAGCACAGTCCACCTAGGAAGGAGGGGGGAGAAGCACAGGCCGAGGTGAGTAAGAAAAAAAAAGGCAGGAAAAGAGAGAGAAGAATCAACAATAAAAAAAGAGAAAAACAAGCAAAAAAAAATAATAAATAAATAAAATGGTGCAGTGAAGGCCATTCGGTGATGGCAGCGCAGACTCAGGGAGGCCATGTGAAATGACTCTGCAGCCAAGTGGTGCAGCACAGCCCTTCGAGTAGGGATGGCAGTGGTGTACAGGGCTGGTTGGGTACAAGAAAGAAAAGGAGAGGGAAAGAAGAAACAGAAAAAAAAAAGAAAAGAAAAAGTAGCAAAGCAAACAAACCAAAAATTCACAGCCTGTTAAGAGGGAAGGGTTGGCACACGAGGCTAGCTGAATAGGAGAAAGGAAAGGAAGAAGGGAGAGAGAGAGGAGCAAAAAGAAAAACAAAAAAACCCAAACAAACAAAAATGGCCTGAAGGGGCTGGTGAGTAAGAGCAGGGCAGCAGTGAGCTGTGTCTCTCTGGCCAAGCGATCATGGCCCACTGGAAACCAGCCGGAGGTCACATAGAGGGAAGAAGGGTGGGGATGGAAAGGGTGTGTCCCTGTTTTCTGGGTGCTCTGTCTCCTGTTGAGAGGTCTGGGAAGTTGCCTTCCCATACTTCATGTTCATGGTCCTTGGTGGCTCAGGTCCAAGGTGGGGAATCCACCTCTCTGGCCAAGCAACCATGCCCCATTGGAAAGCAGCGGAGGCCACGTACACGGAAGAAGTGTGTGGGGTGGGAAAGTATGTATCCTTAGTTATCTGATGCTCTGTCTCCTGTTGGGAGCTCTGTGAAGTTGCCTTCTTGTACTCCCTGTTCGTAGTCCTTGGTGGCTGAGGTCCAAGATGGTTAATCTGTGTCACATTAGCTGATACCACACGTCCATTCCGTAGCTCTCTCCTCGTTCTCTATTCTCTGTCAGTTTCTTATTCCATTCAGTGCTTGATCGAGTTCTTTATTCCTTCATTTGATGCTGAGGGTTTCAACATTGACGTTTGTATCTGTTTAACTTAGTTTTTCAGCTCTTTGCTGCAGTGTGACGGCATGGTGATTCTGTTTATAGCACTACATTGGTTCTGCCTCCTTTCTTAATCCTTTTTTCTGAATTAAAAAATAAGAATAATACAGTGTTGATAATGGATTTATTCTATCCCCAACACCTTACATGCAGATCTCCATTTTGCTGATGAGAAACCTGAGGCTGGGGGATAATAATTGATTTGGTTCAGTTCACTTAGTAAAAAGAAGAGCTGATTTCAAATCCACGTCTGCCTTGCCTTAAGTCTTGTCTCCCTACTTTGCTACACACTTCTTCGTCAAAAAAAAAAATCATCTTTTAAGGTCTTTTGATATTTCTATCTTCACCTTTACCTATCTTCTTTGTATGAAAAAATCAATTATGTAGTGGTAACACTGTCTCAAGTACAATCTTCTGTTTGATTAAAAAATAATAGTAGCACTTATGACACCTAAGATACTTTGAATGTACTCCTGGAAATACCACAAACTAGACATGATTCAAAAACTCTGAAAAGAGGGACCTAAACAGCTAGGGGGTCCCAGAGATGAAATTAGGGTTTCTGTCCTGATAGTCAGCGATGGCCTTGCAGTGGGATTGTAAAGACTGAGGTTTTACCTGATAGAAATATCCACCAATAATTGCTGGTTTCCTTTTCTTCACCCTTTCTTTCTTATAAATATCAGTCACCAATTTATCAGTTACTTGAAAGAGATATGAAAGACATGTTCATAAAATTGAAGATGTGTATTCCTAGGAAGAGTAGATTAGGTATATTTCATAACAAAAACTGACCTCAAGAGACTTGGCCTCAAAATATGTTCCAGTAATTTCTTTTTATTAAGGGTTTTTAAAAAAATAATTTTTATTGTGCTTTAAGCGAAAGTTTAAAAATTAAGTCAGTTTCTCACACAAAAACTTATATACACCTTGCTACATAATCCCAATTACTCGCCCCATACTGATACAGCCCGCTCCCTCCCTTCATTCTATCTTTTTGTATCAATTTCACCAGCTTCTAACCCCCTCTACCTGTCTCATCTCCCCTCCAGGCAGGAGATACCAACGTAGTCTCAAGTGTCCACCTGATCCAAGAAACTCACTCCTCACCAACATCCCTCTCCAACCCATTGTCCAGTCCAATCCCTGTCTGAATAGTTGGCATTGGGAATGGTTCCTGTCCTGGGCCAACAGATGGTCTGGGGGCCGTGGCCACCAGAGTGCTTCTACTGTCAGTCAGACCATTAAGTCTGGTCTTTCTATGAGAATTTGGGGTCTGCATCCCACTGTTCTCCTGCTTACTCAGGGGTTCTTTGTTGTATTCCCTGTCAGGGCAGTCATCGGTTGTAGCCAGGCACCATCTAATTCTTCTGGTCTCAGGATGATGTAGTCTCTGATTCATGTGGTCCTTTCTGTCTCTTGGGCTCATAATTACCTTGTGTCCTTGGTGTTCTTCATTCTCCTTTGATCCAGATGGGTTGAGACCAGTTGATGCATCTTAGATGGCTGCTTGCTACTGTTTAAGACCCCAGGCACCACTCTTCAAAGTGGGATGAAGAATGTTTTCTTAATAGATTTTATTATGCCAATTGACTTACTTAGATGTCCCCTGAAACCGTGGTCCCCAAACCCCTGCCCCTGGTATGCTGGCCTTCGAAGCATTCGGTTTATTCAGGAAGTTTCTTTGCTTTTGGTTTAGTCCAGTTGTACTGACCTCCTCTGTATTGTGAGTTGTCTTTCCCTTCACCTAAAGTAGTTTTTATCTGCTATCTAATTAGTGAATACCCCTCTCCCGCCCTCCCTCCCTCCCATCTCTCGCAACCACAAAGGAGTGTTTTCTTCACAGTTTAAACTGTGTCTCAAGTTCTTATAATAGTGGTCTTATACAATATTTGTCCTTTTGCAACTTTCTAATTTCACTCAGCATAATGCCTTCCAGATTCCTCCATGTTATGAAATGTTTCACGGATTCATCACTGTTCTTTATTGATTCTTAATATTCCATCGTGCAAATATACCATAATTTATTTATCATTTCATTCATTGATGGGCACCTTGGTTGATTCCATCTTTTTGCTATTGTAAACAGTGCTGCAATAAACATGGGTGTGCATATATCTGTTCGAGTAAAGGCTCTTATTTCTCTGGGATATATTCCAAGGAGTGGGATTGCTGGACCATATGGTAGTTCTATTTCTACCTTCTTAAGGAAGTGGCAAATCTATTTCCAAAGTGGTTGTACCATTTGACATTCCCACCAGCAGTGTAGAAGTGTTCCAATCTCTCCACAGCCTCTCCAACATTTATTATTTTATGTTTTTTGGATTAATGCCAGCCTTGTTGGAGTGAGATGAAATCTCATTGTAGTTTTGATATGCATTTCTCTAATGGCTAATGATCGTGAGCATTTCCTCATGCATCTGCTACCTGAATGTCTTCTTTAGTGAAGTGTCTATTCATATCTTTTACCCATTTTTAATTGGGTTATTTGTCTTTTCATAGTTGAGTTTTTGCAGTATCTTACAGATTTTAGAGATCAAGTGCTGATTGGAAACGTCATAGCTAAAAACTTTTTCCCAGTCTGTAGGTAGTCTTTTTATTCTTTTGGTGAAGTCTTTAGATGAGCATAGGTGTTTGATAATTTAGGAGCTCCCAGTTACCTAGTATTTTTTCTGCATTCTTAACTGTCTTTTGTATACTGTTTATGCCATGTATTAGGGCTCCTAACATTGTCCCTATTTTTTTCTTCCATGATCTTTACAATTTTAGGTTTTATATTTAGGTCTTTGATCCATTTTGAGCTCATTTTTGTGCATGGAGTAAGGTATGGGTCATGTTTCATTTTTTTGCAGATGGATATCCAGTTACGCCAGCACCATTTGTTAAAAAGACTGTCTTTTCCCCATTTCACTGTTTTGGGGCCTTTGTCAAATATCAACTGCTCATATGTAGATGGATGTATTTCTGAATTCTCAATTCTGTTCCGATGGTCTATGTATCTGTTGTTGTACCAGTACCAGGCATTTTGACTACTGTGGCAGAATAATAGGTTCTAAAGCCAGGCAAAGTAAGGCCTCCCACTTTGTTCTTCTTTTTCAGTAATGCCTTACTTTTCTGGGGCCTCTTTCCCTTCCATATGAAGTTGATGATTTGTTTCTCCATCTCATTAAAGAATGTCGTTGGATTTGGATTGGAATTGCATTAAATGTATAGATCACTTTCGGTAGAATAGATATTTTTATAATGTTAAGTCTTCCTATCCATGAGCAAGGTATGTTCTTTCACTTATGTAAGTCCATTTCGGTTTCTTGCAGAAGTGTACTGTAGTTTTCTTTGTATAAGTCTTTTACATCTCTGGTAAGATTTATTCCTAAGTATTTTATCTTCTTGGGGGCTACTGTAAATGGCATTGATTTGATTTCCTCTTCGTTGTTCTTTTTGTTGCTGTAAAGGAATCCAACTGATTTTTTTGTTTATCTTGTATCCCGATACTCTGCTGAACTCTTCTATTAGTTTCAGTTTTCTTGAGGATTCCTTAGGGTTTTCTGTGTATAAGACCATGTCATCTACAAATAGAGATAATTTTAATTCTTCCTTGCCCATCTGGATGCTCTTTATTTCTTTCTCTAGCCTAATTGCTCTGGCTAGGACCTCCAACACAATGTTGAATACGAGCAGTGATAACGGGCATCCTTGTCTTGTTCCTGATCTCAGTGGGAATGCTTTCGGGCGCTCACTATTTAGGGTGATGTTGGATGTTGGCTTTGTATAAATGCCCTTTATTGTGTTGAAGAATTATCCTTCTATTCCTATTTTGCTGAGAGTTTTTATCATGAATGCGTGCTGAACTTTGTCAAATGCCTTTTGTGCATCAATTGATAAAATCATGTGATTTTTGTGTTTTGTTTTATTTATGTGGTGGATTACATGAATTGTTTTTCTAATATTGAACCATTCCTGCATACTGGTATGAATACCAATTTGTCATGTGAATTTTTTTTTTTGATATGTTGTTGAATTCTATTGGCTAGAATTTTGTTGAGGACTTTTGCATCTATGTTCATGATGGATATAGGTCTATAATTTTCTTTTCTTGTGGTGTCTTTACCTGGTTTTGATATCAGGGATACGGTGGCTTCATAGAATGAGTTTGGTAGTATTCTGTACTTTTCTATGCTCAGGAATACCTTTAGTAGTAGTGGTGTTAACTCTTCTCTGAATGTTTCTAGAACTCTGCAGTGAAGCTGTCCGGATCGGGGCTTTTTTTTATTGTTTGTTGTGATTTCAAAATCTTCTTTTGTTATGGGTCTTTTTAGTTTTTCTAACTCTGTTTGTGCTAGTTTAGGTGGGTAGTGTGTTTCTAGGAATTCATCCTTTTTTTCTAGGTTTTCAAATTTGTTAGAGTACAATTTTTCATAGTAACCTGATATGAGTCTTTTAATTTCAGTTGGGTCTGTAGTAATATTGCCCATCTCATTTCTTATTTGGGTTATTTGCTTCCTTTTCTGTTTTTCTTTTGTCAGTTTGGTCAGTGGTTTATCAATTTTGTTGATTTTTTCAAAGAACCAGCTTTGGGCCTTGTTAATTCTTTCAATTGTTTTTTCTGTTTTCTATTTCATTTAGTTCTGCTCTAATTTTTATTATTTCTTTTCTTCTGGTGCCTGTGGGTTTCTTTCGTTGCTCTCTTTCTATTTATTCAAGCTGTAGGTATAATTCTTTGATTTGGGCCCTTTCTTCTTTTTGGACGTGTGCATTTACTTACATAAATTGACCTCTGAGCCTAGCTTTTGCTGTGTCTCAAAGGTTCTGATAGGAAGTGTTTTCATTCTCATTGGATTCTATGAATTTCTTAACTCCATCCTTAGTGCCTTCTATCATCCAGTCTTTTTTTGAGCAGAGTATTGTTCAGTTTCCAAGTGTTTGATTTTTTTTCCCTGCTTTTCCTGTGATTGATTTCCACTTTTTTGACCTTATGGTCAGAGAAGAGGCTTTGTAATATTTCAATGTTTTGGATTCTGCTAAGGCTTGCTTTATGACCTAAGATGTGGTCTATTCTAGAGAATGTTCCATGTGCACTAGAAAAGAAATTATACTTGGCTGCTGTTGGGTGGAGTATTCTGTATATGTCTATGAGGTCAAGTTGGTCGATTGTGGCATTTAGATCTTCTGTGTCTTTATTAAGCTTCTTTCTGGATGTCCTGTCCAGAAAAAGTAGTGTGTTGAAGTCTCCTACTATTATTTTGGAGCTGTCTATCTCACTTTTCAGTGCTGATAGAGTTTGTCTTATGTATCTTGCAGCTCTGTCATTGGGTGCATAAATATTTAATATGGTTATATCTTCTTGGTGTATTGTCCCTTTAATCATTATTTAGTGTCCTTCCTTATCCTTTCTGATGGATTTAACTTTAAAGTCTATTTTGTCAGAAATTAATATTGCCACTGCTGCTCTTTTTTGGTTGTTGTTTGCTTGATATATTTTATTCCATCCTTTGAGTTTTAGTTTGTGTCTCTAAGTCTAAGGCGTGTCTTTTGTAGGCAGCATATAGACTGATCTTATTTTTTAACCCATTCTGCCACTCTCTGTCTCTTTATTGGTGCATTTTGCCCATTTACATTCAGCATAATTATGGATAGGTATGAATTTAGTGCTATCATTTTGATATCTTTTTTTTGTGTTGTTGACAGTTTCTTTTTTCCACTTAATTTTGTGTACTGAGTAGATTATCTTTATATATTGTCCTTTTCTCATATTTGTTGTTGCTGATTTTGTTTCTGCTGAGTCCGTATTTTTCCCTTGTATTTTATTTTGATGAGTAGGATAGTTTGTCTCCTTTGTGGTTACCTTATTATTTACCCCTATTTTTCTTAATTCAAATCTAGCTTATATTTCTTTGTATCGCCATATCTTCCTCTCCACATGGAAGGTCTATGATTACATTTCTTAGTCTTTCTTATGAGTTTAATGTTGTCTTCTTTTATACAATAAAATTGCTGTTACCCTGTTTTGAGCTTTTTTTTTTTTATAATCTTGCTTTGTTTTTTGGATTTCCCTGCCTGGGTTGACTTCTGGTTGCTCTTCCCAGTGTTCTAGTCTTGGGTTGATACCTGATATTATTGATTTCCTAACCAAAGAACTCCCTTTAGTATTTCTTATAGTTTTGGTTTGGTTTTTACAAATTCCCTAAACTTGTGTTTATCTGAAAATGCCTGAATTTCACCTTCATATTTAAGAGACATTTTTGCTGGATATATGATTCTCTGCTGTCAATTTTTTTCCTTAAATATTTAAAAAATATGTCATCCCATTGTGTTCTTGCCTGCATGGTTTCTGCCCAGTAGTCCGAGCTTATTCTTATTGGCTCTCCTTTGTAGGTGACTTTTTGTTTATCTCTCGCTGCTCTCGTAATTCTCTCTTTATCTTTGGTTTTGGCAAGTTTGATTATAATATGCCTTGGTGACTTTCTTTTAACATCTACCTTATGTGTAGTTTGATGAGCATCTTTGATAGATGCCTTCTCATCTTTCACGATATCAGGGAAGTTTTCTGCCAACAAATCTTTGACAATTCTCTCTGTATTTTCTGTTATCCCTCCCTGTTCTGATACTCCAATTACTTGTAGGTTATTTCTCTTGATACAGTCCCACATGATTCTTAAGTTTTCTTCATTTTTTAAAATTTTTTCATCTCATTTTTCTTCAAATATATTATTGCCAAGTGATATATCTTCAAGTTCAGAAATTCTGGCTTCTACTTGCTCAATTCTGGTCCTCTGACTTTCTTTTAAGTTGTCTAATTCTGTGATTTTATTGTTAATCTTCTGAATTTCTGATTGCTGTCTGTCTATGGATTTTTCCAGCTTATTAAACTTTTCATTATGTTCTTGAATAATCTTTCTAATTTCTTCAATTGCTTTATCTGTGCATTCTTCATATTGCCTCATTTCTTTCCTGATGTCTTGAAGGATTCTGTATATTAAACTTTTGTATTCTGGCTCTGGTAATTCCAGGGATGCACTTTGATCTAGAGGATCCCTGGGTTCTTTGTTTTGAGAGTTTGTTCAGGTGATCATGGTCTGTTTCTTTAGGTGACTCGATATTGACTGTTGCCTCTGAGCTATCTATAAGTTATTTTATTAGTTTATGCTTGCTTACTGTGTTGTAGCTTCTTGCTTTGTTTTGTTTTGATATACCCCTATGGGTTGCTTGAGTGAGCTATCTTGATTATTTTCACCTTTGGATCTCTGACATCCTGTCCCCAGCTGGCTAGAGCTGTTATCAAGTATATCAGTCTAGAAGTTCATTCACTTTTCTTGTATGAATTTAGCTTAGTTGTCCAGGTAGCTGATCATCAAGTGTGTGGAATAGGCTCTGTCCTACAGTCTTAGAGGGGCAGGGGTGTTTGGCTTATATACCAGCATCTGATTGCAACAGGGGGTCATGTTCTGAACAAGGCAGGGGCCTGAGAACCGACCCGTGAGTGTCTCTGAGGAAAGCTTGCCCCTGTTCCCTAGAGCATGCAGGTCGGTGGGTTCTGCAGAGGGACCATGGGCACCCAAAGTTTTTGTTGTAAGGACTGGGAGCTACCAGTTATCTTTGGGCCCCTGTCGCAGGTGGCTGTGTTACCTGAGTGAAGCTAGGAGTCTTTAGGTCCCTGATGTGGGTAGGTGAGGACCTAGTTTAATAGGTAAAGCAATGTCAGACACCAAACACCCACCTCCCCTCCGCACAGACGAAATGGTTATAGTCTGCCAACAGGGGCCTATTCTCCCTAAACAGGCCCACAGTTCCATGTAGAGGGGAAAGGTGCTCAAAGTCCATGGAGGATTTATGCCTGGGCAGGAGCCACTTCTGTCCTGAGCTCCCCTATTTAGTGGAGCTAGCAAATTATCTTTTCCCCCAATTGCAAATTTTTTCCTTCCCCAAGGCCGGGAGGATGGCTCTAGGTTCTCAACAGTGCCTATCTCAAGCCCAGTGAATTCAGCCACTGAAGCCTGCTTGGCGTGGGGGGGCGTGGTAAAACATACGAAGTACTTAGCTTTTGCTGAGCATGCAGTTCTTCTCAGGTTCCGGAGGTGTAAGTAGGCTGTGTGACTGGCTGCTTCTCCCTGAGGAAATTGCGGCCAAATCTAGTACCAGCCCACCACTGCTGTCGCTCTGGGAATGGGGCCTGAGGGCTCCCCACAATTCAGGTTTGGTAACTCCTCTCCACTTCTGAACAGTCTCTTCCTCTCCCTGCCCCTCAGTTCATTTTCTAAGCTTGCCTTTGAGGCTCAGGGCTACCAGCTTGTCACAAATATATTCATTTCACTTGTTTTTACGGGTCTTTGTTGTAAAGAGGGCTTGCCGGAAGCGTCTGTCTATTCTGTCATCTTGGCTCTGCGTCCTTGAGGCTTTTTTATTTACTTAGTATTTTTACTTTAACCAACTTTAAGTTGCTTCTCTTTTATTAACTAATCCCAGACAATTTCTACCTAAGTAGTGGGTCAATGTTTTAATTATTATTAATGCACGTTGTTAGGTGCCATGGAATCTGTTCCAACTGGTAGTTACCCTATGTACAGCAGAGGAAATACTGTCTGGTGTTGTACCATCCTGACACTCATTTTGCTTGAGCCCGTTGTTGCAGCCACTGTGTCAATCCATCTCATTGGGGGTCTTCCTCTTTTTCACTGACCCTCTGCTTTACCAAGCATGATATACTTTTCAAGGGGCTGATCTCTCCTAATAACATGTCCAAAGTATGTGAGATGAAGTCTTGCCACCCTTGCTTCTAAGGAGCTTTCTGGCTGTATTTCTTCCACGACAAATTAGTTCATTCTTTTGTCCATGATATATTCCATATTCTTCACCAACACCAAAATCCAAAGGTGTCATTTCTTCTTTGGTCTCCCTTTTACATTGTCCAATTTTACCATGTCTATGAATTTTTTTTTTTTTATGAGATGATTGAAAACACCAAGGCTTGGTTAAGACCCTCTTTAGTCTTCGAGATGACATTTTTGCTTTTTAATAATTTAAAGAGGTCTTTTTTTTTTTTTTTTTTTGCAGGAGATTCACCCAGTGTAATGGGTCTTTTGATTTCTTGACTGCTGATTCCATGGGTGTTAACTATGGATCAAAGTAAAACGAAATCCTTGACAACTTCAGTCTTTTTCCATTTATCATGATGTTGCTTATTGACCCAGTTATGAGGATTTTTATTTTCCTTTTGTTGAGGTATAATCCATACTGAAGGCTGTAGTCTTGGATCTTTTTCAGTAAGCTCAAGTTCTCTTCACTTTCAGCAAGCAAGGTTGTGTCATCTGCATAATGCAGGTTGTTAATAAGTCTTACTCCAATGCTGATGCCCCGTTCTTCTTCATATAGTCCAGCTGCTCAGATTATTTGCTCAGCATACAGACTGAATAAGTATTGTAAAATGATACAATGCTGACACACACCTTTCCTGACTTTATTCCTTTCAGTGTTCCCTTATTCTTTTCAAACAACTGCCTCTTGATCTATGTGCAGGTTCCTCATGAGCACATTTAAGTGTTCTGCGATCCCTGTTTTTTGCAATGCTATCAAAAATTAAAAATAATTTATCAATAATTTATTATGATCCACACAGTCAAATTCCTTTGAATAGTCAATAATATACAGATAAATATCTTTCTGGTATAATCTGCTCTCAGCCAGGATCGATCTGACATCAGCAATAATATGCCTGGTTCCATGTCATCTTCTGAATCCGATTTGAATTTCTGGTAGTTACCTGTTAAGGTACAGCTGCAGCCGCTTTTGAATGATCTTAAGCAAAATTTTAATTGTGTGTGATTTTAATGATATTGTTCAACAATTTCCACATTCTGTGAATCACTTTTCTTTGGAATAGGAATAAATATGGATTTCTTCCAGTTGGTTGTCCAGGTAGCTGTCTTCCAATTTTCTTGGCATAGAAGAGGGAACGCTTTGAGTGCTGCATTCATATGTTGAAATACTCAACTGGTCTTCTGTCAACTCCGGAACCTTGTTTTCGCCAATGCCTTCAGTGCAGTTTGGACCTCTTCCTTCAATATCTTTGGTTCCTGATCCTATGCTACCTCCTGAAATGTTTGAACCTTGACCAATTCTTTTTGGTATATTGACTGTGTATTTCTTCCATCATCTTTTGATGCTTCCTGTGTTGTTTAATATATTCCCCATAGAATTCTTCAATATTGCAACTTGAGGCTTGAATTTTTTCTTCAGTTCTTTCAGCTTGAGAAATGATGAATGTATTCTTCCCTTTTGATTGTCTAACTGCAGGTTTTGCACGTCATTATAATACAATACTTTACTTTGCCTTCTCGAGCTGCCCTTTGAATTCTTCTGTTCAGCTCTTTTACATCACTGTTCCTTCCTTTTGCTTTAGCTACTCTATATTCAGGAGAAAGTTTCAGAATTCTCTTCATTTAGGTCTTTCTTTTTCTCTCCTGTCTTTTTAATGGCCTTTTGCTTTCTTCGTGTATGATGTCCTTGATGTCATTCCACAACTTGTCTGCTGTTCTGTCATTAACATTCAATGTGTTAAATATATTCTTGAGATGGTCTCTAAATTCAGGTGGGATGTACTCAGGGTCATCCTTTGGCTCTTGTGGACTTGTTCTAATTTTCTTCAGCTTTAACTTGAACTGGCATATGAGCAATTGATGATCTGTTCCAAAGTCAACTACTGGCTTTTTTCTCACTGATGATATTAAGCTTTTCTATCGTCTCTTTACACTGATGTAGTAGATTTGAATCCTGTGTATTCCATCTGGTGAGGTTCACATGTATAGTGGCTGTTTATGTTGTTGAAAAAAGGTGTTTGCAATGAAGAAGTCATTGATCTTGCAATATAGTATCATGTGATCTTCGGCATTGTTTCTGTGCTGAGATGCTTCCAGAGCAAGGGAAGACTGATGACAAGGACCTACCTCCAGAGCCAATAGAGAAAACCTTCCCCTGGATCCAGCACCCTGAATTCAGACTTCTAGTCAACTAGACTGTGAGAGAATAAATTTTTGTTTGTCGAAGTCATCCACTTGTGTTATTTCTGTTATAGCAGCACTAGATAACTAAGATGGTGACCTTGCTTGTCATGGATTGAATTATGTCCCCCCCCCCAAAAAAAATATGCATCAGCTTGGTTAGACCATGATTCCCAGTATTGTGTGGTTGTCCTTCATTTTGTGATTGTAATTTTATGTTGAGAGGATTAAGGTGGGATTGTAACACTTCCCTTACTCAGGTCACCTCCCTGATTCAAGGTAAAGAGAGTTTCCTGGGGGTATGGCCTGCACCACCTTTTATCTCTCAAGAGATAAAAGGAAAGGGAAGCAAGCAGAGAGTTGGGGACCTCATACCACGAAGAAAGTGTTGGGAGCAGAGCACGTCCTTTGGATCCAGGGTCCCTGTGCCTGAGAAGCTCCCTGACCATGGGAAGATTGAGGACAAGGACCTTCCTCCAGAGCTGACAGAGAGAAAAAGCATCTCCTGGAGCCGATGCCCTGAATTTGGACTTGTAGCCTACTAGACTGTGACAAAATAAATTTCTGTTTGTTAAAGCCATCCACTTGTGGTATTTCTGTTATAGCAGCACTAAGACACTGCTGATATTTGAATACCAGTGGCATAGCTTCCAGCATCATAGCAATATGCAAGCCACCACAGTATGACAAACTGACAGACACAAGCAAAAATATATTATTAACTATTTTTGTTTAAATTGTGCATGTATGTGAGGCGTGAAACCCCTTTGCGGTAAACAATTTGAACTTTGGTTCTCTTTCCTGAAGGAGGACCACACCTGAGAACAATGAATGGGGATTGACCAGTGTAAGAGGGACTACCTGGGGGCCTGATACTAACTAAGGCAGGAGATGTCATCTATCATGAGTATTGATTAGGCAAATGAAAGACCTTGGAAGTTGAAGGCTCAATGGAGCTTCTGGGTTAGAGAAGCTCTTGGAGAGGAAGCATTTCCCCTGGGGACATGGAAACTTTGCTGAGTCCCCTCCCAACCTTCCGGCTTTGTGTTTGTATCCTTTTACCTTTGAGATTGAAGAAAGCCCTTTCTCTGCAATTTTTAAGTAGTTTTGATGGATTGTTGGACCTAAAAAACATAGAAGGGACCAACGCCTACTGACCTATCCCTGGGCAAATGGGGATGAGAGATAAAATGCTGCACTGGCAGCTGGGGTCTGAACTGACCAGAAAAGTCAAGCTGAGATTTCCCTGGACTGGTTTGATATCACAAGTTAGTGTCAATAGAAAGTAGAATTTGCTAGAGAGAATGACCCTTGATGATGCAATATACCACCTAAAACAATTCTGTGTGCTGCTGATGGAATACATACCACACTTTGAGAAATAATGCCCTTGTTTTAATTCCTTTGATGAATGACTTAGTCATCTTTCTCATACAGATCACAGAAGAGACATGTTCCTGAGTAGTCAATAGAAGGAACAGTTTTGGGTAGGTGGAGCATCAGTCCAATCAACTGTGATCAGGGATTGGATCACACAATCCAGCATCAGCTCAGTAAGGGCTGTGGACAATGAAATTTAGCAGGTATAAATGTAACTCCTGAGGGCCCTCATGGTACAGTGGTTAAGTGTTTGGCTGCTAAACAAAAGGTCAGCAGTTTAAATCTATCAGCTACTCCTTGGAAACCATATTGGGGCAGTTCTACTCTATCCTGTAGGGCTGCTATGAGTTGGAATTGACTCGACAGCAATAGGTTTGGTTTGAGTTTAAATGTAAATCCTAAATCACATTAAAAATAGCAACTTATCAAAAAAAATAATGAAGAAGATCTGGTTAGCAGTTCAAATGAAAAACAGATGGTAGTTTTGGCAAATCATAAGATTACTTTGAGTTAATAATATGATATAGCACATTTAAAGGACAATGATAAACTAGTGTGTGTCTGGCACAGTTACCAAAAGGGGAAGGCTGTATCAATTTATGAGATATGTGTAATTGAATCGGCATTGGGGACTAATAACAATAATAATAAAAAAAAAGCCTTAAATATTTAACGTGTTGCCATGTGGAACAGAAAAAAAATATTAGCCAGCCCTGTGTTACATCCATGGGCAGGAACAACATAGGTCGGTTTTGGAGCATTGTGAGGGACAGCTTTCAATAATTCAGAAATGTTCCAAAGTAGAAAATTCTAGTGTGGCCAAATGGAGGTCAAATATCTCTCTTTCAAAGAGTCAGCACAGGCACTTTTGAATCAATAAAGAAGTTTAGCTTAATGTATATAAATTTTTATTTCTAAGACTCTAAGAAATTATTTTAATATAGTGAAATTTTTTGACTATCTGTCATTTTGTTGTACTGTGTTGGCTTTCGTGTTGATGTGATGTTGGAAGCTAAGCCACCAGTATTTCAAATACCAGTAGGGTCGCCGTGGTGGAAAAGTTTCTTTGTAGCTTCCAGACTAAGACAGACTAGAAAGAAAGGTCTGGTGATCTGTTCCAAAAGTTAGCCCATAAAAACCATATGGATCACCACGAAATATAGTCTGATGTAATACTGGAAGATGAGCCCCCTAGGTTGGAAGGTTCTCAACAATGGGTTCAAACATAACGACAATCATGAAGATGGTACAGGACTGGGCCGTGTTTCATTCTGTTGTGCATTGATTTGCCATGAATCAGAGCTAACTGAATGGCAACTAAAAACAACACAGTGAAATTTTTACAGTTAAATTCAGACATTAAGATAGTATTGTGCTAGGCATTTACAAGAACAAATCTCTGAAAGTTTCATAATACTGTGTTTGAACTGTCCTAATAATTTCTAAATAAATCTCCATGTTCAGTCACAAACTTTTTTGAAAGCCTCATGTTGGAAAGGAGCTCTCCACATTCCATTTTTGTTCTGTAGAGATTTTTCTCCACATAACTAAGCTTTCAGAGCTGCAAGCAATTCATACAACTTAGTAATGACTTTTTTTTTAATTTTACTTTAGATGAAGGTTTACAGAACAAACTAGTTTCTCATTAAAAAGTTAGTACACATATTGTTTTATAACATTGGTTAACAATCCCAAGACATGTCAACATGTTAACAGAGAGTCCAGAGGCCATGTCTTCTGGAGTTTCTCCAGTCTCAGCCAGGCAATTAAGTCTGGTCTTTTTATATGAATTCAAGTTCTGCACCTCCACTTTTCTCCTGTTTCATCAGGGATTCTCTACTGTGTTCCCTGTCAGGGGGTCATTGGCGGTAGCTGGGCACCATCTAATTCTTCTGGTCTCAGGCTGATGTAGCCTCTGGTTTATGCGGCCCTTTGTGTCTCTTGGGCTAATATTTTCCTTGAGTCTTTGGTATTCTCCATTCTCCTTTGCTCTAGGTGGGATGAGACCAACTGATGCATCTTAGATGGCAGCTTGCACGATTTTAAGACCCCAGACACCACTTGCCAAAGTGGGATGCAGAACATTTTCTTAATAAACTTTGTTATGCCGATTGACCTATATGTCCCCTGAAAGCATGGTTCCCAGACCCCCGCCCCTGCTACTCTGTGCCTCGAAGTATTTGGTTGTGTTCAGGAAACTTCTTAGCTTTTGTCATAGGCCAGTTGTGCTGACTTCCCCTGTATTGTGTGTTGTCTTTCCCTTCACCTAAGATAATTCTCATGTACCACTTATTTAGTGATTTCCCTTCTCCTTCCCTCTCCACCCTTGTAACCATCAAATAATATTTTCTTCTGTGTTTAATTAAACCTTTTCATGAGTTATTATAATAGTGGTCTCATAAAATATTTGTTCTTTTGCGACTAATTCAGCATAATGCCTTCCAGCTTCATCCACGTAATGAGATGTTTTGCAGATTCATCATTATTCTTTATTGTAAGGTAGTATTCCATTGTGTGAATATACCATAATATACGGGCACTTGGGTTGTCTCCATTTTTTGCTATTGTAAACAGTGCTGCAATGAATATGGGTGTGCATGTAGTATCTATTCCTGTGAGGGCTCTTATTTCTCTAGGACATATTCAAAGGACTGAGATTGTTAGATCATATGGTAGCTCTATTTCCGGCTTTTTAAGGAATTGCCAAATCAATTTCCAAAGTGGTTGTACAATTTTACATTTCCACCAGTAGTGTATAAGTGTTCCAGTATCTCCACAACCTCTCCAACATTTATTATTTTGTGTTTTTTGGATTAATGCTAGCCTTTTGGGGGAGAGATGGTATCTCATTGTAGTTTGGATTTGCATTTTTCAAATGGCTAATGAGCATTTCCTCATGTATCTGTTAGCCACCCGAAAGTCTTCTTTGATGAAGTGTCTGTTCATACCCTTTTTTAAATTGGGTTATTTGTCTTTTTGTTGTTGAAGTTTTGCAGTATCTTGTAGATTTTAGAGATTAGACCCTAATCAGGCATGTCATAGCCAAGAACTTTTTCCCAGTCTGTAGGTTGTCTTTTTACTCTTTGGTGAAGTCTTCGGTGAGCAGAAATGAATCATTTTTACGAGTTGCCAGTTATGTAGTTTCTCTTCTGATGTTTTTGCATTGTTAATTATGTTTTGTATTCTGTTTATGCCATTTATTAGGGTTCCTATCTTTGTTTCTGTTTTTTTATTCCATGATATTTATTGTTTCAGATTTTATATTTAGGTCTTTGATTCATTTTGAGTTAGTTTTTGTTCATGGTGTGAGGTATGACTCTTGTTTCATTTTTTTTACAGGTAAATATCCAGTTAGCCAGCACCACTTGTTAAAGAGACTGTCTTTTCCCCATTTGAAGGACTTTGGCTGTTTGTCAAATGTCAGCTTTTCATAAAAAAAAAAAAAAAATAGGTGGATGAATTTACATCTGAGTTCTCAATTCTGTTCCACTGGACTATGTATTTGCAGTGGTACCTGTACCATGCTGTTTTGACTCCTGTGCTGGTATAAAAATTTCTAAAATCAGGTAGAGCGAGGCCTCCCACTTAGTTCTTCTTTTTCAGTAATGTTTTCCTTATCTGGGGCTGCTTCCCTTTCCATATGAAGTTGGTGATTTTTTTGTCCATCTCATTTAAAAAAAGTCATTGAAATGTGGATTGGACTTGTATCTGTAGATCATTTTGGGTAGAGCTGATACTTTCTCAATGTTGAGTCTTCCTATCCATGAATTATTTTTTTTTTTTGATATATTGTTGAATTCTATTGGCTAGAATTTTGTTGAGGATTTTTGTATCTAAGTTCATGAGGGATATATGTCTGCAATTTTCTTTTTTTGTGGTGTCTTTACCAGGTTTTGGTTATCAGAGTTATGCTGACTTTATAGAATAAGTTTAGCAGTATTCCTTCCTTTTCTATGGTCTGAAATACCTTTAGCAGTTGTGGTGTTATATCTTTTCTGGAAGTTTGGTAGAACTCTCCAGTGAAGTCCTCAGGGCCAGGGCTTTGTTGTTGTTGTTTTTGGGAGTTTTTAAATAACCTTTTCAATCTCTTCTTTTGTTATAGGTTTATTTATTTGTTCTACCTCTGTTTGTGTTAGTTTAGGTAGGTAGTGTGTTTGTAGAAATTTGTCCACATCCTCTAGATTTTCAAGTTTGTTAGAGTACAATTTTTCATAGTATTCTGTTATGATTCTTTCAATATCAGCTGGATCTGTTGTGATAACAGCCATCTCATTTCTTAAATGGGTTATTTGCTTCCTGTCATGTTATTCTTTTGTCAGTTTGGTCAATGTTTTATCAATTTTGTTGATCTTTTCAAAGAACTATCTTTTGGTCTTTTAACTCTTTCAATTGTTTTTCTATTCTCTGTTTCATTTAATTCTGCTCTAATTTTTATTATTTCATTTCTTCTTGTGCCTGAGGGCTTCTTTTGCTGTTCTCTATTTGTTCAAGTTATTGTTTTTAATAACTTTTTTTTTGTATTAATGTTTTGATTATGACGCTTTTTTTTTTTTTGGATGTGTGCATTTATTGCTATAAATTGAGTAGTACTTTTGCTGCGTTCCAAAGGTTCTGATAGGATGTGTTTACATTCTCATTTGATTCTGTGAATTTCTTCATTCCATCCTTAATTTCTTAAGTTGTTCAGTTTCTATGTATTTGATATTTCTCCTTTGTTTTTCTGTTACTGATTTCTACATTTATGGCTTTATAGTCAGAAAAGATGCTTTGTAATATTTCGATGTTTTGGATTCTGTTAAGGCTTCCTTTGTGGCCTAATATATGGTCTATTCTGGAGAATGTTCCAGGTGAGTTGGAAAAGAAAGCATACTTGGCTTCTGTTGGATGTTGTTTTCTGTATATGTCTATGAGATCAAGTTGGCTGATTGTGGCATTTAGATCTTCCGTATTTATATTGAGCTTTTTTTCTGGATGTTCTGTCCTTCACCTAAAATGGTATATTGAACTCTCCTACTATTATTCTGGAGCTGACTTTGTCTCTTTTTTCAATGCTGTTAGGGTATGTATTTTGGAGCCCTGTCATTGGGTGCATAAATAATTATGGTTATGTCCTCCTAGTATAAAAAAAAAGTATAGTGACCCTTTAATCATTATGTAGTGATCTTCCTTACCCTTTTTCGTGGATTTTGTTTTAAAGTTTTTTTTTGTCAGAGATTAATATTGCCACTGCTGCTCTGTTCTGATGGTTGTTTGCTTGAGTTTTAGTTCGTTTGATTATAATATGTCTTGGTGACTTTCTTTTGGGATCTACCTTGTGTGAGGTTCAATGAGCTTCTTGGATAGTTATCTTCTCAACTTTCACGATATCAGGGAAGTTTTCTGCCATCAAATCTTCAACAATTCTCTCTTTATTTTCTGTTATCCCTCTCTCTCCATCCCCCCCAACCCATTCTGGTACTACAGTCACTCATAGGTTATTCCTCTTGATAGAGTGCCATGTTATTCTTCATTAAAAAAAAAAAAATTCTTTTATCTGATTTTTCCTCAAATAAGTTGGTGTCAAGTGCTTTATCTTCAGTCTCTCTAATTCTGACTTCCATTGTGTCAATTCTGCTCCTATGACTTTCTATTGAGTTGTCTAATTCTGAAATTTTATTATCTTTTGAATTTCATATTTGGGGTCTTTCTATGGATTCTTGCAGCCTGTTAAATTTGTCATTATACCCTGTATGACCTTCTTAAATTCCTCTATTGCTTTGTCTGTATTTTCCTTGACTTGTTCTGCATTTTGCCTGATCTCTTGAAGAGCTCTGTATATTAATCTTGTGAATTCTATCTCCAGTAATTCGAAGAAGTTCTCTTTCTTTGATCTTTGTGGCTTGTTGAAGCCATCATGTTCTGCCTCTTTGTATGATTTGATATTGAATGTTGTCTCTGAGTCATCAATAAGTTATTATATTTATTTATTTAATGTTTGCTTACTGTGTTCTAGCTTCTTGTTTGTTTTGTTTTGACCTGTCCAAATAGGCTGGTCATATGAGCTAGTTTGATTTTTGGCGTCCTTGAAGCTCTCACGTCCTGTTACTGGGTGTTTAGAGCTGTTACTAGGTATGTGAGCCCAGGAGTCCATTTACTTTTCTTGTATGGATTCAATTCAGGTGTCCAGGCCATTGGTTACCAAGTGTGTGGTGCAGGCTCTCCCCTACAGTCCTAGATGGGCAGGGGTGATTAGAGTAGGCATAGGTATCTGGCTTCAATCGGGGGTCATGCGCTGAGCAAGGCAGGGGGTTGACAGCTGCCTCCAAATGTCTGGGTGGAAGGCATGTCCCTGTTCCCTAGAGCACATAGGTGGGTGGGTTTTGCAGCCAGACTTTGGGCACCCAATGCTGTTGGCTGTAAGGACTTGGAGGCATCTCTTATTCTTGGACCCCTGTCACAGGTGGGTAGATGAAGTGGGTAGAGCCACCAGTCCTTAGGCTCCTGATATGGATAGGTGAAAAAACCCACTTAATGGGCAGGGTGGTGTCAAATGTTATGAACCCGCCACTTCCCCTTAAAGCTGATGCAGTTGAAAATAGGCTTCAGCTATATAGCCTGTTGTACTGTGCTAATGAGGTCTGTGCTGTTGAAACTGGCCCACACAGGTCTATGCAGGAGTGAAAAGCATTGAAAATCTGTGGACCCGTTATGCTTGTACCTAGCTCCTGAATTCCTGGCTTAGGGGAACTGCCAGGTTATTTTTTCCTGTTTGTTAATTTGTTCCATCTCCAAAGCTTGGGGTGCTCAATGGGTCCTACTTCTGGCCCAGGGAGTGCAACAATCACTGAAGCTGGACTGGGATCCCAGAGCAGAGGGCAGGTTAATGGGAGAAAGGTACTTCTCAAAGTGGTGATTTTTTTTTTTTATCTGTGGTAGGTTAGGCAACTGTATTTATCTTTTGCCAATTGAGCAACACTTCTCACTGGCTTTGGGGGCTTGAGCAGAGTCTCTGCCACTTGGTCTCTCCCGATGTGGAAAATGTCTTGACTGTAATCTTTACAAAAGCAGATCACTGCTCCTTATTTCCACAGTGCTGCTAGGTGGCTTTGAACCTCCTACCTTTTGGTTAGTAGCCCATCCCAAGCTTAGAATTATCTAAGTAATATATTATAAATCATTGTTGTTGTTCTTATGTGTCTTCGAGTTGTTTCCTACTCACAGTGACCCTATATACATCGGAGTGAAACACTGCCCAGTCCTGCACCAAACTCACAATCATTGCTATGTTTGGGCCCATTGTTGCAGCCACTATCATTGAGGGTCTTTCTCTTTTTTGCTGACCTACTTCAGCGAGCCTGATGTCCTTCTCCAGGGACTGGTTCTCCTGATAACACTTCCAAAGTGTGTGAGATGTAGTCTCTCTTGCCACCCTTGCTCCTAAGGAGCATTCTGGTTGCACTTCTTCCAAGACAGATTTTTTTGTTCTTCTGGCAGTCCTTGGTATATTCAATATTCGTTGTTAACACCATAGTTCAAAGGCATAATTTTTTCTTAGGTCTTCCTTATTCATTGTCCAGCTTTCACATGCATATGAGGCAATTGAAAACACCATGGCTTGTCCTCAAGATGACATCTTTGCTTTTTAACACTTCAAAGAAGTGTTTTGGAGTGTATTTGCCCAATGCAATGGGTCCTTTGATTTCTTGACTTGTGCTTCCATTGGTATTGATTGTGGATCCAAGTCAAATGAAATCCTTTACAACTTCAATGTTTTCTGAGTTTATCTTGATGTAGCTTATTAGTTCAGTTGTGAGGATTTTTGTTTTCTTTACATTGGGGTGTAATCCATACTGAAGACTGTAGTCTTTGATCTTCATCAATAAGTGTGTTAAGTCCTGTTTGCTTTCAGCAAGCTTTCATCACTACTATGATGAAATATTCATACTATTTGTTAACAAAATCCAACATTTTTTTATTTCCTTAGTAGTAAAAACAGTTGACTCATTCTGTTACTTTTAACAATTCACTTAGTTATTAGAAAGTTGCGGTAGTTTGAATGTCTTGTTGATTGTGATAAATGGCAGAATGCATAGTGACATGCTGAGAGTCAAAAACTGTGAAAATAAATACATGCAAAATAATATCCACCAACATAGCTCAGATTAAGTTTCCCCTTTCGTCTTGCAGAGTATGGACATCATACATCTGCATGTAGAGAAGGCTTATAAGATTCAAAGCTAGTTTTAGATTATTTAGGTTTTAAAATCATGTTTCTTAATTTTACTGAAAATTACAGCTCTGTCTTTCTTAAAAATCACTGGCATAAGTGTTTTTAGTTCATATATACATATAGAATGGAAGATAAAGATACATCAGTTTTCATTTCATAATAAAAAAATAGTGTTAGATAAAACTCCATAATTTTAAAATATCTACCCACTCAATAATCTTCCATTGTAGATTTTGCTGAGGATAATAATTATTAAAAACTAGCCCTAAGCAAGCTATTGCTGAAATCTAAGTTGTTTCTGGACAGGATTTTGTTGTTGTTATTTTATGAAAAACTGTAAGTGAAATCTTATTTCACACAAATACATATTTTCAAGTGCACAAGAATCTCCAGTGATGTTTTTACTGTGTTGAAATTGGGCTATTCGAACACAAGAGAAATTCTCAAATTCCATTGCCTCCAACTCTATTTTGATTTGGCCATTGTCTTATCCTTTACCTACTAAAAGAGATAGTCTTTCATTAAATAGCTATTAATGATAAATCTTAGGTTAAAAAGGAAAAAATTCATCACATATTTATTTTCTCAACAGTATCTCTCTGGTGTATAAAAAATTTATTTTCTCATAAAATAGTTAATAAAATTTTCTTTAATTCACTTCATCCATGCTAAAGTTTTCTTTATAAAATCAGATAATATGCCTCTGGCTGTCACAGTATTCACTAGTTCTTCCCATAGGTATGTTACACAGATTTAGAATACATCTGTCAGATAAGCTAAGAAACAGGTAAACCTTGTATTTTTGAACTTATTAACATTACTGTTTTGGTTGCAAAAACACTAGCTGATTTTTATAACTCATTTCAAAAATAGGACTAGGCACTGGCCACCTGGGAAATCCACTTCACTTCTATGTGGAAAAGAGATGAAGTTGGTTATATACTAATTTTTCTTCATGAAAAGCCCTGAATTGGCGATATGTTGAGCATATTTTCTTATGAAATTTACTGGTTGTTGCAGCAGTAAAAAGAGCTTCTAAACTGATAATTAAGGAATTCACCAAAAGGCCAAGAGATCACAACATGTTTTCCTCAGCAACATATATCTGGCTTGATCGATGCTAATAAGAGGCCTTCTTAAGAAACATGAAAGTCCAAATAACCTCAGGTTTCTGACATAATCAAACTATACCCTTTATAGTGTGTCAAGGCCATGGCCATGTCCCTTGTGACCACTATGATGTGTAATAAAGTCCCAAACAATCTAGATGGTTTAAGGTTGACACTTGAAAATCCTGCATCATAAATGCTATGATCATTGGATTTTCTTTGGGCAAATTAACCCATAACAAAGATATATGAAATTTAAGGAACAGTATATGGTTGCTGTGAGTCATAATCTGCTGGACAGCAAAGGGTTTAGTTTTTTTTTTTTTTTAATAGTAAGCAAAAGGAGCCCTGGTGGCCAGTGGTTAAGTACCCTGCTGATAACGAAAAGGTTGGTGCTTTCAAAAAGTTGCCGCTTCGTAAAAGAAATATTTGGCAGTCAGCTTCTGTAAAGATTACATCCATGAAAACCCTGTGGGTCAACTCTACTCTGTCCTATAGGATCACTATGAGTTGGAATTGACTCAATGGCAACAGTTTTTTTTTTTTTTTTTTTGGTTTGTAGTAGGCAAAGGAGTCCCTCAGTGGCACAAATGTTGAGCACTTGGCTACTAATTGAAAGGCTGGTGAGTTCAATGCACCCAGAGGCACCTTGGAAGAAAGGCCTAGCAGTCTGCTTCCCAAAAGTCACAGCCATTGAAATCCCTGTGGAATGCAGCTCTACCCTGACACACATGGGTTCACCAAGAGTTGGAATCCACTCTATGGAAACTTTTTTTTTTTAATAAGCAAAGCAAAATGTTCACGATAGTACATTGAAGACTATGATATGACAAAGAGAAAAATGTTAAGGAAATTGGCTCTTCTGTTTTTATTTTAGACATGAAGTTCTTTAGCCCATCTAGAAGTAAACAATGCCTTGAAAAATATTCTCTCTCTTTCATTCACCCTCTCTCTCACACTTTCTGTCTTTCTTTATCTTCCTGTTGGGTGCCTCAAAACAACAGTTATAGCAATTGTAGTCTCCTGATAGAGAATTCAAGGATTTATGGATTCTATTTTTTTTTTATTTCTAGAAACAATCAACAAACTTATGACCAATATTACAATGGAAAAAAACATTTTCAGAATATGTTTCTGGAAATTGTCATTGCTGCTAACTTGCTGGTGGTGTCTTTCTAGTTAGTAAGAAAAAAGAGGAACCTAAAAATTTCTTATAAAATGTATTAATGAAGACATCATGGTGAAAACACATAAATATGGTCACTGTCCTCATGTTTTTCATGTAGTTTAAGAAGAATTTCTCCATATTTGGTATCAGTAATAATTGTTTTGGAAATCCTCTATGCCACTGGCAATTTCCTGAGAGTCATTCTTTAAACCAGAGTTTAGCAGACTTTTTCTGTAAGGAGATAAACAGTATGATATTAGGCTTGTGAGCCCTATGGTTTCTGTAGACTATTTAATTCTGCTGTTATAGCATGAAAACAGCTAGAAACTACACATAAACAAAGGGACGTGATTGTGTTCCAGTAAAACTTTATTTACAAAAACAGATGGTGGGTCAGATTTGGCCTGCTGGCAGTAGTTTGTCAACTACTGCTTTAAGTGGTTCCATATTAGACACTTTAAACATATCTGGCATAGATGTTAGTCTTTACTTGGAACTAAATTATGTGTTGTTGTTGATTGAATTATGTCCCACCAAAATATGTTGTAAATCCTATCCACTATGCCTGTGATTATAATACCATTTGGGAATGGGTTTGTTTGTTTGTTTGTTTGTTATATTAGGAAGGATTAGTGTAGGGCATATCTTGAGTCAATCCCTTTTGAGATATAAAAAGAGATTAAACAAGAGAGGAGAGAGAGAGATGGGGTTAGATAGATACCATGACACATGAAGATCTCCAAGGAACAAAGACTTTCCTTCAGAGCCAACAGAGAATGAAATTTTTCCACTCCAGTTGGCAGCTTGGATTCAGACTTCTAGCCTCCTAAAATGTGAGAAAGTAAGTTTCTATTTGTTAAAGCCATCCATCTGTGGTATTTCTGCTATAGCAGCACTCAATATCTAAGACAGAATTTGCTACCAGAAGAGTGGGGTGCTGCTCTAACAGACACCTAAGTTGTGGAGTCAGTTTTGGAATTGGGTAATGGATAGAGGCTGGAACAGTTTTAGGGTGTCTAATAGTAAAATCCTAGATTGCCTTGAAGAGAATGCTCGTAGAATTATGGACGTCAAAGGCAATTCTGGTCAGGGCTCAGAAGAAAGTAAGAAGAAATATAGAGAAAATCTATATCATCTTAGAGAATACACAAGGTGCCAGTAACAGAATGTAGCTAGAAATGTGGCTGTTAAATGTGTTTCTGGTGAGGTGGTAAAAGAAAATGATGAACATGTGATTCAACAATGAAGCCAAAGGTGAAGAGACAAGAACCTTTCTCCAGGGGCAAAAGAGAGAGAAAGCTTCCCCTCAAGCCAGCACTCTGAATTTGGACTTCTAGCCTTCTGACTACAAGAAAATGAATTTCTGTTTGTTGAAGCCATCTGTGGTATTTCTGTTTTAGCAGCAGTAGATAACTAAGATATATGTCAAAAGTATTCCCAATATAATCAAACTTGCCAAAACCAAAGATAAAGAGAGAAGTATAAGAACAGCTATGGATAAATGAAATGTCACCTACAAAGGAGAGTCAATAAGACTAAGCTTGGACTACTCAGCAGAACCTATGCAGGCAAGAAGACAATGGGATGACATATATAAAGCCTTAAAGGAAAAAAAAATTGCCAGCCAAGAATTATATATCCAGCAAAACTGCCTCTTATGGTGAAATTAGGACATTTCCAGACAAACAGAAGTTTAGGGAATTTGTAAAAACCAAACCAAAATTATTACAAGAAATACTAAAGGGAGTCCTCTGGTTAGAAAGTCAATAACAACAGATTACAACCCAAGACTAGAACACAGGACAAAGCAACAAGATATCAACCCAGATAGGGAAATCACAAAAATAAATCAAAGCTAAAATGCTCAAAACAGGGCAACAGAGACATCATTATGTAAAAGATAACAACATTAAAACATAAAAGAGGGACTAAAAAAATGTAGTCTTAGATCTTTCATATGGAGAGGAAGTCAGGGTCATATAAAGAAGTAAAAGATCGGCTTAAACTTAGAAAAACAGGGGTAAACATTGAGGTAACCACAGTGGAAATTAACGACCTTACACATCAAAATAAAAAACAAGAAGAACATAAAGACTCAGCAGATACAAAATCAACAATTAAAAAGAGGAAAAGAAAATATATAAAGAAAAATGACTCAGCACAGAAAATTAAGTGGAACAAAGAAATTGTCAACAGCACAATAACAACAAAAACATTAAAATGACAGCACTAAACTCATACCTATAAATAATTATGCTGAGTGTAAATGGACTAAATGCACCACTAAAGAGATAGAGAGTGGCAGAATGGGTAAAAAAAACAAGATCCGTCTGTATGCTGTCTACAAGAGACAAACCTTAAAGACACAAACTAAAACTCAAATGATGGAAAAAATATATCAGGAAAACAACAATCAAAAAAGAGCAGGAGTGAGGTGGGCGAAGATGGTGGAGGAGTCAGACATTTCCTGTGGTCCCTCTTACAACAAAGACCCCCCCAAAACAAGTGAAGCAATTATATACGACAAACTAGGAGCCCTGAACATCAAAGGCAAAGTTGAGGAATCGGACAGAGCAGCAGGGGGAGGGAGAAATGGTTCGGAAGCAGCGAGTTGCCAGACCTGACCCAGCAGGAACTAGCACCTCACAGGCCAATTCTGCCTCTGGCATGAGTGTGGTGAGGCAAATAAAGGTTTTCAGGATGCATTTTCCACATCGCGGGAGGCCAAATGGCAGAGAGTCTGCTCAACCCTCCAGAACAAGCCAGAAGCAGCCCATAATCAGAAAACGATAAGTACCTATGTTTAACCTACCGAGATCCAAAAATACCCCTTTTGGAAAAAACCTCTCATCCACTTACCTGTTCCCTTCCCACTCTCTAGGGGGTCCCAGCCAGCTGCATCCCCTGGGATGGAAGAAGGATCCTGAACTCACCCTGAGCCATTCTCCTAGCCTTGGAGAGAGAATGAATTAAAAACAGGGAAGAAAAAAAATCTGCCAGCTCCCCTAAACCTGGAACTCAGGGCAGAAACAGCTCCTTTGCCTAGGCACAGACATAACGGATCCACAGACTTTGAATGCCTTTCACCCCTGCATAGACCTGTGTGGGCCCATTTCAACAGCGTAGGCCCTCATTAGCACAGTACAACACTGTATATACCTGAAGTCTTATTTCAACTGTTTCAGCTACATGGTGGAGAGGCAAGTTCGTGATATTTGACACCACTCTGCCTATTAAGCAGGGTCTTCACCTACCCACATCAGTGGCCTGAGGACTGGTGGCTACACTCAGAACACCTAGCCAGCTGTGACAGGGGTCCAAAAATATGTGGTGCCTCCCAGTCCTTACAGCCAACAGCATTGGGTGCCCATAGTCTGGATGCAAAACCCACCCACCTACACACTCTAGGGAATAGAGACATGTTTTCCTCACACTAAGGGCTGGTTGTCAGCCCCTTTCCTTGCTCAGTGCGTGACCTCCTACTGAAGCCAGATACCTTTGCCTACAGCAATCATCCCTGCTAGTCTAGAACTATAGGTGAGAGCCTACACCACACACTTGATGGATGACTGACTATCTGGACACCTAAGCTGAATCCGTAAAAGTAAAGTGAATGGACTCCAGGGCTCACATACCTAGTAACAGCTCTAACCACCTGGTGACAGGTCATTAGATCTTCAAAGGTTCCAATAATCAAACTAGCTCACTTGAGCAGCCTATGTGGGCATATCATAACAAAACAAAACAAGAAGTTAGGGCAAAGTAACCAAACATAAAATAAATAAATACAATAGCTTATTGATGGCTTGGAGACAACAGTCAATATCAAATCACATAAAGAGGCAGATCACGAAGACTTCAGCAAGCTCCCAAAACAAAGGATCAAGAAATCTTCTGGATGGAGAGAATTTCCTGGAATTACTAAATGTATAATACAAAAGATTAACGTACAGAACTCTTCAAGAGATCAAACAAAATGCAGAACAAGCCAAGCAGGACACAGACAAAGCATTAGAGGAAATAAAGCAGATTAGACAAGAACATAATGACAAATTTAATAGGCTGCAGGAATCCATAGAAAGACAGCAAAGAGAAATCCAGAAGATTAACAATAAAATCTAGGAATTAGACAATTCAATAGAAAACCACAAGAGCAGAATTGAGGCAATAGAAGTCAGAATTAGTGAGACTGAAGGTAAAGCACTTGGCACCAACATATTTGAGGAAAAATCAGATAAAAGAATAAGAAAAAATTAAGAAACCCTAAGAATTACATGGGACTCTATCAAGAGGAATAACCTATGAGTGACTGGAGTACTAGAACGAGGTGGGGGAGGGAACAGAAAATACAGAGAGAATTGTTGAAGATTTGTTGGCAGAAAACTTCCCTGATATCATGAAAGATGAGAAGATATTTACCCAAGATTCTTATTGAACCCCACTGTAATGGATTGAATTGTGTGCCCCCAAATATCTGTCAACTTAGCTGAGCTATGAGTCCCAGTATTGAGCGATTGTCCACTCATTTTATGTGATTTCCCTGCGTGTTGTAAATCCTATCGCTGTGAAGAAATGAGATAGATTAGTGGCAGTTATATTGATGAGATCTACAAGATTAGATAGTGTCTTAAGTCAATCTCTTTGAGATGTAAAAAACAGAAGCAAGCAGAGAGATGGGGGACCTCATACCACCAAGAAAGCAGTGCCAGGAGTAGAGGTTCCTGTCTGAGATGTTTGCAGAACAAAAGAAAGCTGAAGATGAAGACCTTTCTCCAGAGCCAACAAGAGACAAAGCCTTTCCCTGGAGTGGTCACCCTGAATTCAGACTTCTAGCTTACTGGACTGTGAGACAATAAACTTCTCTTTATTGAAGCCACTCACTTTTGGTATTTCTGTTATAGCAGCAATAGATGACTAAGACACCCATACAAGGTAGATCTCAAAAGAAAGTCATCAAGACATATTATAATCAAACATGCCAAAACCAAAGATAGAGAATTTTAAGAGCAGCTGTGGATAAACGAAAATAACCTACAAAGGAAAGTCAATAAGACTAAGCTCTGACTACTATGCAGATACCATGCAGGCAAGAAGGCAATGGAATGACATGTATAAAGCCTTGAAGGAAAAAAGTTGCCAGGCAAGAATTATATATCCAGCAAAAAGGTCTCTCAAATATGAAGGTGAAATTAGGACATTTCCAGACAAACAGAAGTTTAGGGAATTTGCAAAAACCAAACCAATATTACAAGAAATACTAAAGGGAGTCCTCCAATTAAAAGGTCACTAACAGGTTACAACCGAAAACTAGAACACAAGACAGAGCAACAAGATACATACCCAGATAGGGAAAGCACAAAAGTAAATCAAAGCTAAAAAGCTCAAAACAGGGAAACAGAGACATCATTATGTAAAAGATAACAACAATACAACAAAAATGAGGGTCTAAAAAAATGTATTCAACGATCTTCATATGGAAAGGAAATCAAAGCAATATAAAGTAATAAAAGATTGGTTTAAACTTAGAAAAATAAGGGTAAGTATTCAGGTAACCACAACAGAAACTAACAATCCAACAGATCAAAATAAAAAAAGAAAAACAGACTCAGCAAATACAAAATCAACAACAAAGAAAAAGAGGAAAAATATATATATAAAGAAAAATGACAGCATAGAAAATTAAGTGGAACAAAGAAACTGTCAACAGAACAACAATAACAAAAAAGACATCAAAATGACAGAAAAAAACTCATACCTATCAATAATTATGCTGAATGTAAATGGACTAAATGCACCAAAAAAAGAGACAGAGAGTGGCAGAATGGATTAAAAAACATGATCCATTTATATGCTGCCTACAAGAGATTTTACAAGAGATACATATTAGACTTAAGGACACAAACAAACTAAAACTCAAAAGATGGAAAAAATACATCGAACAAACAACGATCAAAAAAAAAAATAGGAGTGGCAATGTTAATTTCTGACAAAATAGACTTTAAAGTAAAATCTACCAGAGAGAATAAGGAAGGACACTATATAATGATTAAAGGGTCAATACACAGGAAGACATAACAATAATAAATGCATACACACCTAACAACACACCTCCAAAATATATAAAACAAAGTCTAACAGCACTGAAAAGAGAGCTCCACAGTAATAGTAGGAGACTTCAACATATCACTTTCAGTGAAGGATAGAACATCCAGAAAGAAGCTCAATAAAGATATGGAAGATCTAAATGCCACAATCAACTTGACCTCATAAACATATACAAAACACCCCAACCAAGAGCAGCCAAATATGTTTCTTTTCCAAAGCACATGAAACATTCTGCAGAATAGACCACATATTAGGACGTAGAGCAAGCCTTAACAGAATGCAAAAGAATGAAATAATACCAAGCATCTTGACAAAGGCCCAAAGTCTGTTAAACGGGGAAAAGACTCTGTCTTTTACAAATGGTGCTGGCACAACTGGATATTCATCTGCAAAAAATGAAACAAAACCCATACCTCACACCATGCACAAAAACTAACTGAAAATGGATCAAAGAACTAAATATAAAATCTAAAACGATAAAGATTATGGAAGAAAAAATAGAGACAATGCTAGGAGCCTTAATACATGGCATAAACAGTATACAAAACATTACTAACAATGCAGAAAAGAAACTAGATAACTGGGAGCTCCTAAAAGTCAAACACTTATGCTCATCCGAAGACTTTGCCAAAAGAATAAAAAGACAACGTACAGACTGGGAAAAAAAATTTTGACTATGACAAATCCAATCAGCGTCTAATCTCTAAAATCTACAAGATACTGCAAAACCTCAACACCAAAAAGACAAATAACCCAGTTAAAAAAATGGGCAAAGGATATGAACAGGAACTTCACCAAAGAAGACATTCAGGCACCTAACCGATACTTGAGGAAATGCTCACAATCATTAGCCATTAGAGAAATGCAAATCAAAACTATAAAGAGTTACCATCTCACCCCAACAATGCTGGCATTAATCCTCAAAACACAAAATAATAAATGTTGGAGAGGTTGTAAGAAGTTGAAACACTTATACACTGTTGACAGTAATATAAAATGACACAACCACTTTGGACATCGATTTGGTGCTTCATTATAAAGCTGGAAATAGATCTGTCATACGATCCAGCAATCCCACTCCTTGGAATATATATTGACACAATGGAATGCTATGCAACAATGAACCCATAAAACATCTCATAACATGAATGAATCTGGAAAGCATTATGCTGAGTGAAATTAGTGGCAAATATTGTATGAGACCACTATTTTAAGAACTCAATAAAATGTTTAAACACAGAGGAAAACATTCTTTGATGGCTACAAGGTTGGGAGGGAGGAAGGGAGAGGGGTATTTACTAATTAGATAGTAAACAAGAATTATTTTAGAGGAAGGGAATGACAGAACACAATACAGGGGATGTCAGCACAACTGGACTAATCCAAAAGCTAAGAAGTTTCCTGAATGCAACCAAACACTTCCAGGGACAGAGTAGTAGGGGAGGAGGTCTGGTAACCATGGTTTCAGGGAACATCTAGGTCAATAGGCATAACAATGTGTATTAAGAAAACGTTCTGCATTCCACCTTGGTGAGTGGCCTCTGGGGTCTTAACAGCTAGCAAGCAGCCATCTAAGATGCATCAGTTTGTCTCAACCCACCTGGAGCAAAGGAGAATGAAGAACAGCAGAGACACAAGGAAAATATGAACCCAAGAAAAGGCCACATAAACCAGAGACTCCATCAATTTGAGACTGGAAGAACTAGATGGTACCTGACTACCAATGACTGCCCTGACAGAGAATATAACAGATAATCCCTGATGGTGCAGGAGAAAAGTGGGATGCAAATATCAAATTCTAGTAAAAAGGCCAGATGTAATGGTCCAACTGAGACTGGGGGGACCCCAGAGGTCATGGTCACCAGACTCTCTCTTAGTCTAAAACTAAAACCATTCCCGAAGCCAACTCTTCAGACAAAGATTAGACTGGAGTATAAGACATAAAATGATACTGGTAAGGAGTGTGCTTCTTAGCTCAAGAAGACACTTTAGACTATGTGGGCAGCTCCTGTCGGTAGGCAAGATGAGAAGGCAGAAGAGGATATGAGAGGGTTGAATGGACGTGGAAAATACAGGGTGGAGAGGAGAAAAGTGCTGTCACATTGTAGGGAGACCAGCTAGGGTCATATAACAATATACGTATAAGTTTTAGTATGAGCAACTGACTTGAATTATAAAATTTCTCTGAAACACAATTAAAAAAAAAAAAGAGAAAAGTATTTACAGTATTAAGGTAGCATATTACAATTTATAATTTGTAGAATAATAGGAATGATCCTACATTATTGATAGGTAGTGTAGTGATGTAATTTCTTAGATCTGCATGATTTGGAAATGCATGAGGCAAAAATAAGTCTCTGATTACTTCGAGCTTGGATGGAAATGTTGACTTATAAGTTGTTGGTTATTATTAATTGTTTTTTGCATAGAAGGGAATGATTTCCAAAATAAATACCAATCCCTTGTGTAATTTGAAATTACAATATATTGTTAGTCTATTCATTTTAAAATTCGAAGAATAGTATCCTGTGAAACACAGGTGAGACTAGAGTGAATTTTAAGGTTCACTTTTTTCTAACATTCAATTGTTCGGTAAAATGAACATATCAAAGGTCTGATCAAGTGTTACTGTGAACATTGAAAGTGTGTGAGGTCAGGGGAAGAGCTGTTCTCCATCTCTAGAGACTGAATAATCATCTCCTACACATCATGGTTATTATGATGCCTTTCTAGAGTCTTAATTCCGAATAGCTAAATTTTATGAGGCTTTTAAGTTTGCATATTTTCTTGATTATTCTAAATGCTTTGGGAACATCTTTCTATATTTAATTCTTTAGAGAACATTTAAAAGAAACAGTTTTATTTTTAATTGTTCTTGTTGTTCATCTGGTTGTTGAAATTTATTTTTGTTTTACATTTAGTTCCCTGACTATTTTGGATGAGTTTATTTCACTTATTTATTTATTTTACATTATACTTGGGGATTTTGAAACACACTAAAGTTGAGAAAAGAGTAATATATCCTTACTAACAATATTCAACAATGATCAATAATTTGACAATAATCAATTTTTGCAATTTCATATATTCCATGATTTTTGTTTTGGAGGGGCTGGAAAAGTTTAAAGCACATCTCTGATATGATATCATGTGTTTCACCTTTAAATGCTTTTTTATAATCTCCGAAACAGATTTTTTTCCATAACCACCTCTCATTTATCATACATAACAACATTAAAAATCATTCCTCATTATCTTCCAACACCTAGTACACATTCAAGTTTCCCAGATTGCTTTAAAACCATTACTTACTTTTTTTTTCTTTTTACAGTGGTTTGTTCAAATAAAGTTACAAATAAGGTTTAACATAACTCTATGGGTTTTTAAAGCACTTTTCTCCTAGAAAGCACAAGAAGTTGTAGTATACCAAAATGCCCCTTTAGAAGCCCTTCATTAAACACTGATAATAAGATTACTGAAAATGCCCTTGTATAAAAATTTACGAATGAAGAATTGCAAAACTTTAATGAAAAATAAGATAGGGATTCCAAGATTAAAAGCAAATGAAAACTCCTATGATTTATATGTGGGGTATGTGTGTGTGTTAAAGTAAATCTGACACAATATCCTATGTATAACTCATAAATTCTATTTAACACACACACAGTGGTTATTAAATAAGTTGATATAATCAATCGAGCATTTCTGTTGCTATAATTCCATTCCCTTCCTAGAATAGCTTAGAAGTTATTAAGGCCTGTGCTGGAAATACTCTAATGAAGACTGCCAATTTGTTCAACCTGATTGTGATAATCAATACATACAGGGCATCACATGGAAAACAAAAACATGTAATGGTCTGTGGCCTTCTGAAAGATCAGGAGAATTCACTCCCTCAGCCCCTGCTGATATCTCTGCCAGAGGGTCTCAGGTGTTGGGTACCTGGGTTTGAGCGCTGAACAATTGAGAGCCTTATCTCTTGGGGCAACCAGAGGCTATATAGCAGGCATATCTCTACAGTAGATATACTTGAAGATCTCATTTTTTAAAAAATCAGCCAGGATATAAAAACACTGCCCTCCTTCCCCCCATTGCAATCAAATTATGTTTTGATGTGTGCTATTTTCTTTACTAGCTTTATTGTTTTTGTTGTTGCCATTGGTAATTCAAAAGCAAGTCAGCTTTTTTTCCCCTCAGCAATCAAAGATTAGCCAAACCACATGTTATAAAGAGTGGGAAGATGGTTTTTAGACACCTGGGTTGGGGCTCTACATTCTAATTGCCTCACCAAGAAGGTCCTGATGAGGGCAGAACCAAGATGGCAGAATAGTCAGACACTTCCTCTTGTCTCTTTTACAACAAAGACCTGGAAAAACAAGTGAATTGATTATATATGACAATCTAGGAACCCTGATCATCAAAGACAAAGTTGAAAAGTTGGACTCAGCAGCAGGGAGAAGGAAAGACAATTCAGATGCAGTGAAGAAGTGCTAGTTGTGAGGTAGCTGGCTGTCTGCTAGATGGGTTGGCTGACACATGCAGGCTGAGGTGAGCAGAAGTGTTTGGGATGCATTTCACCCAGGAAAGACCAGGCGTCAGAATCTACACAAGCCTCTGGAGCTGGGGGGAGGTGGTGTTATACCTGTGAAAGTACAAGAATATAACCTACTGTGTGGTGTCAAAATAATCCCTCCTTCTCTGGGATTTTCGTAGAGGAGAAGTGACTATTGCCTCTGACCCCGATCAGCTCCAACACCAGTCCAATGGTGTTCAACAACTGCCATGACCCCTAAGCTGGGAACTCAGGTCAGGCTCTGCCCCTTTGCCTAAGTACTGGCATAAGGAATCCATGGACTTGTATCACCCTTCATCCCAGGCTGACGTCATTAACATAGAACAGCAGGACATACACCTGAAGCCTATTTTTCACAGCAGCAGCCAAGGGGGAGTAGCAGATTCATGACATTTGACACCACCCTGACCATTAAACAGAGTCTTCACCCACCCACATTAGTGGCCTGAGGGCTGGTGGTACCACCCACTCCATCTAACCACCCATGACAGGGGCCCCAGAACAAGTGGTGCCTCCCAGTCCTTACAGTCAATGGCATTGGGTGCCCAAAATGTTGCTGCAAAACCCACCACCTACATGTTCTAGGGGATAGGGACACACCATCAAGCCAGGCACTCAGGGGCAGCCATCAGCTCTCTGACTTGCTGAGCAAATAGTTCCCTACTGCAGCCAGATACCTGCACCTGCTCTGAACACCCCTACGCAGACCTGCCTACCTAGGACTTTTATCAGAGTCTACACCACACACTCAATGACTGATGATCTGGATACCTGAGCTGAAACCTCACAAGAAAAGTGAACAGGCTCCTGGCCTCACACACCTAGTAGTTGCTCTAACTGCCTGGTGACAGGACGTGAGAGCTTCAAAGATTCCAATAACCAATGTGTTAGTCATCTAGTGCTGCTATAACGTAATACCACAAGTGCATGGCTTTAACAAACAGACGTTTATTTTCTCAGAGTCCAGTAGGCTAGAAGTCCAAATTCAGAGTGCTAGACCAAGAGGAAGGCTTTATCTCTCTGCCAGCTCTGGAGGAAGGTCCTTGTCATCAATCTTTCTGTGGTCTAGAAGCATCTCTGCACAGAAACCTTGGGGCTAATGGATGCACTGTGCTCCTGATATTGCTTTCTTGGTGGTATGAGGTCCTCATGTCTCTCTGCTTACTTCTCTCTTTTATATCTCAAAAGAGATTAGCTTAAAACACTATCTAATCTTGTAGATTTCATGAATATAACTGCTGCTAATCCATCTTATTAACATCATAGTGATAGGATTTACAACACATAGGAAAATCTCATCAAATGACTAAGTGCATCCTTACTGGGAATCATGGCCTGACTAAGTTGACGCATATTTTGGGGGGATAAATTTAGTCCATGATAACCAAGTAGCTCACATGCCCAGCCTACTTGGGCATATCAAAACAAAACAAAATAAAAGCTAGGACACAGTAAACAAACATACAATAAATAAATATAATAACATATTGATTGCTCAGAGACAACAGTCAATATCAAATCACATAAAGAAGCAGGTCAAGATAGCTCCAGCAAGTGACCAAAATAAAGAACCAGGAAACCTGGAGGAAGAGAAGATCTTGGAATCACCGAAATTAGAATTCAAAAGATTAATATACACAGCTCTTCAAAGATGAGGAAGGAACTCATGTAAAACTCAGACCGAGCCAAGGAACACACAGATAAAGCAATAGAGGAATTCAGGAAAACAATACAAGAAGAGAATGACAAATTTAACAGGCTGTTAGGAACGTTAGCGAGACAGCAATTAGGAATCCAAAAGAAGGTCATAGAAGCAGAATTGAGGCAATGGGATTCAGGATTAGTGAGATTAAAGATAAATCCACTGACGTCAGTTTATCTGAGGAGAAATTAGAAAAAAAAAATTAAAAAAAATGAAGAAACTCTAAGAATTAATTGGGACACTATCGAGAGGAAAAATTTACAAGTGATTGGAGTACCAGATCAGGGGAGATAACAGAAAATATAGAGAAAATTTTTGAAGATTTGCTGGCAGAAAACTTCCCTGATATCATGAAAGTCAGGAAGATTTCTATCCAAGAAGCTCAATGAACCCCACACAGGGTAGATCCCAAAAGAAAGTCACCAAGGCATAATCAAACTTCCCAAAATCAATCTTGAGAGTGACTAGGGAAGAACAAAAAGTCATATACCAAGGAGAGTCAATAAGACTAAACTTTGACTACTCAGCAGAAAACATGCAGGCTAAAAGCAATGGGATGACATATATAAAGCCTTGAAGGAAAAATTAAAAAAAGAAATTACCAGACTAGAATTGTATATCCAGCAAAACTGTCTCTCAAATATGATGGTCAAATTAGGGCATTTCCAGATAAACTGAAGTTAAGGGAATTAGTAAAAACCAAACCAAATTTACAAGAGCTATTAAAGGGAGGTCTCCAGCAAGAGAGCCAACAATATCAGACAATAACTCAAGACTTGAACACAGGAGAAAACAATCAGATATCAACTCATACAGGGAAGTTGCAGAAATAAGTCAAAGCTAAAACATTGAAAATAGGGAGACAGAGACCTCAATATATAAATGATGACAGCATTAAAACAAACAAACAAAAAAAGAGATTAAATAGTGTAGTCATAAAATTTCCATATGGAGAGGGAGTTAAGGCAATATCAAGAAATAAAATATTGGCTTAAACTTGGAAAAATAAAAGTAAATTTTAAGGTAACCACAAAGGAAACTAAGAAATCTACCCATCAAAATGAAAAAGAAGAAAAACATAAGGACTCAGCAAACACAAAATTGAAAATAATGAAAAAGATGAAAAGAAAATACCTAAAGAAAAATAAACCGGCACAGAAAATTAAGCGGAACAAAGAAACAGTGAACACCATAAAATAAAAAAAAAATCAAAATGACAGCAGTAAACTCATACCTATCAATAATTACACTGAATGTAAATGGACTAAATGCACCAATAGACAGAGAGTGGCAAATGGATTTAAAATAACACAATCCATCTGTATGCCACCTACAAGAGACACACCTTAGGCTCAAAGACACAAACTAAACTCAAAGGATGGAAAAAAATATATCAAGCAAACAACAACCAAAAAAAAGCAGGAGTGGCAATACTAATCTCTGACAAAATAGACTTTAAAGCAAAATTAACCACAAAGTAAAGGAAGGACACTATATAATGATAAAAGGGTCAATACACCGGGAGGACATGACCATAATAAATATATACATACCCAATGACAGGGCTCCAAAACATATGCCTCCAAAATATATACAACAAACTCTAACAGCATTGAAAAGAGAAATAAACAGCTCTACAATAATAAAAGGAGACTTCAACACACCACTCTTGGTGAAGGACAGAACATCTAGAAAGAAATTCAATAAAGATGTGGAAGATCTAAATGCCACAATCAATCAAATTGACCTCATAGATGCATACAAAACACTCCACCCAACAACAGCCAACTATACATTCTTTTCCAATGTGCATGGACCACTCTCCAGAATAGACTACATTTTAGTCCACAAAGCAGGCTTTAACAGAATCCAAAACATCAAAATATTACAAAGCATCTTTTCCAGCCATAAAGCCATGAAAGTGCTAAGCAATAACAGAAACAGAAAGGAAAAAAAAAAAAATCAAATACATGGAAACCAAACAACACCTTGCTAAAAAATTACTGGATTATAGAAGAAATTAAGGGCGGAAGAAAGAAATTCATAGAATCAAATGACAATGAAAACACTTGAACCTTTGGAACACAGCAAAAGCAGTGCTTAGAGGTCAATTTGCACACATTCAAAAAGAAGAAAGGGCCACAATCAAAACCTTTACCCCTACAACTGCAACAAATAGAAAGAGAGCAGCAAAAGAAGCCCTTGGGGACATAATAAAGATTAGAGCAGAAATAAATTAAATGGAAATAAAAAAAATTGAAAGTCAAAAAGACCAAAAGTTTGTTCTTTGAAAAGATCAAGAAAATCAATAAACCTTTGGCCAAACTGACCAAAGAAAAACAGAAGAGGAAGCAAATAACCCGAGTAAGAAATGAGATGAATGATATCACAACAGACCCAACTGAAATTAAAACAGTCATAACAGAATACTGTGAAAAATTGTACTCCAACAAATTTGAAAACCTGGAAGAAATGGACAAATTTCTGGAAATACACTACCTACCTAAACTAACACAAACTGAGGTAGAAACACTAAATAAACCCATAACAAAAGAAGAGATAGAAGTGGTAATTTAAGGAAAAACAAAAAACAAAACTCCCAACAAGAAAGAATGCCTAGACAGCTTCGCTGGAGAATTCTACCAAACTTTCAGTGAAGAGTTAACACCAGTGTTACTAAAGGCATTTCAGAGTATAGAAAAGAATGGAATATTCCCAAACACATTCTATGAAGCCAGAATAAACCTGATACCAAAGCCAGGTAAAGACACCAAAAAAAAAAAAAAAAAAAGAAAATTACAGATCAATATCCCTCATGAACGTAGACGTAAAAATCCTCAGCAAAATTCTAGCCAATAGAATTCTACAAAATATAAAAAAAATAATTCCTCATCACCAAGTGGGATTATTACCAGGTAGGCAGGAATGGTTCAACATTAGAAAAACAATCAGTGTAATCATCATATAAATAAAACAAAAGATGAGAAGCACATGATCTTATCAATAGATGCAGAAAAGGCATTTGACGAAGTCCAATACCCATTCCTCAAAAAAACTCTTCACAAACTATGAATAGAAGGGAAATTCCTTGACATAATAAAGGGCATTTATACAAAGCCAACAGCCAGCATCATTATAAACAGAGAGAGTCTGAAAGCATTGTCCTTGAGATTGGGAACCAGACAAAGATGTCCTTTATCACCATTCTTACTCAACATTGTGCTAGAGGTCCCAGCCAGAGCAATGAGGCAAGAAAAACAAATAAAGCACATCCAAATTGGTAAGGAAGAAGTAAAAGTATCCCTATTCACAGATAATTTGATTTTATACACAGAAAACCCCAAAGAATCCACAAGAAAACTACTGGGATAGAAGATTTGAGCAAACTGTCAGGATACCAGATAAGCATACAAAAGTCTGTTGGATTCTTCTACATCATCAAAACTTCAAAAAGGAAATCACCATATGAATACAATTTACAGTAGTCCCCCAAAAGATAAAGTACTTAGGAATAAACCTAACGGGAGACGTAAAAGACGTATACAAAGAAAACGACAAGGCACTACTGCAATAAACCAAAAGAGACCTACATAAGTGGGAAAACACAGCATGCTCACAGGTAGGAAAACTCAATGTTGTGAAAATGTCAATTCTATGCAAAATGATCTATAGATACAATGCAATCCCGATCCAAATTCCAACAGCATTTTTTAACGAGATGGAGAAAGAAATCACCAACTTCATATGGAAAGAGAACAGACCCTGGATAAATAAAGCATTACTAAAGAAGACGAACAAGATGGCAGGCCTCACACTACCTGATTTTAGAACCTATTATACTGTCATGGTAGTCAAAACAGTCCAATACTGGTACAAAAATAGATACATAAACCAATGGAACAGAACTGAAAATCCAGACTTATACCCAACCACCTATAAGCAGCTTATATGTGACAAAGGCACAAAGTCCATTAAATGAGGAGAAGACAGGCTCTTTAACAAGTGGTTCTGTCATAACTGGATATCTATCTTCAGAAAAATGAAACAGGACCAATATCTCACACCAGGTACAAAAACTAATTCAAAATGTATCAAAGACCTTAATGTAACATCTAAAATGATAAAGGTCATGGAAGAAAAAAAAACAAACAAACAAGGATCAACACTAGGAGCCCTAATACATGGTATAAATGGTATACAGACCATAACAAACAATGCACAAACACCAGAAGAGGATCTAGATAACCTGAGCTCCTAAAAATCAAACACTTATGTTCATCAAAAGACTTCACCAAAAGAGTAAAAAGAGAAACTACAGACTTGGACAAAATTTTTTGGCTATGACGTATCCAGTCAGGGTCTAATGTCTAAAATCTACAAGCTAATGCAGCACCTTAACAACAAAAAGACAACCCAAGTAAAAACTGGGCAAGGGATATGAGCAAACACTTCACCAAAGAAGACCTTAAGGTAGCTAACAGACACATGAGAAAATGCTCACAATCATTAGCCATTACAGAAATGTAAATCAAAGCCACAAAGAAATACCGTCTTACCCCATCAAGGCTGGCACTAATTCAAAAAACACAAAACTATAAATGTTTGAGAGGTGGTGGAGAGACTGGAACATTTATGCACTGCTGATGGGAATGTAAAATGGTGCAACCACTTTGGAAAATGGTTTGGCACTTCCTTAAAAGCTAGAAATCAAAGTTCTCCATGATCCAGCAATGCCACTTCTTGGAATATATCCTAGAGAAATAAAAGCCATCACATGAATAGACACATGTACACCTATGTTCATTGCAGCATTGTTCACAATAGCAGAAAGATGGAAACAACCTAGGTGCCCATCAACAGATGATTGGATAAACAAATTATGGTACATACACACAGTGGAATACTGTGCAACAATAAAGAACAATGATGAATCTGCAAAATATCTTACAACATGGATGAATATGGGGAGCATTATGCTGAGCGGAATTAGTCAATCATGAAAGGACAAATATTGTATGAGACCACTATTATAAGAACTCAAGAAAAAGTTTAAACACAGAAGAAAGCATTCTTCGATGATTATGAAGGTGGGGATGGAAGGAGATGAAAATTCACTAACTATATAGTAGACAAGGATCATCTTCAGTGAAGCAAATGATAACATACAGTACAGGGGAAGTCAGCACAACTGGACCAAAGTAGAAGCTAACAAATCTCCTGAACAAACCCAAACACTTCGAGGAACAGAGTAGCTTAGGCTGAGGTCTGGGAACCATGGTTTCGGGGGACATCTAGGTTAATTGGGATTACAAAGTTTATTAAGAAAATGTTCTACAAAGTTTATTAAGAAAATGTTCTGGGGTCTTAAAAGCTTGTGAACAGCCTTCTAAGATGCATCCATTGGTCCCAACCCACCTACAACAAAGGAGAATGAAGAACACTAAAGATACAAAGAAAATACTAGCCCAAGAGACAAAAAACCCACATGAATCAGAGACTCCACCAGCCAGAGATCAGAAGAACTAGATGTGCCCAGCTGCCACCAATGACCACCCTGACAAGGAACACAAAAGATAGTCCTGAAGAGCAGGAGAAAATTGAGAGGCAGAACTCAAAATCAGGTAAAAACATCAGACTTAATGGTCTGATGGAGACTGGAGGAACCTTGAAACTATGGCACCCGGACACTCTGTTAACCAAGATCTAAAACCATTCCCAAAGCCCACTCTTCAGATAAAGATTAGGCAGGATTATAAAACAAACAAACAAACAAAAAAAACACGTGAGGAGTGTGCATCTTAATTTGGTTATCTGATCGAGACCAAATGGGCAGCTCCTGTCCAGAGGCAGGGTGAGAAGACAAGAAGAGACAGGAACTTGTTGAACGGACACAGGGAACCTGGGTGGAAAGGGAGTGTGTACTGTCACATTGTGGGGATTTCAACTAATGTCACAAAACAATGTGTTTAAAATTTTGTGTGAGAAAATAGCTTGGCCTGTAAACTATCACTTAAAGCACAATTAAAAAAAAAAGATTGGAAAACATAAAAATAAAAAGGAGCTCAAGTCCTCATAGAATTTATATTATAATCCCAGGGAATTGTATGCAGCCATCTAAGATATAACTATTTGTCTCTACTCATCAGGAGCAAGAGAAAGATGGAAACAAAGATGTAGAGAAGAAGTAGTCTATAGGGCTAGTAGTCTACACAAGCCACAGCCTCATCTACACAGAGACCAGAAGAACTAGATGGTGCCCAGCTACTACTACAGACCATTCTGATCGGGGCCGCAATAGATGGACCCTGGTAGAATGGGAGAAAAACTAGGACTAGAACTCAAATTTTTAACAAGTCCAGACTTACTGAACCAGTTGAGACCAGAGGACTCCCTGAGACTATCGTCTTGAGATATTCTTTAAACCTTGAATTGAAACTATCCCCTGAGGTCACCTTATAGCAAAATAACAGATTGGCACACAAAATAAAGGATATTACCCCTGAGTATGGGTCTCCATTAAAAAACCATCTATATGAGACCAAAAGTCAACAATTACTCTAAAGCAAAGATGAGAAAGGAAGGCAGGGGAACTGGAAATGAAAGGAAGGCAGGGGAACTGGAAATAAAAAGAAGGGCCTGGTGGTCCCACCAAACAAAGCCTGGCAGGGAAACCCATCCTCTACTACCAGGTCACAGGCTGAGTATGTACAAGCAAGGCACTCCTGGACTGGAACTATATTTTCAGGCAGCTGCGTGGGCTAGGCTAAGAACCCCCTCACAAAAACCCAGGATTTTGAAAGAAATGCTGGTCCAGGAGGGACTTCCCTTAGAGTTTGATGTGGAGTAGGACTTAAAAACAACAACAAGGGGCATTTTACTCATTTAAATTTATGTTTTTGGGCACTATGTGCATTTTCATTAGCCATCCTTTGCTCACAGAACAATTTTCAGGTCTTTTTGCAGTAGCTACAATGAGATGCTTTCAAGTTGTAACTGCTTTTCTTTGTGGCAGGTATCTCATTCCCCTATGTCTTGCATGATTTTTTGTATTTATGCCTCAGGATTTGTTCATTTTTCCTCCCCCATCTTCCTGCATCTCTGCCTCAAAACAAATCCCTTTTACGCACTTTTGCCATTTTCATCTTTTTGAAAGATGGAATAAAAGTCTGAATTCACTGCTTCCTTTCCTTCACTTTCCTTTATCTTTCCCCTGGGCTACACTGCAGAAAACCACTGCTTTGATTTGCCTCTCTATTCTATTCTCATTCCTCTTTTTTTGGCCTCATTATCGAAAAAAAGTAACTTACAATTTTTATACACCAGACAGAAAATTCTTAAAGATACTGAAAAAGTATACCAGGGTAAGTTCATGAATTTGTGACATTTAGAAGAAACTGAACTCAAGGAGAGATAACTATAGTTTCAAGTTATGTGCAATTTCTGTCAGACCTAAAAGGGAACCAAATAGAAAGGGATGTAGGGTTATGGAAGCAGAGGGAGTACCTGGACCAAGTCCTTTTTGAGGAAATGTGTCTTAGTCATCTAGTGCTGCTATAACAGAAATACCACAAGTGGATGTCTTTAACAAACAGAAATTTACTTGCACACTGTTTAGGAGGCTAGAAGCCTGAATTCAGGGCTCTGACTCCAGGGGAAGCCTTTCTGTCTCTGTTGGCTCTGTGGGAAGGTCCTTGTCTCTTCAACTTCTATTTCCTGGTTCCTTGGAGATCTCCGTGTGGCTTGGCACCTATCTTACCCCATCTCTGGTTGCTTAATCTGCTTTTATATTTTGTAAGAGATAGACTCAAAACACACCCTACATTAATCCTGCCTCATTAACATAACAAAGACAACCCATTTCCAAGTGGGATTATAACCACAGGAATAGAGGTCAGGATTTACAACATATATTTTTGAGGGACAAAATTCAGTCCATAACAGCAAGTATGAAATAACCTCCCTAGAGGATGGATCAGAATGCCTTGAATATTAAATAAAGGCTTTGGGGTTTATGCTTTTGAAGGTGAGTGTCAAATAAAATAAAACAGATCTGCACTTAGGGAGGAGTTTTATTTAGAAAGAGTTATTGCAGGGAGGGAGGAGGAGGGAAAGGGACTATTGCAATATTGGGGAAGGGGGCTATTGCAATAGGGAGAATGCTCTGACCATAAGATCAGCAAGCATTTCAAGAATTAGGCAAATGGGGTTTTCTGTAATAGAGACATGAGTAAATGAAGCTAGAGGAAAGCAGGTGTGGAGAAGTGGAATGAGAGGGCGATATGATTGGAGAGAAAATCAGAGAATGTTATATGCTGAGGTTAGCCTGTTTTCTGGAAGTACCCTTAAAGAAGGCTTAGTGTGTTAGTTTAGGCTGAGGGTGGGGCAAAATTCAGGAACTGGGGAAAGGAGAGAAGATTAACCAAAGTTTGGTTAAAAAGCATTTTGTTTCTGATTGGTTGATGGGGCAAGAAGTTCTGTTAATCATTTATGAAGCAAGGAATGGGAATTTGGAGGGTCTGTGCCTGACCTTGTCATAAGTAAACAAAGTGGCATCCATGAGTCTGATCTAAGTCATGCAAGGATAGTTCCTTGCAGGAAGCCATTTTCCGGAACACAAAAGGGTGGAGGGATTTCTTTAAACATCGCTGTTTTCCAGGATCACAAGGTTCAAGTAAAATTCAACATTGTCAGGAGCCAACAATGATTTCCAAGCAGGGGAGTGATCTGTGTTTAGGAAGATATTTCTGGCAGTATAACAAAGATGAATTTGTAAGGACAGGGTTAGAGCAGGGTAGCGGCAGATAAACCATTGTAGAGTTCTGTTAAATCACAAATTCTGGAGTTGAGTTATAAAAATTTTAACAAAGGTTTTATTTAGGAGTAAACCTAATTGCTGCATCAAGGATGACTTACACTCAAAAGGAAAAACCTTAAATTAGCACTGAGGACTTCAATTTAAGAGAGATAGTGGTCTCCTTTTATAAGAAGTTCGAGGAAATTAGTTGGGAAAAAAAGAGGCATCATCTGGAAAGTTGTCTTTTAAGCAAAGGTCGATCTTTTGAACCTGGGGCAGTTTGTGATTAGGCCACAGGTCCTTTTCTTTCATTTGAATAGTCGCAAGGATTCTTGGCTTTACTAGCATGTAGCCTCAAGAGAATGTGGGCTTGGAAAATACCAGTTAAGTAAGGTTTTTTGGTGGAAGCACCTGGTGCTGATCTAAACAGTTTATAATCATTTCTGGTTGACAGTCTAAACTGAATATTATGAGGGCTGTATTTAGAACTGCCCCATAGGGTTCCCAAGGAGTGGCTGGTAGATTTGAACTGCTGACCTTTTGGTTAGTAACCGAATGTTTAACCACTGTGCCTCTGTCCTATAGGGTCGCTAAGAGTTGGAATCAACTCAACGGCAACAGGGTTCTTTTGTTGTTGTCATATTTAGGGCAAAGGGGCCCTGGTGGCACAGTGGTCAAAGTGATTGACCGCTAGCTGAAAGGTTAGCAGTTTAAAATCACCTGTAGCTCCGCAGGAGAAAAATGTGGCAGTCTGCTTCCATAGAGATTTACAGCCTTGGAAACCCTATGGGGTCGCTGTGAGTCAGAGTTAACTCCAAGGCAGTATATTCATTTTTTTTTTTTTTTTTTAGTTTTTGTATTTAGGGTGAAGATCAGCCATTCCATGTCCATCTAGCCCAACTGCATTGTTGTCCACGTGACTCTGCTGTATAAAACAATAGAAATCCTGACCAGTACAGATATTGATAAAATCCACAGATAGTATTAAAACTGTTCTTTTATTCCTAGGGAGCTGTTCAACAGTGGTTAAAGAGCTCGGCTGCTAACCAAAAGGTCAGTGGTTGAAACCCACCAGCCACTCCTTGCAATAAAGATGTGGCACCCAGCTTCCATAAAGATTGACAGCCTTGGAAACCTTATGAGGCAGTTCTATTCTGTCCTATAGGACCGCTATGAGTAACAACGGATTCAAAGGCAGTGGGTTTTGGTTCTTTATTGCTTTAACTTAAATTGAGCCAAGATTTAGTTGTTTCATTTCATAATCAGTGATTTTATTAATTTACTGGTCACCTCCAAGAACCAGTGTCAAGGTGAGTCTTGATCACATACTCCTGACCTCTTAGCCTTAAGCTTGCTCTTTCTTTTCCACATTTTTTCTAATTCCTTAGCATACCCACCACTTAAATATTCAGTTTAAACTCTCAAGTGCAGTGTCTTTTAACACAAAAAAAAATTTTTACTGTTCATTGCAGGTATGTATAAATTTCTAGTAAAAATTCAGGTTATATTGAAACTAGGGGTGATTTGATGAATCATGACATTAGTTTCTCCTCAATTTGAGACATCACAAAAGGGCTGGGATCCTCTTACCTTCTATACATTCAACTCTGTTCTGGTGCTGGTGACTTTTTGGAAGACTTTTAATCTCTCTGGCCCTTTCATATGTAAAATAAAGGGTTTAAATGGGCAGTTTTTAATCTGTAATAGCTCATACTTTCCTTTGTAATCTCTAGCCACGAAAGTAAGTATGAATCAGTGTAGCTGGTGTGTTGCCTTAGGTCCCCAGGAACATACTCTGAGCAAAAATTGTAAAAACAAAAACAAAAAACAAGCAAGCAAACAAAAAACTTCTTCCAGGTACATTAATTGTGGAATCAAATGGAATATAAAAACGTTCAAAAAGCAGGAACTAAGTACCATTAAAGTACTAAGATATAAAGCTTTTTCCTTCCTTTCATTGCCTCTTCACTTTTTAATTTTTATTTAATGTCATTCTAAAACAAAAAAATTATTAGCATCAATTTTATACTCCATTTTTATATTGTGCAAGGCCAGTTTTAAATGCAAATATGTTGTTTTTAGGTGCCATCGAGTTGACTCTGACTCAGAGTGAACCTATGTACAAAAGAATGAAACACTGCCTGGTCCTGCACCATCCTCACAATTGTTGCTATGATTGAGCCCACTGTTGTAGCCACTGTGTTAAACCATCTCTTTGAGGGTCTTCCTCCCCTTTGCTGACCCTCTGCTTTACCAAGCATGATGTCTTTCTTCAGGGAGATTTGTTCCTTCAGAAAACAAGTCCAAAGAACATGAGATGAAGTCTCCTCATCTTCTCATCTAAGGAGCATTGTGGCTGTACTTCTTCCAAGACAGATTTTTTTCATTTTCTGGCAGTCCATGGTATATTCAATATTCTTTGCCAACACCATAATTCAAAGACATCAATTCTTCTTTGGTCGTCCTTATTCATTGTCCAGCTTTCACATTCATTTGAGGCGATTGAAAAATGCTGTGACTTATGTCAGGTGCATCTTAGTCCTCGAGGTGACATCTTTGTTTTTTAACACTTTAAAGAGGTCTTTTGCAGCAGTGCAATGTCGTTTGACTGCTGGATCCGTGGTGTTGATTGTGGATCCAAGTGAAATGAGATTCTTAACAACTTCAGTCTTTTCTCTGTTTATCATAATGTTGCCTACTGGTCCAGTTGTGAGGAGTTTTGTTCTCTTCAGGTTAAGGTGTAAACCATACTGAAGCCTGTTTTCTTTGATCTTCATCAGTAAGTGCTTCAATCCTCTTCACTTTCAGCGAGCAAAGTTGTGTCATCTGCATGTTGCAGGTTGTTAATGAGTCATCTTACAATACTGATGCAACATTCTTCTTCATATAGTTCAATTTCTGGGATTATTTGGTCAGCATACAGATTGAATAAGTATGGTGAAAAGATAAAACCCTAAGGCTCACCTTTCCTGATATTAAACTATGCACTATCAACTCGTTCTCTTCAAATTACTGCCTCTTGGTCTATGTACAGTTTCCACATGAGTACAATTAAATGCTCTGGAATTCCCATTATTTGCAATGTTATCCAAAATTTCTTAGAGTAAATACAGTTGAATGCCTTTGCATAGTCAATATAACACAGGTAAACATCTTTCTGGCATTCTCTGCTTTCAGCCAAGATCCTTCTTACATCAGTAATGATATCCCTTGTTCCACATCCTCTTCTGAATCAGGCTTGAATTTCTGGAAGTTCCCTGTTGATGTACAACTGTAACCATTTTGAATTATCTTCAGCAAAATTTTACTTGTATGTGATATTAATGATATAGTTCAATAATTTGCACAGTCCATTGGGTCACTTTTCTTTGGAATAGGCACGTATACAGATCTCTTCCAGTCAGTTGGCCAGGTAGCTGTCTTCCAAATTTCTTGGCATACACGAGTGAGCACTTTCAGTGTTGCATCCATTTGTTGAAACATTTTAACTGGTATTCTGTCAATTCCTGGAGGCTTGTTTTCACCAGTGCCTTCTGTGCACCTTGGAATTCTTCCTTCAGTACCATGGGTTGGTCATATGCTACCTCCGGAAATAGTTGAACAAGTAGAAATATAAGAGCACTTAACCCCTATGCACAATCACCCAAATTACTGTTTGTATTTTGTAGCTGTGACCACCACCCATCTGTCAGTTTGTCATACTGTGTTGGCTTGTGCACTGCTGTGATGCTGGAAGCTATGCCACTGGTATTTCACATATCAGCTGGGTCACCCATGGTGGGCAGATTTCAGCTGAGCTTCCAGACTAAGACTAGGAAGAAAAACCTGGTGGTCTGCTTCTGAAAAAAATTGACCAGTGAAAACCTTATGAATAGCAGCAGAACATTGATATAGAACAGAAAGATGAACCCCATAGGTTGGAAGGCACTCAAAACATGACTGAGGAAGAGCTGCTTCCTCAAAATAGAGTTAACTTTAATGACATGGATGGAGTAAAGTTTTCAGGACCTTCATTTGCTGATGTAGCATGACTCAAAACGAGAATAAGCAACTACAAAACTCCGTTAATAATTGGAATGTGGAATGTAGGAAATATGAATCTAGGAAAATTGAAAGTCATCAAAAATGACATGGAACACATACAGATCACTATCGTAGGCTGAAATGGACAGGTATTGTCCATTTTGAATCAGAGAATCATATGGTCTACTATGCCAGGAATGACAAATTGAAGAGGAATAGTGTCAAATTCATCGTCAAAAAGAACATTTCAAGATCTATTCTGAAGTACAATGCTGTTGGTGATAGGATAATATCCATATGCCATATACCTACAAGACAGACCAGCTAATATGACTATTATTCAAATTTATGTACCAATCGGATGTCAAAGATGGGAAAATTGAAGAATTTTTACAAACTTACGCAGTCTGAAAATGATCATGCATCCAGTCAAGATGCATCAATAATTACTACTGATTGGAAAGTGAAAGTTGGAAACAAAGACGGATTGGTAGTTGCAAATTCAGTGACAGAAAGGACCCTGGAAATGTCATAATTGAATTTTGTAAGACCATCAATTCATTCATTGCAAATACTTTCCCTTGGCAACATAAAAGGTGACTATATACATAGACCTCACTGGATGGAAAACACAGGAATCAAATTGCCTACATCTCTGGAAAGAGGCTATGGAAAAGCTCAATATCATCAGTCAGAGCAAGGCCAGGGGCCACCTGCAGACCAGGCAATCGGTTCCTCATCTGCAAGTTCAAGTTGAGGTGAAGAAAATTAGAACAAATGCACAAGAACCAAGTATGACCTTGAGTATATTCCACTAGAATTTAGAGATCATCTCGATAAGTTTTTTTTTTTTTTCATTGTGCTTTAAGTGAAAGGTTACAAATCAAGTCAGTCTCTCACACAAAAACTTATATACACCTTGCTACATATTCCCAGTTGCTCTTCCCCTAATGAGACAACCTGCTCCCTCCCTCCACTCTCTTTTCGTGTCCATTTCAACAGCTTCTAACCCCTCTACCCTCTCATTTCCCCTCCAGGAAAGAGATGCCCACATAGTATCAAGTGTCAACCTGGTCCAGGAAACTGGCTCCTCACCAGCATCCCTTTCCAACCCATTGTCCAGTCCAATCCCTGCCTGAAGAGTTGGCTTCGGGAATGGTTCCTGTCCTGGGCCAACAGAAGGTCTGGGGGCCATGACCACCGGGGTCCTCCTAGTCTCAGTCAGACCATTAAGTCTGGTCTTTTTACAAGAATTTGGGGTCTGCATCCCACTGCTCTCCTGCTCCCTCAGGGGTTCTCTGTTGTGTTTCCTATCAGGGCAGTCATCCGTTGTAGCTTGGCACCATCTAGCTCTTCTAGTCTCAGGCTGATGTAGTCTCTGGTTTATGCGGCCCTTTCTGTCTCTTGGGCTCATTATTACCTTGTGTCCTTGGTGTTCTTCATTCTCCTTTGATCCAGGTGGGTTGAGACCAATTGATGGATCTTAGATGGCCACTTGGTAGTGTTTAAGACTCCAGATGTCTTTCTCCAAGGAGAGATGTAGAATGTTTTCTTAATAGATTTTATTGTGCCAGTTGACTTAGATGTCCCCTGAGATGATGCTACACTGGCCTTCAAAGCCTTCAGTTTGTTTTGGAAACTTCTTTGCTTTTGGTTTAGTCCAGTTGTGCTGACCTCGCCTGTATTGTGTGTTGTCTTTCTTGTCACCTAAAGTAGTTCTTATCTACTATCTAATTAGTGAATAGTCTTCTCTCACCCTCCCTCCCCCCTCTCGTAACCATCAAAGAATATTTCTTCTCTGTTTAAACTAGTTCCAGAGTTCTTACAATAGTGGTATTATACAATATTTGTCCTTTTGCAACTGACTAATTTCACTCAGCGTAATGCCTTCCAGTTTCCTTCATGTTATGAAATGTTTCACAGATTCATCACTGTTCTTTATCGATGCGTATTCCATTGTGTGAATATACCATAATTTATTCATCCATTGATCCATTGATGGGTATGTTGGTTGCTTCCATCTTTTTGCTATTATAAACAGTGCTGCAATGAACATGGGTGTACATGTATCTATTCATGTAAAGGCTCTTATTTCTCTGGGATACATTCCAAGGAGTGGGATTGCTGGACCGTGTGGTAGTTCTATTTCTACCTTTTTAAGGAAGTGCCAAATCTATTTCCAAAGTGGTTGTACCATTTGACATTCCCACTAGCATTGTAGAAGTGTTCCAATCTCTCCACAGCCTCTCCAACACTTATTATTTTGTGTTTTTTGGATTAATGCCAGCCTTGCTGAAGTGAGATGGAATCTCATTGTAGTTCTGATGCATTTCTCTAATGGCTAATGATCATGAACATTTCCTCATGTATCTGTTAGCTACCTGAATGTTTTCTTCAGTGAAGTGTCTGTTCATATCTTTTGCCCATTTTTTAATTGGGTTATTTGTCTTTTTGTAGTTGAGTTTTTTCAGTATCATGTAGATTTTAGAGCTCAGGCACTGATCAAAAATGACATAGCTAAAAACTTTTTGCCATTCTGTAGGTAATCTCTTTACTCTTTTAGTTAAGTCTTTGGATGAGCATAGGTGTTTGATTTTTAGGAGCTCCCAGTTATCTAGTTTTTCTTCTGAATTGTTAGTAATGCTTTGTTTACTGTTTATGCAATGTATTAGGGCTCCTAAAGTTGTCCCTGTTTTTTCTTCCATGATCTTTTATCATTTTAGATTTTACATTTAGGTCTTTGATCCATTTTGAGCTTGTTTTTGTGCATGGAGTGAGGTGTGGGTCTTGTTTCATTTTTTTGCAGATGGATATCCAGTTATGCCAGCATCGTTTGTTAAAAAGACTGTCTTTTCCCCATTTAACTGTTTTGGGGCCTTTGTCAAATACCAACTGCTCATATGTGGATGGATTTATGTCTGGATTCTCAATTCTGTTCCATTGGTCTATGTTTCTGTTGTTGTACCAGTACCAGGCTGTTTTGACTACTGTGGTGTTACAATAGGCTCTACAATCAGGTAGAGTAAGGCCTCCCATGTTGTTCTTCTTTTGCAGTAGTGCTTTACTTATCCGGGGCCTCTTTTCCATCCATATGAAGTTGGTGATTTGTTTTTCCATCTCATTAAAGAATGACCTTGAAATTTGGATTGGAATTGCATTAAATGTATAGATCACTTTTTGGTAGAATAGATATTTTTATAATGTTAAGTCTTCCTATCCATAAGCAAAGTATGTTTTTCTGCTTATGTAGGTATCTTTTGGTTTCTTGCAGAAGTGTACTGTAGTTTTCTTTGTATACGTCTTTTACATCTCTGATAAGATTTATTCCTAAGAATTTTATCTTCTTGGGTACTACTGTAAATGGTATTGATTTGGTGATTTCCTCTTTGATGTTCTTTTTGTTGGTGTAGAGGAATCCAACTGATTTTTGTATGTTTATCTTGTATCCTGACACTCTGCTGAACTCTTCTGTTGGTTTCAGTAGTTTTCTTGAGGATTCCTTAGGGTTTTCTCTGTATAAGATCATGTGGTCTGCAAATAGAGATAATTTTATTTCTTCCTTGCCAATCTGGATGCCCTTTAATTCTTTGTAGCCTAATTGCTCTGGCTAGGACCTCCAGCACAATGTTGAATAAGAGTGGTGATAAAGGACACCCTTGTCTGGTTATCCTCCTTAAGGATAATGCTTTCAGGCTCTCTCCATTTAGGATGAAGTTGGCTGTTGGCTTTGTATAAATGCCCCTTATTATGTTGAGGAATTTCCCTTCTACTCCTATTTTGCTGAGAGTTTTTATCATGAATGAGTGTTGAACTTTGTCAAATGCCTTTTCTGTATCAATTGATACAATCATGTGATTCTTGTCTTTTGTTCTATGTATGTGATGGATTACATTAATTGTTTTTCCTGTTGAACTATCCCTACATGCCTGGTATGAATCCCACTGAGTCATGGAGAATTAATTTTGATATGTTGTTGAATGCTATTGGCTAGAATATATTGAGATGTTTTGCATCTAAGTTTGTGAGGGATATTGGTGTATAATTTTCTGTTTTTGCAATGTCTTTACTTGGCTTTGGTATCACGGATATGGTGGCTTCATAGAATGAGCTTGGTAGTATTCTGTCCTTTTCTATGCTCTGAAATACCTTTAGTAGTAGTGGTGTTAACTCTTCACTGAAAGTTTGGTAGTACTCTGCAGTGAAGCCGTCTGGGACAGGGCTTTTTTGTTGTTGTTGGGAGTTTTTTGATTACCTTTTCAATCTCTTTTTTTCTTGTGGGGTTTTTTAGTTTTTCTACCTCTGTTTGTTTATGCATTCCATTTCATTTCTGACGATTTCCAAATGAAATGGAATGCATATACGTTGATATCCTAGGCATTAGTGAGCTGAAATGGACTGGTATTAGCCATTTTGAATTGGACAACCATATAGTCTACTATGCTGGGAATGACAACTTGAAGAGCGATGGTTTTGCATTCATCGTCAAAAAGAACATTTCAAAATCTATCCTGAAGTACAGCGCTATCAGTGATAGGATAATATCCATACGCCTACAAGGAAGACCAGTTAATATGACTATTATTCAAATTTACGCACCAACCACTAGGGCCAAAGATGAAGAAATAGAAGATTTTTATCAGCTGCTACAGTCTCAAATTGATCAAACTTGCATTCAAAATGCATTGATAATTACTGGCGATTGGAATGCAAAAGTTGGAAACAAAGAAGAAGGATCACGAGTTGGAAAATATGGCCTTGGTGATAGAAAAAATGCCAGAGATCAAATGATAGAATTTTGCAAGACCAACGACTTCTTCATTGCAAATACCTTTTTACACCAGCATAAACGGGGACTATACACATGGACCTCTCCTGATGAAACACACAGGAATCAAATTGGCCACATCTGTGGAAAGAGATGATGGAAAAGCTCAATATCATCAGTCAGAACAAGGCCTGGGGCCAACTGTAGAACAGACCATCAATTGCTCATATGTGAGTTCAAGCTGAAACTGAAGAAAATCAGAGCAAGTCCACAAGAGCCAAAATATGACCTTGAGTATATCCCACCTGAATTGAGAGACCATCTGAAGAACAGGTTTGATGCATTGAACACTAGTGACCACAGACCAGACAAGTTGTGGAATGGCATCAAGGACATCATCCATGAAGAAAGCAAGAGGTCACTGAAAAAACAAGAAAGAAAGAAAAGACCAAGGTGGATGTCAGAGGAGACTCTGAAACTTGCTCTTGAGCATCGAGCAGCTAAAGCAAAAGGAAGAACTGATGAAGTAAAGGAACTGAACAGAAGATTTCAAAGGTCCTCTCGAGAAGACAAAGTATCATAACGACATGCGCAAAAAGCTGGAGACGGAAAACCAAAAGGGAAGAATACGCTCAGCATTTCTCAAGCTGAAAGAACTGAAGAAAAAATTCAAGCCTCGAGTTGCTATAGTGAAGGATTCCATGGGAAAAATATTAAATGACACAGGAAGCATCAAAAAAAGATGGAAGGAATACACAGAGTCATTACACCAAAAAGAATTAGTCAATATTCAACCATTTCAAGAGGTGGCATATGATCAGGAACTGATGGTACTGAAGGAAGAAGTCCAAGCTGCTCTGAAGGCGGTGGAGAAAAACAAGGCTCCAGGAATTGATGGAGCATCAATTGAGATGTTTCAACAAACAGATGCAGTGCTGGATGTGCTTACTCGTCTATGCCAAGAAATATGGAAGACAGCTTCCTGGCCAACTGACTGGAAGAGATCCATATTTATGCCTATTCCCAAGAAAGGTGATCCAACCAAATGTGGAAATTATAGAACAATATCACACGCAAGCAAAATTTTGCTGAAGATCTTTCAAAAATGGCTGCAGCAGTATATCAACAGGGAACTGCCAGAAATTTAGGCTGGTTTCAGAAGAGGACCTGGAACCAGGGATATCATTGCTGATGTTGGAATGATCCTGGCTGAAAGCAGAGAATACCAGAAGGATGTTTACCTGTGTTTTATTGACTATGCAAAGCATTCTACTGTGTGGATCATAACAAACTATGGATAACACTGTGAAGCATGGGAATTCCAGAACACTTAATTGTGCTCATGAGGAACCTTTACATAGATCAAGAGGCAGTTGTTCGGACAGAACAAGGGGATACTGACTGGTTTAAAGTCAGGAAAGGTATGTGTCAGGGTTGTATTCTTTCACCATACCTATTTAATCTGTATGCTGAACAAATAATCCAAATAGTTGGACTATATGAAGAAGAACAGGGCATCACAATTGGAGGAAGACTCAACAACCTGTGTCATGCAGATGACACAACCTTGCTTGCGGAAGGTGAAGAGGACTTGAAGCACTTACTAACGAAGATCAAAGACCACAGCCTTCAGTATGGATTGCACCTCAACATAAAGAAAACAAAAATCCTCACAACTGGACCAATGAGCAATATCATGATAAATGGAGAAAAGGTTGAGGCTGTCAAGGATTTCATTTTACTTGGATCCACAATCAACACCCATGGAAGCAGCAGTCAAGAAATCAAAAGGCACATTGCATTGGGCAAATCTGCTGCAAAGGACCTCTTCAAAGTGTTGAAGAGCAAAGATGTCACCCTGAAAACTAAGGTGCGCCTGGCCCGAGCCATGGTATTTTCAATCGCATCATATGCATGTGAAAGCTGGACAATGAATAAGGAAGACCGAAGAAGAGTTGATGCCTTTGAATTGTTGTGTTGGTGAAGAATATTGAATATACCATGGACTTCCAAAAGAAGGAACAAATCTGTCTTGGAAGAAGTGCGGCCAGAATGCTCTTTAGACACAAGGATGGCGAGACTGTGTGTTACATACTTTGGACATGTTGTCAGGAGGGATCAGTCCTTGGAGAAGGATATCATGCTTGGCAGAGTACAGGGTCAGCGGAAAAGAGGAAGACCCTCAACAAGGTGGATTGACACAGTGGCTGCAACAATGAGCTCAAGCATAACAACGATTGCAAGAGTGGCACAGGACCGGGCAGTGTTTCGTTCTGTTGTGCCTCGGGTCGCTATGAGTCAGAACCAACTCGAAGGCAGCTAACAACAACAACAACAACCTCTGTTTGTGTTAGTGTAGGTAGGTAGTGAGTTTCTAGGAAATCATCCATTTCTTCTAGGTTTTCAAATTTGTTAGAGTGCAATTTTTCATTGTAATCTGATATGATTCTTTTAATTTCAATTGGGTCTGTTGTGATAGCACCCATCTCCTTTCTTATTCAGGTTATTGGTTTCCTCTCCTGTTTTTCTTTTGTCAGTTTCACCAATGCTTTATCAGTTTTGTTGATTTTTTCAAAGAAACAGCTTTTGGCCTTGTTAATTCTTTCAATTGTTTTTCTGTTTTCTTTTTCATTTAGTTCAGCTCTAATTTTTGTTATTTGTTTTCTTCTGGTTACTGAGGGCTTCTTTTTTTTGTTGTCTTTCTGTTTGTTCAAGTTGTAGGGATAATTCTTTGATTTTTTCCCTTTCTTCTTTTTGTATGCATGCGTTTATTGATATAAATTGACCTTTGAGCACTGCTTTCGCTGTGTCCTGAAGGTTCTGATAGGAAGTGTTTTCATTCTCATTGGGTTCTATGTATTCTTTAATTCCGTCCTTAATTTCTTCTATAATTCAGTCTTTTTTTGAGCAGGGCATTGTTCAGTTTCCTAGTGTTTGATTTTTTTCCCCCTGTTTTTTCTGTGATTGATGTCCACTTCTATGACCTTATGGTCAGAAAAGATGCTTTGTAATATTTCAATGTTTTGGATTCTACTAAGGCTTGCTTTAGGACCTCATGTGTGGTCTATTCTAGAGAATGTTACATGTGCGCTAGAAAAGAAAGTATACTTGGTTGCTGCTGGGTGATGTATTCTGTATATGTCTGTGAGGTCAAATTGGTTGATTGTGGTATTTAGATCTTCCATGTCTTTATTGAGTTTCTTTCTGAATGTCCTGTCCTTCACCAAAAGTGGTGTGTTGAAGTCTCCTACTACTATTGTGGAGCTATCTCACTTTTCAGTGCTGATAGAGTTTGTTTTATGTATCTTGCAGCCCTGTCATTGGGTGCATAAATATTTAATATGGTTATATCTTCTTGGTATATTGTCCCTTTTATCATTATACAGTGTCCTTCCTTATCCTTTATGACAGATTTCATTTTGACGTCTATTTGGTCAGAAATTAATATTGCCACTCCTGCTCTTTTTTGATTTTTGTATCCCTGATACATTTTTTTCCATCCCTTGAGTTTTAGTTTGTTTGTGTCTCTAATTCTAAGGTGTGTCTCTTGTAGGCAGCCTATAGATGGATCTTGTTTTTTAATCCATTCTGCCACTCTCTGTCTCTTTATTGGTGCATTTAGTCCATTTCCATTCAGGGTAATTATGGATAGGTATGAATTTAGTGTTATCATTTTGATGTCTTTTTTTGTGTGTCATTGACAGTT